>NC_044572.1:103863276-104479839 GCF_901933205.1 Camarhynchus parvulus
TTTGTTTCCAATAAATACTTGGGTTTATTGAAATTTTCAGTCAGACATTCAAATCTGCAGCGAAGTGGTTTTCATTTAAGCTGTTTTAATCATGCTGCTTATTTTTGAAGATCAGCAGTTCTGTCATTGAAATATCTCTATCAGGCAACATTAGTTCTTTTTGAATAGTGTAAATTTGTTGTTTCCTTGTTACTCATGACTGAGATCATTCTGACCTGTGACCAAAATTTTAAAAACTCATGCAAGTTACTGAGGAGTAAGTTGTTTGGCGTGCATGCTTCTGCTAAATCCCTAACAACTTCCTTCCACCCTTCAATTTAACATTTAATTGAAATGGAAATTGTCCTTCCTTCTGGCAGTACTTCTAGAGTCAAAAGAATATTGCTAAAAGCCCTGCTTACTGGTTATGAACAAGAAAATTTGTTACTAAACACCAGTAAATTAGCCTAAAGAGAATTCTTAAACATACTTTGTTTACTTCTGAAAACAAGGTACTAGAGTGCTTGAGAATACAAAATGGCCAAGGCTTTACTTTACCTATTTAGAAAAACATTGCCCGAACTGGTGAATAAAAACTGAAGGGTATCTTTGTGGTGTGGTGTACCCTTTTGTAAATTAACAGTATTTACTTACATGAAATATGTAAAAACTATTTCCTGTTGGTCTGAGATTATCAGTGGTTTGTTTCTCTTTTAAAGATAACTTTCAGCCCTCTAGTTGTTGTTCCAGCATCTCTTCTCTCCTTTACTCACCCTTCTCTTCTCTATTACTGTTTTATTTGGTGTCCTGTACCATGGCTAAAACTTACCAAAGTTATCTGTTGTGTTCGTTTTGCTCATCTTCAGGGAGTAGTGACTGATGATGTGTGTTATGTGTTGTTGGCCAGTTCATGCTTGGAACATATATTAGAGGGAACTATGTCAGAGGGAAGGCCCACTGACTAATATGGAAAACCTTTTAAAAAGGGAAACAAAACTGATGTCATCTCTAAAATATCATTGGAAGACTTCAACATTGTTTTTGAGCTGTGTGTTGATAAAGCTTCGCATCACAGGAAATACTAAGATAGTTTCACTCCATCAAATAAGAACACCCTCAGGAAAAGCCTGTCTTTGACATCTTTTACAGAAATGCTTTTATGAACTGTGTTTAAAGCCCTTTCAGTGGTTTTAAATGGTAAAGTGGAGAGGTGAGTGGAAACAAAAGCAAACAGAGAATGGAAAGGAAACACTATGTGGTTCCACGTTACATGCCGTCATTGCAGGCTTGGTATGCTTGGTGCAAGTCTCTCTAATTGCTAGACTGGAGCTGGAAAGGGTTGACTATTTTGATCCCTTAAGCAAATGAAACATGAATGTAAGGGAAGGTAATATCCTAGTTTTAGAAAGCAAAGAATGAATTTTTTTTTTTCAGTAGCAAGTTAATGAAATCACTAGTTGAAGTGCCCGCATTTGGAACAAAACTTTTCTGCTGGGGACACAGGATACACCTACTTTGCAGGAACCAGCCCTTGTTTAGGACAAGTGGCTGTAACCTACAAGTAAGCCAGTCTTGCTTACAAAGACAGGAAGAATGTGAGTGCTTTCCTGTGATGTGGCATGCTGAGGTGCAGCAGATATGTCTTTGTCCTGCAGAAGCAGATGAACTTGGAAGGTAGAACTGCTGCATAGCTGAGCTTCATGCACATTGCAAAACACAGTGTCAGGTGCTTGCAGGGCAGATGATGAACAAGGCAATGCAATATTGGAGATAATCGTAAGAAACTCTGGATAGAGTAGTGGTGAGACTCTTACTGTGTCCTTTCGTCTCCCTTCAGATGAGTGATAGACTTTTGATTTTTTTTTTCCAAATTTGTCTTGCAGCTCCAGGATTAGACTTATCTGGATTAACTGAGAGTCATGTCTGTTTAATACAGAAAAATTATTATTTACTTTCAGCAAGAAGGATGTGCACCATGCCTTCAGGATATGGAAAATTCTGTTCAAGAGCAGTGCTGAAAAAGACCTAAGAATCATAATGCTGCTGTAAAAATAAATACTAAAGATCTCAAATGGGCCCAGGGAGCATCATGATTTTCCACAAAGTCAAGTGCAAGGTCCTGCTCCCGGATCAGGGAAATCCCCAGTAGCAATACAGACTAGAGGAGGAATTAACTGAAAGCAGCCTTGCAAAGAAAAAGATAAATGGTGGATGAAAAATTAGGCATGAGGTGACCATGTCCTGGGCAGCATCAGAAGTGTGGCCAGTAGGTCAAGGGAGGTGATTCTGCCCCTCTGCTCTGGTGAGACCCCACTTGGGGTGCTGTGTCCTGCTCTGGGGCCCTGACCATAAGAACAGTGTAGAAGCGTTAGAGCAGGTCCGGAGGAGACCACAAAGATGAGCAAGGGGCTGGGGCATGAGGGCAGGCTGAGAGAGTTTGGATTGTTCAGTCTGGAGAGGAAGTGGCTCCAGGAAGAGTTATTGTGGACTTTCAATATATAAATGGAGCATGTTAGAAGCACAGAGAAAGATTTTTACCAGGGCCTGTAGTGACAGATCAAGAGATAGCAGTTTTAAACTAAAAGACCATAGCTTGGTATCACATAATAGTGAGAAATATTTCAGGATGAGGGTGATGAGACCCTGTAGCAAATCACTCAGAGTTGTTGTGGATGCCCCATTACTGCTGTGGATGCTCCATCCCCAGCCAGGTTGCATGGGGTCCTGCTCAATGTGAAAGATTGCTCAGGGTCATGTGGGCTGGAACTAGATGATCTTAGAAGATCCTTCCCAATCCAAAACATTCTGTGATTATATGTAAGAAGGATTAAGGAGTATCCCCTACCTTGAATGCCATGTCTGTTCCTAGTGATCACTGTAAATGGGAGTTTCTGAAAAAGCTAAGGGATCTTGGAGGTGATTTGAACAGGTGATTGAGTGACTGAAGAGCCACTTGATGGACTGGAGCCTAGTGGGACTACATGAGTCTTGTCAATGGGAAGTTTTAAGCGAGCTGTGATCTTTATTACACTGGAAACAGGAACAGGGTAGCGGTAGGGCTCCAAGGCAAAGGTGTTTTCTGGATGTTGCCATTAAATTCAGATGGGATGTGAGGCATGTACTTTTAGTGGTTACTGTGCTCAAAATGTAGGACTTGCCCAGACTGCAGGTGAGCTTTCCATAACAGTCATTTCAAATGAGTTTGGGCATGTGTGTACATTCAGGACCATAAAAGGAAAAATTAATTTAGGGCAGCCCTATGGCCTCTATTGTGCAAGATGCCTGACTAGCTAATTAAGATAATTTCTCCTGGTCTTCTTGCCTATGAACACTATTATAGCTGTCAGTAGAGAAACAATAGAACAGCACTAATGATAGCTATTAGGGTAATAACTCTTGTTTAAAAATCACCCAGCTCTTTTCATAAGGGTGTTATTTAGCAGATGTCATCCTTTTTGTTTGTTTGTTTCATTTTGAATTTCTTTACAATTTAATTGTACTTCTCCCTTTTTTTTTAATGTGCAAAGGGAAAACGCTATTGATTAATGAAGAACAATGTACATGTGTATTTGTAATTGTTTATACATACTTTCACTTTTTGTTTTAGTCCAAAGGTTGATATTTTCCAGCTGTCTTCTTGAAATCTTTGCTGTTGTTCAGCAGAGAGCTAATTGAAGGAGGTCTGGGTGTATGGTCCTTGAATAAATGAGCTGCAACATTTTGTCAGTAATTTGACTTAATAATTGGACTTAAATACTTTATTTACTGATTTTTCTTAATGTGGTAATCATGTCAAGTATATCAGGATAAAACAGCATTGAGAATAAAGGAGAATCTGCATTCAGCTTAGGGTGATGTTTGGCAAAGAGTACATGGGAAATTCATATCTGCAAAGCAGGAATGTGCAAGTGTAAAGTACAGTGTATCAAACACACAGCAAATAAATAATGTCTTAAGTTCCATGAGGTTTCTTATCAGTGACCATGTGCTATAATTTGGATTGATATAATATTATAGGGTTCTTTCATTGGTTTATCTCTTTAAGTTGCTGCAACTGTTCCTTTCCTTTATATTTCTAAGTTGACTAATGAAGTTGCAAGAGGATTCTTGCTGATATTGAATTCCTCTGTCATCTTAAAGTATGCCCAGCTGACAAGATGAAAATTATTCATAAGAATTTCAGTGTCTTTGAGTTTCTGGGAGCTTGCAAATGTTGTCATCCCTTTTTCATATGTAGTTCATAGCTGAACTTTGAAAGAAATTGCTTCTTAAATTATCTTTTCAGAACAAAAATGCAATTTGTTCTTTTACCATCTAAGTTTTATGTTGGTTTTTCTGTAAGGCAGATGTCCCTTGGGAACATGTTTTGCATGCTTCATGCTGTGAGACCCAGAAAGCCAATGTTAGTTTAATTTAGTAAACAAAAGTTAAAAGTGGCTTTTTTAACAACTTTTTTATACTTTCCTTTTAATATACTTAGATGGAATGTCGGAAAATTGATTGAAAATGGTCTATGATACCAGGCATAGGTATCATAGGTTTGTTGTTTTCCAAATAAAATTCAATGAAAACAAAATTTATAAATTGATTCCAGCATCCTGTCTGAAATATCCTGGATATCTTTGACAAGGTATGACATGCCTTAAAATCTGAAACAATCTTTTGACCACGCTTTTTAAACACACCCAACTTTTAGCTTTTAAGATACTTATAATTATTTGCATGTTAATAAAAATAGCCATTGCACTATTAAAAAAAACCCAGCAGAATTGTTCTTTTCTGCATTTATTTATTGACTATCTACTTAAATGTTCAAGACAATACAGCAGCAGTAATATTGTCTAGACAATATATTGGTTGTTTTGTCTCTAGTATCATCTGTTGTCAGAGAAAATGTCTTTGTGTGGTAAGGGCTTGAAATTGTATGGCTAGACATTGTAACTCTAAATTTTAAAAATGGTCTCATGTATATGTATTATGTATTTCATCACGTAAAACTGCTTTTGCAATTCTGATACACTAGTTAGTCTCTCCCTTGTGATCTTGATTGTTGGAATAAAGAAAATTAATCCACCAGTGTTAGGTATTTTGCATCGTCTGCCTTTTCATCCTTCCTGAAAGTGAAAAATACGTTGACTTCACTCAAAATTCAGTATACATCCCGAAAACAAACTTTCTTCATGTAGAAGCTCTATTTGGCAGTTGGTAGGGGTTTTAAAAATTCATTTTAACTATTAAACTTTGCCATATTTTCTCTGCTCTGCTTTGGAAGTTAGAAACAGCTCCCTCTTGATGTCAGTCAGGTACCCCAGTGAGGCTCTGTGCCTGCTGCAGGTGGCTTTGGGGTGTTGGGTGCTTTTCCGTTTGCTTGGGGTTTTTTCCCATCCAGTAACTTCTTTCTTTTTGCTTTCCATTGTCTGGCACACAAGGTAGGCAGCTTCCAGCTGAAGTGGAGATTGTTTCTGTGGGCAGCTGGAAGACAAGGAGGTTGATGGTTGATGGGAACGTGCTTTTTCTGGTGTTGAGCAGTTTGGATGAGGCAGCCTTGTGCTGGTGTGTCAGACTAGAAGTCAGGCTGCTACAGTTGCTCTTGCAAGATCTTAGTCCTGGCCCTGGCTGTGACACTCACCCCCTGTGGGTTTTCCTGAGCCTTGTCTAGATCAGAATGTTTCTGATGTTTAAGTCAGTGTCAGTATAGTGACAACTACTTCTGTTTTCTTGGGTAAAATTATTCTGACTTAAACCAGTAAGCATTAAACAATTCAAGTGAAGACATACTAGAATGCAAATCCTGTGCAGATGTTGCATCAACAAATTCATAAGCTGCGACGTAGCTGTTGGAGTTTTCTTCAGGTAGCTGAGTCTTTGAGTGGAATTTCTGAGCCACAGGTTGGTGGAGGTCAGAGCAGTCTGCCCTCATCCTGCTTGTCTCATGTTCCAAGGCATCCCCTGCTGATGGCTCTTTTTATAAAGAGACAAGCCTTATTTTATGTCACAGTCCAGACCCACAGTGAAGGGTAGAACTCCTGCTTAGAGGCAAAGGCCACTATTGAAGACAGAATAATAAGCTAGGTCTTCTTTGACTAGAAGTGTGTTAAAAATTACAGTAGGCTTGCTTTCTTCTTCCTCTAGTCTGTCATTCTTGGCCACTTCCTAGTCTAATTGGAAGCATCACGTTTTCTTGTATATAACAGCTGGTCGAAGAAAACCTACTACCCTAGATAGTGTAGGTGAAACTCTGACTATAAATAAGCACAAATTTCTGAATATGAATGTTTTGCAGAGCCAGCTGTGTATCATCCATGACATGGTCTCCAGTATGCTCTTGGAGCCTTTGCCTGTCTCTAAATTGAAAGACACGTTAGAGGGACACAAATCTATACCTCTACAGATTCAGCTGTCCAGGTACACAGTGAGTGGGTGGAGATCCCTTTTGACCCAGATAAAAGGAAGAATGTAACAGATAAAAAAAGAGAGAGTGTTCACATCTCTCCTAACTTTGCCTCACTGATAACCCTTAATTCCACTTTTGTTTTTAGAAGTTTTCTTTGCCATAGTCAATTTTTCTTTGCCATAGTCAACTTTGCAACCTAGCATCCAGGGGGACCTTGCAGTTGGATTGCTAGGGCCTGTTGTGCGCTGGTGTGAGGATTGTATTGCCTGCTGGGGCAGTTCCATCTCCTACTTGTGAGTTCCAACAAGGACAGTAAGTGTTTCTTCAATAGAGAAGCCTTTGTTTGGGACTATCCAAATTGGAGGACTGCAAATCCTTAGACTCCTGCATAGGTACAGTGTTCCAAAGTCTGATACATCTGGGCAAATCTCCCCTGTCTAAGCCATTCAAGCCTCAGAGGAAACAAACTTCCATTGAACTTCTTCCATTGAAAAAAAAAAGTCAGGAAATTAGAGAAAGACATGAAGGATTGAAGGGCCCTCTTCTTTTAGCAATTTCTGCTTATCCTTGTTTTTCAGGTAGCATTTTGGAATCTCATATTCCTTCAGTGAATTACTTCAGTATTCCTTTGTGATCTTGTAAACCAGTTAGCTGGTTCCTCCATTAGAAGGATCAGTATCAATCACTAATTTAAAGCAAATTCAAAATTCTGAGTCCTGTAAAAAACACAAACCAGAATAGCAATATGTAATATTTCCAATATCTTTTGGCTCTTGAATGCAAAATGTCCACCTAAAAAGCATTTTTATTCTCAGTTTTTTCTCGGTACAGAATCCTGTTTGCTACAGGGTTTGCTAGCTGTAGTTTTATTAGAAAACAATCTGGAGTCTGTTTTGTTGCTGTGAAATCAAAATTATTATCACAGTTGCCCCTCATTTTTTTGTTCAGTATGTTTGTTATAGTCGTGATCAAAGAAGCACTTGGTCTGTACAACCCTTAGGATTCAATGGTTCAGATTGCCTTAGTAATAAAGAGAGTGGTTTTAAATATCTATTTTAGTGTGTGGGCAAGATGAGGTCTAATAGTACTGATTTGTAGTTATTTTTTGGTGTAGAACTCCACAAAGATGTGTGGTAAACATTGAAATTCAAGTAATATAAATGCTTGCTTCAGTAGGGGTTTTTTGAATGCTTCTTCCTTTATCTTCACTTTTTGTTCCTTATTAGATCGTTAATTGCAAGGTCATGTCAGTTGCACTTTAAATGCATAATGATGCAGACTCTCTAAGGCCTCATTACACTAATGTTGCTGCTAATTATAAAACTGAACACAGTAGAACATCATTCTTTGAAATGTCATGGATTGTTCATGGTAAAATAAGCAAACCCTGCAATTTATGACAGCTCATAAAAGATAAATTATATCCCATGATAAAAACCAGCATAATTTTTAAAAACTGTATGTACTCTGCAAAGAACACAGGGCAATTCTTTAGTACACTGTTCTTTATAAACAAGGCAGGTTGTTTTGTAGACAAGAGAGCCCACTCTTGTTTTCATACCAAAGCAGTGACCTGTTAAAGATGGACTGAATTAGCTGGATACTATTGTAGGGGCTAAAGACTTGTTAGCCTCTTTACTAGTGGTTTTCAGTTTTTTCAGTCTGTGTCACATGTAATAAATGATTTTTCAATACCACAAGCTGAAGCCAGCTGTTTGGCAGATGCTCTATGCTGTTTGTCCAGTGTACAAAAAGCCAGTATAGGTTCTATGTCTCCGGTGGCGTGTGGAATCAGCTCTACACTTGTTTGAGCAAATAGACAGCTGCCAGCTAATGGATCCATTAGCAAACTTCCCACAGAATATCCTGTCTTTATCACTGCATGAAATTTTAATAACTTTTAATCATTACTTTAGTTGAAAGTTAAGAAGACCTTTTGTAAGACCTTTTTGTAAGGCATTTGTTTCACAGAAGTGAAGGCATGTCTTTTCTTGACAGAAACAATTTCTTTTTTATGCTAACTCTGAGAAGTGAAGCTACAGTAGCAGTGGAAATCTTCAATTTTTTTCATCTTTTTATTAGCCATTTGTGAACCTCAAATTATTTTCTGTATTAGGTAGCATGAGGAGTTACTTTTTAGTTAGAAGATTTTTTGTATGTTTTAGGTGGGAAAATATTTGCAGTCTTGCCTTATCCTTCTGGGAAGAGACTTGATTTGCTTGTTCTAACTTGACTTACTCTTTGTAGTGAAAAATCACTTCTATGCTCTTTTTTAGCTGTATGGACAATTTCAGTAATCAAAAGTAATGAAATCAAAATGTTGCAAACTGCCCTTCCCTTAGTGACTGTCTTTTTCTATACCTCTTAGTTATAGTACAGTACCTGGTTTATATGAGAGGTTAAAAAGAGAGGAAGTCCCTAGAGCATCTTTCCCTTTGTGGTGCCTTGAAACTGCTACATGTGACTGTCACTCCTGGCCTTACTCAAGATGAAGTCTCCAGAAGGCAACTGGGACATGCTGCATTGTAACACAAGAGCAAAATCAGAGGAGTATTTAGTTGGCCCCAAAAGGAAACACCAGTTTTCTTGGATGTCTTTCATTTGGCTGTTTTGGTTTTTTGGGGTTTTCTTAATAGTGAATGGGTTTTGTTATCAAATGCATTACAGCAAGTGAAACAAACATGAGCCTCTCCCAGCCCTTTGGTTCAGGGTTTCAGATGCTAACACCCAGCCCTCAAAATCTCTGTGCTGATGGGTAGAGTATGGGGGAAAGGGAACACAGTGTTTAGAGGCATTTGCAGGCTGCTTTGCTCTAATGCATGTGGCTGGAACACTGTCACCCAAGTTGAAATCCCTTCTGGCAATGAAAACTTTATCTAATCTTCCTTCATGCCAGTAGGAGACCTTCATAGAAGCACTCCTGACAATCCTGTGTCCCAAGGAACCAAGGAGTAACTTCTGTAACTATCAGCTGGAAGGAGCAAAGACGCATTAGATAAAGAAGTAGGTTCTTTGTGACACCCATCTCTCTGGGCTGGATAGACAAGGCTGCAGACACCCTGCGGGAATTTGTCAGTATTCTAGGATACAATGGCTTTAGAAGAAAAACTTGTTTTTCTTGGTCTGGTAGCTCATCCTTAAAGGAAAGCAGCAAAATGCCAACACAAAGACTTTACTGGCCACACTTTTCAATTGTTGTTGAACAACGCTTTCCTCTCATCTGGCACTCTGCTATAAAAAGGAGTTGGGATGATAAGAGAGCAGTATTGACTTTCTTGGAGTTCTCATCTTGTCAGAGTGTTTATTAAGGGTCTTCTTCATTGTGTGAGGTATTTGTAAGGTATTGAATGACAATTGTTTGTTGCTCTTTATATGACTTCTCCAAAAAGCACAAATCCACTGAGATGCTACTAAAATTTCATTTGATTCCGACTTCTGGGGTACTCTCATTCTTCTGTTGATTTCTGTGGGCACCCTGTTGACCTTCAACTGTCCTTAACAGTGATAATTTTAGTTTCTGTTTCTACTTGAGAACATTCTAACATAGGTTTGTTTTCATCTAGAAGGCAGAACAAGACAGCTGGACTTAAAATCCATGCCTTTCTGAACATGGTTTCCTGATAGACCTTCAGCAAGCTGACTGCCGCCCTCTCCCACCCAAAATGTGTGGGCACAGTGATCAGAATCAATAGGTGAATGTTTGTTTCAAAGAACAAGGTGCTGAAGTTACTCAAATAAATTGCCTCAGACACCAGTCTGGCATGAAACAATGATCTAATTAGTGGGCAGTCAGAGGCTTGTGAATAAGATACCTTCAGCCAGCGTTGCTTTAAATAGATTGACTTCTGCAGTGAAAATAGGAATTTCCCATCTGAACCTATTTTAAAGAGTTCAGTGCATCAGAAAGAGAGCTGTTAGCTTTTTATGACAAAAATGTATTCCTTAATATGTTTTTGTTGGTCAGGCAAAGGTTGGTAAAAATAGGTGTAAAGTTATTTCAGTTACATACATTTTTGATAACAAATGTAGTACCGGAATAATCAAATCCAGCGTTGCACACCAGCTGCTTAGGGATTTTTTGTTCTTTATCCAGCAATTTATTATAAGACTAAACAGTACTAAGTCGTTGGGGGTTTTCCCCCACAGGATGGGCAGTCAGGGATTTTTTACTACTTGCTCTTGTTTTATGTCATCTTCCCTCCCCTCATGCTTTTAACTTATCTTCACAAATGCATATACAGAATGTTACTGCAGTTCGCACCTATATTTTTTTGCTTTTGAAAGCTAAGGAGTTTGCTCAATTTTCTTTTGTGAGTATGCGGTTATAAAAGTGTTTACATTTTTGTCTGCTTATTTCTGAATGTCTTCTCTTTGAAGTGCTGATTGAATCTCTGTTGTTAATCTCTTTAACCCCTGAAAGAAGATTACCTTAACAGTGAAGTGGCTGGGGAGGGGAGAAGCAAGGGAGAGGCTGATTCTGTTTTTCTCGAATGAATTTAGGTCTTCAGTGAGGGCTTTTCTTTGTGACACTCAAGCGTCCCAATAGTGAGTTCTTGCTGCTAACACAGCCTTAGCAGGTGAGCACGTATGGGTGATAGTAGTTACCAGCCATTTGATCAAATCAGCAATTCCGTGGGCAGAATCCAGCAGTTTTACTGGACTTGGTAAATTGTTTACTATCTATTTTTCATTGCTTTTTTTTTTTAATCTTGAGGTCTTATCAGCCTGCTACAAGTTAGGTAAATGGCACAAGGACGGAAATACATTTGTGATGGACATTTGGACAGATGTCTGTGTGCTTCCCTTTTAATCTACTTGATTAACATTAGTAGTGTACTGGACTTTTGAATTGTGTGCTCAACTTCCAGCCAAAGGCAAGCAATCGGTGCTATTAGAAAAGACATTTTTGCAAAGGTGATTGGATTTTTATTCAATGCTAGCAGAAAACAGAATTCAAGTTTTTTAAAAATAGCCAGGTAGGCCTCAGAGGAGGACAAGAATTCACAATAGGCAGCCACATGGCCAGAAGAAAGTGTTTGGGCTTATAGTATCTGTTTGCAGCAGTAGAGAAATTAAAAGGATGTGATTCTGAAATTAAAAGGATGTTTGACTTCTATTGTGAATTAATAACTGGCTTTTCTACTGTACATAGTAACGTGTTTTTTGTAAAGTATTTAGGCAGATTGCATTCTTATTCACGTATTTGAGCCTTGCTCTGTTAACATTTGTTCATAGTTAATAAGTTGGCAATAATAGTATAAGAAGTAAAAATAATTGGAAAGGTGTGCTTTGTGATGATTCATTATTCTGTGGAAAACCTTAAATATGATTTGTAAAAGGGCAGTTATTTGACTTTGTTGCTGCTTGTTTCTGCATCAGTAATTGTATTACATTGCAGTATTAGGGGCTGAAATGACATGATAAATACAATGTTTTTGAGCATTAAATTTTATAGGGTGTTTCACTGTCTGTGGACCTTGTTCCTTCCAGGAACTCTGATTCATGATTCTTGAGGAAATTACAGTATCTTTATTATTGTAACGGTTAGTTATAGAGAGGGTGTTATTTTCTCTCAGTGTGACTGTATTACAGCAGTATTTGTTTAGTAAAAATTACTTTGTTCCATATTTCTGTGTCTAATAGTTAACAAGGTAAGAAGGAATTGAGAAGGAAAAAAAGAATTAGACACACATTGGGAAATACTCTGTTTCCCTAATTGTTAGTTAGAGTCCATGAAATTGTTGTTGTACTTATCAAAATATGTGGTTTTCATGCTTTCAGGCTCCTGCTGTTTATTTTTTTAATTGATTCATTAGAGAATGTGGAGCAGTTGATTTCCTATGTCTGTAGAGGTTTTACTTGTGTAGTTAAAGTAGATTTTTAAACCCCCTACTGCAAATAACACAGGGATTTTAATGCCAGACTAGTGCTGCATCTAATAGACACTGCTGTTTTCTTCCTGATTTGTTTCCCAACTGGGGTAAGCCAGAAAATGCCTGCTGCCAGTTGTCACCACCTGATAAATGACAGGTAGTGACTTCTTAAGGCTCAGTCGGTGTTAATTGCTGGTGACAGGTCTCCTCTCTGATTCCCTTCAGCAGCAGGTGCCCCCACGGTAGAGATCTCTGGCACTGTCTGCCTGTAGTGGGAGCTGCTGGCACTCCTGGGCCATCAAGGATATAAATTGTCACCTGTCCGGGCATGGTTCAGTTTCTAAATCCCTTAGGAATTGTAATTACTTTTGGATTTCTTTCAATTTTAGTTACTCTAGAGCTTAACCCTATCCTCTGGCTGTGATGAATGTCTGAGGTTTGTTTGTGAGATGTATTTTGGGGGGCTGTGTCTTTAAAGATGTCAGCGGTTGGTCAAGACTTCATTGACAGATGCTTAAAAAAGAAAGCAGGAATGCCCCATTGGTTTTCTTTGTAGAATTGCTTTGGGTTTGGTTCCTATAATTGAATCTGGATTTGTCACATCTGTTTCCCCCTCCGCCCTGCTATAGAATACTCCAGTGTCTTTTCCTTATCTGCTGCCTGATTCCCCCGTTTTTTTCATTGTTACCATTTACAGTTTGTCAAGTAATCAGGATGAAGAATAATCCAAATGTGCTGTTATTATGTAAAGTTGTAGAGGAAAATAATTAAGGCTTCTGGTAATAGTTTAGGTTTTATTCCAGAACACTTTTTCATCAGAGTTCACACTCTGCATGGGGTTTAACAGTAATAAATTCACACTTGGAATAACTTTTTGGGAATATCCTGTGTTAGCTATCTTAAGACAACATGAAGATGAACTCTTTTTTTCTCTCTCATCCTTGCAGAAGCAACGATGGGGTGCATTAAAAGCAAAGAAGGTAAAGGCCCAGCCATGAAATACAGAACTGAAAATGCTCCAGAACCTGTTATTTCCCATGTCAGTCATTATGGATCAGATTCCAGCCAAGCAACACAGTCACCGTCAATAAAGGGATCAGCAGTTAATTTTAATAGTCATTCCATGACTCCTTTTGGAGGGCCTTCAGGAATGACACCCTTTGGAGGAGCATCATCTTCATTTTCAGCTGTGCCAAGTACATATCCTAGTACTTTAACAGGTGAGTGTTACATAAAATGATGCTATTATTATTTAGTATTATAGCTGCTTGGCAGTCATGGTAGAAAAAATACTGTGACACCTTGCCACACAGAAATAAATTGCAAATTTAAAATAAATTGCCTTTTAGAGACTCCTGATTTTCAGTATCTTTACTGCTCATGTAATAATTCAGCCTGTATTCACTAGTGACTGGGGCATGAAGGTTGGGTGCTTAGGCTTTTATTTTTGTGGGGACAGTTAAGATCACAGAACAGAGAAATTTAAGAGTTACTAAAGACAATAATGGGAATAGTTGATAAAATTACATTAGAAGTTGTAAGCTGTTGAAAGGATGTGTATGGGATAATGGCTTTAAACTTGGGAGATGTACAAAATGAAAAACACTTCAGATTCAGGAAATTGATTTTTTAAACTGATTTTTTAAGTCTGACTACTTTTAAGTAACATTAATACAATATTGAATGAATTTCTGAAGCTAAACTGGATTTGCATTATATTCTATGTACTTTAGTGTGGGAACAATATGTGTGAAATGAAAGAGTGGAATTCCCATTTTTGGTGGTCATATGAAAACCAGAATGGAAAATGTAGAGATAGAATTTGCAGCACACAGAGACCTTTTTGGCTGAGGTACAGAAGATACAGCATTTTTAAGCAACATGGATATTTGATGTTATAAACCCACCTTAATATTAAAATCTTAAAAATTACAAAAATACTGATTTTGTCCATGTAACTAGTTTCATTGTTTTGATGGATATTTTTGACAGGAAGCTGTGCTTTATTAATTTTTTTTGAGAGACACTAAAAAGACAGACTAATTTATTCTAGAAGCACTTTACAGACACTTCAGAAAACAGAGTAAATAATTCCTTTACAGTCTATTTCTAGTTTTCCCACAAACCTCTAATGCTGGCACAATTACAGTGCTGAACTGTTTGCATTGTTCCAGTGGCATTTAAAGTCTTTTAGAAACACAAGAAATCTGAGATCCTTGAAAACACATTCTGACCTTGGCATTAAGCAATTCAGGAAACCAAGTATGAATTGTCAGGTAATGATCACCTCATGGTCCTTTTCTTGGGAGTACATTAAAACCCAAATAATTAAAATTAACATCTAGCCTGTATCATCTATGAGTCAACTCTGAATCCCTCTTTTGGATGAACATATGCAGAAATTAAATAAGGGCAGCATTTATTTATTTTCATTAGCTCTGCTGAGGAAAGTTTATTGTATTTCAACTCCCCCAAGAACCTTGGAGTATTTCTTCTTACTAGATCTGGTTCTTTGGTCATGTAGGAATCTCCAGCAGTGCATGCAGGCACTCCTGGGCATAACCAGACATCAGGGATGTAGCCCCCCACTGGGTACCACAAATCCTTTGCTGCAGAGACCAGAAGGGATGTTCTCTTGCCTGCTCCTGTTCCTGCTGGTTGTTAAGCATGTTATATCTTGAACCAGAGTCAACAAGAGAGATTTCTCATGAAAAGAGAGTCTGATATCTCATCAGTGTGAAATCAGTTATCAGCAGGCAGGCTGATTTGTGGGAACGCTTCCATTGTTTTGCAATTAGGCAAAATGATACTGCATATGAAATTATTCCGCTTTTTTCTGTAAAACCAGCCTATCCACAAAAAAACATACATACATAAATACATACATACATAAACAAAATTGCAGTAACAATTATTTGGTACATTCAGTACTGCCTTTCAGATCAATCAAAATTGGGTGGTTTTATGAGCAAATGAGATGACAGTCTTCATCTGCTGTAAGCTTTTTGTATTTGTGACCAATAAAACATTGGATCACATTCTGTCACCCTTTGCTTCACAAGAGAGGAGAATAGATGGGCTTGTGAAACAGGATGTAAATGTCAGTAGTACTTATCCAGTTGATCAGTGATGAGTGACAAGAGGATGATATGGTTGTCATCATGGCCTGTAGTGAGGCTGAAAAGTTCAGCCATCTTTTATTCCTCTAGAGCAGAAAAGAAGAAATCTGAGTTAGTCACGCTGCTCCTGTATTACACACTGTCTGTCTTCAGATACTTTGAATTCATAGAATATTGCTGAAAATCAAAACATAAAAATGGATTGCTGTTCTTGCCTTCCGCTATGCTAGTGCTCTGTAATCCCTTTGCTGAACAAGAAGGTAAAGTCTTCTCTCCAAAACCAGTCATAGATTAGAGGATGGCGTACTGACCTAATAAAAGGAAAACCTTTAACAGAAGTCTTGTGGCTACAGATAGTTTGAACAACTAAACCAGATCACCTCAGAGTGGTTCACAAAGAAAACAGCTGCAAGAGACTTGAAATATCATTTGACAGTATCTTTGTTTAAATCAGTCAGTGTTGATGCTGTTCTCTTCAAGTATTTTTGTATTCTTTGCTATGAAAAAATAACACTTGTGACTGAGAATAAAAAGAGGTTTTATGGTAGCAGAAGTTTTTCAAGTTTCTTTATATGCAGTTAAAAACTTTTGTGATATTGTGACTTGAGAGTTTTGATTGTTTTCATCTGCTGAAGAACTTTCTGGGGATGGTTTATTTTCGTAACATTTGCTTTCTGTTTGTGTGAATACTGTTTGTATCCTCACTGTTTTCTTTTTCCACATATCAGTTTGTGTCATCAAAATAATTTAGTAATATAGAGAAAAATTGGTAGAACTGTTTTGATTTTTAACTTAAATTAGGAGCTACTACTTCTAAGGAATATTTTCATTCATTTTGAGTTCATAAATCACACTTTAAAAAAAACCCTTCAATTACTCTAACCTCCTGTGGGGATTTTGTTCTGTTTTTCCTAGCGGAACTGTAAATTCATTTCCAGCTGAGGCCTGCTGAGAGACTGTAACGACAGAAAGACTCCAAATCAAACTATTTAGGTGATTAGGAGCTCTTATGTCAGAAAGTGTACACTGCAAAAGAATATTGCATATAGACTGTCCCCATTGCATTATGTATTCTTCCTTTCTGATCATGGTCATGCTAATTTTAAGACCTAAATTAGATGCAACATTTTTCTCTTGGTGGATTTTCATGTACATCCTGATATGTACATGTGCATATTAGAGATGTAGTATTATACATTTTAAAATATGTTATTGGTTGGATGATCATTAGGCTTCCTAAATGTTAATTAGACTAAGAAATAGCATTTCTAGGGCTTAAAAAGTCTTTCTGAATTGACTATTTGCGATTTTCTCTTTTAACTTTCTCATGGTTATGGTACATGATTCTTTATTTTTACTAATAGCTTGTACATCTCAAACAGCCTTTTCTCCTTTCCCTCTTCCTCTTCTCTGTCTTCCCAGTTTTATAGATTAGTTCTTTGAAGTATAGAAAAATGTTTTCTGCTGCTAAGTGTAGAAGCCTTCCTACCATCCACCTCTCTTACATCTGTCTTATTTGGGGGACATGTTCAACAGCGTGCACTATACCAGCAGTGGGATGGAAGGCAGATTCCTTAGTGTTGGTGGAGTGCAGCTGTTCCTCATGTGACCTGTCTTGGTCGTCGTTCTCTGGAGTAATGCTCTGATGGATCATCCTCAGCCAGGGTCTGCTTCACGGGTGGAGAGACTTGGTGGCATCAAAAAAATCATCAGGGCTAAAGCAGAGGAATGTCTTTGTCCCCAGGAGAATACTTTAATTTCTGGTTCAGTTCCTTGGGTAGGTCTTGATGTGTAACCTCAAAAACTTGGGAATGCATCGGTTATTTATAGCTAAGTGCAGCAGGAACTTTCACTTCTGTGAAAATTAGTGGCTGATGGTTCACTATTGTGGTGGTGTAGGTTCTTCCAGAATTGCATTTCTTAACAAGAAGCAAGCTTAATAAAGATGCTAAGGGTTTGGGGTTTTTTGCTGGTGATGCGTCATGCAGGTTTCTGTATATAAGTGCTGTAATTATTAATGTGGTTCCAGTGATGTGTCTAGTGGCCTTTTGTGGTGTGGAGGCATATTTTCAGAATGTCTGTTTATAGGCATAGCTCTGTCCTAAGAAATTAGCAGGTTATTGATCTGTCTTCCAAAATGAGATGCAACCCAGAGTGTTTAGTTGCTTCCAAACAAAACTGATTTATTGTTTCATGGATAAGTCTTTAAATCAAGTGTTGCAACATTACTGCTATATCATACAGGATATTTTTTTCTTTTTCCTAAGGTGGTGTTACTGTATTTGTGGCCTTATATGATTATGAAGCTAGAACTACAGATGACCTTTCATTTAAGAAAGGTGAACGGTTCCAGATAATAAATAACACGTAAGTGTTCTCATTCACAGACCTCACTGGGTTGTTTGAAATAATTAGATCCTTAGTTCTTTTGGAAATCCATATATCCTATTTCAGTGAAGGGTAATTGATTTTTTTTGTTTAAATACATTCAATATTCAACAAGCATGGGGTTAAAATATATAATACTGCTAATACAATAACTTTTCAGGTTGAGATCAGGGTTTGGGTGCAGATGTAGAACTGTAGCAGCAAGGCACAGCTACCCCCTTTGGGGGGCAGCAAAGGTGGGGACAGCTACTGCTCCATCCCAGACTCTGCATCTGGAGTTACTCTCTGATCTGGAGAGGCATATGAAGACTAGACAACTCACAAGTTTGCTCACACATCTCTGCCATAAAGCATTTTGGTTTTACATTTAAAAAAAAAAGCCCCAAATCTTTAAAATATCAAATTCCACTAAAGTGCATTTGTGTTGCTTATAACACGAAATGTATGTAGATGCAGCACAAACTATTTAAGATGCCCTCATAATTAAAATAACATGTTTCCTAAATTTACCTGTCTTTCATACATGAGTACATTACAGGTGCTGTGGGATTATATGTTGTGTTTATATGTGGAAGAGGTAATGATGTTTCATTGCAGGGAAGGAGACTGGTGGGAAGCAAGATCCATTGCTACAGGAAAGACAGGCTACATCCCAAGCAATTATGTAGCTCCTGCAGACTCCATTCAAGCAGAAGAGTAAGATACTGTATTCTGTCAATTTTATATACTTCCTACCCTGTGGTAATACTGGTTTTTAAATTCATTATATGTAACATTTAGGAGTAAAATAGGAGAATACTATTAATGAAAGGATAGCAGTGCTACTTGGATTATGTCAAAGGTATAAATAGTAAGCATGGGGTAGACACTCATGCAGATGTTTTCTGCCTGCTTGCTACATGCAGGGCTAAGGAGAAAGGATGGGAGAATTCAGTAATGATAAAAATTGGAGGGCATGCCTTGTGTATCATATAAAGCAAAAATTTATGGGTTTTAGCTAAAGAGTTCACACACCATCAACTCTAGGTTTTTAGCCCTATTTTTGCTTGCCAAACCCTGAGTCAAGATCAGCTATATACTTGGTATTACCTAACCTTACATTCTAAAAAAGCATTTGTGTGCACAATTATTGTTAATCTATTAATCTGTAATAACTTTTTAGTGACAAAATTGTTTGATATGCTAAGGACTGCTATGAATTTGGAAAATTATACTGCTTTGTGTACCAGTGCTTCATACATTCATTTACTAACATCCTGGAGTGGTTAGACAATCACATAAAATTACTGTGGGTCCCGTAGGTTGGAGTAGAGTTTTAGGTTATCCTTATTCCAAGGGATTGTATTTGTTGTACTAGAAATATAAAGCTGCACAGCTCTTGTTTCAGTGATACTGCCAATCAGCAGTTCGCTGATATGTGATCTGTGCACTTCTCTGTTTGCTACTGCATGTCTGGGAAAAGTGCCTGATTTTCAAGATGTTTGCTGAATCTCAAGCTGAGACTTTAGCATGTTGCTGCTGCTGCTCTCAGTTGGCTCTGTGCTATTAAAAAATGATTGCATCAAAGATGCTCTGTTATTTTACACCCTTGAGTTTCATCGGGTTTTAAAATTATTAACTTGTTTATTTTTAGGGGAAAAAAAGTCAAAGATTTCTTTTTTTTAGAACTACACAATAAAAGCTTAGGCTATTACAACTGCCATAGTGGTAAAATGGAAATGGTAGCCCTTTACAAAGAAAGCATAGCTCCTAAACACTGGCCAGAACAAAGTGGTGGGATTTGTCATACGTTTATGTGGTGACTAGAGGTGAGAGTAAAGGGTGATGAATGAGGAACCTTCTAAAAACTGTTTATTTTAAAAAAACAGTGCCAATTTTATGAAATATCCCCTCAGCATTTGGAATACAGCTCATTGCTTTAGAGTTTGTTAGCCCTGTGCTTTGATAGAGTTTATAGATTTTGTGCAGTGACTGCAATTAGAGATAAAAGTGCAAATGTCATACAGAGCCCCAAGTTGCTAAGAGTTTGTCTGTGGCCTTTTCTAAGCCTGGAGGTATTTATAGCAGAAACTGCTTTTGACAGGATCCATATTATTTGTGTGCTTTTTTTAATGACACCATAATGTAAATGTTTAATTGTCTCTAAAAAAGAAAGCAATTAAACCCAACTATTATTTTATAGGTAGTGAAATAAAACAGCACTTTACAATATAGTTTGTAAATTGTTGTAGTCTGAGGAAGGCATTTTTATGTGAAGTTATGAACTAGGTTCAAGTTTGCTTCTGTAAGATTTTAGGTTACATCCAAATTGTCTCCAGTGTGTATACTCTCATATCCATTTCTAACTTTGCACATCTCCTTCAACACTCAAACTGCACATACAACAAAATGTAAGAATAAGTTTCAAATTCCCATGTGATTGCACAGGCCATTCTGTTCATGGCCAGCAAAGTGATCCCTCATTATCTACATTTTTTCCCCAGAAAAAGTTTAATCCACAAAACCATTGTTTTGCAGCAGTTTGCAGTACTACTTTTCCCATCACTCATGAAGCCGAATTAACTTGACGATAAGATAGTGACTGACAAAAATGTTTGAAATTTACACTTTACATCATTTGTAACTTCTGACGCATTTAATAAAAACAGATGTAGTTAGAAATACATCTAAATACATCCAAAGTCTGGGGATTCATAGGAGAATGGACTTTAAAATTATCACTGGCTCAGGACAGCACTGTGTGCAGGATGTTCATCAGGATGGGCACACTGTGGGAGTATAGAAGAAAAAACTCCTTATGTGAAAGAGCTGAAGGCAAGAAAAAATGCAAGTCTTCTAAAACATCTGTGTTCTTTTTGGTATCAGAAGAATTCAGCATTTTGGAATGTTACTCGCAAAGAAGTAAATGACATCTACCATAGGGTTTTTCCTAAATGATCAGTAGAAAAAAGGTCTCTCTCTATTGAGGTAGAGAAATATGGGAGGCAACAGAAATTGAAACAGGAGAGTTTCCAGCTGAATATAAGAAACATTTTTATCCTGAGGACAGCCAGGAAGGGGTACAGGTTGCCCAGGTTGGTGATCTGTCCTTCAGGGCTTTTAAGCCTGAAGCGGACTACATCCTGAGCAACTAGGTGTGATGTCACTGCTGACCCTGTCTGCAGCAGGAGGCTGCCCCAGAGAACTCCAAGGGTCCTTCCAACCTGAATGAACCTGTCATCCAATGATATTTATGCACACTCACTTTGCATTAAATATTGTTTTCTAGCACAAAGCCAAAACTTTTTAAAGAAGGTATTTCAGCTGCTGCAATTCTGAATGTGCTACCAAAGTGTGTCATCTGATTGATCTTGGCCTGAAAACTTAGCTTGGGGAAAGTGTTCCTTTCAATGTTAAGAGCAGTTGATGTCCATTGTTAAACCAGCAGAAAACCATAGTATTTGCAGATACAGGCCTCTTTACATGTATTTTGTAAATAACAGAAATGAGAGTCATACAGAAATAGGTCATCTTAATCTTTTGTCTGTATGGATGTCATTGCTTTTGTTGATCCCTATCCGCTTTGCGATACTTGAGCCCAGCAACTGTTTTGGAATATTAGTAGTCCAATCAGTGCTTGAGATTTCTAAATCTTTTGCTTATATGAGTACCAAAGCATAGGAAGCTTTTATTTACACATTTCCTTTTAAATTTTCTAGGTGGTATTTTGGTAAGATGGGCAGGAAGGATGCCGAAAGGCTACTTTTAAATCCTGGGAACCAGCGTGGTATTTTCTTAGTAAGAGAGAGTGAAACCACTAAAGGTATGTATGTTTCTGTGTATCTCTTCTCTCTCCCATTCTCTGCTCTCCCCAACAACAAAGTGAACATTTTTCTACCTGTCCCATGATACACATGAATGTGCACACTATGTATGTGTGCCATGACACTTGGGGAGTTACGTTAGATACCTTTTTATATTTTGGTGAAGAACCAGATGTGACTTTTTTTCCTAGGTGCTTATTCCCTTTCTATACGTGACTGGGATGAGGTCAGAGGTGATAATGTAAAACACTACAAAATCAGGAAACTTGACAATGGTGGATACTATATCACAACCAGAGCACAATTTGAATCTCTACAGAAGCTGGTGAAACACTACAGAGGTAAGCCCAAGTTCCAGTGTCCCATTGTTACCTTGTGCCTGCTGTGAGGAAGAAGGACTACATCCATAGCTTATTCTTAAAATTCACAACTAGAAAATTGCTTTCTGATTTCAACAAAAAGTAAATGGACTAATTGTTTTTTATCAAGATTAAGATGTTACTTTTGTTACAGTCTTGCCCTTGCTTAACTGTGAAGCTGTTGACTATTTTTTCTGTTTTCCAGAACATGCCGATGGGCTATGTCATAAGCTAACAACTGTGTGTCCCACTGTGAAACCACAGACACAGGGACTAGCAAAAGATGCTTGGGAAATTCCTAGAGAATCTTTGAGGCTGGAAGTTAAGTTGGGCCAAGGATGTTTTGGTGAAGTGTGGATGGGTAAGAGCTTAATGTGACACATTTCAGTTGTTCCTGTGAATGTTCTAATAGTATTTTAAGTAAATCAGTATTGGGATCTGAAAAGATTATATCATAGAGAAATGAAGGGGAAAAAATACCAGTTATGATCATGCATGTAATGGTAAAATTAATATTCAGTATAGTTCTAGCTTATGATTATATCTAATTTATGATTATTTCTTAGCTAAGAAAACAGAAGCAAAAAAAAAAGTTGCAGCAGAAAATCTCTTCAGTATTACAGTGGGCAATAAAACCTGATCTGTTTCTCTAGGAACATGGAATGGAACCACAAAAGTAGCAATCAAGACACTAAAACCTGGTACAATGATGCCAGAAGCTTTCCTGCAGGAGGCTCAGATCATGAAGAAGCTACGACATGACAAGCTTGTTCCGCTGTACGCGGTTGTTTCTGAGGAGCCAATCTACATCGTCACTGAATTCATGACAAAAGGTGTGGGACAGAATAGTTAGAAATGCTACATTTAAAAAGTTATTTAAGACCTCAGCAACAAATCAAATGTTTAATTAATGTTAGGTATAAGCTAACTGGAGTATAAGTGTTAATTTTGATTAAATTAAAATGAGCAACGCTTGACCTACTTGGAGCAGTCCTGATTTAGATTATGGGCAGAGGCATGATTCTTTTGCACATCTGTGTCACCCTTTCTAATCTTCCAAGTGCAAGATTGGGGGGGTTTTTCTCCTCATTTTTAGTGTGTACTGTCCATTAGATTTAAATGGAGCAGCGTAGCTGGGAGTATTATTATGAGATTATGCCTGCCTGTAGACAGGTCATGCTAACAACAAAACATGTTGTGCTTTGGGTTTTTTAGTGTTTTTTTCCCAGCAGTGTAATAGTAAATTTTAAAAAGGTTGAGTGGTTTTTTCCCCAGACTCTCTCCTTTATCCCCTTGTTTTCAGTCTTTGATCCTTCTTCCTTTGCTCTGTGTCATGTCCCCCTCCCCCTGCTGCTGAAACAGAGATTTAGAGATTTAGGCAGAATGTAGAAATAAACATCATAAGCATATGACTGTTAAGAAGCAGCAGATTTCCAAGTCAATTATTCCATTTTTTATAAAATGCAGACTTCTGTTCAACTCAGAGAAATTTTGCTATCCTCATAAACTGCAGAAGCAAGGGAGTGGCTAGTTGTGTTCAGTAGTGCACTACAAATGTATGGGTTTACTTTTTTCCTGTTTGGATGGGGTTTTTAAAGGGTTGTATAGGATCAAAAAGGTAAAAATGAACAGAAAATGTAAAAACTTCCTTCTGCATTTTTGTTCCTAAATAACACTAGGAACTGCAAAGTCAGTTTTCATTGTTCAGAAATCAGATTTCAGCAAGGCAGTAAGGAAAAAAATATTTATAACTGCCTAAAGAAAAGCAAAGTTCACTACCAGAACTAGTTACCTTGCAAAAGCAGAAGAATTGTCATTTGTCTAAATTATGGATTCAAAATGCTGTTGGAAGCTTCTCTTTATAGCTTTCCTTTGACAAAATTCTTATATTTTACAAAACCCACAGAATTTCCTTGTTCTAAGCTACTAGGACAATTTATTTTTATTTCCCCTTTCACAAGAAAGAGAAGCAGGTACAAACTGCAAAGTATCCAACTGTTTTTTGCAGTGTGGACAGGTTACTAGAGATCAGTGTGAAATCTTTGCTCCTCTTCAGTCCTTTGATCTCATGAACCAAGGTCAGAAAAAGTCTGTGCAAACACACACAGCAAACAGCAGCAGCAGTGTGGGTCTGACCTGACACATTTTTACTTTCACTGTGCAAAAATACAGTTAGTCACTAAAGTTATGTTGGAGAAATCTAATTCAGAGTAACTGCTATGAACTGCTATGAATCCACTTCAGGATATGCAGTCAAGTAGTTTCTTTCCCCACCTTGGCCACAGTTGTAATTTTGTTGCTGTAATTTGGACAGTGACAAGAGTGATTAGTTACCAATCTTCACCAGCTTCTTGGGAAAGAGGTCCTATTCTTACCATGTGTGACATAATGCCACCTGTAGGGAAAACTTATGTAGAGACAAAGCTTTACTGCGCAAGTAGAGGTCGGAGTCTTAACAGAAGCACAGGTCCTTGGAACTGATTTTAAATACTGCTCATGTAATGTTCTGGGTACAATTGTGTTATATAAATGGGAGAAAATAAGGTATTGTAAAGAATTGAAGATAGTTTTCACTGTAAGAAAGAAAAATTATTCTGAAATTGTTGCTTTTATTTTGCGTCTTTTTCTAATATATGATTGGGGCTGGCAGAAAAATGTAAGTAAGGGATAGAGGTTTTTTTGTTCTGCAATTATAAATCTAACAGCGGAAGAAAGTCCAGCTAGGAGGAGCACTGATACCAACAACACTGGAAAAATTCCAATGTATTGCCAGAAACAGCAGTCTGTTTTGTTATTGTTTAGTTATTTGCATTATTGAAGTGGAATCCAAACGACGTGGATATAATTGCTAACTAACTAGTTACCAGTGTAGAGGTAACTATGGGCATGATCACTGGGTCACATATTCTAGTAAATGATGGATTTTCAAATACAGATTTCATGAGATAAATGTGTCAATCAATTTTCTTCTTAGACAACATTATTGTCTAAGAAGATCATCTCATTTGTGTTTTCAGGTCAAGTTAATGTTTTTGTTTTTTCCTCCTTTTTCCCCCCCCAAATGTGTTATGTTTTACAGGCAGCTTGCTAGACTTCCTTAAAGAAGGGGAAGGGAAATACTTAAAACTCCCACAGCTGGTTGACATGGCTGCTCAGGTACCAAAAAAACTTTAAAAACTTGTGTTTTGTGCCTAGAGAAGAGGTATCACATAGCAACTGAATGTAAATATCAAATGCTCTGGCTGTTCTATGCTGCTCTGTGTTACACCTTCTGTTGTGGATTTGTAATTTGTCAGAAAGGAAACAGTCTGGTTTGCAATTAACAGATACTGCACAGCCAGACACACTAATCAGTGCCAAGCTCTTGGTTGCTATGCTGTAATTCCTATACTTATACAATGGGAATGGAGCTAAAATAAGGGGGTGCAGCTTAATGCTTGGGAGAAATGTATATAGCCATGAAAAATAACCTTTTATAACACTTTTCTTTTTAAGATTGCAGATGGCATGGCTTACATTGAAAGAATGAACTACATCCACAGGGACCTCCGGGCAGCTAACATTCTTGTAGGAGACAATCTTGTGTGTAAAATAGCAGATTTTGGTTTAGCAAGGTTAATAGAGGACAATGAGTACACTGCAAGACAAGGTAAGGCCAGTTAATTTATTTAATAAGACTGGTTGCCTTTCAATTGCTTAGAACTATTACATTTAGCAGAATATGCCTGTGTGTTCTGTGTTCATGGAGAAAGATCATGCATGGAAGTGTGCTTTCACAGCTCTGTTTAGGTGAGCCCCTTGCCTAAGTGTAGTCCTAGTAAACTTCCTTTGTTCCAAGTTATGTGGCAGTTTGTTTGTGTTTTCAAAAAGCACTTCTAATTATTTTTGGGGGATAAAACAGTTTGAAGAGAGATGAGATTCCAGAGAATTTGTTCATCAAGTTCACTTTTTGAAACATATTTAAGTAAGACTCTCAGATGTCTTTAGTGCTTCCAGATATTGTAGCCAGTAGTCCTAGTTTGAGAAATATTAAAATACTATTCCACCTTGAATTTTATCAATAAAGCAAAGTATAAAACTATTTTTATTGCATTATTCTTTTGAAAATATTTTGAAATGCAAGCAAATTGTGGATTAGCAAGGGAAAACTGAGAATCTGTCTTTCCAATGTTTGTAGGAGCTAAATTTCCAATTAAATGGACCGCTCCAGAAGCAGCGTTGTATGGTCGGTTTACAATCAAGTCGGATGTGTGGTCCTTTGGAATTTTACTGACAGAGCTGGTAACTAAGGGGAGAGTGCCATATCCAGGTAACAGAAAGATTTAATAGATTTTTGTTTTCTTTGTTGTATTCTCTGCCTCTGAAGTTACCTTTTGTACTTTTTCCCTTCATTCAGAGCCCACAGTTGACAAGCAGAAACAAAAACTGTCACACCTCACTGGTTCCTTTGTTCACAAAGGTTTATTTTCAGATTAAATATTGCATATTTTAAACTGTTTTAAGATAATAGCACTTCTAAATGTGACCGACAGTTTATTTCAGATTAGTGGGTATCCTTATGTTTTCTATCTGTCTGTTCCTGATATTTCTACTTTTGACATTGTTCCAGACTAAAGAGAGCATCACTACACTGAACCTGCTGAACCAGTTTTTGAAAGTAAACATTTTTCAGCAGATATTTTGCTGTATCTGGAATGTGTAAGGCAGTTCTGTTAGGGATATATAAAGCCTTTTTCTTGGCCTGATTTCAAATTAAGTGGTGCTTGAGTGGAACCTAAGGCAGGGAGAAGCTATTTGGGCTTGATTCTCCTCTCTGAAAGGACAAGTCCAAGGCAATGGGACAGGGAGAAAGGGAAAAGTACTATGTGTTGAGGAATTACCAGTGTACTGAAATAAGTTGTAGAAAATGTATTTAATGCAGAATGTAAAAATTTCATTCGCTATGAAGTGTGTTCATTAAAGGTTCTGTTCTGGTAGAACCACATGCTTTGCAGCTGCAGAGGTTCTTGAAAAGCTTTGGGAAACTGTTCTTTGCATCATGTCATTCAGAGCTAATATGCTTTCCTTTTAGGAATGGTGAATCGAGAAGTTCTAGAACAAGTGGAACGTGGATATAGGATGCCTTGTCCACAAGGCTGCCCAGAGTCTCTCCATGAGTTAATGAAACTGTGTTGGAAGAAGGACCCTGATGAGAGACCAACATTTGAGTATATACAGTCTTTCTTGGAGGACTACTTTACTGCTACAGAACCACAGTACCAGCCTGGAGACAATTTATAAGCCAACAGTCTATATAACATGCACAAATCTGCCAAATGTAAAAGACTTGCAAAGAATTCCTGAAGTCTCTAAGGAATCACAGGAAAGAAAATCTTCGCTACTTTGCATGCTCTTAATGGCAAACTGGAATTTCATAATGCAGTTGCACAAAACCACTTTTAAAGTGTTATACTCTGATTTACCAATGACATATTTTTTATTTTTTCCTCTTTCCCAACTTATTTTCAGGGTCCAAAGGAAGCTTACTGAAAATACGGGGCAGAATGAGTGTTGGTGTGAACAATAGCAGAAAAACCAATGTTTCAAATCCTTTATTCTCCCATTATTTGCTAATCATTGTACTATTGAGGGAATTGTCTGGAATTAGTGATCTTGGGGTAAGGCCTTTTTAAAGCAGAAGAACGTTGTGGGACCAAGCAATTCTATTCCAGTTCAGTAAAACTCCCTGTGTTTAAAACTACATGTGTATGCCCCCACCCCCACAAAACAAAAGATGGTACAACTGTATTTGATTTATAGTCTCAATCTTTAAGCTTCCACTTTCATGGACTTAATTAGGGTAGGCAGGTAAAAAGAGAAATTGGAACAGTGAATGAGAAACTTGATCTAAATGGTAGACATCAATAGTGAGATTAGAGAGCATAATGCACTGTGTTAATACTTGTGTTAATATAACTGGAAAGTAGCATGAGAGATTTTTCCTTTTTTCTTTCTACATAGCTAATTAAGAATAATGAAGGTAACTAGAAAATGAGGTAATATTTTATAAAATTGTGTTGATAAAGTATGATGATATTTGAACTTGAAGCTATGTAATACAATCATGGGGGGAAAGCCTTTAATCTTTTAAGCTCCAGTGGAACAGCGAGCTTTTGTATGGGAAGACTATCTGAACAAAGTTACAAAGTTCACCAGGAAAGCAAGACTGAAGCTCAGAAATGGCCACCTTTTAGTCCTTTTTCAGAGACAGGTTTGGTACTGTTGTATGTGGCTTGTAAGTGTTAACAAGGGTGGGTGCCACAAGTGCTATCTGTCACTAGTTCAGGGATTTGATTGCACTTCTGCTTTTCTTGGCTATTAAGACACACACACCGTTGCTCTTCCCACTTCTGCCCTTCCTACAGAATTATTTAACTAAAAATAAGTGAAAGAAAATGTGAAAGTTTAAAAAGTAAAGGGAAAAAATATATTTAATATTGTCCAAGTAATGAAATTTGCTGGTATTCAGCCCAGCTGACACTACATCTAGATTTTATTTTCTTTGGCTACTGACATATCAAGCAATAACGTCGTGTCTTTTACTCAACAATTTGCATGAGGTTCTTGAATTTCTGATCAAGCTTATATACTTTAATTTTGAAACACTCTTACTTAGTTACTGGCTTGGAATTCATATTATCATTGTAAAGTTATCCAACAAATGAATTCAGAAGAGCTGGTAATATAGTTCTGGTACTAAACTTAACATTCATGGGTTTACACTACATTGCATCCAGCTACCAAACAGATCTGTGTAGGAACAGTGCCATCATTTTTCATTTTCCCTCATCATTGCTCATCAACTGTACATCTGTGGTTATCAAATTTTAAAAGGGCTTTCTGTAAGAAAAACAAAAACAAAACAAAAAAACACATACACAAAATACTCAAAAAACCCAAAAAAGATGATGAAATTTTAATTTTTCTAAATATTTTAAAATAATAACACAATCATATGAGTTTATGTATTAATACAGTCATAACAAAAAATGCCAAAAATGACACTGGCATTGTATGGATTTTTAATTACTGAATGGAACAGTTCATTGTAATAACACTTGTATAGTAAAGGAATAAAACACTAACTTAATGAACGTGTTCATTGTAAATGGTTGTGTATTATAAAACTTCTCCAAAAGAGTTTGTATGTTTATGAAAATTTATTTGTTTCACCTGAAGACCTTGATGTGGTTCTTACCCTAACAGAGTTTAAAATTCACATTCACACTTTTTATATAAATAGTAATAAGTTTAATTATGTAACTAAGTATTTTTATAAAGTATGGCATTGTTGAACTGTTTTGCAGAATTGGTTCAAAATAAATTTCACCTTGATTGCATCTGCTTATTTGAGGTGGTGGGGGGAGAAGGTGGGAGGGGGACAAAAGCAGAGAGTAGCCTTCACATTGAGGGGAGAAGGACGGGAATAAAACATTCATGAGGTTCTTTTTGTCCTCTGTAAATTGTACTTCCATGCAGGATTGTGAGTTCATTGTGCATTTTTGCTGTTAAAACAGACATATTCTAGACCAATTCACGGGTCCTTGGCAGGAATGGGTTAGAACAATTCTGCCTGGGCATAAAACAAACCCCTTTTGTGGACAGACAGACGGACTTGGGATTCTTGTGAGAGCAAGTCCAACTTAAACTCTCAGCTGGCAATCACTGTCATGCTGTAAGGCAAGCACATATCCTCCCTCTTGCTTTCTCTGGGATTAACAGCCACTGTTCACTTCTGTCTAATTTTTCAGGGAATTTTATACATTTGTTCTTGTGGCAGCCAATGTTTTATCTCAACCTCACTGAATGTTACCTGTCTCAGCAACCAGTACGACTCAAAGTGCAGATCCTGGCATGTGTCTACAGTGCCACTGTAGGTCAAGGAGCTAGTACTGTTTGAGTTTCAATAATAACTAACAAAGCACTAAACTCATTCTTGCAGAACCTACAAACTGCAAAGTTTACTGTGTTTTTAGTATTTCCTGTAATGTAATTAATGTTTTACTATTTTTAATGAGAACAATCATGTAATTTCTGGTAATCTGTACTCCTCCCTGTTGTCCATCCAAACCTTGTGATTCCCATTCTGCATGCTAGGCCTGCAGACTGTTTCTGTCATGCATTGTTTCAGGCTGTAGTATTTTAAGAATATTTTCATAGTATTTTTGAGTAAACTTCCAAACATAAACGTGTACGAGCCTACTATTTAGATAAAGTACATTCCTACTTCAGCCTAAAGCATTATGAAAAGAACCTTATGTGTTCTTATCCTTGCAACCACTGAATTGTCATTTCACTAGGCTTGTGAGTAGCCCTTACAACTTAAAAGTAGCCTTGGAAAGGATTGGAGGGGTTTTTGTTGGGTTTGGTGGGCTATTTTGGTTGGTTGGGGTTTTTTTTGTTTTGTTTAAAGAAAGACTTTAGAGTTTGCTGATGGGCAGAAAAAAGGCAGAACTCTGTCTTACCCACACTCATCTGCAATACTAATGTTTATTCTAAAACACATTATCTGTAGCTGGAGTGAGTATAAATGAGTATAAAGAAGCAAACTTAATGAGCCCCCCCCTTTTGTTATTTATTTTCAACTGTTCAATAAACTTCTCAGTTTTTAAGTTTTCCATAGAGATGCTGTAGATGTTTGTATTTGTGGCAACGTTCCCCCGACACGACTTCGCTTAGAGCTACATGGTCACGTTGGGTTTAAACGACAGGAGCACTCAACATAAGCTAAGCAGTACATTGCAAACAGGAGACTCAAGTCCTCACACCTGGCTTAAGGAATTTAGGGCTAGATTGGAACAACTGATCTGGGCACCAGAAGCAGGTATGGGTGGATAAGTGCCTCAGTCTAGAACTGTGATTCACCCAATAACTATTGTCTTGTGCAGTAGGTACTTGGGCGCTGTGCAAATGTCTGAAAGTGCAGGTTCCTTCATAGACACACATCTTGTTCCCACTTCAGCCTCATTTTAGTACAGGAACAAAACTGCCTTTGACCTTCCAGGCACTGCAGGAGTGTCAGTGTGGGGCTGGGAGCATCTCCCCAAATATACATCTCTGACAGACACCTTTCCAAGATAGGGTGGGAAGAGTCAGGAGACGGAAGTGAGGTGGTTGTATCTATTTTTGATGTAACAGCCTGGAGTGCAAAACCTGGGTTCTGATCAAGAATCCTGGCTAGCTGGGTGTCAGCTGTGAGAGACTGTTATGAGAGTGCTGAGAGTTGGAAGCAGAACCCACAGAGGAACTTCACCCTCAGCTGCAAACTTTAGCATTTCCTCAAGGACCAGATTATTTTCTCAGCACCTTTTCCTAGTGACACAGAGAGAGTGTTAGCTACAGAAACAGCAACAGCTTCCCTGCTTCTTTCTGCCTTAGCATAGGGGAGGAAAGGGGGGTGAGTGGGATAGAAGGATGGAGGCAAGCAGCTGAAGTACCACACTTCATCACTGGGCAGAGGGAAGCAGGCTGAGGGGTGTGGCATGGCAGATGTCATATGTTCTTGTCTCTGTCATATTTTGAAAAAGAGGTAGAAATGCAGGGGAACTGAAGAGCATCTGTTCCCTTGTGCACAGTGGAAATGGAGCAAGGCTAATGCCAAGTGCTGCTTCTGTTCTCTCTGGTGGCCCTGGGCAGCTCACCCTGACTGGTTTCTAGTAGATCAGCTTCATATTAGTTGGGGAGTCACAAGCATTGTTTTGCTTTCAGAAATTTCTAAGAATGAACCTTGATCAGCTCTTAGGAAATTAAAAAAAAAACCACCAAGCAACAAAAAACAAGATACTGATAGCCTGACAAGAGAGTTACTGGCCCCTGAATCCCAAATAGCATATCAGACTCTGGGACGTAGCTTAGCATTTCTTTCCTAGTGAATGTATGTGGATGTAGGAATTTCTGTCAGGTTTCCCTCCTCTCCATGTATAGGTGTGGTGTGCCTAGGAAATTTACAGAATTCAAACATTACCCGTGGGACCCATGTTCTTCTCTGGTCCTACTCTTTGAGCTTATTTTCCTTGTTCTGCATGCAAACGTGCTTTCTGTAGGTAGTACATTGATAATATTTTTTTAAACATTCTCTTTAAAGGCATAGTTTTTGTCAAATTGTAACAACTGTTGTTGGGGTATCAAAGTTGGGGTTTTTTTTGTGTGTGTATTTTTACAGAAACTGTCCATCTTCTCTTAGAATTTAATTTACTGTAGGCAAGGAGAAACTTGTTGGCCATTGTGTTGTTTTTGTTTTGTTCTTAAAGACAGGACAGATACCCAGTTGAACTCAGCAGGGTCTAGAAACAGACTGGAAATCTAAAAGGGAAACCTGAATACAAGCAGTCTTGATGAATTAGTCATGTACCAACTGGAAAGCTGGCTGCTGTGAAAGCATTCCTTTCTTTAATCAAAAAGTTACTGCCAGTAGGAACTTCCTTTGTGCCCTGCTGCTAGGTTATTGAGTCTCTAGCTGAGGCTGCTGGTAAGTACATACTGGGAAATGGATAAATCTGTGCATTTTACCTTTGCTCCTGAAAATCCATCCCAGGCATGCTAACGATGCACCTTTTCTTCCTGCACCTCCGCAGGCGCCAGCTGCTGGATTCACCATTCATTCAATACCTCTCCCCACACATTTATTAAACACATTTATTCGCATTTGGGGCAGTCTTCCAGGGGCTAAATGGCTGTTGATCCTTCTCTTGTCTTCAGTGTTTGGCAGTGCCAGGGCTGTATTTGCTGAAGTAAGGAAGGGTAGGGAAGCATTTCTGCTTTTTCAAAAACAAAATGTGATAAATCTCAGTTCAGTATGACTGCTATGATAAAAGTACCACATGTGAAGAGAACATCTAATCCTTTGACTGCTTCTTCATGAGAACAGTGAGGGCTTTTCCCTGCTTCTCCAGCAAAGGTAGAAAATGCCACTCAGGGACAGCTCATGGTGTGCTGTGGAAAAGGGAATGACCACGCTAAATTGCAGCCCCTGTTCAGTCCTGCCAAGGATGCCAAGTCAGTGATTCTGTCCTTCCAGATAGTTTCCAGGAAAAGGCAAGAGTGTAGGTTCACATTCCTAAGAGTTAAAACTGGTGACTAGATGACTTGTGTTCCTTACATGCCTCTATCCACCTTCCTCTCCTCTCAGTTCTAGCCAGGGTGTTTTCAACTAATCAGCTTTTATTTCTCCATTGTGGCTGTGCAGTAAAAGCATAGACATATGAGAATTCACAGGTTGGTGTTTTCTCTTTTTTAAGTGGAGGGTGCCTGGCAAATTAAGCAGATTTATAAGAGCAAGGTTAGATCTGTATCCCTTGCACTGGAGTTTTGATTTTGTTCTGTATTACCCTCTTCATTTCTTGAATGACTCTGTCTTTCAAAGTGACTTATGACTACCACAAATGTACATTGTTTCCATTGTGCTAAAAGACTAGAAGTACAATAGAAACAATTTCCATATTTACATTTTAGTCTAGTGTCATTTGTTAAAGTGCATCAAAATCTGTCCATTGAATTTTCTTGACATCTTTATCAAAGAAGTGCCATTTGCAAGGAGAGGATTTTTTTTTCCACATGGAAGTGAAGTTCAATCAATTGCCTCAGTGAGTTAAAGGTTATAATGAGCAGATTACAAGTAGGCTAAATATGAGCTCTGGCGCCACTGTCATTAGAATGGCCCCAGCCTGTTCAGACTGCTACTAAGTGTTCTGAAGAGCAAGTGTGTATATACTTAGCAATAGATATGCCCCTGATTTCAATTGATCAGTAAAGTAGGAAGGAATGACCCTTTTTGCAACCTGGGGATGACAAAGAGCAGTCAGGAGGATAGTGGGATACACATCCACTATGAAAGGTCAGCCTATCTTGTGGAAATGCTCTTGATCTATTGACAAAATAGCTTGGGCTTCATTTGTTCTTTGTTCCAAGGCAGACACTGTTATGCCAGGCAATAAACAGAAATCTACTGAGGGGCAGCATCTCTCCCAGGGGTTTCCAAGGCAGTTACCATTTTGCCCAACAACCCATATTACCTAATACATAACATTTCTCACCCACTCTCAAACAAATTAGATCAGTGTCATTATCTCTGTCATTATCCTTTATCAAGGGGAAAAGGGGTGTTTTGACTCATCCAGGGTCAAGTTGAAGACCCTGATCAAGCAGCAGCCAGAATCTAGCATTTGGTTGATTGAACATTTCCTTTCAGATGGGCAACTTTTAGCATTACCTACCAACTTTGACCCCTGGTCTTGAGCTTGGAGAAGAAAAGCTGCAGTAATTTCCCATTATTGTTCACAATGGACACCTGACCTATTAAAAAAAAAGCCAACAAGAGAGAGAGAAACTTGTATCAAACCTGTGGGCCCAATCCCGCACAGCAGTTTGGCTGTCAGCATGGAGCATGGATCTCCAGCCTGAGGCTTGCCCAGGGGGCCCTGGGATGCAGCTAGCCACCTTTCAGACAGCACACATGTGGCTGAGTGCTGCACCTTGGCCTCTGAAAATGGCAGTGACAGTGTGTCAATGGGATCTACCTTGCCAGGTCACTGAGCTGCCACACCTCAGACACACAGCCACGGGGCCAGGAGGTTTTTGTTAGGCAGTTTGGACAGGGCACAGCTTCTGTGACTGTTCCACAAGCACTGCCCAGTGAGCACGTTCACGAGTTTTCCTACAGCCCTCATTGCTCCCTTCTTGTATCTTGGTGTGGGTTCCAGACATCACTGGTTTGCAGCACTGCCCTTTCAGCCCTAGACCACAGAATGAGCACTTCCTTCTTTGCTATTCCAGTCTGTTTCACTGACACTTCAAATATGTCAAAACCCTCTAAGCACTCAGCTGAACACCCACAAAACCTCTGCCTTGATGATATCGTGCCTTTTCCTCCTTCAATCTACCTCTGCAATTATTTCTCACAGAAATAATTTCTCACAGGAATGTCTCGTTTGTTGTTTGTTTTGTTTTTTTTTTTATTCACTTAGGATCTAGCAAGTATGTGCTCAGTTATTTTAAGCTTCTTTAGGAACAAGCCATTATCTTTAGTCAGCCTAAGACTGGAGCCTGTGTTTCACCTGGTTTGTTATAAGATGCTGAAACCCCTCCCCGTTGTCATGGGTGAAATGTGCGTAGTACAACTTGCCTAGATACATAAATGACCTCAGGCACTGGAGTACATGATTCATCACATCCAAGAGAAGTGGGATGGGATGTTGTTCCCACAATGCAGGTGGGAACAGCAGAGGAGCTGAGAAACAGGCAAGGAAAATGTCTTAGCCAGAAGCACACAAAGGAGTTCTCACAAAACTGTTTCAGATATCGGTTACTCGTACCTCAAGCAAATACCCTAAGCAGGGGAGGACTCACAGAACTGGAATCACTGTCTTAACTCTCAAGACTGAATATTCCATCCTGCTGAAGAAAGTGATGGCTGGCACAAGGCTTATGCTCTGTCTATCCTTTCTCTGACACTCTGCAGTTTGCTGAAGAAGATTGGCATGTGGTTTACCCTGGCACAACCCTTTGCTCAGAATAAATGTTGACATTGAGTGGTGGTATGTGAGACTGGAAAGAAACAATTCTGGTATAGCCCTGAGTTTTGGGGACTTGAAACAGCTGGAGCACAACTGCCATTACCTCACTGCCAGACACAGAATGCCTTATGAGGAAATGAGAACTTGAATGTGAGTGCAAGTACCAAAACAACTCAGGGGGATGCAGCAGTGGCTGGAAAGAGATGGTATGTAAAGGCTGTGTAATTTGAAGAAAAGCTGTTTTCCTCACAGGATAAGGGCCTCAGTGTGGTGGCCTCTGTCCCCTTAACAGTGTTTTGGATTGCCAGTCCAGAGTGGCCGTATTCTTCCTCTGTGGAGTGGGAGGTGATACAAAATAACTTTCATCTTGAAAGACCTTTGTGATTATTGTTATTTTTTCTGAGGAAGGGGTAAGCATCTGGAAACAGGAAGTAGAAGATGAAACATGGCCAGTCAACTAAACTGACAGTGGCCACCCAGGTCTGGGCACAAAATGAATGGTTCCATGCTGATACTTCAAATTCAGAGACTGTCTGAAAAGGTTAATTCTCAAAGTACCAGCTGAGGAAAGGGCCCACAGTCCTTGCGTTATGAGCATTGGGATGTAATGAGGCAGTAAATTCGGCTATGCTTGCCAGCCATATGTGCTGTCAAGGCTTTCTTTATTCATATGGTCAATAGAGACATGGGAGAAATTGTCAACAACTTTGAAGGCTTCTCCAGAGAGCTTACCAGCAACAGGCAACTCTGCTGTAAGACACATTTTATGGTGCTGTTCTGAAAAGGACTGTAACAAACATGTGAGTTGTGAATTTTCACAAAATAGTTCCATTTGCATTCTTAGAAATTGGGAACACGTGGTTCTCAGACAAGCCAGTGTGAAAGTGACCAGTCAGAATTCTAGGGAGGTATTTTATACAAGTTGCACATTTCTGCACCTTCTCTTTTTTTGTAATTTTTAACCAATATGAATTGTTTTGGGGTTTTTTTTTCCCAGTATCAGTGACTTTTCCCCTTGCTGTGTTATCAACAGTGCAATCTTTTAAACCGTGGGGAACAAAATATCATTTAACAGAAGCTGTGAGTATCAAGCCACTGTGGATGACACTGAGGGGTCTACATCTTTTTGCTTGGTAGATTGGACCAGAGAAGGGTATTGTCCACTTGGCTATAGCTGCTGTCCTGAAAGCTCTGTGGGCCAAACAAGAGGGAAGGGTGATGCCCATGGGATCTCAGTGTAAGAATGCTCATTAACTCAGAGAGATCCTGGTTGCCCTCATTTGCATGTGGTCTTTATCTTGAAATAATCTGTACATACGATTGGCTTTAAAATATCCAATAAAATACAGTCATTGCTGAGTTCTTGGAGACTCTGCCCATGCTTAATTTTTGCAGGATGGAAAATTGAGGCCACTGCACAGTGCTTAGTGATGGAATTGGTTGGAACATTACAGAGTAATTTTGTAGAGCTCTGGCATTTCTGAAAGAAAATATTTTTGCTGAGTCCTGTTTCTTTGTATATCCTTCTCTTGATTTCATCTTTTTTACTCACATATTTTAATCTGAGATTTTCACCTTTTAGCCAGTTCCCTACTGAATATGCTGTTGATCTGGGAGCCAAATCTTGAATAATTAACATGTTACTATTTTTTAAAAACAGCCTTTTAAGGCAGTGATGTGCCATAAAGACAGCTTGGTTAGAAAGGAATATTAGTGAACAAAAGATATATGTCTGCTCAAAAAAAGACTGACATAGAAAGAGCTCCCTGGAATTGCAAGCCTGGGGTCCAGCCCTGTGAACTAGTGAAAAACATCCTTGAAAAGGGCAGCTGGCCTCTTTGAAGTGCAGCTGAGGTACGTAGAAACCAGAAACATCCACAGATACCACTGATAAGCACCAAACAAGGAGACTGTAACAACAATTTGTCACGTGAAGGTGCAAAACAGTCTGAAAAAAATAATAGCTCTGAAGGAACAGATAATAGGATCCCCAATTTTCTGTGAAAAATAGAAATTAAACAGGATCTATTGGCTGCTCAATGTCCCACTCTCTTTATGACTATGTGCTATTAAAACACCTTATGTTTATCCAAAATTGAGCCTGAGAACTTCTTGGTTGAATCCCACACAACCTTTCTATAAGCATTTGGGCTCTCCCCAGGGACAGATGTACAAAAAAAAGAGTCTGTGATGTGGATCATTTTGGAAATGGGACTCTACCAGTTCACTTACTGTCTAGGTCTGTCCTCCTCCCTTTCAGGAAGGGTTGGTCCCCCGGGTTGTTCCCACCTTTTGAGACAGTTTTGCTGCTTTTGAAATCTGGCTCATTCACTTCATATCAATAGCATAAATATTAATATAAGTAATCATAAAAATATCTGCTGTTATATCATTGATAAATTTGCTTCATTTGTGATAAACAGTAATCTAAAATAGTATATATAATATCCTATATACCATATATAATAGATAATATTGGCTGCTGCTGTCATTGGTTGTACCACAGTACTGATTCATGTCATTATTAATTGATACCATGTGCTTGTTTGATAATATATGTTATTGATGGCAGATATTAATTTGTAATAACTTGATATATATTCATTCATATTCATTTTATTAACCATGGATGTGTTTTCCAGTGGCAATTTCTGTTGTATTTGTGGTAATCTGTAACAAAGGAAAGAAATTTAGTGGGCAAAACTTTCATATCCTCATGAATTACAGACTCCCACAAACCCTCAGTCATTATCTCTCCACACCTTTTTTAATAATTACTCTTCCAATACTGCTTCCATAATGAAACCAGGTTAAGAATGATACTGAATCTTTAATGATTTTCAGGAGAAAGTGTCAAATGTTCTTGCTCGGTGTTGAGAACCACTTTGCTTTGGCGTCAGGAATTAACTTTGCATGTCAAATGTAAATGTTACTTGCATTTTGTGACATTTCATCATGAAGAAAAAAAAGGCATTACTGGCTTCACTTATTTAATTTGTTTTTTTTTTTCTAGTTTATGGGAAAACTGGAGGTCGACATGGTCAGAAAGTCTAAAGGAACTGGGCCCTATTAGAAGAGTACATGTTTTACTTGCTGTCCAAACTAAAATGATCTTACAGCTCATTTCAGAAGCTGCGTCACTGGCAGGGACTGCTGCTTTCTGCTCAGAGAAGTCCTTCCGCCCCAACACACCCTCTCCCAGTGTCTATTCTCGAGCAGAGATGCAAACCAGCCCCTCGCCTGGGGAAGATCTACAGCCTGTCTTTGTCCTCCCTTGGTCACAGCCAGCTGTGGGGACCGATGTCTGCAGGTACAGGAAGCTGAGTACTTAAAGAATGTGCTTTAATCTGTAGATCCTTGTTGAGGGTTTGGACAAGAAGCTGCTTTTCTTTAAGTCTGGATAATTTGGAGTTTATTTTCATTTTTTTAATGGCTGGGAGCTTTTTCACAAAAACAACTCCTCACTGAAAACTACAAACTTGGTTATTTAATTGCCTGTGCTACCATGGTCTGCTACTAAATGCTTGGCCTTCATGTGTTGATCTGTTTGCTGAAGTGATCATTCTAGGGGGAAACTCCCTTCAGTATTAAGATCTAAAAGATCCTGTTCTAAAATAACTGAATTCCTTTCCTGAGAGCAGGAGGTATGAGAATAGGGGTGCTTCTCTGTTTTAATTTGACAGCTAAAATAGTGTGACTTGGCTTTCCTGTTTAATCTTTTACTCCTGCTTGGATAGAGTTTAAAAAGAAGCTGAAAAGGGCTTATTATCAACTACTCACAGCCATGAAATTAGGCAAACACACATTCAGCACTGCAACACAAGCTGATGAGGGAGGGGGGTGTGAAAGTTTAGAATGTCTGCTGTTTCAACTCCCTGCTTGCTTTAGAAAAATTGACAGCCAATCCTCAATGACTAGCATTACTTAATCTTTTTTTTCATCATACTGTTTTATCGTGCTATTTTTTTTTTATTTTATATGTCATGCTTGAAGGAGACTGCCAGCATATGCTATTCTGCATGAAACACAGATAGATTACTGGTGTGCTACCAGAGGAGGAAGCTTGTGGTAAGTCATCTTTCCTTCAAAGCTGAAGTTTTCATACCCTGCATTTTCCCAATCCCGGACTTGTCTCATCAGTTTTGATGGGAGTAAGTCTGTCAGGAACACACCATCAGCCTGTGAGACTGACAGGCTGGAGGAACAATGGTAATGATGAAACCTGGAGTGTGAGGAGAATTTGATCCAGTTCAGTGTAATTTGATATTCATTCTTGTTCCCATACAGAAATACTCCAAAATGGTCTGCTTGGGAGAAAAGAAAGGTGTGAGCTTAAATACATCTGTACCTGATGGAAACAGTTACTTCACTTTGCATCTCTTAGAGAGTGGGAAGGGGACTGTGTGAGATGAAGCCTGTTGTTTGCTGGCATCTTCTTGTGTGTCCCAGGAGTGCAATCTCAAACATCAGGTTTGTGCCACAGTGGTGATGTTTTGCCATGTGACTCTTCGCATTGGGTTAGCAAGGAGCTTGTGCTGATCTCAGCTTCTTCCAAGGATTTATTTGCTTTGCAGTTCTTTTGCAATAAAATAGCTAGGGAGAAGACGGAAGGGTTTATTTGGCCAAATTGATCTATTCAATTAAAATGCCAGGTTTTGGGAAAAAATAAAGAAGTAAAAACATCTCCAATTCTTCAGTTTTACCAAATAACGTTCTTTGATGCATTATTTAACAAAATAATATGCTGTTGACTAAAATACAGCCTGACTTATAATTATTCTCATCTGCTTCAGAACAGAAAATGTTAAAGTATGGATATCTGGCTTATTCCGGATCCTATTCCTGGCTAGAACCAGAGCAGCAGTTAAAACAGGCTTGAATGTTCAATTTTACAGCCATAAGATTTTAAATAGTATGTGAAGTGGGAAATGCTAACAGATGCCGATCAATTCTCACTGCTTGCTCCTAAACACTTACAAATTTTGCTGGACTGACTGAAAATCTATCATTACCATTTGGGGAGGTAAAAAAGTAGGCTTAATAGCATTTCAGGGATTTTCCCAGTTAGGCAGAGTGTTTATGAATGAAGATAAATCCATGGAACTAACACAGAAATGGAAATTTCTTTGTTAGTATATTGTGTGTAACAGTGAGTTTGCATGGTTACAGCTGTTTTTGGTTTATGCAAGGGGCTTATGCACATAGCGACTCTCAGGGGAGTGCTACAAATTAACCAAAAGTATGATCATTAGGAGTGTTAATGAAAGTACATAAAATCCATGCTTGGATAGATACATTGAGAAGCACAGTACTCTTATCCTGTGGTAACTTCATGGATGAGAAATGAGGATATCTTCTTCCTCAAAATTTGATAACTGCTGGTTTAATCTAGAAAATCTGGTTGCCATCACTTTGAGGGATACTCTGGAACTGTCAGTAGCAGAGGGCCCTTGGCTTCCTTCATAAACAGCATCCCTATTGCCAGAGAGAGCTGCATGTGCCTGACTCCCTGTCTCAGTTCATTGGTGTCAGATCAAGTTAATATAGCTGGTATTTTTCCTTCATAAAATATACACCTTGGTATACCCAGAAATACTGTTGCCAAGTTATGGGATGTTCATACCTGGATTAGAAAAATGTATTATTTGTTACAGTTAGCTGGGATGAGGAGTTTGGTTCAGCTGTATGTTACTGATATATCTGATCTCATTTTCTGATGGTTTCTTCTAACTACTTGTGAGGAAGAAATAAAAAGCTTATCCTAATTACATGTAAATTAATATTATTCTAGATGCAGTGTGGTGGAATTATTTGGAGATGTAAAATAAATTGATCTAACTTTGCTTGTAGTTGCACACACAGGCCTTGAGAGAAGGCTGGATAATGTATAGTAAATGCTAGAATTGGGTGTTCTACTTCTGTGTTCTATGCTTTGAAAGGACAAACTGGGCTTAGTCTAACTCTTGCAGGTCTGTGACACGGGCAGTGATGACTTTGCTTCTGTATCTCTCCCAGACACTCCCCCCTTCCACTACTGCATAATGCTGCATTGCAGGAAAACAGGAGTGGTGCTTTTGGGAAAGCTGAGGGCTGATCACCAGTGGAGATTAACGCGCTTCCGCTGATTTACAAAACGCCATCGCCGCTTTGTGTTCAGAGCAGGATGAAGTTTACTCACAGGGGAGGAGAAGTAACCAGGAAGTTCTTTCTGTAAGACATTCATGCTATAATTGTAAAATCTACTTTATGGATTCCAGTTTATGGCCCCATTAATCATTCAGAAGTGATCTATTTCATGTTCCAAGTATGCATATATGTTCAAAATAAAAGTGGGTGATTATTACAGGATGATATTTACAGACTGAGATCTATGCAAGAAATGATTGGCCAGACAAAATAACTGTGAATATCACTTTTTTGCTACTATACTATGTTATTTTCTATTTAAAACATTTAGATTAAATAGCTCGTATATGCATTTATTGACAAATACTGGTTTTTTCCTTCTTCAAATCTTGAATAATAATATCAACAAATGTTGATATATTTCAACGAACAGCAATATTGGATATGACTGAAGTAGATGTATTACTAAGAATTTTAACCTGTATTTCTGTGCCAGAAATTCGAGTCTGCAGGGGAGCCCTACTACCAGGATTGTCTTCTAGAAGATTTAAAGTGTCTTTTATATCCAGAGAGGCTTCAAGAGTAAAGCCTGTTACTAATTTTTAACGGATATTTGGCCAAAAATAAGCTGGAAGAGAAGATATTCAAACTAAAATATTTGAGTGAAAATGAAAAAGTAGATGGAAGTCACTCATTTTTACTTTGAAAGGTTACTTTGCTCACTGCTGTGGGTCAGATTCTTTGCCCCATATGTTCACTGACGCACTACAGCTGCTGACCTACTCTGGGTGCTGCAGTGCAGCACAAAGCTTTCATGGGATGCCATAAATCATGGAATGCTGATCCAGGAACTCTGTCAATATAGAATGGCAAGGACCTGAAGAGCCTGCAGAGGAATTATGATGTAATTTTCAGATGATTCATTTTTTATAGAAAAAAAATTTCCCTTGTGTGGGAGAGAAATGCTGCTTCAAAAACTCATCTTATTTAAACCATTGCACTTTTTTTTTTTTTTTTGGTCAGGAAGCTTTTCTGATGAAAATTTCAGGCAGCCATGTCCATGTTTTAGGGTGCTTTACTTAAATATATGCTGCCAAAGATATACTCATTCCCACAGAAGACTGCTCTACTTCCCACAGGTCCCGATCTGCTTAGTTTGAACCTAGTCTGGATATTGACATAGTCATTGCAACATTGTATAAGTATAGCCAAAAGTACAATAGAGACAGAACAGCAATTCCAACTTTTCATTTGCTTTCTATTTCCTGAATTTCTACCACTTCATAAAAATTTTGCACTTTGTCAGGAAAAAATAACTCTCTAGAAACCCCCACTGTATATGATTCTTATTTTTCTTATCCCAGATGCTGAATGCAAAGCAAAAATGGGAAATAAAGGCAGCAATACAGTGGGTCACTGAACCAGCTGAGTTTAAACCCTCATGTATTAAGGAGCCAACTTTTCCAGATGAGGATATACATATCCAGATGGGACATGCAACTGTTTCAAATCTTGGAGGTTTAATATTTTATTTCAATAATACTACAGTGACTCCAGTACTGATGTAATGTTGATATTGTTCCTTCACATATTCAGAGTACAGTTTGAACTAGTGATTGAAAATACTATTAATTGTGTTTCCTACAGGATCTTAATACATATTCTGCACCTGTATTCCCTTAAGTTAAAATAAATAGCTCTATTCTAAAAAAAGTGAAAAGGACTGCATTGCTTGCATAAGGAAGGCAGCCAACATTTAGTATGCAATGGGAATGGACTTTTTTTTTTAACGTGTGGTTTCCAGTGAAATTGGAAGTTTGGTTCAGAATTTGTGTTCCCAACATGCTATACTTAGCAGCACTGCTAAAACCCCAGATCTACTGTATGTGTATTTCTTTACTGTGTGTGCTGCACACACCCTGTTATATAATTCTTTACATTGCTTGTGGAAAAGAGAAAGCAGAAAAAAATCAATAAAAAGTTTTATAACATGTGTTACATTTTCTATAAAACATATAGAAAAAAGTGTGCTGTTATTCCATCCTTTGTGCTACTGAGTAACTCCACTGGGAATTTGGAAAACCAGAAGCAAGTCTTGAATGTTTATTTCCTTGCAGGCCTTAACAGTGCTAGGAATTGGTGTAGCAACCAGAGAACATGTGAGTATATGTGTAAGTGCTTTGGGCTTTTTCCTAATTACTGTTTGCTTAATGAATCTACTGCATAACCGTTGGAGCATGTGCCAAAACTCCTTTGTGTGAAGTTAAACACTAAAGCTGAAAATTACTTGGTCTCTATTTCAGCTATTCCCTACCAAGGTTGCCTTCACCTTATCTCCCTGGTCCATTCTTCCCGCACACAATTTCTGTGAACAACCTGGAAATATCTGGGGTTTTTTTTTCACTATTATTATGAAAGTAATTGCTAAAATTTCATATTCCTACACCAGTGAGAAATATGAAAGAATGCATCCTTGATTGCCCATATGAAGGGTAGAGAAGCAAGGTACAAAGATGAAGCCCATGCTGCTCTGTGGAGCACACTGCAGGTCCATGAGACAGCCTGGATAACACCTATGCAGAACAGTGCAGGTTGGACAATGTGGTCTGTAAAGCACTGAAGGGTTGATGAAGATGATATCCCCTGTACCCCAAGGATGATTACCCAGCTCCCATTTTCAATTTGCTCTGTGGCTTTGGTGCTTCAGCCAGAGTTTGGCTGAAGCAAAACACTGCACAGCAGGGCATGTGTAGACATGACTCTGCAGTGGCTATATGAAAGAGCGGGGTTTAGAGGGGAGAGGTTCCAGGCTCCTCTAATTGCACCAACTCTATTTGTGCTGCCCTAACTCAGCTGTAAATATCAGCATTCCAGGAAATGATGCTGTCATCCTCTCAGTGGTACCAGTGGCACTGCCAGGGGTGCAGGAAGGCTGGGGAGCCAGTAACATGGCTGGCAGGGCTAAGGTCTGAGGGAGCAGCCAGAACTGGGAAGGTTACCAGACAAGGTTATGCTGCCAAGACAGCTCTGAGGGCAAGCTCTGTGCCAGTGACAGGGACCAGCATCAGACAGAGCCCAGGGACTGCCAGCCTGTCCATAGTGATGAAGTCAGGCCCAGCTCAGGCACGACTCAGCCTGTGGTTCAGGGTGCAGAGCAGCGAGGCCCATGGCTCTGCACAGCTGCCATCACAGCTGGGGTAGCTCAGGTAGGGACCGTGTGGGGCCACGTCCTGAGCTGAGGCGGGCCCGAGGGCAGGGTTGATGGGGGAGGGCTTTTAGTGAGGCTGGGCAGGGCCAGCAGGGCTGCTCCTGCCTGGAGCTCCCTCCCAGCAGATGTATATTCTCACCCAACAGAGAAGTAAGGGGGCTCTGATGAGATTCCTCTGAAGGGGAATTCAGTTGCTGTGGGGTGTAGGGGGCATCTCAGGGGACACAGAACCAGGGCAGGGACACGGAAATTGAAAAGGGATGAGGATTGCTGGAGCCAGGTGGGAGGCTCAGGCAGACCCTGAATAGCCCCAGAGCCCTGGCAGGCTTGTGGGTGAGGGTCAAAGTGGGGATTCTCAGATGGCCCCTGAAGATCATCAAGTCCCCCTTTGTGAGGGGGTCAGTCAGACTCAGTGTTTGGGGAAGGCCTGTGCTGTGGGAGGCTGTGTTGGTTTTGGTGGGCTAGAGCTCCTTTTTCCACAGTGGCTAGGGAAGGGATATGTTTTGGATTTGTGCTGAACACAGGGTTGATAATAGAGAAATGTTTTTGTTATTGCTGAGCAGGGTTTGTGCAAAGCCAAGGCCTTTTCTGCTTTTCATACTGCCATGCTGGCAAGGGAGTTGGGCGTGCCTGGGAGTTTGGGAGGAGACGTGGCTGGGACAGGTGACCCAGACTGACCAAAGGGATATTCCAGACCATGTGGTATGTGGTATCATGCTCAGTGTATAAAAGTGGGGGAAGAAGGAGGAAGGGGAATATTTGGAGTGGTGACAATTGTCTTTCCAAGAAGCCGTTATGTGTAATGGGGCCCTGCTCTCCTGGAGATGGCTGAACACCTGCATGCCCATGGGAAGGACTGAATTAATTCATTCCTTGTTTTGCTTTTTATGTACACAGCTTTTGCTTTCCCCATTAAACTGTCTATATCTCAAACTATGAATTTTCCTGCTTTTTCCCTTCCAATCCCACCCTTGACCCCGATGGTGGGGAATGAGCCATTGGCTGCTTGGGGCTTGGTTGTTGGCTGGGGTTAAACCCCAAGAGAGGATCAGAGCCCAGAGTCAGGCCAGGTTTGTAGGGCCAGCTCTTGTGCAGCTGCAGTCCTGGCTCTGCACTGCTGGCTTAGGGCTTGGGGCAGCCTGGCAGGCAGGATGCCACGGGGGCCAGCTGCTCCCAAGGACTGGGAGCTGTCGGGGAGCCCCATGGGAGCCACAGGGCAGAGTCCTCCCAGACAAGCTTGTCCCACCTCCAGGGGTGGCAGGGGACAATGAGGTGGCCCCAGCCTCATCTCCCTGGGAATGGGGATGAGCAGAGGCCAGGAGTGAGGAGAACCATGGTCAGACCTGGCCCAGGGTGTGTCCAGCCAGGATGGGGTGTAGTTCCATGGCCAGACACGTCCACAGCTGTAGCACAGCTGGGGGCAGGTACATCTGTCATGCCACCCAGGGAGAAACTAAGGCCCATGGGCAGAAGGTGTGAGCCCCAGGTGAGACTGGTCATGGTGAGGCCTGTCAATGCACTCAGTGCCCTGTCTGGCCTTAGGAGGAATTTGTCTGGTACATTTGCAGCTATTTTAAAAGGTGAAACCTGTACTTTCGCCCAAGGAATCTCATTGCTAGCATTAGTAGTTAGTCACTGCCATCAGCTGTATTTAAATACTTTTTGCATGAAATATTTTTAATGAGTCCAAAGACCAGAACTAACTCCCAGATATATCATAAATAGCAAGGTGCCAGCAGGCAGGCTGATACCTTTCAGAATACCAGTCTCCAGATTAAAGTAAATTGGTTTTTATTGCCCCTGTCTTTTTGCCAAGTATTGACACCAAATCTACAGAGCCAAACAATGTGAATTAACAAATTCTTGGTTCTCTGCAGCAACTGGAAACAACGGCGATGACATTAGCATAATTTCTCTGCTGCCAGTTTCTCATGCCAAGCCCTGCTATAAAAATATTTTATCTTACTTCTCACTCTCAGCTGTTGTCTACCAGCAGACAGGACACTTTATTTGCAGAGGGGGGTGTTTCATAATTAATATCTAGTAGGATGGGTTTGAATTACCCATTAGTATGGCCTTGCTTTACAAATTAAAGGCCAGTCCTGAATTTTGGCTTTATTGGATGTTTTCTATGACCTTTCTCTTCTTTTCACCATAGCATCTGAGAACCACATAAGCATTTAATGTATTTATCCAGAGAATTCCCATGTGAATAAGGGGAATACAATTATCTGTACTAGAAACACGGGAAATTAATATGAGGCCTGAAATGACAGAAAAACTTAGTCCAGCTCCAGACAGGAAATCTGTAGCACAGCTAGAAGTTGAATCCTGACTCTTATCCAAGTGTATCTCAGCTACAAGGCCATCTCTCATCTGGCTGGACTGGTCTCCAGGAGGAAGAATGATTTCCTACAGCAGAATCACTGTTATTTTCACTTTAGATGCCTCAAAGCTGCTCACTCACACAGGCAAGCACATCCCAAAGCTGTGCAGTCCCAGGCATGCTGAATCCGGTCCCCAGAGTGCCCCTAGTTCCTGCCTAGTTAAGTGACCAGGGGGATGTGAGTTGGCTCCCAAAGGAGTGTACATGCTAAAAAGATTTTGAGGGAGTGTGTGAAGCAATTATCTGGGAGAGCTGCCCAATCAGTTTGTGTGAGCATTACATAATATTTGAGACAATGTATTTGTCTCACTACAAGCTCGGTGTGCCTTTGTGCCATGACCGTGGCCTGGAATGGAGTCAGCCATTTTCACTTGGCATTTTCACTTCACTTTCCCTTATGGGATTCAACACCCATAAGTTGGGTGGCAGTAATTTCCAAACTCAGTCCAGTACAACTATGCCCTTTGGCACACACTGATTTTTATTCAGTGTACCTCAGTTCATTGTGTCAAGTGTACTGTTCTTGACATTACAAGTATAAGCTGATTTTTAATACTGACAACATCCTTGAAGTTCATTCAAATGATCATGTGATCTCTCATTTAAATTTAAATTATTTGGCTGTATAGAGACACACACAGGAGGGACACTGTACAAATGCTTTTGTATGAGTTGCCAGCAGCTCTTATAATATGTTAATTTGGGAGAATCCAGGTCTTAACTTTCCATTTTCTCCCTTCCACCACCACAACAGAGTGATATTTAAATATCTTCTACAAGCCAGGGCCTTGAGTTGTCTCCAAATTGACAGCTGCAGGCTGGGAAGTGTGAATGAAAGCTTGTCTGTGCTGCTGATGGCCAAAAAGTTCCAGAGAAAGGCTCTGCAAAATGCAGCAGCAATGAAAAAATCTTTCTCTCCCCATCCTTCAAGACAGTCTGATTAGTTTCTTCAGCTGTCATGACTGTGATTTCTGAGCATAAGCTTGTCTGCATTGCTGTAATTTTTGTTGTTTCATGTTAAGCACCAAAAGGCTTTGCATGTCCCTGTGTGGCAGTCATCTCTAGTTTGGATTTGAGGGCCTCTGTCAATTAGTCCAGCACTTGATCCCATTTGATCATATCCAAGTATCTGAAAGGCTTGAAAACAGGTTCATTATATAAAAAAATTCTGGTAACAACTGACTGTGGTGATCACTCTTTTTTTCTTTTTCTTAAAAAACATCTTGCTACATGGTGGCCACAGCATGTGTTGGTGTTGTTATCACCCAAGCTCGCCTTCCTGTGGGTTGCAAAGGGAAGTTAGAAGGGTGGGTTAAACTTCTAGCAGGTGTATGTGAACTGTTTGTGGTTTTAATAAAGGCACTTGAAACCTGAGCTGCATTCCACACTCAGACACTTCACAGGTGCCAGTCACTATGGTGACAAACTCACCAAGTCAGGCGCATTAGAAGACTTGATTTTGATGGCTGATCAGATGGATGTTTGTCCCAAAAATTCAGCAGTTCTTTCTTTTCTGACCCTTCATCTACCATAATCAGATAACTAATATTCTTTGTGGTACTGCAGTAAGGCAAATTTTGCAACATACCATAACATGTCAGATATAGAGTGGGTTACAAAACTCATCTAAGAAAGTGGAATGTATTAGTAGATATTTGATCAAAGCGGTAAGAAATTTCATAGCTATCTCTGAGTTGTTGAATGGCCCTTGGAAAGTGGAGAAATGATACAAGGACACATCTCTTGAAAGCATCAAGCAATGTCCCATGTTTTGTCTAAAATACTGCTCTGGATATGGCCTGTGGTCATAGCAGTCATCTGTGCAGCATGAGCAGTGTCCATATTCTGCAAATCAAAATTCATTGAATACCTCCTGTTTAGCTCTATATATTAAAATATCTGAATATTCATATTTTTCATGAAAGCCCCTAGAATTCTCATACCTACAAATTTTAAAATGTATTTTTATTTTTACTCAGATTAAAGTGTGCTGTTGAAATGCTTTTTACATCTTTCTGATCTTTTAAGCACCATAAACCTTCTTGGTCTTCAAGGTACAAGCTCCACTCTAACTGCTATTGGTAGTAAATTGTGCTGATAAAGGGAAACAGTGAAGTTGTAATTAATTCCTATACTAAATCTAGGAACTCTTCCAGAGCTATAGAGTCTGCTCTGCTTTTGTATGCTATGTATGTCCATACACCTGACTCCTCTGCAATTTATGAAGAGAAGTCAATGATTCCCATTCTGAATTCTTCTCTTGGCTAGGTATTCCTGTCCTGGATAACCACTAAGACTGCTAATTCCCACTAGTAAAGCCCTGAGGCCAGCTTTATTTCTCATCCTCTCTGGCTACACTTGCAAAAATGTCCTGCAGAATCCACCGTATCCGCAGTGTTACATAAAGTGGATTCCAGCAAAAGGAACTTGCTAAGTGTAGGCAGAACTGTTAAGTGAATGTGCAGCTTAATCTGTTTCCTTGTGCTTTAGAAGGCTGTAGGAACACTCAAGAACCTTTAATTTATAAAAGTGTGCACATGGTAAGAAGTGGCTGACAACCTACGGCTGGGACATACCATGAATGAAAAGAAAACACCTGGACCATCTTTAGTAGAATAGACTAGTCTGACTTTAGAATATCAGACTAGTAGAGCTGAGATGAAGTTTATCAGGAGGAGCATGTGACAAAGCTCTCAGCTGTGGTAACAAGAACGTTGCTGCTACCTGTGTGTTCAGTAATTTGAGAGAAGACCCAAGTGTATTCTACTGCAGGTTGGCTACTGAGCATCCATTTAATGCAGCCTCAGAAAAGGATGAGGTTTGACCATTGCAAGCTTCTCATAGGATCTAAGCTGAAAGAGCTCAGTCTGATCATCTCTCTTCACAAATTATGCACTACAGGGTGTACTAAGAACCCTTCTAATAAGCAGTGGTCTCTTTACATTGGGTGTGCTTACAGCAGGCAGAGATTTTTTTTTTGTGCAATCTTCTTGTGTTGGGCTAAATGTCAGGAAAGCAAAATAACTTTTTGTGCTACAAAAATATTAGTGTCAATATCAGTGATCAGTATAAGGAAAATCAGCATAATGACATATGCAAATAATTTTCATACAAAGTATTTTCAAAGTTATGATCAATTTGGATTAAGAAAGATTCAATGGTCCTCTTATGCAGGCCCCTGAATGAAAGCACACAGTTCATTATTAAATTCTTAGAATTATCTGAAATTGTACACTTTTCCAATATTTACCAGTTTATTAACTTTAAAATTTAACTCAAAAAATTACTCTGCATTTTTCTACATGTTCAAATATGTATTGCCTATCCTATGAATATTAACCACATATCTACTCATTATTAAATTGCTGAAGAGGAATTTAATGTGTTACTGCAGAAGATAGAAGGATAAGGAGACCTGAAAGCTGAATTCTGCTAGAATTTAATTCATGAACTCCTTTCCTAAAAATACTATGATCTCTAGGTTTCACTGCTCCAGGCTGCAGAATTAGTCCATATGTTTGTGGGATCTGTTTTAAATGATGACAGACAGCTGATTACTAATATTATCTGGTAACTTCTGTTTAACTGCAACTATCTTTGACTTATATCAAATTAGTAATTTATGTAGGGTTGAGGAATAAATAAAAAATTGCTGCTACAGAGACATTATGTAGAGATTGCAGTTCCAGCAAGGTTCCATTAAAATCTTTTGCCTTCCTGATGGTTCATCTGTGAAGACTATGGGAAGTTGTTTTTCCTTGCCAGATGTTACCCTCCAAGACATTTTGCTTTCCAACCCTTTTTTACTACTAACTATAAAAAACCACACCAGAATTAAATATGCATCATGCCTTCCAGAAGATTTTTTTTAAAAAGCTTTATTAAACATACACTCTTTAGAATATACTTAATAATTTCTCCCACCCTGAAGGAATCCTCTATCACACATACAAGTTCTTATTTTCAGTACTAAATCAAGCATGTAAGCAAGCCTGTGCTACTCACACACAGTAACTGAATGGTAACAGAAATGGCCACTGGCACCTGAAACAAGGTGTAGAAAAGCATCTCTCTAACAACTTAGAAGTAGGTTAACATCTGCATGGCATATGAGGAATAATCACCAGTCCTGTACAACTACAGGGTAGCAGCACTGAAGGCAAATCTGGTCTTTGACTATTTAACAATAAAGCAAATACCTTTTGCAGTATTCAAAACCCCCACCACTTTAGAGAAACTAAGTAGCTTAGGTACATTTCCACATTAATATTTAATGCTGGTTTATAGCATCAGACAGCCATCTCCATTTTAATAGGTGGATGAGGATTATAATCTTCAATCTGAAAGTCTTCTGCCTTGAAGTCGCTGATGTCTTTAATCTCACTAAGAATTCTGAGTTTGGGGAAAGGCCTTGGCTCCCTCTGAAGCTGAAATAAAAGCAAGCTTACTGTACAAAGCTAATACTTGAAAGCAGAGACTCTGTTCTCAATCTCAAATCAGATTACACTATGTAGGCTTTCCCTTTCCACCAAGAAGACTTACACTAAGAAAAAAAAAATTGCAGAAAATCCCAAAACAGTTAGGTAGAATCTACCTTAGTATTTTCACAGGGAGCAGCAGCATAATTTTCAGGTGAATTCCCTGATCATCCAAATGCACTGCAAGTACTTTCAGATGGCAAATCAGTTCTGGTGGTTACAGAACTGATTCCTTCCAGGGAAATTAAATTGGAAAATCTGACCCAAACATGCATCAAATATTCTACAGCTTCTCACTTCTCATCTTTAGGGTCTGAATCAATAACTACTTATCTGGATGGTTTTGCACGATACTTATAATGAGGACATTCAGTCCAAGCTTAGTCTAATCAAATCAAACACTGATTTTATCCTACTGCAACAAATTACTTCCTGAAGAAAATGTAGCCTTTCTCAGCCAAATAGTATTACTGATTAACTCTGTGAATTTTAAGTGATCCTTTTCTGATATATTACAAAGACATTTTATTTTGTGTTACTGGGACTAGGTGGAATTATTTTTGAAGTTAAAAGTGCAGATTCTGGCTCTCTAACTTGGTTTTAGAGCAGTACACAGATGTACATTTCAATCATGCTTATATTGTATTTCTGTTTGCAAACAGAAATACAACTGAACAGATGTTAAAATGTTACAGTTATTAGGACAGAAATGAGAAAAAAAGCCACAAAAATTAATATCTGCAAAAAGGAAATTTAAAATATCAAGGTAATAGATATTTTAAAGGAAGGCACTGTGGAAGAAACAAGGACAGAGTACAGAGTAAGTACTTACTTGGACTTTTAGAGATTCCACATGGTTCAGATATATGTGAGCATCTCCTAAGGTGTGTATGAACTCTCCAGGCTGAAAAGAATGAAGAATACATGTGGTTTTTCCAACAGTAAGATTCCAAGAAAGCAAAACATTACAATGCTTACAGTATTGATTCTCAGCACCTTGCTAGTGTGGAATTGCCATTGTATCCTTGAAAGCTGTAAATGGCACAAGCTTCTCTTACTAATGCATAATTAATGGAAAATATAATGAAATTTCCACTAGCTTACAAAAAAATTATCTTTCAAATCCTGCTATGACAGTAGCTTTGGTAAATGAAAGGAGCCATACTGATCTGCCCACTGACACAGAAACAGGTGCAGCAGTGACATGCAGCTTTTCCACTCCACTTCTAGTAAGTAAAACTTGCCAAAGCTGGCTTCAGAGCAGCTGCCTCAGCCACTACTAAACAGCAGTGGAGGTGTCAGGCACAGGCAAGTGCCCAGAGCTTGCAGGTTCTGTGACTTAGCAACCCCTGAGCAATGGAATTTCACATGAGGAAGTTTCATCAGCTCTTTTGCTGGCTTCTGACCAATGTTGATCAGCCCTCAGATGTGTTACGCTGAAAACCACCAAAGCCATGAGAGGAAGTGGCTGAGAGGCAACAGCTGGACGTAACGTTAAACTTCACATTTTTTAGTAGCTTGGACTAATTTCTGTGGTTGCTGTGAAGTCTGATTCTGCCCTATTGCCCTGTTTTAAGAAGTTCCACTTCATGTTGCTGGTGGCAGGAGGATTAGGCACTGAAAGCCTTTCTGGTATAATTTTTTACATGCCCTAAAGAAAAGGGGTTTTTCCTTTGTACAAGACTGTCATGCATTTAAGTTTCTCTGCCAAATTACAAAATACAGCTCTGAAGTCAGGGCAGGAGCTACTTGAGCACATACTACCACTCATCTACATGTAAGCATCTACAGTAAGAAATCAAAGAAATACACAGCTGAAATTATAGCTGGAAGTTAGATGGGCAGAATATCCAAATTAGAACCTTGACAGCAACTGCTAAGCTATTCTCACTTCTAATAAGTAATAAACACATGCTACAAAATCTCATCACTTGTATATTACTACCCCATGAGGACAAGCACTCAGTTCAGATTTCTAAGACTAGTGAACAGGTCAGTCTTGACAGATTCAAGGCATGAAAGAATCTTCTGCTTAACCTGAATTTTAAAATTCTTACCTTGCTGATTCTAACTGCCCATACAAACCAGAGGCAATTCACATCATTTCACAGGGCCCTTCTTTACACATATTTCAGCAAGATTTCAAACAGTATGCTCATTCCAGTTTTTCTTGGACATGACATGAAGAGCCTTATCTTTTACTCCCTCATTTCTCAGACAAGAATAAATGAAATGACTAAAGAGCCTACCTTCAGCCCTGTGACATGGGCAATCATGTATGTGAGCAGTGAATAGCTGGCAATATTAAAAGGCACTCCTAGTCCCATGTCTCCAGACCTCTGATAGAGTTGGCAAGACAATTCACCATTTAGAACATAGAACTGGCAAAGGGCATGGCATGGCGGCAAAGCCATCAGGGAAATATCTAGGAAATGAGGTACAGAAGGTGGGGAGGGGAGAAAACAGTAACAGCATTAGTATGTTATAAATGTAGAAGATGCAAAACTTAAACAAGCATGTAATGAGATACTGTAGAGAGCCAACTGCACTGCCATTCTGTTGCTTTTTCTCTTGTTTATAAGCACATGCTGCCCAAGCAATTAAGTCCAGGTCATGACAAGCTGTCTCCTGGGTTGTATGACCAGAAAGTCATAAAAAGATATTCCACAGAACAGACTTATGCCATAATGTTGCACAGCAGTTTGTTTCTACTCACCTTGGTGAGGCAGCTGAATTCCCTAAAGGAAGACATTAAGACTAAAATTAAGCATATACCCTAAAGCAAATTCAAACTGCTTCATCTTACTCTCTTCCCATTGCAATGTGTTTGTTGAGATATAAAAGTAATGATCATTAAAAAAAAAAATAGAAACCAGAAGATCTGATTGGTTTTCTACGCTTAAAAATGCAGCGAGTAAAATTAGAGCTTGGCAAGGAAAACTTTCACCAGATATTTTCTGAGAATGTTTAACCTTGAAAATAACAGTGACAGCATGCGGCATACCCTTTCAGACAACAGTGAAAAATGTTGTGATGTTTTTGGAGCACAGGTCTATAATGAGTGAAAGTTAAACATTCTCTTGCAGTAGCTCTTGTTTAGAAGTCCCAACAGAGTGAATGGATATGTGTGTATAAATAGACCCTATCATTCATATGATACAGGTTCGTCATATGATCCCATGTTCAAGGAGAAGATGATAACACAAATAATATTTTTGTTCTCTAGTTTTAAGGGTTAAGTTTACAAGAGATTACATGGCTAAAAGCCAGACACATTGCTTTAATACAGTTTATGGTTTCAGATTTTTACCTTTTTAAAATAAGAGTTACTGTCTTTGAATAGACTGTATGTCAAAGACACTGGTGTATCCCTCATTTTAACCTCGAGAGAAAAGCTTTGAAGAAATGGTTCATTATTTTTGAGGTCTGAACATGAGGATAAAGTAGAAAGAGAATCAAGATTATAACTCCTGACCATTTTTACTGCACTCCTGGTTGTTTTATAAAGAATGAACAAGGACATCGAATGGAACTGACTGTTGACACAGGAACAGAACATAATTTAACACACAGCAATATAATGTGCAACTGCATTCCCTTTTTGCCAGCTGTTCAATACCTTTGGGATTCCAAGCACACATAATGATTCTTCTGTCATCTGGATTGGTTTTGATCGTTTCAATCACTTTTTGCAACTGATCAACTCCTTGGTTGGAGTAATCTGGAGAAATAGAACAAATGAGATCTAAACTGGACAGATTCAAGCCATGCTATTTTTTTAACACCCAGCCCATGTCCCACTGAAAAGTGATACCCAAATGACAACCTCTGAAGATTTTATTGCAACTTTAAAACTGATTAATAAGTTGGCACTATCCAAACATTGGCTGTTCTTGGTCTTTCTTAGGATGCTCCAGAGCTTGTAAAATTCTCATGATATTTCTGTATGTCCCCCCAATTCTTTTGTGCGGTCTGAGTACATTTAGCACCCACTGAAATAGGACCATTCCTATTTATTCCATTTTCAACCACTTGATTTATTTTAAGACCAAATAAAAATTCTGTATAATCACTAAACCTCAAGAAACAGAAGTTGCAATACAAAAAACCAGCAGGACAAATATTTTATCACTCATGATGACTTGTTACCTAAATAGGACAAGAGCTGTACTGGAATGGACAAGATATTACCACCTAGTATTTACCTAGTACCATGGTATTTACACTGATTTGCTTATTGCATTTCTGGATTAAAATGTCTTTCTAAAAATTCAACTTGCATGCTACAGTGCTCCTTCTTATATAGGAAGAAAATTATGCCCAGACCAGTGTGCCAGCATTCTTTACACACTCAAAAGTAGGGTTTTTGACAGATGAATAAATGTATCCATCTAGCACTCTCAAGGTCACGTGTGAGAACTAAATTTACATAGCATTTAGCTCCAGAAAGGAACTTTAATCATGTGTAATACAGGATATTACATTTCACCCAATAACACAGGCTGAATTTTAGGCTCAAAACCAGTTGTGTAAGAAATTTTCTGAAATTAACTGACCATTAGAATGGATTTCAGAATACAAAAGTCATTAGTTAACCATTGTTCTGACTCATGCCAGTCAATCAGCATGGCTGGTAACTACTTTTTTCTAATAACTCTTATTGCAGCTACACCAAATTATGGTTACAGGGAGACCCAAGCTGGCAAACAAGGTAGTAATACACAGTTAGCTTCTGGGAACTCTTCTGCCAGCAGTACCGTGCCAGAAGCCTTGTCAAATGGTTATGTTAGTTCCTGAAGCTAATTACCTATCCATCAGTAATGCAACTTAAGGAAATCTGTTTGTAAGGAAAATTATGGGAATTTATCTTGTTCTTTTTCTCCATGCTATGTTGTACCTTAAGACTTTTTAAGATGATAAACTGTAAGATTTCAGATGTGCCAGTTCACAATTTGCATCATTTGTGTTACCACAAAAATGTATTCTGCTAGTGGCCAACATGCCAATACTAAGTCTAATATCAGCAATTCATGTGAGCTGCAATTTGAGGCTGTACTGAAAACAAAACAAAGAACCAAGAAACCTCACCTAGATAACTAACCATGTTGTTAATCCAAGTTAAAAAAGAATCACACCAGATAGTGACAATCTGGTTTTTGACACCTTTTTCTTAATGGCAGCCCTCTAAGCATTTTCTGTAACCTCTCCTTCAGAGACTCGGAAAAGAGGAATCGATACATTTGAGAGTCAGTTTAATAAACCAGTTCCACTGAAAATACCAACAGGTATTGCATCACATCACAACTTGTCACAGCTGTTCTGTCCACAGCATCACCAGCTGTGGAAACACCCTACTTTGTTCCAGATGCAGAACGGAAAAATCTTTCTCTTCACCGCCTCCAGTGAATGTAGTGTACTGATGCCAGTTCTTTCCAGCACAACAATTTCATGGACCCTGGACTGGTATACAGAGATGGCAGCCTGTGTTCTGTTATCAAATGGAGCTAGCTTGGATTTCTGGACCGCAGCACACACATCCTTCCAGCTATCAGCAACCACATCTGCTCTAGGTAACAGAGTAACAGTGTGTGCCTTGTGACTCATCTGTTCCACAAATACCAAACTATAGTATACAAAGCTACATCTTTCAGGATAATTAAGATTGAGTAAGGAAGAAAAGTTAAATTAACTCTCTCAAACTCTCTTTATTCTGGCTATCAGCTTGCTGTGAATGGTTAAGAACATTCCATTCCACACAGGCTTCTGGAAGTGATGTGTCACAGCTGTCTCACTGAGAGAGACTGTATTTGGATGTGGTTACCTGTATACATATCTTTGTATTCTGCTCCAAAATGCCTCCACTGGAAACCATACACTGGTCCCAAATCACCCTCCTCTCTGGTGCTGAAACCCTGCTTGTCCAGGAACTCACGCGACCCATTAGCATCCCAAATCTTCACACCTTTTGCAGAGAGCTCTTTGGCATTTGTAGAACCCTACAAAACACAGTGAGAAGTCTGCATCCTAATTCGAACACAGAGGGTATGATTTAGAACACTTACATTAAGCTTTGCTAGTCCACAGAATTTCTCCACTCATAAAGGATGAACAGTGGAATTAATGTACTGCATGAGTTCTTGCACACAGACAGAAAAAACTTGTAAGCAACACACTGGGATGGAGTTTGAAGTGCCACACTGCTATTGTTTAACTCAGGATTCTCACACTTTGTGAATGCACAAACAGCCTCAAGGTCAATTGTGGAATGTCATTTTATATTTCCAGAGAACAAGATGTTGCTTTACAGATTGATGAAAATAGTCTAACAAAAAATGTATGGCCTAGGCACAGTCTTTTCCAAGCTACCTATAACAAGCTTATGGTCTTAAAAATCCTTTTGTTAAAATGACAAAAATGAGAAAATAACCCAGAAAAATGTCACTGAATCTTGCAAGATGTCCAAATCAGCACACTCAAAAATCCAACACAGAAATTATGCTGGTTTGGGGAGTGTCTAGTCTTTTACATTAGGAAAAAAAAAAAAAAACAAAACCCCCCAAAACAAACAAAACAAACAAACAAGCAAAAACAAAACCAAACCGAAAACAAAACCAAAAGCTTTTAAAAAATCAATTTGGATTTGAGTCCTGCTATCTAGCAAATGCTTATGTAAATTCTCCCATACTTGCACAATATCACAACATAGAAAGGAACACTTACATTGTAATAAACTAACTATAGCTGAACTTTATTGTATTAGGTACAGCTATTTACTTTATTAGATCTCATTTTTTTGCTACTAAAAAGTCTAGCATTTACATAAGTCTTTCTTCACCCGTGGTTCCACACTGCTTGTTTCTGTTCATATCAAGCTACATCAATATTAAAAAACAGATCATTAAATTGCCTACTATCTGTCTCATATTATTATTTCTGATTAAAACACAAAGAAAAGAGACTGCATCAGGCTTTATAGCTGTGGATTATCTTCAAATTAGTCCAAGCCCTCACTATTTTAAATTTTCTCCTTTAAGAAGAAATAGAAGAGAAACTATTCTGATTGCCCTGGTAGCAATAGTCTGCACTAAAATGCAGAATGTCTTGGTAATAACGACCTTCCATGTGTGGTCACAGTATTAGGGAGCTGCACTTCTTCTGTAATAGGAACAGAAGCATCTGCAGTTACCCAAATGCATTAATCCACTGCCCACCAGCTGGTTCTGTTTATGCCACTCTCGGGCCCACCACCCACAGAGACACCCAAATACCGAACCTTGATGAACCACAGCAGCTCCTCCAGCACTCCCTTCCAGAACACTCTCTTCGTCGTCAGCAGTGGAAACTGATCTGGAAAAGAGTTCCACAGTGTCAGAGGGGCCCAGCCATTTGCCAGGGTGAGCAGACTTCGGCTTTTCCCTACACAGAGGGCAATGCCACCACCTGACATTGTGAGGGTGGGATATGAAATAAGGAGTTAGGATGTGTAGCTCCCATGATCAGAGCCCTCGGGTGGGAGAGAGCGGGACAGGCCCAGCGTGTGAGACCCCCACACTCAGCCCGGCTCAGGGCGGGGGCAGGAGCAGGGACAGGGAGCAGGGGCCGGAGCAGGGACAGGGAGCAAGGGCAGGGGCCGGGGGTCGCGGCGGTGCCCACCTCTGAGGCTGTACCGCGCCTGCATGCCGAACACGGAGATGGTGCCGGTGCCGGTGCGATCCTCTCTCCGGTGGCCGTGCTGCAGGATGTGCCGCACCTGCTGCAGGTACTGCTGCTCGCCGGGCTCCGGGCAGGCGGCGGGGCCGCTCAGCAGCTCCCCGTCGGCGGGCATGGCTGGCGAGCGGCTTCTGGGCTCCGTCTTCTGGGCTCCGGCTGCGCGCCTCTCCCAAGCCCGCCAAAGCCCGGAGTTCCCGCCAAAGCAAGCCCGGAGTTCCCGCCAAACGGCGCCGAGGGGCGGGCGGGGCGGAGCGGAGCGGCACCACCGCCACCTCCTCCCCCGCCCGTCCCCTTCCCTATCCCCCTCCCTTTCCTCTTCCAGTTCCTGGGGGTCCTCAGCTTCGCCGCGTCCGTAGTCGCTCGCTGTGGTCCTGCGCGGAGCTGCTCCCTCTCAGGGAGGGCTGGCCCGAGCCAGTGCCTCGAACCATACCGGCTCTTTTAGGTTGGATTTTAGGAAGAGTTTCTTCACAGAAAGGTTGATCACGTATCAGAATGGGCTGCCCCGGGAGGTGGTGGAGCCACCATCCCTGGAGGTGTTTGAAGAAAGAGGTGGTGGCCTGTAGTGCCATGTTCTAGCAGAGAGGGTGGTGTTCCGTCCAAGGTTGCACCCAATGAGCTCAGAGGGGCTTAAGTCTTTTCATACTTGATTGACTGTGTGATTCTGTGACTTGGTTCTGCTCTAGTGCCACCATAAGCGCTCTCCAGGCTCATCCCGTGCTGCAAAGTGCTGTTGACATTTGTCATCTTTCTCCCTCTCTCTGCAGCCTCAGGCACCCCATGTCAGAACTGAGCAAGACCAAAGCCTTCAGCTGGGCCTGGCAGGCGGCACACGTCTGGCACTGGATCCCCCCAGCCGGGATATCCCAAAAAAGCCCCTGTGCCAGCCTCCCTTGTCTCCCCTGCTGTGGTGGCCCTGCAGTGCCATGCCCCATGTACAGCTCACCTTCCACGTCCAGCGGTGTCACCCTGACCTGAGCTTCCAAAGCCAGGTTCCTTTCACACCATGCCATGTCAGCTTCCTGCTTCATATTTTATTGGCACATTTGCTGCTCACTAAGGGTAGTCCTCGTCACTTGGGTTTATTGGGTCTCATCGTGTTGATCTCAGCTTCTCCCATGTCCCAGTGTCATTTTGCATCCTGACCCGTGTCTGATTGCAACTGTTCCCAACATGGTGTCCTCTGAAAATTTTCTATGTATAGTGTCTGCTAGTCGGAAGAAACTGATTCTTCTCTAAATATTTAATCATTAGTATCTCTTGGAAGTCAAGAATTTCCTAAGAGTCACTTATCTCTGAGATAAAGCCCAGCTTTCTGACAAGTGACATGTTTATGTTATGTTATGACTGATAATCTGTCGTGATTAGGACCCTGAAATACACGTATATATGATGGAAGCTAAGGACCACAGAGGACTGTGGATTAGAAAATGCTACCTTTCTTTGCATCAGGCAGAAAATAATCTTTTTCACTAATTAAAAGAGTAAAATCTATTTTTTTCCTCATATAAATTTATACACTTACTGTGTATGTATAGAAGTAAAGGAAATCATAAAGTGTAAGTAGGGGGTGGATATTTTTCTCTGCTCATATCTGATAAAGATGTTTTTGTGCACTTTGAAATTAGCATACTTCATTTAGCAGAGCTACAGTTGGAAATGGTGCATATACCTGTGTGCAAAAAATGCTTAGAAAAGCGCTGCATGGCAAATGATACCAAATCACCTAGAGCTCTGCATCTAGCTGAGAGATACATCAGTTCTTAGCCTTTATTATAATTAACAAATACCATTGAAAGCTGATGTGTATAATTTAGGGAGAAACAAGCTTCTTTACTGATAAAGGCTTTTAATTAATTAAGAAATAAACTCCAGAGGCAGACTACTGTTTGTAAGAAATGCCAAAGGCAGAAGACTTACTCATTAGTGCATATTCAGATAAGTCATTTAATGTACACAATAAGCATCAAAAGCAACTGGCAGAAAAATTGAATATTTTCATTGCAAAATAATATGCTACATGCAGATGGAAATCTGGTTGATTCAAACAGCTGAATGTGCAACATCTGTGGGAATCAGTCTTGAAAAGGCTTGAGAATATGCTTGAATGTACGTATGCAAATAGAAATTACTTTTATGCTTACAGCTGATTATGTCCTTAAATCTTTGTATAACCAGAGCCATAGCTTGTTATCAAAGATTACTTTACTGACAACATAAATAACATTTTATTTAAATAAACTAATATTGAAATGGATTTGGTTTTGGGGGAGTTTAAAGATTTCTGAAGTCTCTGGTTGATAGCTTATATGTCACAGTATTTACTAAGCAACATTTTATTTATATGCAACTATTTTAGCCATAGAAATTTAACAGTTAGCTATGTTGAGCATCAGGGTAGTTCAACTAAGGAGCTTATATTTTATTTCAGGAAGAAAGAATTCACACTTCTTCTTTCCTAGGAGGAAAAAAAAAGAAGAAAAATCATACATTTTGGTTTTGAATGGAGAAAAATATGTTAGAAAAGTAAGTATATGTGGAATATACCAGTGTCCTGCTATAGAGGCATGCATAACATAAAAACCAGACAGAAACTTTTCTTTTTCTCTCCCTTTCTGTTCTCACAGATCTGTCCAGTTTTCTTGTAGAATTTTAACTCTTTTTTATCCATTACATTTTCATGTACTCTAAGCCTTGTGCAAACTGAATGGTGTGATTTTGAAATCAACACTGCTTACTTTTCCCAGTTATTAAATGGGTACACAAGATATGCCCACAGGAAAATCAGACTAAGATTCAGACTAAAAATCATCATCAAACTACAGAAATAATTATTGCCATCATTAGGCCCTGAAGATTAGTATTCAATAATCTGAAAGAGTGTTTATCATTTATATTTACAACTGCATGTAAATTACAGAGAATTTTGAAGAAAAATTGTAGAGAAAGTGTTGGAGCATTTTATTTCAGATGTTTATAAATATCAAAATGTAATTTCACCAACATTTACCTAAGCAAAGTACATGGTTTATTCTATTATGTCTAAATTCTGCAGCCCACCTCAGCCTCTCTGGTGGGTGTGGTTTCTTTCATTGGCTCAAAAAGTGTGCCTCCGACCTCAAAAGAATAAGCAGATTTAATACAAAATGCTGAAATCTTCCTCATCTACTTTGTTAACATTGAATGCTCTTTCCCTGCCTCCTGAGACTTCTCTTTGTGTGCAGGTCATGCTTCAATTGCTCAGTTGAGGAAATCAGCTATGACCTAAAGAGAAACAATGTCCAAATCTGGTCATTCTCAGAAGATTTGGAAACACTGCAGTGATTTGCCTGAAAATCTCATGTGTCTTGTGGCTCTGTTCCCCTGGAAGAGACAACTCTGAGAGTCAGAGGCCCCTAAAACTGTGCATCCCAGGGTCCTCTTGGAAGGGAAACACAGGGAAGGGTGGTTTACAAGTTTCACAGCAGTGTGATGCCACCTAAAACCATTCCATCTTTCCTGGAAATTCCCTGTGGGATTACAGAATATGAAACATTTGTCTTCCCTGCCTCTCTGCCTGGTTCTTCCTTCGTCTTCTTGAAATGTCTTAAACAAGGAGAGAGCCTTCTGTGCATGATCTTTCTGTGCATGATCCTGCAAGCTGAACTGTAGCCTCTATGAATAAACACTGTTAATCTGAGCAGTGTGCTGCTAATGCAGAAATGTTATGGCAAGACAGCTTTTCCAAGTCCTGGTGGTGATTCTCACTTTGTCTCCTTTATCATCAAAAATAATATGAGCATGCTCTCAAACACTACTGAAAATTAAAAAAAAAAACCAAAACCATAATGAATAGTGGTAATTCCAGTCCATTCATGATGGATGAACACAAAGACGTGGTTTTCAATGCCAAGACACTGGATTGCAGTTGTGAGGCAATTCTTTTGTGAAGAAATATTTATTATCACATTACCTCATCCCAGCTGTTACTTAAAGATTGGGGGTTTCACAGATATATAAGTCAAATCTTTTAATATCATCGTGTCTGTGTTTTGCAGGCAAGAACATTGAGTGTTTGTTTGTGGTTTCCATAATGCTTGTGTTTTTCTCAATGTGTCCTTTCTGAGAAGGTAGTCTTGTATGCACCATGAATGAATCTTGTTCCAACTAAAGTTTATTGCAATGTAAACACCTCTTATGAAGAAGTGTGTTCTCTGTGAAAGCAGAAAGAATGAACTTACCACTTAAAAATTCTGCTTATACAATTGGAGTGCTTTCCCAGCTATGTATTCGATGAACTCAGGACTCTTGGGATCTAAGTTGGGAGGAACTTTAATGGTGAAAGTAGGTGAAGTCAGAACGTTCACATCTACCACAGTTTCATCTTTACTGGAGGGATCCCCAGGTACCACCTAGAAGAGATCAGTACTTTAGACACCACAAACTGCTGTGTGCTTTCAGTTTTGTTTATACCTGCTGTGCCCAGTCTCTTTAACAGGGGAAAATTAAATAGGGGAATATTTTAGACTCGTCTACTTTATTTAAATTGCTTTCTTCTGAAAAGACAGTGGGTGTCTGAATTTATGTAGGTGGTGGAAAGAGCTGACATGGCACTGCCAAGACCATATTAAAGAACTGCATGTTAATATTTATATCATGAGCTACATCTATAAAGAGCTTCTATTCTCCCAATAAAAACTTCTGAGCTGTCCCACTAAGTTCAATACAACATTTGTGTGATTGAATTTATTCATTCCTGTGTGTTTCTCTAAAGCAGACTTATTTCTCTAGTTTTATTTTCCTAGGACAGATATCTCAGACTCAGTTGGGAAAATGTGCCTGTCTCCTGTTCCTATTTTGTGCTTTTTTTGGTGGATTGTACTATCATTTTGCATAAAGTTCTGGTACTAATAGTAGTAATTCACTATATATGAGTGGATTTCTGAGTTAGAAGAGAGAAAAAGATTTGTCCCTTGCCCAAGAAAATGGATTGATTTACCTTGGATGTATCTTTGTGTGTGAGACACAATTAGTCATTATGTATTTACTGAAATATTGGCCAATGCTGTCAAGCGTGTGCAGCTTCCACTGCAAAAAAATCTGTATAACATTTGCCTTCTTTGAACTTTGGAGTATGTAAGTACAGGCACAGACAGCTAGACATTCATCGATCTCATGTGGATGTGTTAGTGACTGGTGCAGTGCAATTTATCTGGGAAGGTAATCTGAGGCCAGTCAAAGCTGCTAGTATCAATTTACTCTTATCAGACAGTGATTCAGGTTAGCCTATCAGCAATCCATCACACTAAAAGGATTTAGAGGAAAATAGTTTCCAATCTCAGGAGTTTCAGCTCATTGAGGGATTACCAAGCACACACAAATTCAAGATGAGTAGGAAAGTCATGTTGTAAAGCTAAACATTACACATGTATGAACATCCACAGCCTCCAGGAGTGTAAACATGAGCAAAATGCAGTTTAAAGGCAGCAATAGCTCCCTTCAGAAGACAACCCTTACCTTAACTACGTTGAAAATGTTTTCTGGTCCAATGGTCATGTTGGATAACTCAGACACCCACCCAAACCTTTCTTTCATTTTGTTCAGCAAGTAGGAAGTGTCCTCCGTGTGATGCCGAACCACCTGGAGAATCTGCTCGTACTGCTCCCCTGAGAGATTAACCAGCTTAAAGGCTTCATCAAACTTTATGTGCAGCTCAGGAACGTTTGGGCAATCTGTTAGAAAAGACAGTATTACGTCTTGTTCTTCATCTTTTCTGTCTGAAGAAATGAAAACTGTAAAAAAGCCTAGGGAGAGGGCATGGTTTGGATGTGTCTTTAAATAATGCTGAAAAAAAGGAGACTAATTTTTGCTTACTGATTATGGTAGATTTAGTTTAGACTCAATGACAAAATGAATGCATTATGCCATTTGTTGTATTAAAGACATTTAGCAAGTTTATATCATATAATACATAAGGTTTATATAATATTTCATGACAATAGGTTTTTTGTTAATGCTAAATAAGATCTGGTAAATTTTACATATAGCAACTTCACAGTCTTCTTATACATTATGAGTTCTTTTATTGGCTTATATTCCATTTTGAATCTATCCCAGGTATATAGACTGCAAGGCAGGGTCTGAGCGAGCAAAGTTCTTTCCACTGTAAGAGAAGTTTTAAGTCCACATGAGGAACCTTAACCTGTCTAAGTCTGTGGGACCTGATGAGTTCAAACGGAATTGGCTGATGTAGCCACTCTCCATGATATTTGAAAAGTCATGGAAGAGAGGTGAAGTCTCTGGTGATGAGGAAAATGGAAATATTTCTCTGATTTTTTTGAAAAAGGGTTGTAAGAAGGACCCTGAGGACCACTCCATCAGCCTCACCTCTATGCCTGAAAAGATTGTGGAACAGATCCTCAAGAACCTCTGCTTAGGCACATGGAAGATAGGGAGGTGATTCGGGACAGCCAGCAGAGCTTCACCAAGGGCAAGTCCTGCCTCACCAGTCAGTGGCTTCCTATGATGGAGTGATTCCATCACTGGAGAAGGAAAGGGTTGGAAAAGTCATTTATCTGTACTTCTGTAAGGCCATTGATGCAGTCCCCCACAACATCCTTCTTTCTCCCTAAACTGGAGAGATAAGGATTTGATGATGGGTGGAATGTGTGGTGGATGAGGAATTGTGTGGATGGTCATATGCAGAGGGTAGTGGTCAATGTCTTCATGCCCAAATAGACATCATGGACAAGTGGTGTCCCTTAGGAGTCCATACTGGGACCAGTTCTGTTTAATGTCTTCATCAATGACATGGACAGGGGGATCGAGGGGCAACCTGCATTCTTGGCAGGTTCACAGATGACACCAAGCTGAGTGGTGTGGTTGACACACCCAGGGGATGGGATGCCATGCAGAGGGACCTGGACAAGCTCATTAAGTGGGCCCAGGTGAACCTCATGAGGTTCAGCAAGGCCAAGTGCAAGGTGCTGCACCTGGCTTGTGGCAACTCCTGCTATCAACACAGGCTGGAAGCTGAACAGACTGAGAGCAGCCCTGCCAAGAAGGGCTTGGGGGTGCTGGTGGATGAAAAGCTGGACATGATCTGGCCATGTGTGCTCACAGCCCAGAAAGCCAAACACATCCTGGGCTGCATCAAAAGAATCATGGCCAGCAGGTTGAGGGAGGTGATTTTGCCCTCCTACTCTTTTCTCATAAAACCCCTAAAGTACTTCATCCAGATCTGGCTTCCTGTATTGGTTTGGCACAGCCTGGTTTTAGGTAGCAGGGGGGGCACAAAGATGGCTCCTGTGGGAAGCTGCTGGAAGCTTCCCACCATGTCTGGCAGATCCAGAGCTGATGGCTCTGAAGATGGCCAAAACCAGGCCAATGAGAGAGGTTGTTAACACCTCTGTGATAACATATTCCAGAAGAGAAACAAAGTCATGGGGTTTTGCTTCTAGTCAGAGAAGAGGAGGAAGTGAGAATATGTGACGGAAACAACATGGAGACACCCAGGTCGGTGGAGAAGGAGGGGAGGAGGTGCTCCAGGCACTGGAGTGGGGATTCCTCTGCAGGCCCTGGTGAGACCATGGTGAGGCAGCTGTGCCCCTGCAGCCATGGGGATCCACGGGGATGCAGAGATCCACCCACAGCCCCTGGGGATCCTTGGGGGATGCAGAGATCCACCCACAGCCCGTGGGGATCCACAGCCCGTGGGGGAGGTGCCCATGCTGGAGCAGGTGGATGCCTGGAGGAGGCTGTGATCCATGGAAGACCCGGTGGAGAGAGAAGGCCCCTGCTTCCAGGCTGGAGCAGCCTGTCCCTGGAGGGCTGCACTCCATGGGAAGAGAGCCATGCCACAGCAGTTTTGGGAGGACTGTCTGCCCATGGGGGGAGTTCACATTGCAGCAGGTGCAGTACGGCTGCTGCTCATGAGAGTGGACCCACACCAGAGAATTTCACAGAGCACTCTCTGCCGTGGGAGGGCCCCCAGAGCCTCACAGGGGAAGGACTCCTCTCCCAGAGCAGTGGAAGAAAATCTTGGTGATGAACTGACCAAACCACCATGCCCTGCACTGTTGATGGGAAGGAGGGAGGGGCTGGGGGGAGAAGGTGTTTTAAGGGCTTATTTTACTTCTCATTACCCTCCTCTGATTCTGTTAGTAATAAATTTCACTTTGCAACAAAATTTAAGCCTTTTTTGGCCTTTAAATATTTCTCTGAGTCCTTATCTCACTCATGAAGCCTTCATTAATTTTTTCTTTTTCCTCCTTTGCCCAGCTATGGCAGGGGAGGGTGAGCGAGCAACTCTCGTGGGTGCCTGGCATTGGGCCAGCGTCAAACCACGACAACTCCTCAGCACAGAATGGCATGGACCTGTTGGAGCAAGTCCAGAGGAGAGCCACAAAAACTGTTAGAGGCTGGGAGCACGTCTCCTATTTATTACGATGGGCTGAGAGAGCTGGGGTTATTCAGCCCGGAGAAGACTCTGGGGACACTTACAGTGTCTTTGAATATAATCTGTGACCATCAGCTACTGAAGGGTGCCTGTAAGAACGATGGGGACAAGAGGTAATGATTTTGAATTGAAAGAGAGTGGATTTAGATTACATGTCAGCAAGAAGTTTTTACAATAAGGATGGTGAAACAGTGAAACAAGTTGGCCAGAGAGCAGGTAGATGTCCCATCCCTGGAAACATTCAAGGTCAGGTTGTGTGGGGCTCTGAGCAACATGATCCAGATGAAGATGTTCCTGCTGATTTCTGGGGAGTTGGTCATCTAGACCAAGGTCCCTTTAACCCCAAATTATTATATTATTCTGTGATAGAGGTTATAACAAGAAAGCCTGTATTCTTGTTGAGTGTTAGGACCTAATATTTATCTTACAATAGCTAGACAGTAGACTAGCACCATCTGCCACAAATTCAGAACTGAAGATTACTGATATTTTCTTTATTAAAATATGGATTTAAACAAGAAAAATTTCTATGCAATAATTTCTCTGTAAAAATTCAGTTTCTGTTCTGTCAAATTGGATTATCAAGGGGCACCTTCAAGCTGATGGTACAGTAACAAACTGGTATCTTTAATACATGGGTGTAGATAAAAAGATAATTGGTCAGATATTATTTTAAAAATATTTCATTGTTCATTCATGTTTGCCCCACTGGAGATATTCTGAAGACATTTAGGTTTAAGCATTAGGTTTAATGCTTTAATGCTCTTAGATTTTAAGATCTAAATAATTCTGGAAAGACAGGTATGTTATGCTGCAGTGGGAGTCCTGACTGGCAGTTCTAGGTGATCAGTCTGAAGGTTTTTCAGGTGCCCATGGACGGTGCTGACAGAGCTGCCATCTCCCTATTTACTGACATGAAGTCCCCTTTTTGTCCTTCATGTCAGTTCTATCTGCAGACAGGGTTCAACAAAAAGTAATTACAGGCTCTTCAGCACTTGCTTTCATTGTGAGGAGCTGAATGATACCTGAGGCTACACCTGCTTGTCAGCAGGAGAAGCGACTGTCAGGAGTTTGAGCTTCTCCTCACTTTCTGCTCAGCACTGCTGCACCCAGGCAGGATCGGCTGCTGCCTCACATCTTGCTTCTCTGCAGGATTGCAGCTCTAAGAAAGCACCTATATATTTTGTTACAGGCTGTGGGACGTCTCTTTGGAGCACCAGCGGTATGTTAAGAACTGAGCTATACTGACACTCTGTGGAGACAGTGGGGAAAGCTAATTGAAATCATCTGGAATGAGGAATGGTTACTGTAGCCGTGGTTAGAGTAAAAACTCAGTGACTATGTTAAATGTTAATTCCAGTAGAAAATTAAAACCTCAAAATCTATAAACCAGTAATCAATGCATTACAGAAAGAAAAAGGAAAAAAAAAGGAAAATAGTTATTTACCACGCAAAAGATTGTCTTGACATTTCTGGCATCTCTCGTGGAACTGTGGGCATCCAGAGGAGTTCTCCCGGAGCTCCCTGCACTGAAGTCTCTGGCGCCCTGACACAATTTTTGAAAACATGCCACTTCTTTCAGGATCTAGAATGAAGTCATAGTATTTTTAGACTGCTGTTAAACTTTGAGTCTTTATAAGTATGCATTCATTACCGAGCCCGAGTGCTAGAATATAATTTCTTGTCCTTAATCCAAAGTATTTTGCATAAATCCCCTTCCTTACCCCTCCACTTCCCCTCCACCCCAAAAAAGTAAAAGGAATAAATTATTAAAAAGTAGAAGTCAAGAGAAGATTCAAATTATATTTTCTTTCAAGGAATTCATACTGTAGTATATTCCTTTATAAAGACTTAGGAGTGTATTCCCCAGACATAACCAAACAATTGCTAATATTATTACACATTATTTCTACAACATGTGAGTTCTGGTAAGATCTTTTTGACCCTTAGAAGTCAAGATGTTTCATAATCATATACAGTTATATGAGAACATAGTACCAAAGTTTATTTCTGAAGTAACATGGCTTATGATATAGAGAAAAATTTAAAAACACTGTTCAAGAGTCACTTAACTTTGTATTTCCTGATGATCATGTAATGTTTATGTCACCTGCCACTCCGAGTTATGGCATGTGCTCACTGTGATTTCCCTGTAGACAAGGACCAGCAAGTATTTGTCCTGTTTGCAATAGTCAAATATGAGGCTTATTTGTATTCTAAAAGTCAGCCATGATCCTTTTCCTTCACTGAGTGTCATCACCAATGGTATGCCCAGAATTTTCTGGTCACTGGAAAACCTGATGACTGGTCTTTGATTAGCTGGTATTTGATTGTCAGATTACATTGCTGCTGTAGCCTGGAACAGGACTTGCAGCTGTCAAACTGAACTTAGCATCATTTGGCAAGGGCAGGGATATGCCTTAACATCTCACAGAATTACCCTAATTTTTTAGAATTGGTGACCATGTCAATAAGAGATGATACAAATCATATCCTGACAAATGCAGAGATTAAATCTGCCAGTCAGCCTTATGAAAACCTGCATCCACCCTGAATTAAGTGCTCCTGAGGAGCTGATGCAAATGCTTTGAGAATTGCCATGAAAATCAGGCTGCGTAGTACCCCTAAGTCCCCTGCAACATTTCTCTGAGATTTCTAGGTGGCTTCTATTTGTTCATTTAACTGATAGCTATCCTTGACCCATAACCTCCAGAGCTTCCTTACGTATTTCACACTCATACTGGAAACTGAGTAGTTCGCTGTAGTTTAGCCATCCCAAGGGGATTGATGTCATTGACAGTGCAGTCAATTTTCATCTTCTAACACTTGCCTTTGGTTTGTTCTGGCACATCTCTTCTGTAATCTCGGTATTCATCAAACACATCGGTGATCACCTCGCTGACACCTTTGAATACCGTCCTGCTGAAATCAAAAACTATCTGTAAGAAGCCAGGCATGCCCCAGCCTCTCTGGGAGCCTTCAATTCTGGTGGTGACCTCAGGTAAAGCTGGCATACTGGGGGACTCACTCATCTCCAGATCAGACATGAAATAAGTCTGAAAAGACTGGTCAAATTCTTTTTGCATGTGCTTGAAAAAAATGAAACTTCTGTCAAATATTGAGCCCACATCCAATAGTAACTGGCTAAATAAATCTTCCATCTTTACTAGCTGGGTATCCTCTTTCTCAGGCTTTTCATTAGACTGGATGTCTCTTCCTTGCTCCTCATGAAACGTAAATATGAGTGGAGGTATTTTCCTCAAAAAATCTTCAACCTGTGTATAAGAAGGAGACAGATCAGGAGAGACAATTATCAGTGTCTTATCTCTCTGGTAAGTGTCTCTAATTTTTCTCTTTCAAATACTCAAAGAAACAATGCCCTCTTAATAACTGCCAACACAGCATATTCTCTGAAATAATTTAAGACACTTGACCCCAAAGAGGAGAAGTGCATTCAATCTAAATCATTAGTTCCAAATCAGATCTGGAGTAAAAAATTTGCTTTAATCTGTGGGGGCTCAAAGTTATTGTCAGCATTTGAGTTTCTTCCAACAGACAGCTTGGACTTTATGTTGTAAAGATTGAGATGCATTTCTGTCTGCTTACATGCAGTGTAGCGAGCAGAAGGTGATTGCTCTCACCTTGATTTGTAAAAAGCCTGTCCTCTCTCACCATTGGTCAAATCCTCATGTCCTTGTGTGAATGGAAACCAGCAAAATCAGTAAAGCAGTGGCTCTGAGTCCATGGCTTTACCATGTGAGAGGCCAAGTGTCAATTCTGCTGTCACAGAGTTCCAGTTCCTGGGTCTCAGCCACTGGTTCCCTGCTCCCCACTCTTAAGGCGTTACTTTGGTCTGAGCCAATGGAGTGGCTTTTTGAGCCACACTCCATGGCATTAGAAAATGGGCAAGGGTTAAGAAGCACCTTGCTAAAACACACATATAGAGATATAGATAGATATCTGTAGACAGATATACATATAGATAAAGACAGTTAAATATATTAATTAAAAAAACAAACAAAAAACAAATCATCAGCTTGATCTGACCACTAGCGCAGCTTAGAGGGTAGGTGAAGTGTGAAACAGCACTGCAGGAACAGCCTAAGCAAGTATTGCTCCTGCTGTCTCTGTGTCCTCAGCTACCGTTATCATATTTTCTTTTCTCTCCCTGTTTTTGTTTGTTTGTTTGTTTGTTTTTTAGTAACTTTGGTCATAACACAGCTCTTACTTTGAATGCTTCAAGTAAACCAAGTGACTGATGGGGGATGTTACCAAGAGGGTCAAAGACAGGGACAATGCAGTGTATAACTTTTACTGCAGTAATTGCAGCATCTACAGACTCTTGAAAACCCAAAATATTTATATGGGCTACCTATGAGTGATACCCAACAAGCTAAAAGTATAACAAATAGTTTTAAATTTAATCTAAAAGTATAACAAATAGTTTTAAATTTAATATCTCCCACATTTTAACCTGAATTATTTTAAGAATATGCACAAATATTAAACACCTGTGCTCTAAACCCTGCCTGAAACACCACATTTAATGTTTAAGTTATTGTATTTTTCAGTACATGGGAGGGGTGAAAGCTAGAGAATCTGGCCAACATTTTAGTAGCAGCAAGTACAGTTTTGCTTCAGAAGTATGTTGCGCTTAAAGCGTATGCTCAAATAAAAAATGTGATTACAATTCTTAAATTTTGTAGCAATTATGGGCCAGATAGGAAACCATATTTTCATTCTAGTAGAATTAGGGGAACCTCCTTTGCTGACAGATTCCTTTATTATAAGAAGTTAAGCATTTTAAAGTTGTTTGTTACTTAAAGGGTTTATTAAAGATAAATATAGGAAAGAATGGTGTAATAATTAGGTGAATTTTCCCCCATGTAATTTTGGTAACTACATCTACACTTTTAACTTTGCTGATTTTCAGACAGACCATAAAGAATCTATGTGATATTTTTCAGAAACAGTTATCGAGCATCTTAGTGCAAATCCCACTGTGAGAGGAAACATGTTATATCTGGAATGAGTCTGTTTGAGTTAGGGGAGTCATCAGTTTCCATGGAATCTTGCCAGGGTGCAACTGAACTCATTTTGGCTCAGCATTCCATGACCATAATCACATGTAATCTCTACCATATAACTTCATATTTCCAGACTCTCCAAATGAAATTAATTTTAGTAAGCTGATATAACTGGCAGACCTAGGTATTGAGGAAATAAGATGTGCTGTCTCTTTGGGTGAACTCAAGAGTATTCTCCAGATGCAAAGTTTCCTCCTACCTTTCTCTTAAAGGTTGACACACCATGTTTGCAAGTTGTGTAGTATCTCATGCAGGTACTTTCTAAACAAGATTCACATTCATCCCATAGATTTTTCAAGGATACTTGACATTGTCTTTCCTCTTCTTCCAGTCTTGCCTTTACTTCATCCATAAGTCGCAAGGCTTGCTAAGTGAGGAAAAAGATTCAGCTGAGGGCAATTTTCAGATCAACATTCTAAGTACTTACCCCGGTGTTCATCACTCATTTTGGCTATTTATGGCTCCTTTTTTTGCTAATCCCTAACCACTAGGCTAGGTTGCCTTCTCAGCTGCAGTCACATATGGAGGGAACTGAAAATTGAAAACCTTTTCTTTATAGGATTTTTCTGCTGTTGGTCTCTCAGGGGACATGGCCTAGAGAAACAAATGGATCTCTACAGTCTACCAGGATTTTTGATGTTAAGAAAAAAACTCACACACCATTCTGTGTAAAAATTCAGCCTCCCCCATGGTCATGTGTTCAACTCGTGTTATTTTTGCTCTATATCATCTGAACAGTACTCATCTGTCCCACAAATAGTCCTTCTCTGTTGCCTTTCTCTACCTTTAAGGGATTGATATTTCATGAGGGTAGGTCCTTGCCATAAAGTCTGTCTAATGCAGAAATATATAAAAGTGTAGCATCTCTGCTGTTTGTGAGTGTACTAATCAAAAGGGGAATTTTTCCTGCTCTTGTGGAAGTGTGAGGCACTCCTTCCATACTGAGGGGCAACAAGGTGCATTTCACAATGCTGCTTCTACTTGCTTCATCAGTTAGGGCACAAAACTGAGCAGATAAGAAGCAGCATTTTTGGAATAGACTTGACAATGGAAAGAGAAAATTTCTTCCTATTAGAAATTAATAAAGTGGATTACACATCATTATTTTCTCTCTCCAGTTGCAACATATTGCAATAGTTTTTGTTTCCAAACAATGTTCCAAGTTATCTCTAAGTGTAACAGAAACCTTTCAATTGATGGGCTTATTCCTTTTTGTCAGCATTCCAACAGGGAAGAGACTCACATAAAAGAAAACTTCTGTCAAAATGTGCTTGATGGAGAAAAGAACTGCAGTTTTCGTAATCTATGTTCAGTTATTTTCTGATCTTTCTAATACATTTATTCAGTGTTTTATGAACTCTCACTGTGGATGTGAGTCCTGTGTAAATGAAATCATCCAGTAAGATCTAACAAGAGTGTTGACTGTGGGAGTGCACTGGTGTTCCTTAAGATGTTAGAAAGCTATCAGGTACTTTTTTAGTTTAAACTAACTACCAGATGTTGGGCCAGGAGAGAATTTTCCTTCAACTTTATTGAAACAAAGTTAGGATATTTGTGTTTTTTTAAATATAGAGTAAACCTCTGTTTCTTCAGATCATCTGAACACATGGCTCTGAACCTAGGCATTGCACTAAGATAATAGAAATTTCCCTGATTCACTGTACTTTCTTTAGAGCACATTATCATTTGTGCTTTGATGTTCTCCTGCAGGTCTGAAGTTTGCAAAGCAAGCTGGAGAACATCTTGTGGCCCCAGGAGTACAGAGGCATGGAGGGCAGAGCTGCTGGACCTTCTGCACAGAACACTGTTCTACAGAGGCCTGCAGTTGCCTTGGTGTGAATTCAGTGAAGCAGGGGTTTTTAGAAACAAGCAGTAGGTGCAATTTTCCTCTGCTAGTGAAACAAAGGGCCAGAAGCAGATTTTGCCTCAGTCCTGTGACTGCATGAAAAGATGTACACTGCTTGTGTTGTACATACAGTTTGGTTTATGTTCTTCCCAGAATAAGCATAAAACCCCCACAGATGCATTTGTGTTACCTGTTTTTCTTCACTGCTCTTCTTCAAGGTTTTCATCAGATCTATGTGCTTATCTTCGTTTCTTTCCATCATAATTTTCATCTGCTTAATACCAATCAAAGCTTTCTTTACCTCTTCATCTACATACTTCTCTCCGACTTCAGATAATTCTAAAAAAAGACAAATTATACAGTGATTTAATCAGATTTTAACACTATTGCAAATTGTCATGCACTGATGATGGAGAATGAAATAGCTCTGTGTTTCCCTACAGTGGCAGAGCCAAATCTGAGATAGCGAATGCTGAATGACACTGAGCCAAGACAATTTCCATCAGAGAAGAATCTGGACCAGAGCTTTTGCAAGGATCAGCTGTATGTAGCTCAAAAGATACATTCAACTGTCCCACTGCTGAATACTGAATCCCAGAACAACTGAGGCTGGTACCTTTGGAGATCAGTGAGTCTGCCCCCTCCACTCAAAGCATGGTCAACTACATCAGGCTGCACAGGACATCATCACTCTGGGTTTTGAATATCTCCAGGGATCACTCATCCATCAGTTTTCTAATGACATAACCTTTATATTTATCTTTGATCTGGTAGAAGCCTGTGACAGCTTCCCTCTACATTTTGAAAATGTAGATTACAAGTGCCTTCAACCTGTTTTCATAAAAATACAACTTGTAGGCTTACTGTGAAGTAATGACCACAGAGTTTTGGTGAAAACCTGGGCTGGCCCATGCATTGCACCTTGAAGCTCTGCATGATTGCCTGTCCTTTATCTGTATTTGTTTTTTTTGTGGAAATACCCTGACTACCACTGTAATTATACAAAACGAGTAAAACCATCTCACCTTGAGACTGCCAAAAACACATCAATCACTTCTTCCTTTATATCTTCCTCATCCCTAGCTTTTTGTTTGTTTGTTTATTGCAGAAATCTTGTCAACATAGACTGAAGCACAGGATTGTTTAATGGCTGATCCTTTTTCTCTCCACAAAACAAAGCCATGCTTAGAAGTGTGTGTGTGTGTATGCGCGCATGTGTGTGTGTGTGTGTATGCAGAATAGCTGCTATTTTCTAAATTAAGTAATTTTTTTTCACTTGTTTGTAAAAGCCACCTTTTTCAGTGAAGTATGTAAGTGTAGAGGAAATATTTTCAAAGATTATATGAACGAACAAAGTAGTTCAAAATCTGTTGAACTGAATTTTGGGTTTGGTTTCTATTCTGACAATCTACAAGGAACCAAATAACCTATAAAAATCCTGTAAGTACTTTTTTCTTTTGGCAGGTGATGTTTATCTGTTAATCCCTTTACTTACTCATCCTGCTTGTTCTTCCTATTGAGTGCATGTAGGCATGCAATCGACTTTATTCTGGTTTCTAAGCTCCACACATGCAAGTGGAACTTGTTGATGGCAGTGATTGTGGAAGCCAAGATACCCTACCCAGCTGGAGACCTGGGCCCGGGGGCTTCCAGCCCACCCTGGCAGGAGAAGCTTACGTACGCTTGAGGTTGTCCCGGAGATTCATCTCCTCCTGCTTCGTTGGTGCGCACTGGTGGCCACTCAGACACAGCACATGGATCAGAAATATCCAGGAGGACCTCATGTTCTTTCTGTTCGAGGAAAAGTTCGGTGCAGTTACATCAAAAACATTGTCAGGAAGCTCAGATATCTAGGTATACTAAGTAAATATAAATTCTAACTATAATACTACGTATCTTACAAGATCCCATTAATTTTGTCTCTAACAATGGTTTCTGATATGTATAGCATGCACCTAGGTGCTACTCTTGGTGAAAATACACGAGTAAGAAGCTTGACCTCCTTTGTAATTATCTATTTAGATTAATTAGATGAGTTCCACTGAGTTTGCACAGTGGTTAACAGAATCAGGACATGTATATATAAAATCAAAAGCTTATGCTGTTCAGTCTGTCCCTTTTCCGCTTTGTGAAACACACCAATTGCTGATCTCATATCGTGTTCTTAGTTCATATTATAAATATATCCGTGCTAAACACTATTGCCAGTTTTAAAGAGGGAAGTTTCTGGAATGTTGTTCCCTTTCTTGTAAACATGCAATTTATTTCAGTGTCCTTCAGAATAAGACTTAATATAAGGGACTCAACAATAGGTGTGCCAAAAAATCAGCAATTAGATCAATTTTGTAAACAAACAGATCAGCAAATTAAAGAAGGGAAAGAAATGCCATTTGCTTTATTTCTCCCCTAAGAGCAGAGCCAAAAGGTTTATTTTTCAGAAACTATGCAACTGCACTTTATGATTCTCATCTGATTAAATTAACACAGTATTCAGATACCTTGTAGTTAGCCAATATAGCCTTCTTGGAGATGCAATTATCAGCCACAAGAGCATATGTAACTTAAAATCCTGGATTTGTTTATAGCCCAGATTTACTTCTACAGTTACTTGCATATTGTACCTTCACGTTTACAGCAAAAGACCAATTAACTGCAAAGGAATACAAACACACAACCAAAGAAAAGTAAAAAAACCCAAGTATATTTACCATTAATATTTTGCACCTCTTCTGCAAAATTGCTCCCTGTGTCAGGAAGGGGCTGGGCTGTGTTCTGGACTTATTTCTGGGAGTGTCAGGGATTTTGCCATGTTCTACTTATCTGATGAGAAGGTACTTAATCCTATTAACGGGATGTTTAGTCACTAGGCTGGAGGATTTTGCATGTGTGCGACTTCATGCTCATCTCTGTGGGCAAAACCACCAGGGGGAGCGTTGGGCAGAATTGCCTGGTTTAATGTAATTTGTAACTGCTCCTTTTCTGTAGTCAGTAGCCTTTTGTCGTGTTAGGTCTTCCATCGTCTTACTTCTTACTTTAGGAGACACCTGCAGCTTATGTTATTAGTGAAATTGATACCATTAGTTTGGCTAAAAATAGCTTTCAACATTTAATCTTCTCAGCATGGTTTTAGCTTGCTATAAAAACCACTTCATTATGTAAAGGCCTTCTTTGTACACCTTCTGAAGGTATGGGAGTTGAAAAAAATGTCAGGAACCCAGATGGAGGCTAGCATATGAGCAGATTCTGGAACGAGATAAGCAATTTTTTTGGCATTTTGTATGTCATTGTACTTGCCAATGTTGTGGGGGGGTTGCCCACTTAATGCTATTTCCTTCAGTTTCTCCATGTCTGTGAAATATGTCTGAGATCTGACTTGTACAAAGTTTTGGGTACTTTGAAATGAGATATTTAAATACTAACAGGTGCTTAATATAAAATATGGACAGGTACTGTTAGCAAATCATATCCCACCTTGTGATATTCAGCAATATTACTCCCTTGTAGCCAAAGAGGAGATGTGGAGAGTGGGTGTTTTTAGCCCACAGTCTGTAACAGCAACTTTAAGACATTCTGTTCTATTTTGTTTACCTAATATTCATAAAAGCCAATTGATGATTGATGGCTAAGATCTAGCATGATTAATGCTGCTTAGGCAAGAGATTTCAGGGATTTAAACACATTATCAGAAAGAGTGGAGAATCTACTGGCCTAATGGGAACTGCAAGTCCCCAGTTTGCATTAAAAATCAGGGTAACTCCACTTTTTTTTCTGAAAATTATGGATGGAATGGAATTTTGGTGTATTTTGGTGTAATCTATATGAATTGCTATCGCATTGAGTTTCTGTTTATTCCTTGACCAAGACTCATCACTGCCCAAAACATTTCAAGTTCTCTTCTGTGGAAAAACCAAGCAGGCACCATTGCAGAACTTGCAATGCCCTGGCAATTGTTTGTTAAGGATCCCTGGGTCTTGGGCTGAAGCAGAAGGGGCTCTCCCTCTCTCTCTCTCCCCCTCTGAACCTCACACTCAGTTCAGGAGAGAATGAAACTGTATTTCATGTATAATAAATCCTAACAAAGACTTTAATCTTTCACTGCAAGGGTTTGTCCAGTCATTTTTGACATTATTCTTTGCTAATATTCATTTACCAGCAGCATTCATTTTCTGGTCTTTCTGAATCTGACTCTGTATAGAGAAAGCTTCACTCGACCTAGATTAAAAAGGATGGTTTCAACACATCACTCATAGTTCACAGGAGTTTGTGAGAAAGCAGGCGGCCCCAGCCCTGTGGGCAGGGAGAGCTGCACTCCTGCCCCAGAGCAAGAGGCTGGAGAATGCCTCTGGCACAGATCCCACTACTTACTCCCAGAACTGTCTGCTTTCTGAAGGTCTCCTGGGGACTCTCTGGTCAAGCACACACTTGCGCCTTGCAAAGCCAGTCCTGAAGCTGATACTGAGACAGAGAGTCCTGGTGTATGTTGAGCTCCTGTTCCCAATTCAGTTGATTTTGAACATTGCAAAGTGTCTTGCATCATCTTAGGGGCTCCTCCTCATACTTTGTTGTAACTATTATGTAACCACATGGAAATAGGCACTACTGTATCTATGTATTTCTTTTTACAAAAACACAAAATCCGAGTTCTTTGCTCTCATGTTATTTCATATATATCTAATGGCTGAAAGAGGAGGTGTAAGGAACCCAAGGACAAAATTGATAGAGCTAGTATGTCTGTTAAATTTAATGTTGGGTTTAAACTTAACCTTAGGAGTGCACTTAAGAAACCAGCACCCTGTCCTGAAAGGCAGCTCTTAATTGTGATTACTTTGAAAAGTTTTTCTTCTCTCATTTCTGTTTTGAATTTAATTAAACAAAAATCTCATCAATAATACCTTCAGGTTTCATGTGAAATATCTACTCTCTTTTCTTTTAACATTCCAAATCTGATGATTTGCAGTGACCTATTATGGAGATCTCCATTTTTCATCTCAGCTGCCATGTCCAACAGTTTCCTCTAAATATTTTATTTTCCTCTGAATTTGAGTGCTTTGATCAGCTACAGTATAGTGTGTCGTGTCATGACATTGTGATGACATTTTCAATTTTTCCCACTCTTATACAAGCAGATGATTCAATGCTGCTGAAATTAATAAGGTACTCTTCTAATATTGAATCATAGTAGAGACAGTCTGAAGAAGCTGTTGGGAGCTAATTGTATCAAGTGTCTTTCCTGCCCCAACTTCTACCCCTGTTATTCCACTACTACTCTATTTTAACTGAAATAATATTTATCAATTGAGAATAAAAATTTGGAAAATAGCTTGAAAAGGAGTTTCAGTTAAAATAGATTTTTTTTTGCAAGATAGTTATAAATTGAAAAGTAAATAATTGTAACAAGATATATAGACATTGAGCTTGAACCAAGCTGAACTTGAGCAATGAGTTGTAGCTGCTTTGTGGATTTTTCTTAGGTCCTGTTGGATGACCTCCACAAATCTGTAACATTTTTTTCACCATGTACTGTGACTTCTCCCTTTTTGTTGATCCATTCCACCTGGCAGGATTAAGCATCCAGAAATATGCTGAAATGGAATTTCCTGTGTTGTACATCAGCTATAGGATTTTGTTCCAGTTAGATATTTACACAATTATTTTCTGTTTGTAAGAGTTGTTTCCTACTATGCTACACATTTCCTAAACATTTCCTTCTGAGCTAGGCCAGGCATATAATGATCAGACTGAAAATACCTGTACATATTTATAGACTCTGTGAGTCATGGAAAGGGATATATACTGACATTAAATTTCTTGGTATTTGCATGAAATAGTCCCTAGTTCTACGAAATCTTAATTAGCTTTATTTGTAAGCACACTATTAGTTCTACTGCTTTCAATTGAAATTAAATCCTTGTGGGGGTTTGTGGTGTAATTACATGGCTAATCTAATGCATGCACAAAGCTTTGCTAAAAGTTGGTACCAGTTTTAAGGGTATAGAATTGAACTTTTGTGCTGTAAAAGTTTGTTTTGTTTTGTTTTGTTTTGATTGTTCCCAGTGCTTCATGAGCCCCTGAGTGGCTTCTGCTTTCTCCTGTATTTCAAAGGCTCTCAAAGGCCTCCTGAAGTTCTGTATTCAGTCTTTGAGCTCTACCTTGTTACTTGAAGTTAGGAACCAAGGCTTCTTCTTTAGCCAGAGGCATGCTCCTGAGATGCTCTCAGTCATGCTGGAAGGCCTCAGACAGAGGAGCTGAGGCTGCATTAAGCTGAATAGCTACAGTCAATCTAAGCTACACATCCTGCAAAAATACCAGCTCAGGCCCCCAGTGTAGCACAGCTGTGGCAGGATCCCAAAGTTCACAAGCCCTGAAGCTCAGAATCAGGCTGACACAATTACCCTGTCTGGAGGAGGGTCAGGCAATGCCAGGTCAGGACGCTGCGCTGTGCTCAGCACAAACATGAAACCAGCAAAAGGCAGAAATCAGCCTATGAAACTTAGAGCATCACGCTGAGAGTTAATGTGGCTTTAGCTGGAATTATTAAGCTACAGCTTTTGGGGTCAGCAAGCCCACCTTCACAAGGCTTTAAAATGCCTTTTCTGATTTCCTTTTGCTCGTCTATCCATGGATGATAAGGATGATAGTTCGGTGTGGAAAAAAAAAATCTTCCACTTCACTGCTGAAATTTTTTGTTTTCCAAGCCCTTCAGGGCTTTGACACAAAGTTCTGAATACCAATCCCAGCAGTAACATGACAACTGTTGTTTCACAGGGCCATGCAAAGTTTTTTCCCGCTATATCCAGAGGCATTGCAGAAGGGACCTCTGGTGATACCAGAGACTATGTGTGGGAAGACAAAACTGTAACAGAAATTTAACTCACTTTACGAAGCAAAAAGTTAAAACCTTAGGGTTGAATGAAAGACAATATGAAGCTGAAAGCTAAAAACTTTGCAGTTGTCTTCAGAATCTGTGCTGAGGATATCAGCTAACTATTAAACTTGGAGAAGCACTATTACTGACGTTATATTATCAGCAGGAGATATCAAAGTCAGTGCAAGGATAACAAAATGAGCTAGAAACAATTTATTAGAAAGCTATGAAGCAAACCTGCACAGCACCATTACACAAACAGATTTCAGGAAGCATTTAATATTAAAATTCTGAAGTTTTGAACCAGATGTTTTGTGAGGGTTTAGTTTCAAGCTTCCCTAGGAACATTAAAACAAAAACTTTTTATTGCATGCAGACATGTAATATATCAGCTTTCAGCCTGCAACTGAAAGGAACAGGGTTCCTTCTGTATATTCATCTGGTTTGCTTAAGCATATTTTTGTCATTCAGCTTGTATCACCTAGTTAACTGATTATTGAAAACAACTCCAGAATTTATTGAAATTGGGAGGACTGAGTTACCAGTTTGTGAGGTGCAGAACAGCTCCTGAAGATGGTTAGCTGCCTTAACTTGCTGGAAAGGGGTTGGAGGCACTCCGGATAGGGCCTTGGTAATATTCGATGAAGAAACTGGAAATTGCTTTGTTGGGGAATAACCCTCTGCCTGGTAGCTTGGCCTCTTTTTTCCGCTTCATTTAAAGTGGACCATGCTCTAGTGCCTATGGGACAGCAAGCCCAAAGAAGGATGTCTGAATATAAAGCTTCCTCATGTAGCTGATAATCAGACACACACAGTCCCCTTGCTTGCAGTAGCACAGAAGTGGATTCCAGCAAAGCTGGAACGCTGCCTGAAGCTGACATTTTGTCCATTTCAAATATTAAGGACAATTTCTAAGAAGACCCTTATTGCAATTACGATTAATGACCTCATGCTTCTAAGAGTTCTTGCTTAATTGCTGTTGCACATGTTTTTACAGCTGTTCTTTTATATAACTGGTACCCTGCCCTGTGCATCTGCCTCAATACTCAAACCTTTTTAAAGCACTGTGAAAAAAACCCAGTAGTTACAGAGACCTGACAAATGGGAGGAGAATTAAAAAAAAAAAAAAGAAAAAAAGAAAAATTGAGTTCAGAGCAAATGAGAATTATGAATGAATTAAAAAGGCAGAAAGGAAAAGGAAGGTGAAATAGGAAAGACCACGAAGTACAAAATGTCAGGGGAGACACAGACAAGAATAATGTTTCCAATTGGAAGTATATTAATTCATATCCATGTCTTCTAGCAACAGCCAAATCATTATTGCATGCAAAAATAATGTAGGAATCCCATGAAGACATGCATGTGGCAGAACAGGGTAACTCTTGAAATATTTTATTGCTCCTCATATTTCCTTTGGCTCTGGTATGAAGCCATTCTGGCAAAGATGGGGGGACTTGCCCACACTTCAGACATTTTCAGGTATGGTGAAATGCTAAACACCAAGAAAAGAATTGTGGAATTCACCAGTCCAGATTTGTGTGTGCACAGTGAGTGTGTGCACCTCAGCTAGCAGGAAGCAACCTGATCTATAGGAAGATATCCCCTACCTGTGATAGGGAGGTTCAATTAGATGATTTTTTAGGGTCCCTTCCAACCCAAACCATTCTGTGATTCTATGATTCTGTGACATGTATGATACAGGCCAAAATGGGAGACTTGGATATCCTGCTGAATATGGATTTGTGTGACATCTATCATGCATAGAAGCTGGCAGGGTCTGATCATTCATACTTACAGCACAACAAACATAGGAATTATTTCAAGTTGTAAAAAATCCAGTCTGCCATTTTCTAGCACAATTTGCAGTCAGCTGAGATGGCAGCTACCATGTTTAAATCATCATCTTTTTGAAAACTTAAATCAAAATGTTAAACTCATAAAAGATGAAGGCAAACTCCTACAGAGCACAATAATATACTTAGCATTAGGCTCTTAACACTTCAAAGTCATGCTAGATTTTCACTTAGGTTTTGGATCAGCTACATTATAGTGTCCAGCACAGTATCATGCATCCTACTTTGTGGACAGTGGTTTGTAGGGATTCCTTGTTCCTTATTCCTTATGTTTTTATTTTGTTTCTGCAGACAAAGTATGTTTTAAAAAACCCTAGAAGATAGGCTCATTGTGAATATTTAGCACAATGGACAAAATGTTCTCTCCAATTGAAGAAATCCATGAAATTTCACCTGCTGGAAGGATATTTGGGGTGTGCAAATCTGGAGTATTGGGGTAGTACTGTATTTAAGGAGTAATCTCATTGTATATTCTCACCACCTTATAGCAGGGGTTTGGCCCTGAATATTATCAACAGACCAGATACAGAAATCTTCAGAAAATAATTGAAACCATGAGCTGGGTAATACTTAACTTCCAAGGCTGACTGATCTGAAATGGCTGCTTCACAATGTTTGCAAAAGCCTGGTCACACGTATGTAGGGCACAAGAATGGTCAGTCTCTATTACTAAAAATTCATCAATAATGCAGTTGTATTTGAAACACCTTAGGTGCTAGAAAACTTTCAAATGTCCATGGCACTGGCACAGTTATGTTGCAAATACTATTCAGAAGTGTTTTTCCATTGGTACTGGGGGACAATACCACATTATGCATTTCCATACCTTACCGCAGGAAGAAACGAACTTTCATTTCAGCCTTTGCCCTTGTGCCTCCAATATTATATCTCATATTCCAAGAGCAGATGTTTGAAGTCCTGTTCCTCTGCCTGGGCATATTTAACTGCACACATAGACACATTTATATATTAAAACAGTAGACAACAGGTCAGATCGTTAGCTGATGTAAATAAGCAAAGCTCCCTTGTCTCTGCAGACAGCTCTGATTCATACCAGCTGAAGACCAGTGCATTTTCACTAGGTCTGGATTCAGTAAACCACACACACGCAGAGTGCAAAGCAGCCTATTGTTTGAAGGAAACCTTTCTTGTTTAGGGCACTGCTGAACAAATAAACTAGGCAGCAGAGGGAATTAGCAGGAATGAAGAGCATTAGATCCTCAGAGAAAATAACATCAAGAGAAGCCCTTGGTATCCATCAGTCAGAATTCCTTCAGTGCTAGACAAAAGCTGCAATGGAAATTGCTGTGTTGTAACATATGTGATCCCATACTGAATAATTTACTGGAAACACTGTGCTTCCAACACTGTGCAGATCAACTAGCATGAGCAAGGAAAGAAAGTAAAGGAGAAATTAGAAAGAACTTAAATACTATTCAAGCAAAGCACTTAACCATGCATTTAACTTTTAACCTGAGAGCAGTCCCATGGAAGTCAATGGGATTACTTCTGTGCTTAAGTAAATCATGCAATTAAGTGGTCCAGTGGATCAGGATTTTAAAAATCAGCATGGCTGTTACTTAAAAATGGGTACAGTACAACAGAGGAAGGAAAGGAGAAAAATCTCTTTTCCATGCTCAGTTTCAAGTGTACTGACAAAGGCATGATAAGATCTAGCACAAGGAAGTTAGAGTTAGAAAAATCCAGCCTTGAAATAAGACATTTCCTCGTAGCTGTGAGGAGAATATTGAGACAGCTTATGAGAAGGGAGTGGATTTACCCTCACACAGGGTTTTTATGATGGGATTAAACGTATTAAAAGAAGAAGGGGATTAATCCAGATTCTGAGAGTAAACTCATGAAGTTAAAAAAAAAAAATTAAATTGCACGGTTCCTGGAGAAGAGACACCTCCACCAGTTTATTGCAGCATACTGGTCCACATCCAACCTCCAACCCAAAAGATTCCTAAACCACTGATTATGAGACAGATGATTTTATATTGCTCTGCTTTATGTATCTCTTGTAAGCATCTGCTGCTTTTGAAAGTACAACTTGGCTGGACATATTTCTGAATTTAACCTAGTACAACCATATTTCTTTTCAATACTGTACTATACATACACTCACATCACGAGAGGATTAAGCTGGCTGGTATTTGCAGTCCTTCCTGGCCCTATAGTATGTCAGCCTCACTTGTGCTCACCCCCTTTGTGCATGAGTTTGGTAGGAAACAGCATTGATTAAATTTCCTGGCGCAGTTTGACAATCCTGCGCTTCCTTCAGGATTTGGGAAGGGAGTACAGTGCTGCACAGTTGTCTGTGACTCAGTGGCTGTCAATGGAGCTGGAGTCATCTGGGAGCTTCTCTCCTGAGCAAGTCCCAGCAGCCAGGGTGCCATACTGTGACAGAGGCACCTCCATTTCTCAGCTCCGTGGCACACGCTTGCTAATCTCCTAAGGGAAAAAAAATGTTATTTCAATACTGTCATATCTGGATTAAACTTGCATATCCTGTGGTTAGCTAGAGACCAAACCAGATGACCTCACTCAGTTTTTTCTGGCTCCAAATGCTGTAAACTCTTGTCCTGGGCTAGGGCCCATCAAAGCCCATCTGAGCCCCTGGAAATATTTGTATTGACTTCACTCTTCATGAACAAGGCTTCAACTCAATGTACAGACTATACCCGAGTCAACGGGGGTCCAAAAAGAATGTGCCTCAGCTTGCAGTAAATACATACACCTAAATGACCACAAGCAGAGCTATTCAGAAAGGACTAGTAACAGCATCCTCACAGAAATTTAATGTGTGAAAGCTCAATTAGCTATAGGTATCAGCAGGAGATAGTCTTCTCAGCTTTCTGTATGAAAGGCCTGCTGAAGTTAAAAGTATTTATAGTTACTTATGGAGGAAAATTTTGGGGTGTACTATAGGACCCTACAGGATTGAGCCACTGGAGAAAACCTGTTTCACCACTGTTTGTCCATTTCCCAAAAAGAAACCGACATCAGCCCACATAATTTAAAGGGTTCTAAATGAGAAAAGACTCACGCTTTAGTCCAGAAGCACATCTGGTATAGCCCTAAGGATCTAGTTCATAGCAGTAATATTTTTCTGCAGTTTTAAGCCAGAGCTTCTGCAGGTTTCAGTGTGAAAGCTCTTAGCTTTAGACCTAAGACATGGCAGAGTGCTGGGAGCAATTAACTGTGAACTTTTACCCTAAATACCAACGTTAAATATGCTTATGTCTCTCATGGCAGAGAGGTGATCCCACTTTAAATGTTGGGCTTTTTGTTAAATACTGAGCTGTGATTTTCCTGTTCTTCTTTATGCAGTGATATAGAACCATTGAAAGATGCATCTTTGCAGATAAATGGAAGTCATCATTGTCTTGAGAGGTGTTTATAAAGCAGTTATCTGTGCGCCATTAAAATAACCTCACTTATATAATAAGATATTTAGGAAGGTTAGTTGGGTTATAAGGAATATTTCACTTTGTACAAGTTTCAATAAGACATCTTTTCAGCTTGGCATTATTATTATTATCTTTATCTATAGTTACAGTAAGGGAGATTTGCATATGGTGGGTTTGTGTCTTTGTGGGTAGATTTGCCTTCTACACCTTCCATCTGTGGAATATAAAAGCTCAGGACTTTATGAAGCAAAGGTAATTTGAGACATAACCCTGTTCTACTTGGCAATTCAAAATTCCCACATGAGACCAAAAATTCTAAAGAGTATAAAGATTAGGATGTGTTTTCTCAAAGTGGGTATATTAAATTAGGGAGGTAGATGGTTAGCCAGGCATGATAACAAAGACCCTTGCAGAGCACAAGTGAGAGCCCAGAGTCTGGCTCAGCCTCAAGCACTGTCAAGCAGAGGACACTACATTCCTGGACACTGGATGTGATAGAGAAGCATTAGAAAACATGAAGCACTAACTATGTACATGTGAGCAAAAAATGTGGTAGCAGGTCAGGACTGTGTGTGTTTGAGGGAGATGACTAACCTGGAAAATTTACTTGTGGCTGATAAAACAACCTGTTTTCATAAGACAGGGATTTTTTTCCTCTGCTTGTTTGTGAGTTATGCTTTGTTTGCATTTGTTTTCAGTTCTGTTATTTGTAATTGTTGCATTTTCCTGAAAAGTTATAACTTTGGCACATACAGATGAAAATTATCTTGGCAAAAAAAAAAATCCAGTGAAGGCTGCCTTTGTTATATGGTATATTTTAGAAATGTCTTAGAATTCTTTAAACTACAAAAATGCTGCCTGTCATTTCACAACACTCAGGGGAAAGACAGCTGAATCTCACTTTTAATTGTGAAATGATAGGCACAGTTTCATGCATTTGGAGGAATGTAAAATATTTCCATTATCATTTCTTGTTTTTTTGCTTATCCCTGCCTCCTCTGTCTCTCCGTTCCCCGTCACTACTCAAAGTAACATTTGGGAGGGAAGAGACATTTATCAGGAATTCACAAGCATTCCCATGGAGTTTCACAGAAAATAGATATTGATTAGGGGAAGGGGGAACAGGCTTTTTCAAGAACAGGCTTAACAGGGGATACTGAGCATTTGATACAGGAGTGTGGCGAGAAATTCTGGACCATCGCCATAGGGGCTGAGAGCCAAGGAGAGAACAGAACAGTGTGGGGTACCAAAAAGAGGTCAAAATAACAAAAATTAGCCTAAATATAATATCCCAGCACTGTTGGACTGGAATAGAGTCCAAAGGGCAAGCTTGGTGTTTGAAGACAGAGACTGGACATCGAATCTGAAATGCTTCCTGGGCAAGAACACTGCAGTGACAGAGAAATAGATGCATGTCCATCAGCTTGAATACCAGAACCAGAGGCACAGGACTGGTCATGAGCTAGCAGCTTCCACATGGTGATACCACGAGGCTGCAGCACTCACACTGCCTGTTACAAATCCCCTGTGAAGAAGCAGGGTACCCAAGAAAGATGAGAAAGATGTTTAGCACATGGACAGAGAGATGGGAGAACTGACTTCCATATATCTCAATACCACATCCTTCCTGGTTGTCTTATTTGCTCAGATGCTGAGTTTCCTCTGGAGACAGTTAGTTCTGTCAGTTAGGGAGGCATCTCAATTATGCAGATCAGCAAATCACAGCTGTTTCTCAATCCAGATGTTAGAAACTGCCTCCAGCAAGCTTCTCCCAAGAGCTGGGATGCCTATGTGTGATGGCATAGACATCTCCTCCTCTGCCCTCCTCCCCGTACCACCAGACCTGAAAGCTGGTTAGTGCCATCCCCTGTTCCTCTGTGACACTTCACAGGGCTGGTTGTCATTACAAGCCAGGACAGGTAAGATTCAGTCTGACAGTTCAGAGCTGTGGCTGAAAGATAACTGGATGATTAAGGAGCTGTGTGTCTTTCAGATTCATAACTAATGATTTCATTGCAGATGAGGATGTTTAGGCAATGTGTAAGTTATCAGAGCTGTCTTCACTTCCAGTTTCTGTGTCCAGGCTGTGCTCTGTTTCCAGATTGATGCTAGGCACTGATGTGCACCAGCCAGGTATCTCCCCTGTCCAGCCAACTCTGCACAACCTACTCAGCCTACACAGCCAAGGTACTGGCTCTGAGGATCCAGGCATGGGTGCAACATCAAACACACATGGGGAAGCATGACTTGATGTATCTTTCACTAATTAGGTGATGAGACCAAGAGAGATGAAGAACAGCTGTAGGAGCTGTACAGGAACTCATCTGCAGCTTTTTAAGAGCCATAGCTCCAGGGGAACTGTTGTTCTGCCAGCCACTGTTATGCATTACCAAATAAAAGGGCTCCTGAACTCTCCTGCCTCAGTGACATTCCTCCATTAAGGGCTTAATTGTCCCCTTGGCTGTCACTGTGCGAGGGAGGGGGATATAGCAGAGAAACAGTCCTAGGGAAAGTGGTGGAAAACAAAGTATCTAGCCAGCACATTTAATTCAGTAGGTAAATACAGTAGGGTTGGATCTCTTAAATGTCTTCTGTGCATCTGACCTGGGCTAACATTTAGACTTTCAGTTTCTTCAAGATCAATCTAGAATTTAATTAAGTCTACTATATAGAGTTGCAACTCATAGTTTCCTAGTAGTAATGCAGCTCCTTCCATTAAATTGTATTTTTAAGACTAAATAACACTCATCCTTCCTTTTACCTATAAATATATTAAATAGTATTTCTTGCTCACTTGCAACAAAGGAATTTGATGCTGGATTGTCTCCTGTCATTAAATGGGTTGAATATTTTCACAACATCTGAGGAAACAAACCAAACAGGGATCACCTGCTTTGCAAAGTATACTTTAAAATGTTTATTTTGTTCCTTTGAGCTATTTATTTCTTTTCACTGCTATTACAGAAAAAAATATGGGTTTATACTTAATAAACGTCAATTAGAAGCTTTCTATGCTTGTTTAAACAGAAGTAAACTCAAAGACCTTGTCAAAATAAGTAGGTTAAGCTTGACTAATCAGCTGAACTCATTCTATTAATAGCCAAGGTGGCATCATTATTCCATTAAATTTTGTCTGGAATATTGGGGGCAGGTACATGTATCTATACAGAAGACATTAAATCAGATTAATCTTTCCAAAATTAAAAATACAGTAATGGTCATTTACTCTCTATTTCTTCAGTCTGGGAAGGAGTATTGTGCCTGGCTAAAAAAAGTAAGCATCAATGAAATCGAGACTTTTTCAGAAAACTTCATTGGGGATTGATTAGGCGGAGTTTGAAGTGATGTTGACATTCTCATGGAATATGGCCACGACTGTAGTTAAACTATCTGCCAGTGGAGACATTAAATGCAATCTGATGCAATTAAGATTGCTGGGAAACACAGATGCACTTTTGATTTCTGTCGGTCCTGTGGTAGGATATAAAATTGCAAAAGAGTTAGAATCAAGTGTTACATTAACATAGGTTAACTAAATGCAAATTTATCAACCTCATCCAAACCATGATTGATGGGAACTCACACTTTGCCATTATTCACCATTTCCTACTGCCATAACATGAGTCTCTTAATCTTACAGCACCTTGTGTAAAGAAGCTAAGTCCACTTAAGGCATCCACTGACAGCATTTGCATATAATTTTCTTTTTCTGTTATGGATTCCTCTCCAGCTCTAATGGATGTTTGTCTGTGATGATGCCTTAAGTTTTAGCTTTTATATTTTTCAAATTCTATGCTGCATTAATGTGTAGTTCTGAGCTTCATATTAGGGGATAGTAAGCTCCCTTCACAGAGCAGGTAGACAAAGCAACTCCTTTTCTAGCTTGGGACCAAGGACAACTGACCCAAATTTCAGCCCTGGAGCATAAACACTGTGGACTGAAGAGAGAAAAACAAGAAAGATGGGACTTCAAAACCTAAAGCTATAATTGGACAATTAACTCCAATGTGGACCAGAACTTATAAAAATGTGTGGACTGGTTGTCCATTTTGTGACCATTTTGGGTTCATCTTCGGTGTAGCCCTGACTGGGCTCTTGTGCTGCCCAAGGTGTATCCACTGAGGCCTTTTAATAAATATCTACTTTATTTTTTAACTCTGTCTAGCCTCTGCTCTAGGTCAGCCTTGACAAGGCATCGATGGCTCCCAGAGGGAATCAGTTTAGCTATTTCTGCATAGAGTTTCTCCAGGTGATAGTCAGCAGTACTGAGAAATCCAGGCACTTATTCAGAAAAACTTTCCTAGCAGAAGTTTCTACCTCTGAACTCTCCTAAGAAACTGTTTCCATCTCTGAATCTTTAGCCCAACAAACAAAAATTCAACAAAATCTTTACCTAAGAGAAAAGGCCTAACATTAATTTTTGACATTGCTTTTAGCCACCAGCCAAAGCAAAAAACTGCAGCTGAAAGCTGCTATCTGTATTCTGCTGGAACCATACAGATAAGTAACTAAGAGAAGCATTCCCAAGGTCCCAAGTATCTGGATTTTAGATAAGAGCTGTGTGAGCCACCCAGAGTACAAGGGTCTAAGAGAAAAACCTGTGGTTTAGCTTGCATAACTCTGAAATACTAACAATATCACTGAAACATTTTTCTCATGTTAGGAATGTGGAAGCAGCAAATGGACAAATGAGCCCTATTTCCTCAACAACTGTCATAATACTCTAGAGCTATAGGGCACTCAGATCTCACTGTTTCAATAAAATCATTTAATTGAGTTGCCACAGTCCTTTGTTGCCATCTCATGGCACCTATACTTTCCCATTAGAAGCATAATCTTCTACTGCAATGGTTTCTTACAGGTGTAAATAGCCATGACTTAAAACCTGGAGAAAATCAAATCTGTCCAAAATAATTTATGGGGGCATTAATGAGACAAAAAATACACTGCAATTCCTCATCTGCCTGAAATGTGTGTATTAAAAGAGCTTCATGTGAAAGGGCACAGCAGTTTAATAAGATGCGCTCATGTATTTAAGTAGCAGGGGCTCCCTACTTTTCTTACAGGTCATTGTGTTAACAAAAGGCTTACACCACTGCAGTCACAGCTAATCTCTGTTCTTGCTACACATGACAAGGATTGTGGTGTCTAAGTCAGGCTTCAGTTCTCACATACGCAACCAGATTTAGGACCTCTTGTCACTTGGGAAGTGTGCACACTCCCATGTTATTTAGAATGGAACAGCTTCCAAAGAAATGATGATAAAAAGTCCTGTTCTGTGACACAGCAGCATTAGAAAATAGTGGTTGTTTTAATTGTCAGATTGTGTCCAAAACCCACTTCCAGTTTTCTTGAGGAACGGAAGTAGGTTTGCAAATGAATGATATGTGCTTGATTTTGCTGATAGCTACTGTCTTTATTCCTTCCTTGTAATTTCACATGGGGAAGTACTCTTTCCATTCCTTTCAGCTCAAGGAAGTGCTTCCTTCCTGTTCTAGCTTCAGAGCTAATACATGATATTTCCTTTTTTTTGTTCAGAGACAGGAGTATAGATACAATTCAACTGAAACTTCTTCAATGGAATTCTTTCACTTCTGCTGTAAGCAACCAATATGAGTGGTTGCCAGAAGAATCGTCACACGTGTAACCTCATCAGAAGCATCCTCTTCTGGCAATCCAGCAAACATTATCAAGGACTGAAATAGCCCTGTGAAGTGTTCTCTTATCCCTCATACATCTTGACTTACACCTGTTTTCAGAGCAGGAAGCAGTTTAGAGAATAAAGTCTTAGGATCTACTTATTTCAGCACTAGTCAATATTAAAGAGAAACAAATAGCCACAGTCTTCCAAGTGGAAGCAACCAAGGAGTTTGTATTCACTCTGTTATGTGCACTTAAGGTAGTTGCTCTTTGCACAAAGAAACCCCAAACAAAAAAGCAGTATACTTTACTCAATGTTTGTATTGTTTGCTTGTGGTTAAAGAGCATCTGCTATCCTTGGTGTTTGGACTTACTGCAGAAATAGAAAAGGGACTTTTCATGTCGTGGATAAAACAGAAAAAATTACTTTTGTCAACAACTCACAACATTTATTCATATCTTGTGAAAAGTCCACTTAAATGAGGACATTTGTCAGAAATACCAAGTCTATGTCTTTAGCACATATTTTTTTTATTTCTTTGTCACTGGTTCCTCCAAGGTCTTGCTCTTCCATTTTTTATTAATTGTGTTCCAAGTAGCCAAGAAACTGAAAGTAAAATGAAAGAGAATTATTGCTAGACAGCTCCCATTTTGTGATTATATGAAAACCCACCCTATTTGCATATGCATCTGAGGGCATTTGTATTAGGAACCCAGTTGTGTGGCTGCTTTTTTCACTCCAAGTTTTCCAAGATATCCCCAGAGGCTCTCCAATCAAAAGCTTTTTACAAATGTTTTCTATAAACCATCTTGCAGTTTCACTGGCAGGATTATTCACCCCCAGACCTGCAGCTAACCCCTCCATGCCAAAGGAAGCTGTGTGGGCCCTGTCTGTGGAACTGCCCAGGGAGGAAGACTTCCCTGGAAAAATCCTAGGGCTGGGAGAAGTGTTCATGGAATTTTCTACCTTTTCTATCTCTTTTGGAATGCTTTGGGTCAAGGTGGCAGCGTGGTAGTGAATGGCATTGGGCTGCAATAGCGACATTACCCACTGCTGAGAGACTGCCATGCTCCCACCCCTGAAGGAGCACTCTGTCTTCACCCAGGGTAAGGAGTTTTGACCACATGCAATTATAGATTTACCTCTATAATCTCTTTTGCCTCTTGCAAAAGAGGTAAATCTCTTTTGCCTCTTGCCTAGCTCTTCAGTTTTTTTCACAAAACAGTGTGTTTTGTTCACCATCCTGTCTCTAAATTCTTTTGTGTTGATAATAGCAAACTGCAGTCAATGCCTGCATATTGCCAATGCAATCACAATAAGGTAGATGCTTTTTATTCCTTGAGAACTCTTGGTATATGGTGCATTATCTTGCATTTCAATTTTATTTAATCATACACCATCAAAACACCATGCACAACAAATCTGAGAAAGGACTAGAGGAATTTATCCCACCAGGAGGTGACTATTCTAAGTAAATGCCTCCTCCTATCTGATGATGTTCCAAGCCTAAACTGGAGAAGAACAGAGACATTTGCTGTATTCTCTAGTTTCTTCTTCAAGTAACCCAGAATATTTGCAGAGATGAGGCCTGCTATGATTTCCCTGGACTATTTGCTCTAATACAGCAATAACTGCTTAGTACACCCAGCTCACTCTTAATTTTAGCTTCTTCCCAGTTAGTCAGGACAGGAAAAATTACATTGCCTAACATGCCAGCAATAAAAGTATTTATGCTCATTATTATGTTTTCCGTAACTCCAAGTCTAAGGCCACCTGCTTCACTGCTTTCCTCATCATGTTTTCTGAATGTGCTTTCTCTGTATGTATTTATATGATGTTTAATACATGTTTAATATATGTTTTCTGAAAGCTTTTGGGCTGCTTTTCCAAAAACTAGGATCTGCTTTTCCATTTTTTCAGCGTATATCTCATTAACTAGAGCAACCTCTTAGGGAAGTCTCAGGGACTTTAATCCTAGTGCCTCTGTAACCAGCTGTACAAAAGGGAGCATTTGGAGATGGAAAGTACCCATTCTACTGGCTCAGGCTTGGATTTCAATATATTGAGCAATGAACATTACTAGTTCAGTGTCTGGGGAATCTCCTGATGGAGATTTCTGTGGGATTTGTCTGAAACCATGGAGTTGCACAAAAGTAGCCCTGCTGTAAAAGGGCAGGTGTTTGCAGAGTGATGGCTCACCTGCTGACAGATAACCTGCTTTGCTAGGCGAGATAGTACTTCTGCCCACTAAGGGATCCTAGGAAAAATCAGATGTGGTAAGTTCCGTCGGTTTTTGGATTATTTGGGTGGTATTTCCACTGAGGAAAGCAAACAGTCCCACTGACAAGCCTTGGGGAGAAAACTTGTCTTGAAGAGTACATCCTGTAGGAGTACCTGATCCCAGGCAGTGGCCTCCCAAAGAAACTTGAGATGCTGCTCTTAGATTTGGTCACAAACTAAGTGGTGTTTTGCCTGGATAACTTTACTCCTTCTTCTTTTTTTTTTTTCAATCCCTTCCTGAGAATTTTGTACAATTTTGCTAATTCCTTGTTATTCACCAAACAATGTCAAAACTACTTGGTGTCTCTCAGCTTTTTGTTCTGTACATGGGGATGGAAGTGAGAAGGATTGCTTTGCTGCTGTCTCAAGCAGTCCTTGCAAAAACAGCCACTGTGATGTCAAAAGAAACAGTAAATCTCTGGCATAACAAAAGAGAATCAGAGTGACTTACAAAGAAATGTTAAAGCAGCATTTTTTTCCCAACACACACACACCCCACAGTATTGTAGAAAATTCCTTAAGCAACAGAAGTGGAAAGAGAAACAAAGTTTAACATTTCAGTGTCTTACTCAGCAAAGTTTTCTGAGGAAAACTGATCAGTTGAAATTGTAACCTTTGTTAGTTTTTCCATATACTTTATTCAAATAAAGATATGCGAGCTACATGTGTTCCTGTTTAGTCCCAAGACTTTATTCTAAATGCCAAGACTTTATTGGATTGTACATTAACTTGGTATTTTTATTTATTAGTTATTGAAAAGAGTCGCACACAGGGATAATGTTGAATGTGCTGTAAATCACTATAGTATTTATCTTGTAGAGATTTAATCAGAATACTTAGATTTGTAGAGGGAGGAAGTATCTTTTATTAGCCTAGCTGCCAGAGTGGGGGGAAAATAGAGAAATCTAAAAGCTCTGCTCATTTTTCTAATTAGGTCCTTCAGGCTTATTAAACAAAACAGTACCCTTAAACCACAAAAGTTAGAGTAACACCAATATGATAATACAGAAGATGAATCATTTATGCAGACATGGCCACAAACCTCTGTAACCTCATTGTCCACATGCTCCCTTCTGCCCAAATATAAAATATGGTTATTACACTCAGAGCTAATGATTTTGTTAGAAAAGGGGAGGCTGTATTTGATGCATTTCATGAGGGAAATCAGTTTAGCAGATAAGAGTAGCCTGTCTCAGCCCACGGAGCAGGCAGGAGGATGGTGTGTGCAGGACAGCTGCAGAGTAACACAGACTCACCAGGAGCAAACTCTCCATTTCAATCCCTGAGCACTTGCAGCAAAACAAAAATAAAGCCCAGCTCTGTGATCCTTGTTTGAGTATTGCTCAGGCTCATCAAAAGATGCAGGGTTGAGTTTGAGTGACAAGTTTAGCCTCCTCTTAGGGCAAAGGTTTGAAATTCCTTTACTTAATGAGTAGTTGTATCATACAGCGCCTGCTGAGCTGCTAATGGCAAATGAGAGACATTTTGGGACAGAAGGAAGCTAGGAGTCCTTTCTAATTAAGTGTGCCCCTTTCTGAGTCTCTAGATAAATTCCACAATCATTTTCAAGCCATGCTTGCATACTACGCCTTTTTCTTCTTTCCGTTTTTCCTGCATGCTCTGTCCACTGCTCTGCAGGCAGAAAATTCCTCTTGAATTCCTTTTGTGTCTGGTCATTCCATAGATTAAATCAGAGCCCCTTGGTTTATAATAAGAATGCAGCCCTTACTGCTGTCAACATGTCTCTGGACCCTTCCTATTACTATTTCAAATCTGAAGGTTCCTTTGGGTCCTTGTTTTATCAAAAGTCCTGTTTCCTAAATCTTCTTGAACTTTGATCTATGAATTTATGCATCATCTGGTTTATCGCCAGTGCACTGTCCAGGCCATTTTGACACAAAATAGCAAAAATGTGCTCAGCTCTGCTCTGGAGGTATCACCACTTGTCTCACACTTGAGCTGGATGTGTGCCAGGTCGCGCTGAGTCCGGGAGCCATGGAATGACTGAGGTGCTCTTTAGGGAGCCTCACCTCAGATTTGCACACTCTGGAAGTGCCTCAACTCAGATTTGCACCCCATAGCCTCCATGCCTCTTGGTGAGTCACCCCAATTCCTCTTTGTGTATTCATGAACAGGATGTTTCCATTCCCCTCACATCCCACATGCTACCACCACTGCAGTATGGATACCCCCTCCAGCATGTTTTAGTGTCCCTAAATTTTCTGGGCAGCAGAAGTTGTGGCTGGCTGGGATGTGCCTGCATGCCAGCTGGCCAGCCTAATGTGCATGTGGGCATGGGTTGGATGGCCACTTCCAGCCTGAACAAAGGCTGAGCTCTGTCTGCATTCCCATCAGGAACAGATGCTCCTCTGGCTGTTGTTTTCCTTTGTGGACAAATGGTTCAATCAAAAGTTTGGGAGCCAAGCGACTTTGAGCCTGTGTCTTTCAGCTAAATCTTTGAAATGGGTGAATTGCAGGGCAAAGTTCTAAGGAAAGATGACACACTGGTCTTGAGAGTTGACACACAGATTCTTGTACAAACAGGCTGCAAAAGTCACGTAGGAATCGTTTTCTTAAGAAATAGGGCTAACAATGTAATAGCCTGGGTGGAGAATGATATCAGGGAAGCTGGATTTGGCTTCCTGATTCTGAGACTCAGCCTGTGCAGTCCCATAAATAATGTTGCTGACAGGCAGTTTTAAATTGCACAACAAACGGACCAGGGCAGGGCTACATGATGGAGCAGAGCAAAACACATCCCCTGTACTTTCCTGCTTTTCAGCTCCTTGCTGCCCACTGCCTCCTTCTCCCCCTTCCCTTCCACAACCAAGAGTAAAGAAGAGATCTGCAGTAACAGGCTTCTCTTTTCCTGAAGGAAAAATAAGTCCTGATGGTTATTGTACCCCCAGATCTCCTCATGTGAAATAGAGCTGGCTTGTGTGAGTGGATCTCAGGCAGCAGTGTTGAGCCCCTCTCATCCACACCCAGCTCTGGTGCTGGTCTGGGCCTGATTCTTGTGTGTGGTTTGGTTCTGGTGCATGCACTTGAAATTTCACATGCTCAAGGTGGTAGACAATGTGTACTTGCAAATTCTGAAGAATAGATAATGAAGTAGTGGAGGCACAAACTGCTCAAATGGGGAAGACTGGAAAGGGAGGGAGTATGCTGGTGAAGCAAAGTTCTTAGCACATGGGCTCTTTGCAAAAAGCTTAACAGAAACTAGGAGGAATTCTCTAAGGCCTTTGTTATATTCCATCTTCCTGAAACCTCCTCCGTGATGTGAAATGAAGCTGTTTTGGCATTGGAATCTTGTCACTCTTCAGATATTCTAATTATCTGCCCTAACAGGAGCCTGATTTCCTAGTTCACTGTTTCTTTTTCCTCCCTTGAGACTATTTCTGGCATGCATTTCTACATCATTATGCAAACACAGAGTGCAAAAAATGTCTTTAATGTTTCAGCATGACTGTACCTAGCTTATCAAGTGAATACAAATGTGTAAATGGGTAAGAAAAAATTTGCTGTCTTTTTCATCCACCCTTTTACCCTTTAGGATCAACTTGAAAAGAGCTTTGTAACATACATGAAAAATTTCTGATTTCCTCTCCCTTTTGCACTTCCTTACCTGACACACCTGATGTGAAGCATTGCTGTCTGATACATTTATCTGTTCTCCTCCATTTGGAGCCAAGTCCTCACTGATTGTGATGGATAGAGAAAGGGAGGGAATGAGGTTCCTCACAGAATTCATCACTGAGAGGTAAATGAGAAATACTGAAGCTATCTTGAAGTTAGATTTTAAATGTCAGGCAAATTTTGAAAAGACCAAGTATAACTTACTGGGATATTGTAATTAGACTTGGGGGATTTCATGGAGTATTCTTAATGAAGCTGAAAAATAGTGGCAATGCCCAGAATATTGCTTATATATGGAGCCTCTCATACAACAAATATAGACTCGTGACTCTGCAGAGAAAATCAAAGAATGGTGGTATGGGTAGATAAGCAGAGGCCCTGAGGGATTTGCAAGATGGCCACAAAAACACAAGAGGCCAGGGATGGTCTCAAAGAGGTGTCAGGAGAAGCAGGGCTGCTGTGGGGAGCAAGGGGACAGCAGGGCGGAGGAGAGCAGGGACAAAGGTCACACCAGGTATCCCTGGGAAGTTGGCCCTGCCAAAACTGCTGCTCTGATGGCTGTAGCAGAAGCAACAGAGAGTCTGTGTGTCCTGAGCAGTGACACAGGCAAAGCAGGCACCCAGTTTACTGTCATTTTTCCATGCAGATGCTCTGCCCCAGTAGATCTCCATTTGCTGTCTACTGCTCTCCCTGGCACTGGAAAAGAGCTCTCCACATCTGCTTTGCCTTTGCTCTGTTGAGTTGTGCTAAATCAAAAGCCAGCCCCTCAATGTGTGTGTAAAAGATGTCCATACACCCATTTTTTAACTCGCAAGTGGGCTTTGCAGCTTCTCTGTTGTCCTTGCCCTTCTTTACAAGCATGTGCTGAACTACACTGTGTCCACAGAGACAAACATGCCAGTTTAGCAAAGATAATTAAAATTTTATTGAAAACATACACCAGCAAGAATGTCTGCTTAAAAGCTGCCTCCCTGCCTGTAACTATAGGCTCTACCTTTTTGTTTTCATCTCAGGAATGAACAAACCATGCAGCTAGGATTTACAAGGAATGCTTATTAAGAAAAAGCAGTTTCAAAGAAGAGTCTGAACCGAGAGATGCAAAACTTCTAATGGTGACCTGAAGCAGGTTGGAGCTGCAAACAGACTGTCCCTTGATGTTCAGTGATTTCATTCCTGGCAGCTGCTTCAGCTACAGCTGATTCCCTGTTCTGCCCTGCCTTGCCCTGCCCAAGAGCTTTGTAGGTGTATACATACACTTATGTCAAAGGAAAAAAAAAGAAGGATGAAAAATACTTTGTTCTTAATGGGAAAATATCCATCTCACAAGGTTTAAAATGGAGAGCTTATTTTCCTCACAAAATGGAAACCCTTTAAAATGTAGATATGTGTAAAAAAGCCTCCCCAAAAAACTTTGAAGATCAAATTAGCTGGTTCTGTGGCATCTCACCAGGCTGTGGAATTTATGAAAACCACATTCCTTGGATTCTAAAACACTGGCCATCCCGCTGCTCTTTCAAATAATGTTGATTTTGCTGACTAGTCTCTCTGAGAGCCAGCACAGTTGTCTAATTGTAAGTAAATAATCTCGGAACAAATCCATGTTTGACATACTAGCATTTACTGTTTTGCAAAAGGGATTTACTTCAAGGATATTGAAAAATTCCACTGGTGTTTAAGGGGAGTAGCAACTGTGACCCTCTATAAATTAAAATGCTTGACCCTGCTATATGATATAGAAGATCCAAAGTATTTCACAGCTCCAGGTCAGTGGAGGTAGAAAACAAGCCCTGCTCCTGAAGGTGTGGTATTGTGTTCACACAAACATCCGCCAGCACCGTGAAGGTTTTACAAGGGTGAGGTATTTCAAATTCAGCTTCTTAGGCTCGTGTGCATCCCCCCATACCTTCTTGGGGAATGTCTAAGGTTGATTTTAAAGCTCTACCCTTACAGATCATGTTGCAGGGAAAGGACATGCTGGCCACGCTCAGAGCTGCTGTGAAGTGCTAAAGAGGGACACTGGTGCCACTGTGATGTCAAAGTTCAAGAGCCTCACGAGTCCTGCGGACCACCTACAACCTGAGGCTGCCAAATCCTAGCATCCTCTATATTCAAGGGAAGATGAAGCCATGAAATCTAGTCTAAAAGCCTGGAACGGTCAGCTTGAGTGTGACCCACCACTGCTCTTCTGAAACCTTTTCAGGGCAGGCTGGGATAACACAGGGACTCAAGCACCAATGCCCCACTGCTCTTGAATGCAATGCCATAGCTGTAGTGGTGACACTAACACATGCGCCTGTAGAGAAGGGTTTTCTTGGCTGAGATGTCACAACTGTCCTTCTCAGGCCATACAAGCCAGGACCTGGCAACTTGGCATACGAGCAAGCCCTGAAGAGCTCATCATGATCTCGGGTGATGATGCCACAGCAGCAACATGGGCACAGCAGACTGCATGGCCTGTGGTGCCTGCCCCAGCCCTGCCAACCTCAGAGCCTTGCCCAGGAGCTAAAAACTTCCAGGACAAGGCAGATGATGAGGGGAATCTGAAGTGGAGGATCACCCCCAGGAATTACATACCCACATGCATATATTAAATATTGTGTCCAGAAATGGGAAGGATGCTGGATTGAATTTCTATCTTTCATTCTTTGATTGAACATAAGAAGCTACATGGTGTGTTGGGGGTTTTTCCATCACCAGTATGGAGATACAGATCTGTACCTCCCTTTGTGGAATTCTTTTAGAGCTGATATTTATGATGTCATCATTGTAGTTGCTATTTTCATTTGCATCAGCACTGCTTACTGTAGCCCTTGTTTAATATGGCTATTGGAAAAAAAAAGCATCCTTTTGTAGCACAGCCACTGTAATATCACAGTCACTGTATAACTTGCTTGAAAAGGGGTGCAGAGCTCTTTACAAGTTCCAGTGATTCCAGAGCACAATACCCCATTAAACCTGTGAGCCTTATTGAGGCCCAAACCAAATTCTGAGTGTGATGCAGAATTCCTAAAGACGTGTGCTTTGTCTTGTTAGGTGTAGGCTGATGTTCAAGGTTTTTTAAGAAGAACACTTTCCAGGTTCTCCCAGTCTGTCACTGTGCTGAATTCAATGTGCCTTGTACCACTAAGTGTTATAAGACAAAGAGGTGACAGATCAAGAGTGATCAGGTTTTCATATCCTATTTTTTACATGGCTGAATACTTTTTCTTTTTACTGTATGTTTGGTGTACATGGAGTGAAGAGTTTTAGCCTGTGACATATTTTAGTTCTAACCCCTTTAATATTCCCATTATAATGAAGAGACAAAACTGGCTTATTGTGAACTAATTTAATAGAAATATTCACAAGAAACAACAAAAATGTTCTGTGACTAATGAAAGCATTCAAATTAACTATCCAGTTGTCTAAAAGGTCCTGCTAATAACAAGTTTGTATTTTTCTGAAAAGTTAAACTGTTGAAGTACAGTCAGTGTGATGGAAGTGTACAAAGTTTTGTTTAAATTTTTGGCTCCTACAGGGAAAACTGTCTCTTTGGATTTGTGTGCATCTGTTTCTGTCTGAAACTAAAATCCAAAGAATCAGGAGCTGGAACAGTTTTTGGTGTTGATTCAAGTGGCGCATGAGAATTCAGGTCAGTTTTCTTACTGGATCAGTACCAATTTCACTATTTCCAGTCAAAGAACTTATGATACTTGTTCTTATAATGTTCTTGAATGGGACTGCGTAAAAAACTCCAGCATGTCAAGCCAGTTCTTCTGGACTTGTGTGCTGCTCATGAACAGATCACTCATAAATGCTGCTAACAAATTTGCCCTTTGTGACCTCATGCTGTGAAGTTACCTCAATAATTAAAAGAGTTCCTATATCAAATAACAAAGCCCCTTTTTGGACAGTGGAATGTGTAATGTTTGTAGATTTTCCTCTCCAGTAAGCTGTCAACATTTTCAAAGGAAAACAGGAAGATGTCTAGCAGGGAGATCACAAGGTGGGGAGCCAAGAGGTCTAGGTTCATTCCTGGCCCTGCCACCGTCACATTACATGATGCACAGCTCCTCTCTGCTTCGTTTTCATTGTTTGCCACACAACAGCACTGTTCCTGATGGACTCTGGGCTGTGCTCTTGGTGCTGGGGAGCATTGGGAAAGCTCTGGTAGCAGAAGATGCTCACAGGACTCCTGGGCACATACAGCAGTGTGAATTTTCAGAAAACATCGACTGCCTCTGAAAAAAAAAACTGTACATTTTTTGTCTCTCTGAAAAGTTCAGCTGCTTTGCAGGGAATATTAACCACTTTCCCACGAATACATGTACTGGCCACAAAGGTGCCATTATAATAGTTGTCATTTAATCCAATGTTTGTCTTAAGCAATAAATTTTCAGCAACAATCTAATAATATTTCCCTGGGATCCCACATGGCTTCTTTTTTTTTTTTTCTTCTTTTTGAGGCTGAATTAACAGTTACGTAATATAAAGAGGGGGTTTTTTTTCGCTTTTGCTTCATAAATGATTTTTTGTTAGGCACAGTGGAAAAAGCACACCATAAAACAATTCGAAATGAAGCCATCTGGCTTTGTGTCCATCTAACAATGTTAACAAATATCCCACATCTAAAGGAAACACGAAGCACTATTTCTGTGCCGTGTTCATTTACTGCACCTTGAAGGAGCACAACACAAAGATGCATTTATTAAACCAAGCATACATCTTCCTTTTTCTTTGCCGTGGCATTTCATTACTTCTTTGCCTGTGTTTCAGTGATCTTGTCTCCTCTGTGGTGCGCCTTAAAAAAATCAGAAACAAATTCTCAAAGCCATGATCTTGCTGTTCCACTCAGTGTGGGCTCCTACCTTGCAGCCCAGCAGAAGGCAGATTGCCCAGCTGGGACTGCAGATAAACTACTCCACACAAAGGGAAAATAGAAGGCAATTGCAGTTATCACCAGGACTCAGCCCTTAAGTCACTTCAGTGTAACTCATTGGCTTGTCCCATACCCTACTGTTTTTTGCTTCCAGCAAGCGACTGTATTGGATGATGCAATATAAATATGATGCAAGATAAATGATGCAAGATAAATATGAAAAATGAAAATATGAGAATGGAAATTATTCCCTGTCTGTTGGCATTTTGATATTGTTTGTGGGAAGAAAAAGAAAGGAGCAGAAGGGATTTCAAGCTTAGATTCATGCTACTAGGAAAGTCTTACAATTAGTCTACACCCAGTCTTCTTAATGTGTGGTCTCCAAGACATCAGAAGGGAGACTGTGAAATGATTGCGAAAAAAATTTAAAAAAACACACATGCACACATATTCCCACAGATTCAAACAAGCAAGCAGGAAAAGCAGGAGAAAATAAAACTAAAAATATAAAACTAAATAAAAATCCTGTATGGAGTCTTGTCTTAGTATTTGAACATAATGAAAACTACCTTAGCAAGGTGATCCTTGGATTTATTTTTTTCTCCCCCAACCCATTAGGTGGTACTTCAATAAGGAGGAGTGATAACACTGGCACACGCCTTTAGTGAAGGCACAAATTTCACCAGTGAATGGAGTTTTTGCTCACACAGTAAAAGGACTTCACAGAAAAAACCTCACCAATAGACACAGAGTTTGTATGGACAACACTGTCAGTTTGGGAGTATTTATTTTCAAGCTCCTTTCTGTAAAGCCATAGGCCAACACGACTCTAGCCTTTCCACCACAAGGAGGTAGGACAGATTTGATGAGATAGCTCTCCTTGGAAGTGAAGATGGGCGTCTCTGTAGCTGCAACTTATTTAGGTTAGGAGGGAATTGCATCTCTCTTGGATTGTCCTCCAGAAGCTGGTACCTGTCTGGTATATTATACAAGGAGCTCTCCCTCCTGGGGGCACAGAAGAGATGGGCAATGGCCAAGGACTTGTGCTGCTGCAGATCCCTTCATCCCTCCTCTCCCACCACTGAAGGACACTGCAGGTGCCAGATAGAAGAAAACTAAAAAGAGCTCCTGCAGGGCAGCTGTCCTGATCTCTGCACCTCTTCAGACCCAGGACAAGTGCAGCTGAGTAAGCAAATCCATAGGATGGCCAAGGTAAATGAATAAATTAGTTAATTATATGTTGATATATTTAACTCCTAATTTTTATATAGCACCCAAAAGTTATCATTTGAGCCTCTCAAAAGATGGCAACAGTTTGGCATATTCATTAGAAATTGCATGATGTTTTTTCTGTTTCTAAAAAAAAGAAGTCCAAGGAGTCTCTTGCCTTCCAAGAGAGGACTGGGGCACCACCGCAGTGGTGGGACTCCAGCAGACGTGAATGGGCTCTGTAGCAGGGTATGGGCTCTTTTCCTGGAAGTCCTGATGTTTGCATGCACGCACACACAAGCTCAGCTAATGTAACTCTGCTGATACTATCAACAGCTTTTCTTCTTCTTTTTCATGACCATCTGTGGTTTTGACTCATTTATTCCAAAACTGTGCAGTTAAGTCTGCCCAGCTATCTAAAATTAAAGATCTTAGCTTGCTTTTCCTTTTTTTCCCCCTCCTTTCTTCTTTTAATGTGGTTTCATTACAATCTGTCCTCCTTTCTGCTGTTATGACTGAAAGGAGCTCATTTAGGTGTCCTAAGACAGGGCAGAAGAGTTCAGGAATCCTGTGTGGTGTCATCTTCATGTAGGGGAATGTGTCTGAGAGGGCATTTAAATCTTCTGTGTCCGTGCTGAAGACTTTCTCTTTTTCCTGGTGACACAAGTGTTTTCTTTGCCATTAGCTCACCATGTGGGAATCAGTGTTTTAGCATGCATAACAGCACAGCAAAAGTTTAGAATATGCTACAAAGCTTAATGACAAAAATATGTGTAGAATCAAATAAATCAAGATCTTACTTTTGGACTGGGTTCTGTGGGTGGAAGGTTGTTCTTATATTTCATTTTAAAGCCTTCATTCATTCCTGCAATAGAATGCTATCTGTTTTGTTTTTAATTTGGTCAACTTCACACAGTTTTTCACATGCAACAGATATAAGATACCTTTTTACTGTCTTGTTTCTTTATCCAATATATTTTTTAAAAGTATGTGATGTTTACAGTTTGACAAAAAAGTAATGCCTTTTACTCATCTTGGGGGGCTTAGCACCAGGGGCCTCATCAAATGAGTGTCTCTTGATTACAAAGCCAAGCATTTAGGCTCAAAGAGATGATTCTTTCTAGCATAAACTCACAAAAATATGCCTTGTTGAGACCTCTCAATATGATGTAATATAAAAAACATATATAAACACAGGAATTATTCAGAGAGGTTTTGCAATCTTGACAAACGACCCATTAAAAGATGGATCTCTTCCCTGAAAGGGAAAGTTATTCTTAGCATCAGAACAGAGCCACTTTCAAAGTAAAGTAAGTGAAAGGAGGTTGTATCTGTTCACAAGTTCAATTTTGTATAGACCTTGAAAAAATTGCAAACAAAAAACAAGTCTGTTGAATTTTGCATCAACATGTAGAGAACTGCAGTAAAAAACTTAGGAGTGTTATGAGTGGAGCAGGAGTGGAAAAGTCAGGGTGGGCAACTACCCAAAGAAGCAGTAGGGGAAGGTTTATGAGTGCAATATCTGCTGACAATACCTGGACTGGTGGCACATGAAGAGCCCACAGACTGTGTGCAGCTTCCCAGGACACCCAGACTGGGAGACACGGAGGTGCCCAGGCTGAATAACTGATGATGTGATTTCTAGATGGTGTGAAAGAGGCACATACAAACCCACATCACTGCCACCAATCTAAGGGGAAACCAGGATAGGTGGGGAGGACTTCATAGGAGGCATCCCTTGTCCTACCTGCCAAGGAGTCCCAGGCAGACTGCCTGGGTACTCATATCTGGATGCCTGAATGCATTTATTTGGGTATATACCCCTCCTGGTGCTTGTCAGCATCAGCATATGGGCGCAAGAGCATGAATGAAATTTACTCCATTTTACCAAGAAAATCACCTTCCCCTCTCTAAAGTGATCTTTGATAAATCAAAGTAGTGTAGTGTTGCAGCATTATTTCTTACAGATGTATGAAGAATTCTGGCTTTCAAAGAATTTTGTGTGTTGTTATGATCTGCACTGGCTCTGCTGCCTGCTTGCAGTGAGAGCACGGGCAAGTTCCAGCACAATTTGCCTCTAATAGCATAAAATAGGAGTTACACATCCAAACCCATCAGAAGTTTGTTTAACTGGATTGGTTTTACACGGCTTTCCTTTCTGCCAATAAAATAAATAAATTAAAATGGTAATCTTCTCAACATGCAGTGAAATCCTGACTCTGCTGAAGCCAGTGGCATGTATCCCATTGATTTCAGGAAGGCCAAGTCTTCGGCAATGGCTTCTGGTCTTCCAAACTGTTGAATGTGAAAGCTGAAGGCAAAGGACATCTGTAAAGGTTCCTCTCTACCAGGCTCTCTAGAGTTAGCACAATCAGAAAGAGCAAAAGCAGTAGGACTACTTTAAAATGAGCACATCCAATGATCATTTGAAGTTCAAGCAGATATTTAATAGCTTTAAAGAACTAAACAATATCCACTCCTGTACGAGATGAAAAGTAAATATCATCTTTCCCATTAAGGTTAATGGCAGCTTGGTCCATCCCTCAGGAAACAAGCAGCAATATTTACATCCACGTCTGCACATGTCCCTGAAATGTGTTAATTTTCTTCCTATGCAAGTTTTAATAAACTACCATCCTGTCTTAGAACAGTACCTAAAACACAGGCTGACTTTTTCATCAAAATATTTGCCAATGCAGTAGTGCTCTCTTCATCAAAATTTGAAAAATTTTAAAATATGTCAATACAAATCAACTCCACCCCAAAGTCTTTCAGCACAAATGTTTCAAGAAAAACACTATTTCAAGAAAATAGATTTCAGCCTACATTATGAAACTTCATTTCAGCATTCTGAAATTATGTTTCTATTTGTCTTGTGTTAATTTTAAAATAAATTTTATAACTTATGGCAATTTATACAATACTGCAGTTAGCAGATGTGCAACATAGCACAATGCAATAAAAACTATCATCACAGCTGAAATATTTTATTCCCTTCCTGGGTTTTACTATCTTTTAAAATCATTACTGTGTGCTGCTTTCTATCACTGAAGGAAACCTCTTTCCTTGATCACAGTGTCTCCTGTTTTTTGCGAAGATCTGGTATGTCACTCCTATCCAAGTATTTCCTGTTTGTTTTGGAACTAAAGACTCTGATAAATTCTTTCAACACAACAGAAATTGGAGACAGCTACATTGAGAAGATAAAATGCTTTAATGTGCAATAAACAGAAGCCAGACTTAAATATTATTTAAAGTAATATAATGAAATATAGCTGCTCTGAAGTCACAAACTGATTTCAAAGCAATGAAAGTGGCATAAAGTAATATCAAAATGTAAAAACATAAAAAAATAAATACAGCAAACATTTAAAAATTTTTAACCTACAATTTCAAAATCCAACCCATAATTTACAGTGTTCTAAGTAGAGAGAATTTTTTAAAAAAATTTTTTGCACTGTGGAATGTAGGAAAAATAAGCTCAAATGTCATTTCTCCTTTAATTCAGAATAAACAAATTTTCAACAGCAAAATTTCCTGAGCACATACATCCCATGTTTTGATCAGGACTGATACTTAGACTGACAAGTTAAAAGAAAATTCCTCTTTCCAAAAAGTGCCACATGTTATAGAACAGCATGAGCCCGAGCGAGCATTTAATCAAAACTGTTTAAATTTAGAGTGGTATTCATAAACCATGAAGGAATTCAGTCATTGTTCCAATATCAATCCATATATCATCACCATGTACAGTGGGAGATTATATATAGATTTCTTATTAGCCAAAAATGCTGCCCATCAGCATAACCAGGAAGCCCAAGTCCAAGTAAAGCTGTGCAATTATATACAAACTGTTTCGGCTCACCCTTGCCAAGAAAAAACATCAACAGAAGTGTTGTCTGCATGACCAATTAATTCCTGCAGAAGGCTGAGAGCATCGAACCATGCACGAGGCTCTTCACCTGCAATACTTGGTAATTCAGGGGTCTACAGCTGGGTGAACACACCTGAATGTATCTTTTGTAACAGTGTTTTGCCTGACCAGAATGAACTTGCCATAAAACAAGCACCAGAGTCTTTAATGTATAATTTAGAATTTACTTTTATAAAGAATTGCTTAGGCTGGAAAAGACCTCCAAGATCATCGAGTCCAGCCATTCACCCAGCACTGCCAAGTCCACCACTAACACATGTCCCCAAGAGCCACATCTACACAACTTTAAAATATCTTCAGGGATGGAGATTACACCAATTTCCTGGGTTGAAAATGTGACAAAACAATCTACCCAAAAGGGCTCACCTGGACACATACAGGTTACGAACTTTCAGCTTTCTCCTTCATTCTTTGCAATTATTAGTTGCAGTCTTATTTCACAAGACTCTTAAAATTCAAAGTTTTGGTAAGAGCAGTCCAATACAAGGACTGCCTCCACCCTGAAAAAAGCTTCCAGTGGTATAAAATGGTGCTGCCTACTTAGTTAGCAGAGCAGATCTTGTCCCAAGGTTTCATTCTTCACATTTCAACACCACCATAAAAGAAATCCATTTCAAGATTTCTTGTCTGGTGACCAGATGCCCATATAGCTATGGCAGTAGATGAATTCGTCTCCTGCATTATCACCTTCTACAGCAATTGTTTTACTGGGGCAACTACCAACGTCAGAAAAAGAAGATCCAAAGTGCAGCAAATGAAGGGCTCACAGGAGCACTCTGCTTCCAAATGGATGAAAGAAGCTTGAGCATGGCCATGCCATTTAACACAGGACCATGTATTGTACCTCCTATCAGTGTGGAGGACTTTCATATTTCATGGATTCAAAGTTGAATTGGGAGTGGAACACATTTTGAAAAGACATAATGAGGGTTATAGACTCCATAGTTTCCCAAATAACTTATGTAAAATTCATGTTTGTGCTTTAGCTTAGCCCCAATAATTCACCACAGGGTGAGGGTGATACAGAAGACCACAGAGCTGGAGCACCTCTGCTGTGAAGACAGGGTGAGCTGGGGTTGTTCAGCCTGGAGAAGGGAAGGCTCTGGGAAGACCTCACAGCAGCCTTCCAGTGCCTGAAGGGGGCTACAGGAGAGATGGAGAGGGAAGTTTTACATGCACATGGGGTGATAGGACAAAGGGGAATGCTTTTAAACTGACAGAGGGTAAGTTTATATTAGATATTAGGAATAAATTCTCTACTGTGAGGGTGGTGAGGCACTGGAACAGCTTGCCTAGAGAAGCTGTGCCTGTCCATCCCTAGAAGTGTTCAAGGCCAGATTGGATGGGGCTTTGGGCAGCCTGGTCCAGTGGAAGATGTCCCTGTCCATGGCTGGGGTGTTGGAACAGGATGATCTTTGATGTCCCCTCCAACCCAGACCATTCTGTGATTCTATGACTCTATGTTGAACACTTTTTCTGAAATTGGAGGCTGCACTTTCAGATCCCTTTTCTTCACCCCAAGGCTGCAAAGAGGTTAGGAAGAGTTACCAGAAAACAGTCTTAGTCACAAGGAGCTCATTCCCTGTAGGAGGGGGAAGTGAGAGGTGGCCGCAGTCACGGCCAAGGCTCTGCTAGCCGAGTCTGATTTCTGGCAGCAGCTCAGCCAGTCTCTCTGAGGCAAGGTAATGCTGGTTCCTGTAGCCAGCAAATGCAGCCAGTTCTCACCCTCATCCCACGAGGCACCGAGCTGCTGCTGAATCAGGGCTACACAAAGACAAACGAGCCCAACAGGAAAGGGCAGGGAAATGGAGACAGCTCACGCTCATAAAATGAGAAACACAGAGTTAGAAGAATTACAGAAACTATAAAAATCCTCTGCACTTTGGAACGTCCTTCTACCAGCAAAGCCTGAGAAGTCCTTTCCCCACAGTAATTCCTCTTCTGTGTCATCCAAACCTCAAATTCCTCTCTGGAAATGAATGTGGATGGGACTATATTTCCCTGTGGTTGTTGCTGAATGACTCAAAACTCTTCCCTCCCTTTTCCTGTGAGACTGAGGGGCCACATCAACCAGCAGCAAAATTTTGCACTCTGCATTTTAGTTCTGTGAAAAAAGTAGTATCTGGGCCAAAAGAACAGGAAAATTGGTTACAAGTTCAGGTTTCTTTAATTGCAAACACAAATATTATCAATATGTAAAATAAAAGATAATAACATAAAGTTAGGCTGCTTGGTTGGGTCGATGGAGGCTTGCAGGGGTGGACAGAAAGTGGCTCCAGATATCCTGCCTTGAGGACAACATACACTACTGCTCCTATGAGCTGGGCCAAGGCCAGCTGCCTCAAAGCATCCTTGCTTGCCACAAACACCCCACTCCTGGCCATATCTCCAGCAGGTTCTTCCTGGGACTTGTCTGGAAAGGTCAAGGGAGAGAAGACCACTGCCAGGAGCAGCTTGTTCTCTCCACTGCTGAAAGCAGCAGCACCAGCAGCTGCAAGGCTGAGAAATGGCTTCTGTGCCTTGGTCTTCAGCAACAAGGTGTCTCAGACCTTTATGCCTAGAAGTGATGGTCAGGGAGAGAGAAACTAAAAAAAAAAAAAAAAAAAAAAAAGGAAAAAGAACTGAGTCAGAGGTTCCTTGGGAAACTTTGATCTATGTCAATGGAACTAGATAGGGTTTGTGCAAGGGTTCCAAAAGGTTCAAATGATAGTGGTTAATGATTCCTGCCACCTTGTCTGGTGACTAGTTACAAGCAAGATCTGTCCTGTCTTATGCCTTTATTCCTGATCTGAAGGAGGGCATGGGGTGCACTTTATTAAATCTGCAGATGAAACAAAATTGGAGAGTGCATTCACTGGGCTAGGAAGCAGTCCTGGATCTAGGCAGGCTGGAGGACTGGGCCAACAGAAATGTTTTGCAATTGAAGAGCAAGTACAATTTTCCGCTCCTAGGATGGACCAGCTTACTGAATGGGACAGGCTGGGGACTGGGAGCATGGGGAGCAGCTCCACAGGAAGGGCTGTGGGGGCTGTGGAGGACAGCAAGCTGAGCATGAAGCAGAGGTGCAGCCCAGGAGGTGACAGCAGCTTCCTGCTGGGAGGCTGGGGAGGAGATGGAGCTGAGCTCTACACAGTGAGTGCTCCATGCTGGGAGAATGAGACAAGCATGCATTGACACAAGGGAGGTTCAGACAAGATACAAGAAGAAACTTGTTCAGCCTGAGTGATCAGTCACACCCAGGCAGGGGCACAGGCTGCCCAGAGAGGCTGTGTAGTCTCTGCCTTTGGAGCTTTCAAGATCCAAATGGGAAAAGCACTGAGCCACCTGGTCTGGTCTCACAGCAGACCCTACTTGGAGCAGGAGGCCAAACCAAAGACCCCCTCATGATTCCCTCCAGTGTAAATGACTCTGTGTTGCAATTTTGCTATTCTAGTGAATTTTGTTCTCTTATACTTCTGCATATATTTGGATATTCATTTCTTTGGAAGTACCTTGACTATGTTCATTTAATAAATAAAAAAATTGGATTTATTACACAGGCAAATATCTCGGGGGGGTGGGGGGGAAGGAACATTATGAGCAGACTAGCTGCCTGTTACCAATTTTGAAGTCTATTTTCTGAAATCTAATACAAAGCAAAACCAGTAACACTCCAAAATTTAGAAAAAAACATGGTAACAGAAGAAGCAAACTCTTCCATACTTAAACTTATGAACATCCCCCAGGAAGAATGGTCAGGTTGTGTCTCTGGTGCCTTGCTTCATTTTCATTCCCCATGAAAATGTTTTTTTGCATGTATTGCATGTGGCACATGGACTGAACACAGTGCTGCTCCATGCTTCACAGTTCTCCCTGCCCTTGCAGTTATCCATTGCCCAAGAAATCCCAGAGATCTCCAGGTCCTAAGGGAAAAGTTTGAACAAACAGGTGTATGTATATACTTGTTCTGCAGTTCATGCTGATTTTGACAGGTTTTGACTGTCAACAGGCATGCCTGGTCTCTTTCCATGACGAAAACAGCATGACAAATGACAGCACGAAAACTCTGCACTTCAAAGGGTTATTTTATAAATGTGTGACAGAACTCTTTCCTCTCGATCCCAAGTATCCCTGCAGGAACAACAAAGCTGGTGAATAGTGCAGAGCTTTGCTCCTGATCTCTGTGCTGCTCCCTTTCTGGGAGGCAGAGCTGGAGACCTCACTGAGCTCTGTCAGCCACAGCAGATGTGCTTCTGCCAGAGCAGGAGGGACTTTTTCCCAGTCTCAATACTCTGCTTTAGCACCTGCACTGAAATGGGCTAATAACAGCACTTCTTTCCTGAACTTTAACCTGAAATGCTTGGAATACCCTTTACACAAGACTCTGGAAGCCAGCTGCATGCTGAGGAGTCACCTTTAAAGTAGAGAAAAGAGGTCTGTCTATACTCTACTTGAGGGTGTGTGAGTGGCTGATGCTGAGTCTGGAAGCCAAGGGCTGTAACTCATTGCTCAGCTGGGCTTGTAGGTAGTTTTATGTGGATCTGAGAGAGGCATGGATGCATGTGTTTCATTCCTGACAAATATCTCAAGTAGAGAAATTGACTTTCCTACTGTGGGAGAAAGCTTTGTAGAGCTTTCAAAAGACCTGACAGCCTGGCTTGACGGAAAAAAAATCAAAATCAGCTTGTTCCTCTGTGTCCTCTCCGCAGATATCTCCAAACACATTTTGGGTTATGTCTTCCCTTTATAGGGCTGCATGGTAGATGAAAGATTAAAATCACTGGCCACCATGGTCATTCTTTCTTCATTCCTGAACTGGTTTTGGCCTTTCTTTAAAGTTACCCAATACTTTCCATTATAAGGACCTTAGAGCCTTGCCAAAATTCAGTCATCCTAGCTGTAATTTCTCCTGCTGGCTGGATGCCTCTGGCTGATTTTGTTTGGACTTCTTTTGATAATTTTTTTGGAAAATTTTCAGTCATTTCCAAGAAAGAACCTAAGGGAAAATGTATATATTGTTGTCTATGTCAAAAGCCTGTAGATGTTTTCTTTTAAAAACTCTCATTTCCCAGGCTTTGCATCAAAATCCTGAAATCTGGTGGGTAGGTGATCTTTGTGCCTGGAATAACATTTTCTCTTTCCCAGTGGGAGTCTGCACAGCATAGAAGCAAGATGTCGACCCCAGGTTTGTACGGTGAGGAAAACTTTAAGTCTTTTAAGAGTTCTACCTCACTTATTGTAAAGGTCAGAGAAGAGGCAGGGAAAAAGAAATTTCTGATTTTCAAAGCTGAAACTAGAGAACAAGACTCTGACTCTGCCAGGCAGCGCCCATGTGATGGGAGCAACTACACTGGGTCTGGGTGGGGTGGAGGTGACTTTCTTCAAGCAGCCAGCACAGTGCCGTGGTTTAGACTTGTGACCAAAAGAGTGCAGGTAACACATCCATGTTTTTGCTGCTGCTGAGCAGCGCTTTCACAGCACCAAGACCTTCTCTGTTTCTAGCTCTGCTGCCCCATGAGTAGGCTGGGAGTAGGCAAGAGGCTGGAAGGGGACAGCTGACCCAAACTGCCTGGGGATATTTCACACTATATACAGCATGCCCATCAATAAAACAGAGACTTTTTGTGCTCAGCTGCTGCTTGAAGACTGACTGGGCATAGGACTGCTGGTGGGAGGTGATGAGTGATTGCCTTTGCATCAGTTGGGACCTTCTTTTCCCCATTCACTTATTAAACTGCTTTCATCTTAACCCATGAGTTTCTCTCACTTTTGGCTTTCCAACCCTCTCCCCCGTCTCTCTGGGGGAAAGTGAGTGAGCAACTGGGTGGGGGCTGAGCTGCCACCAGCTGGCCTCAACCCATCCCAGCAACTCACCAACATCCAGCTCATCCCTGTCTGTCACTACCCATGTTTTTCTCAACAATCCTGACAGGAGCCCTATGGCTTCATTTGCAGAAGGGCTGAGCACTGCCCCCTGACATGGAAGACAATGGGATGTAGCCTTCAAGCTTGGAAACACTGGGCATGACTGTAGCTGGATTACTGGTCTTCTGCAATCAGCAGCACCCTCATGTCCTCATGTCCCAGTGATCCACTCGTGGGGTTTCACTCAGAGCTTGCCAGGGCTGCTCCTTGCAGGTTTCACACACATGGAAAGATGGGAGAGCAAGGTCAGAGACAGCACTGTGTGTAGCTGAGCCTTGTGGGGCTGTCACTGGGACTTTCAGCCAGGCTTGGAAAGTGGAAAGTGGAAGGTGCCCTCGGGTGTATAGCGTAAACATCAACAACAACATTGGGTACCTCGAGAAATCATTGCACTTCAAGGGATTCGCTTCTTAGGAGATAATAGCTTTAACCTTACTGTGTCTCAGTCCTATAAAACAGAGGTATTAATACTACTTATTGCTTGCAAAGTTGAATTAAGATTTGTGAAATGCTACCCTGATGACTGACATAGAGGAAATAAATAATTTTATCTTCAGAGAGGAGCATGAACATTGCAGTGAATGGGACCTATAGGAACAACGAAGAAAAGATAAAATATTGAATGGGTGCTCCCTAAATGAGTTCGGTCCCTCCTCTGTACCAGATAAATGAAATTATGAGAGAAAAAAATTAATACACCATTATAAAGTAGTATTCATATTGATACCTTTTGTCAGTAGGAATGTATGTCTTGTCAATAATTCCAAACATAGGCAAGTGAGCTGAAGTCCCATGGGAAATCTTTCTCCTGGCATTTCCTATTGTGAGTGCTCAATTTCACCACCTCAATAATGTTTTTTGACCACAACTATTTATGCATGCCTTACAAAATGAAAAAGCCACAGTATCTCTTTATAGCCTTCATTAATATTTCCAGTGAGTATCTCATGCTCTGTAATCTACCTGAAAGAAGACAGAAGCAGAACACCAGTTGCACCAGAAGCAACTGTTGATAATATGGTCTCAGAAGCAATCACTTCCTATCTTTTGGTACATTTGTTCCTTTTGAAGTCCATTTTCTTTAAAAAAAAAAATCTATGTAAACCTGGTAAATTCTACTAAAAATACTAATCAGAGTGGCCATCTTTTATTTTCAGTATGTTCCAAAAAGCAAAACTTCAAAGGTTCAACGTTCCCCATAAATATTAATTTACATAATTTACAGATGTGTTCTACATAGCGTGCAAAATACTTTACAATTGCAGTCATGATGTTCCCTGATTTTCAAAGGGTTTTTTCTCTTCTTTTTGGGCCAAACTCAGAGCTGAAGAGTTGTAATTTAATATTCCCCTGGACCTACTTACACCCACTTGTTGAAGCGTCAGGGAGTCCTAATGGGTGGAACTCACGGGCTGAGGAGCCAAAATACATTGCAATAATGTTAACTTAATATAGGGAGGATTCACTGTATTTTTATTTGCTTTTCTTGCTAGGATCCTCTGCTGTGACCAAGCAATATACAAGCCACACTCAGTCCCTGTTTGACTCTGAGGTCTGCACTGCCAGGCAAGGGGTCAGGGACACCACATATTCCAGTACCTGAAGAGATCCGAGGAGAAAGATGGAGAGGGACTTTTCACAGGAGCACACAGTGACAGGACAAGGAGGAATGGGTTCAAACTGAAAGACAATAGGTTTAGATTAGATATTAGGAATTAATTCCTTACTGTGAGGGTGGTGAGCCACTGCAACAGATTTCCCAGAGAAATGGTGGATGTCCTATTCCTGGAAGTGTTTAAGGCCATGTTGGACAGAGCTCTGAGCAACCTGGTCCAGTGGAAGATGTCCTTGTGCGCTGCAGGGGGGTGGAACTAGATGATCTTGGAAGTTCCTTCCAACCCAGGCCATTCTATGATTATATGATTGTATCATGAATTTGGACTTACCATGTGAGTCTCTATTGACATAACCAGCAAATCTGAGGAGTGGACACAGCTGAACCATGCTGTGTTGGTGTCTGTGAGTAACTTACACCAGCTTCCACTCCCTCTAGTGCCAGGTGCCCTTACAGAGACAGCTCTGTGCACCACTTTGCCTCTGGGAGAAGTTGCACAGCCAGACTGGGGCATGCAGAACACACCCAGCTGAAGCCCAGATGTGTGGCATGTAAATGACAGCAGACTGGCGCTTCTCTGGGCTGACACAGCCCAATTCTGGGTTCCTGCTGGCTTACTCCCACTAAAGATAGCCATAAACTGAATGTCATTGTCATTTGGACAGTCTCAAAACATGGAGAGACCTTTGCTGCTTTCTATCAACATAAATCAAACTCTGGCCAGTATCATTTTTATATACTCCAGCTGAAGAGAGAGCTGACCTGGTTAGACCTCAGGCAGTAAGAATCTGTTCCTGAGGCAGTCAGAATTATTTTTCTGTGTGTTGAAAGAAACACATTCTATGAGCAAACAAAATGTCATGAATATGGTATAAAAATCTGCGTCTGCGAGGATCCTAATAAAATTGGCACAAATTATTTGGTCTTGGTTTTAGTGTCTTCAGCATTTTAGCACTCTAGCAGTAATGGAATTACTTTTCATTATGGAAATTTTGGAGTGCAAATGTCCAATATTTCATTGGTTTGGATATTCAGCAGATACAACGGCTACAATTGTTTTAGAAAATTTTGACAAAAAACTGTGCAAGGAAATTGGTCTGTAAATTGCCAGAATAAAATTTCGCAAACTTGCTGAACTGTAAACAATTTCTCTTCATTCAAAATATGAAAAAACACCACAATAATGTGTTTTACCAAATATCAAAAATATGAAACAGTGGTCCCTCAATCTCATCTGCAGATCATCATAATAGCTGTACTTTTACTTGCATTCCAGCATTTTGCTTTTATTTAAATTTAGTGTGACTGTCCAGCCTATTCTAGAGCTATCTTCCTTTTTTTCCTTCCAAGATAAAAAGTTCACAGCAACTGAAAGACAAGAGAACTGGCACATGAGCCTTTGCAGGATCAACATCCAAACCATGGCTAGAGCAAGTCTGTATCTCTGAGTAATTCTGGCATACCGAAAAGACAACCAGGTGTTTTGCTGCTTTCAGAATCCCCCTCAGTCTCACAGTTAATCAAAAAATAGGAAAGGAAAAACAAAAAACCAACCTCACTTGCCACGGACAAGTCTAGATAACTAAATACTTTCAAATTATGATGCTAATTACCCAGATTAAGAGAAGGCTCATCTGTAGATTTAACAAAAATTTTAGCAAATAGCTTCACCATTTGTTCAGGATCATTTACAAACTCATTACCCAGATCCAAGGATAATGTCTTCACTCTGGGCACAGCTCCAAAATGGTCATTAACAACAATATGAAATTGTTGTGCAGAAAAAGATTTATCATTAAAATATGTTATAATACTCAACTCTTACTTTTCAAATGAACATTTTGTATGGAACCCAAATGGTACTTACTTCAGACAAATGATCCTTCACATATGGTTCCCGTGTCACATGCAGTTCTCCTCAATGATGCATGCAATTATTTTTTTGCGACATTTTTAAATTCAATTGCTGCTCTTTGTATTGTATGCGAGTTCGGGCTATGAGAAAGCTGCCCATCAAAAGAGAATGCCACACATGCCTCCATGTGCAAGGACCAAGGCTTCCAGGATCTCCAAGACTTGCCAAAGAGCACAACTTTTGTAGGTCAGGCTCTGGGAATGAGCCAGGTGAGGGTAATGGTCTGTTATGAAGTGGAATCAAAGCGAACAAGAACTGAGCCCATTACCTTGGGTTTAAATCACTTTAGCACAGCCTGCACAATTTATTCTAAAGTGCACATGGGGAGATTAAACACTAACATCTTTCTCTTTTGGATTACTGCTGAATTTCAACACATTTTGCAGACTAAAAGTGAGTGAGACCTATTATAAACAAACTTCCTTTATATTCAAGAGGAGACTGTAACAAGAAACAAAAATAAACAACGCACATGTGGTTGGTAAGTGCTTAAAGTCACACCGTGCCACAGCAACTGCAAAGCGCTCACTTGCGCACCTTATTTCAGCATCTGATGAATAAATTGTAATAGTTCCATATAAACAAGCCATATTAAGGCAATATGTAAACATTTCTGAAGAAGGATGATTTGTTTAGATCCTTTAGCCCTTCTCTGAGTCTGGATCTGGCTGCAACATGGGATGGCTTTGTGACAGGCAGCCCGTTGTGGTAGTAAGCTGCTGTTATATTGTTATTGTTGGATGAAAAAACAGGCCTCATAATTTATGTCCTGAACTAGGGTAACAAAGAAGCCCCTAAAATAAAGCATTTCTGTGAAATTAGTTTCCCTAGATCTGGTCTAAAATAAAAGAATATGAAAATACACTTGAAACTTTTTCTGAGAAGATCAGTGGTTTTCTGCAGAAAAACAAACTCTGTTTGGCAAATTTCACCATAGGTTTAAATGAAACTTGAAAAATATGAAAGTGTATAAAAAGCTAAGGTTTGTGAAGGCCTGTGACTGAGCAACACAATATTATGTTTCCTAGCATAATACAAACCTGTATTATGTAGTGTATTGCACCCTAAATATGTATGTATTCAGCTGAACATATACAATAATGTATATGCTCCATAATATCAATTATCCAGTGATGTTTGTTAAGTGTGCTTGATCAATTACCCCATCTCCATGATCCATCAACAATCTGTCTTCCCCTTTGTTAATCCCAGGATTGCTAAGGGTGGTGATGGTGTCTAACACCTACACCCTCCTCTGGTAGACAGACATGGATTGGTGGGAAGGAAAGAAGAATGTTCACTTTAGAAACTAAAACATAAAATACTTGGGTTTAAAGGAAAGATTTGACATATGAAACAGTTCATGAGTTTCCTGCATTTCTTTACTAACACTAGATTTTTATAGCAGTGTTAGCAGAAGCTCATCAGCCATTTAAATTAACGTATTTTTACCTACACTTTCTCACACATTCCTAACATATGTATAGGAAATCCACCATGGAATACAACTTACATGATTAAAAGCCCATATGGAAGCTTACTCCAGAAATATGAAGTGTCCCACTGTGTTCACAAATTAATAAATATTTTCAAGTCACAAGAATGAAGGTAGACCCCAGGCCTACTAAATGAATCATAAGCTCTGTATGAATTCAAAATACTAATAATTTTTCTTTCCATTAATAAGGAACATATTTTCCTCAGATGCAGAAATCAACTCATCAGGCTCTGCAGCTTTGGTTGCTACCCTTCAGTTCATTAAGGTTACTGTATAAAAAATTAGAAAAGTGTTATCTTTTACTGCTTTTGAGGAATTTTCTAAATTCCTGCACAGTCCTGCTCCTTGTGCATCGCCTGATGACACAGGTTTAAGGCCATATTCTTCTTTCCCCTCTTTTTTTAAAGCACTCCTTCTGCATTGTGTTTTCAACCAGAGGTACGCTCCTATGGAGAAATGGGGTTTCATTTACTGCTTTCATACAGTCAATGAAAAGTGATGGAAAGGTTTCTTTTCGGAAACATACTCATGGGCTTTGCATCAGAGTTTCAATGGCTTTCAGTTTTGAAAACAGAATTTTATTGGTTCTTTAAAATAAAAATTGTAGATTAACTTAGGAGCCTCGCACCACCAAGGAAGCATGAGTGTGTCTCATATACCCTGCAGTCCTAATCCAACACAGCACTACAGGGACCCCACAATTACCTGATAACTGTATTCAGATTTAAGTGTTCTACTCATGATATTCCAACTGCTAGAGTGTAAACTAAAAGCTGAGTTAAGTCTCTTTGATATCTGAGCCCTGCTTTAAAGCAGCAAATGGCTACTGCAGCTGGTATTCCAATATTTTCATCAGTCCCAAACTGAAGGTACTGCCTCCAAGTCAGTGAAACATGCTCAAGCTGATGTCAACTCAAGTAATCAGACCAACTGAAGGAATTCAGATTTCTGAATCTGTTCTTTCATTTTTGCTCTAGAATTACTACTTTTGGTGGATTTAATCCTCCATTCCTTGCTGATATGAGATCATACTTGATAGATTTCCAGTGCTTTTTGACCTGGTGTTAAATTAATACTGTGACCCTGAGCCATGACCTTTCTGTGGTGCTTAATGGAGCTATAGACCCTCTGGAAAGACCATGTAGTATAATCATTTCTTTGGGTATCCCTACGTCCAACAGGCTGTGGTACCTCTAACTGCAAAGGCAAAATCGTGTGCATCTTCTCACTGCATTAGGAGGGACTCTGGTGCCTCCACTACTCTCTGCCTCCACTACTTCATTCCTCCCCAGAACGAACTGGGGCACATTGCACCTGCCCTGCCTCATCAGCACTGATGTTAATACTCAAAGCTGGATCATAAACATTTATCACCGTCTTCAATTGCCTAAAAATTGGTAGCTTTGCAGAAAAACAAACCATGCCTTTCATGAAAACAGGAGCTTGGAAACGATCCCTTATTCCTGGCAACATCCAGAACTAGAAAAATAAAAGATGACTGGCCTGTATATCCCTAATCCCACAAATATTTACACACACTCTCCAGTGCCATTGAAGTGCACGCAGTAATGCACGCATGCATAGTAATGCACGCATGCATAGTAGCGCACGCAGTCCCGCTGAATCCAACAGGACTACTCGTGGCCCTTCGTTCAGCACCAGGGTGAACTTGGCACATCCTGCAGCAGTCAGCTATGCACCCCCGCTCCAGGGTCCCTCCATCGGCGTGCCGCGAGTGAGGCACGCTGCTGCGGAGAGCCTGGAGACATCGCACTGGAGAGGAATCCCCCGGGTGCCTGCACGGCCGTGGGGAGTGCAGAGCCGGGACCGATCTCCTGCCGGGAGCACCGCATCCGGCTTGAGCTCCCCCGGTCCCTGACGGGTGCACTGTAACTCCCGTCCGGGGCTGCTCCCCACGGGCATCCCGGGCTGCCCGCGGCCCCGCAAGCCGGGAACCCCGCGGTCCCTTGGGACGCGGCGGACGGGGTGTGACACCCCCGGGGCGCGACACCCGCAGCCCCATCCTCCGGCGGGACCCCGAGCCCGCCCCCACCGCCCGGCCCCGGCCGCGGCCCCTTCCCCGGGGCGGAGGGAGGGAGGCGGGGCCGGGCCGGGCTCCGCGGGGCTGGCGGCGAGGGCTGGGTGCCGGCGGCGGCCGAGCAGCGAGGCGAGCGGCCGGGCTGCGCAGCGGGGCCCGCGGCGGTCATGGCCCGGCAGTAGGCAGGGAGCGCCCCGCCGCCCGCCGCTCCCGGCAGCAGCCCCGCCGCGCCCCGAGCGTCCTATGCGAGCCGCCCCGGCGCCAAGATGAAAGGTAGGGACGGGAGCGGGGAGCCCGCACACGTGCACCGGGCACCGGGCAGCGCGGATGGACCGGCGGCGTGCGGGAATGCCGTGCGGGGACGGGCGGGAGCGCGGACAGTGTCAGCAAGGGGACACTGCGGGCAGGGCGGTCTTGGGGACCGTGCCCGCGGGACACGGTGCGGGCAGGTGGCGGGCAGGGCACGGGCGGCCGGTGCCGGGAGAGGCAGAGCGGGGTCTGACCGCGACCTCGCGGTGCGGGGTCTGCGCCGTGTGTCCGTCAGTCCCGGTCCGGGAGCGGGCTGTCCCTGCGTGAGTGTGTGTGTCCCGGCATGTGTGCTCTCCCCCCGGCACTGTCTCTCTCGGCACCCAACTTTTATCTTCCCCCTCGCCGGTGCCCCGAGAAGAAGAGTTGTGTTTCTCCCTGGTTGATTTGTTTATTTTTTACCAGCGTTTTGCGATGTTCTTGGTGTTGCTTCTAAACATCTGGCAGTGATTAGGTGCCAGTAGAAGCTTAACTGGCTTGTGAAATGTATTTGGCGTATTTCTCCTCTGCATCCACCGCCTGGAAAATTTTTGGTCTTTCCTTTGCATCTGTTCAAACTGAAACTTTGTTTCTTTTCCTTTTTCTCTCTTTTCCTCCCTTCCTCCTGTTTTAAATGAGTGGAATGTCCCTGTCCTACATAGCTGTGACTGAGAGGTATCACATACTTTAAATTGAAATAAAGAAGCAGATTGCCGAATTGCCACTCTGTAACCTAGTAAAGATGTACGGGAGGTGCAAGAAAGCCTTCTGTTTATGAAAATTGATAGTCTTACAGCAAAAGGCAGAGGCTTTACACACTGGGGAATACTTACAATTAAAACATCAAAGGACATTATGGAAAGTTTAGGAGTTAGTTGGGACGTTGTGAGAGTTGAATTCAGTTTTTCTTCAGAGGCAAAAATAAGCTTAAGGAAAAGACATACATATATGAAAATTGCTTTTGGGCACCACTGTGCCTGTTCTTGGACTGCAGAGTTTTATTCCAGATGCCAGGAGGCCAGTAAACATCATGATAGTTACACTGAGTTTCCAGAGTCTAGGACACCAAATGATGTGATTATTTATTCACTTGCCAGAGTAGCTGCCTGAAGGGAGGAAAAACGTTTGGGGGGCATTTATTTTGCAAGCCCACACACACACTATTTAAGTTACTTCTGACACTGTGGCATGGTGCCTCTCCAGGGCCATGCAACATATGACAAATAATGTATTTACAGTGTTCTTTATTTATAGGCTGATCATGCCAAAAATTTTGTTATCAGCTTGTCATTATCAGCATAAGTGTAAGGGCAGGAACAAACCAAAACAATGGGGATCTGACAGCAGACAGAACAAACCTGTTACCACTGAAAGCCTTACACTCCATTCTTTGGGGTTTTGGGGAGATGTGGGATGCAAAGGACCAAGGATGAGAATAAAATATAATGCAGCTTGTGTCTCCTATTCTGCTTCCACCACTCTTTGCAAAGAAGAGCAGTGGCGTTCAAAGGGAGGATGTAATTCCTGCTCCTGGGAGCACTCCCTGCTGCCCCACACTCCATCAAGAGGAAGTGCTAGTCCTTACCATTTGGCTTCCCTAGGAGTGATCACAGCCATCTTATTTCTTTCCCCCAGAGAGTTACAGAAATCAGTAATAAAACATGCAAAGAACACTTGAAGGACTGTGCTAATAGCAAAAGAAAAGCATCAAACAAATCATCACATCAAGGGCTTCTGCCAGTGTTAGAGAAGTCAGAGAGTCAAACCAAACTTTGACTCGGTGATTTCCTTTTCTGGGTATGGACTTGGATTTTCATGTTTTCTCTTTAAACTTGATGGTAGTGATAATTGTAGGACTGTAGAAATTTGTATAGTTACACATTTTTCTCAATAAAAATGAAGAGATCTCTTGATTGCAGCTGTCTCTGTATCTACCCTCTCTAGAGAATGGAGGAATATCTAAATAATTACGTCACTAAATATCTGTAAGGAATAAATTATATTTCCATTGCTGGTATTTGTAATGTGTTATGTTTTAAATCAGTAAAACAAATTGAAGCTTATGTTCAATATGCTGGCAGTTTTATTTCCAGCAAACAACACTGAGCTCACAAACTTTGTCATATTTTTTAGCAATAATTCATGTGATTTATATAGGGATTTGTCTGCTTTAGGGTTTGCTATATCTTTATCAAATGATTCTTCTAAGTTATAGTTATTTATTGGGGTATGAAGGAGCACTCATTGCCTGGGATACAAATGAAAACAGCTTCCTCATAGTCAAACATCAGCACATGTTCAAAACCATTGGCTGTAATTTAAGACAAGGACAAGCATTGTTAAAACTGAGAGCTTCTTCCCATAAAGCTGCAATACATTTTGTAACTGCTACTTTAAACTCTACCTGTAATCACAGCTGTCATGGCAGTGCTGGTGATAAGTATTTTCCTCTGAAACATGGATACGGTTTGGATAACCACTTAATACTAATGCCCAAAATCAGGCAATGACAAAGCCAAAGTGGTCATTTTGGGAGGACTGTTGCTCCAGGGTGACAGAGAAGCTCTTAATTAATGATGCTTAAAGTAGCTTAGCTGCTTCTTTTCATTCCTTTTCTTCCTCCTCCTCCCTCTCTGCCACCACAAGCACCTTGCCATGTACCACTTGTATAGCAATGCTGGAGGAGCAATGCACCTGTATAGCAGTGCTGGAGGACAAATCATCTGGGATCCTGTGGACCAAATATTCTGTCTCATGCTGTTGCTCTCATTCAATACAACAGGATGCAGGGGGAGAAGCAGGTGTGGCCTTGGTTGTGTTGCACTGGAGCAGTGAAGCCCTCAGTGGCTGGGGACCAGCCTGGCCTGAATGCCTGCCCTGCTTATCCTCGGCCCCTTTGCCTCAGGGGCGCTCAGGAGAGGAGAGCACACCCAGCTCCCATCTCATGGGACATGCCAGTTCAGCTGGCCCCAAGTTTGCCTTACACAGTGAACACTTTAGCAGACAATTAATTACCATATCAGCCTGTATTGCTAAAATTGTCCCTTCTGTGGGACTTAGAGCCTGGATGTAATTTGAAAATAATGCCTACAGTAGCAAAAGCTGACTGTGTATGCAAGTTCACTTCTTTCTTGACTACCTTGAAAAATTTTTAAAAATCTATTTATATGATGGTTACCTTCTTGACAGGTTATGTCTTTCCCTCAGTTTTGATGCCACTGCTAATTTTAAAGAATAAAAGAATAAAAGTCATAATTGTGTAACACTGCAGAAAATACACACTCTCTCTCTCTTCTTTGTGTGCACAAAACCAAATGAACAGTCATCTGCAAATAGGTCTTTCCTGGATAGAAACTTCAAACCAAGAATTTTTTAAAAAATCCAGTCCAGAGCATTTTGCAGAAGCCAGAAAGCATCTGAAAACCAAGGATTAGAAGTGGAGTGATCCAGTAACCTTTCCTTAGTCCATTTATAACAGAGCTTATATGAATATAGTGACATAAACATGAAACATATGCAGGAGGTCTGAGTGGTGTGTGTTGGACATGTCACAGGACTCTACAGCAGAAGTTCAAAGGCATGAGCAGTTATAATAAATGTGTGATAAAACACAGAACAAATCCTGAGCAATGCTACTATACAGTCAGTGTGTGTCCTGAATTGATTGGTAGCACAGAGGATTTTAAACATATGGATGAGAAAGATGCAAGTGTGTGTCAAAGCATGTTCTTACTAATACAGAGGAAAACAGAGCTATGAAATTATAAGAGAAATCTGTTCTTGCACAGATAGAAATATTACTATACAACTGCAAAGAATATTGAGCAGAATTAGCATATAAGCAATTTATGACAGGAGCATTTTCAGTAAGAACTTGTAATTGTTTGTTATTGCTTCAATTCTACTTTTCCCAGCCACACAGGACTAATAGCAACTAAGAATAACACAGACAAACCTCCCTATGAAGAAGGGAGTTGTTTAAAATATCCTTTTTCTCCTACTTTGGATAACATAGATTCATTTTAGACTGATTTTGCTACAGCCGAGGGCTGAACAGAGCCCTTTTTTGTCACAACCACTAAACAGTTTACTTAGATCCACACTGAAAGACTGTTGTGCCCAGAGGTACAGACACTTCTGCCTGCTAGGATAAGGAGGGAAAGGTAATCTTGCACAGAGATAGAGCTGATCAGGCCTTCCAGAGATAAAACAGAGTAAAATAAGGAGAGCTGAGACAAATGTCAAGGATGAAAGCAGCTCAGTACTGCAAAGGATGCATACCCAATTATCTTCCGCTTCACAAAACCTTCCTTATCCTGAGGTTCTGTATGTCAGAACAGAGAATCTCTCCTTCCAGCCCTCCCCCTTGGAAAGCAAAATAAAGACACTTTTTACAAGGCATGGAAAGTGAACCCGATCCTCCTCATAATGTGAGTGTGGTCTGTGCAAGTGAGGGAGCAACCTAAGATGAATTGTCTTTGGAGTTTCACCACTTCCTCCTAAAACTGCAATCCCTTTTGGTGCATAAATTTGAGGTGCAGACTGGGACATCACTGGGGAACAAAGTGAATGAGTTATGGGAGGTAATAGAGACATGTGTTGTTAGGAATGTGTATGCCATTTTAATACCGCTGTTAATTGCCTCCTCTGACATACAGACAGGGAGGCACAATTTTTCAGTGCACTAATGAGAACATATCTGCTTGCTCTTAAATCATTATTCTGAAATACGATACGATTTAAACTTTTAACTTCTAAGGTTGATCCTCCACACCATGCAGCTGCTCCTGACCCCAGTACGCTAATGTGGCACTTATGGGCTAACAGGTTTTGTTCAAAACTCCCTATTTACTGTCTTCATCTTGTGCCTAAAAAGCAAAACTAGAGTGATTGTTTTTATACCTTTAAATTTCACAATCTTCTGTCTTTTTGTGTGTGTTCCTAATGTAAGTGCTCACATTTTTTGGGCACAGCAGTAGGGGAATAGATGAAGACCAAGACATTAAAGTGCACCCATTTGTCACGACTATTGGTTTTGTTTGTTTTATGCATGTTCAGTGATGGGAGACACTATCCAAGTCATAGCATAGTACCAAGGGAGGATCTCTGATCTAGGACACTGCCTCTTTCAGTCACTAAGATAAGCAGAAAAATTCCCAGATCAGCAGTCTCAGTTGGACAGTGCTGAGGAAAAGCCTCAGTTTTGCTGCCAGAATCCAAGCTCAAACAACACCCCAAAGGATGCTTTGGGATGCAGGGAGGTGGTCTCTCTTCCAGGACTGCCTCAGCTGAACTTCTGCCATGGCTGCCCTAAAGACCAGGTACTCTACAAGTGCAGAATCTGTGTCATCCCTGTCCAAAGGAGTTTGCTGTGTGACAAGCCAGACAAAGGAAGGGTTGGATAATATGGGCACAACACACTCAGCCAACAGCAGTGACTGTTAGTATGACATGTCAGATTGGGATCCTCTCAATCAGGAAGTGCTTTAAGTGGGGAGGATTTTGTGAGGGAGGGCTTATCAAAATAGAGGCTGAGAGAGAGACTTGACCATGAAAAGGGTCTATAAGGAAAAAGCAGTGGAGAAAGGCAGAACAAGAGGACAAGTGAAATAAAGCATCTGCAAAGAGAGCTGGGAATGAGCAGCCCATTAGCACAAGCAGGAGACTGTCCAGAATAAAAGCTATGAAAACCAGTGGAAACCAATTAGACTGATGAAGTCATCAACATCTGAAGGCCACAGCTGCTTGCTGTGCTTCTGCTGGCTCCATTTCACCTCTAGGTCAGCAGTTTGAATGTAGACCCAGTTAATAGTGAGCAGAAATGCATATAAATCTGGTGGCAGCTCAAAAAGCTTTTGAAATGTGATATGAGAAAGATATTGGTGTCGCTGTTCTTGTCTGCCTGAACAGTTGTTAATATTACAGAAACCTCACAAGTGGAGGAGTTTTGCCTTTCAGTGAAAGTGCTGAGAGGGAGAGAGCAGGCAGAAGCAGCTTTTTGACACTGCAGGCACTCTTCTCATGAAGGAGAGGCACTTGTTACACAGTTCTGAGTAGAGTTCTTCATCCATGCTGATGGGTTAAAGAGTGGAATACTGTGATTTTTCAACTAATGGGCACAGCTTCTTTCCAAAAGCTACAAGTAAAAATCTCTCCTTGATGATATCAGAATGAGTTTTACAGAATTGCACTGAGATATAGCTCTATAGTTCCCATTAAGTCAGCAGGAAAGGCAGGGCTCTAACTATTAAAGCCTTTTGAAAGAGAGGTTTATTTTAGAGGAAACTCATGCACTGGATGTCATTTTTTACTACAAATTCATCTTAGAGTGTGAGTTCCCAGCCTGGTACTTAGGGGTAAGTTCTAATGTACTGTAATTGGATTTTTCAGGGAGTTATAAAGGAGTTTCTAAAATCTGAGGTGAAACTTGGCATGACAATTTTCAGCCCAGATGCCTCATTGTCTCCCGGAATAGATTTTCCCAGATTTTTAAATGCAATATAGAATATCGGTTTGTGTTCTTTATTTAAGACTTCAGACGAGGTCTTTAAACAAGGACTTTGTATCCATGTTTGCAGCACACAAGTGCTCTTGAAATTATTGGATACCACGTGTCTGCAGCCACCATATGACCCAGCATCTCTAATGGTTCTGAGGTCTTGTTTGCCTCGTTAGTTAATTAGGTTTAAATGGCTGAGCAAGGTGTACTGTTAAAAGGAGACAGCTGGACATGTACATTAGCAGCTTTCTTTAACACCTTCCATATGCCAACAATGACACCCATGAAAGGAAGGGGCTAAAATGGAAACAACTTCCCTAATATCACCTTGCACCAAAGGCTCCTCAGATCTGGTGCTGTGGTTTTATGCCCTGTATTGTCTCAGGGGCAGATTTAACATCCATTTTGGCTCCAGGCCAGCTCTTTCTTTCTTGACCTCAGAGTGACTCATAAGTGATCCATGATTAATTTATTTAAGGTTTAAGAACAAGAAATTAAACAGTTCTACTCCATGGATTTGCTTTGCCACTAGCAAATTAATCAACTGAGAGTCTAATTTGTTTTAGATTAAATGAATTCCCTCTGTTCGCTGTGCTAATCCCCAGCTGAAGTGCCTTTTCATAATTCCCACTCCCTTGAAGCATTGTACTGTAACTTATTTAACTCTACAACTGTACTTCCTAGAGGTGTTGCAGTAATAGCTTATAACTGGAGGGCAAGTGGAATTTGGCATTGGTACTCAATTGGGCATGGATATTGCCAAAATATCTCAAAGGGGTTTTTTTTTTACTTTTTTGGACCAGAACTCTTACTTTGCACTGACTCCCTAGAATATTTGATGTATTGCTGTTCAGCCTCAGTGAGACAGTGATTTGTAGCAGTTTGCTGTAATCTCCCCATGACAATCTGTTCTAGCATCCAAGGAGTCTCTTGTAAACCCAATAAAACAGGAGATCTCTGGTGGCCCTTCACTTACATGGTTAAATACAATTGGTTGTTCACATATGTTTCTGTTCTGCCCAAAGTTCACCTTTTTTATGGACCTTCCTGTTGCCAGAGCTCTGTACAAGTCAGTGGAATAAGAGACCAGCTTTTCATGTTTCTTCATCTTTCTTATTCTGGATTTTTGGTTCACAGCTGAGAGCTCAGTTGAGTGTCCTATAACTGAGTTAGGGCTGGTCTTCCCCCTACTAAAGAGTTATTTCTTGTGACCAGGACATAACAACAAATTCTACTTGATTGTCTGCTTCAAGGAGGAGTCTGGCCTTCATATTTTTCACCTATGAAAATAAGCCTTGCCTGCATATTGATGCATGTGTATGTAACAGAAATACTGAATTCATTCCAGTCTTCTTTGTAATTGAGGACTGAATTTAAACTAAAGAAAACTATTTCTAACTTAAGGCTTTCACAATGTCCAGCAAACCCTTCCTACACCAGTTGCAGCCTCACTCAAGTGTGGGCACTGCTGATGTGAAAATGCAGAATTTCCATTTCTAAAATCAGTCACTGGTTCTCAAAGCTCATGCATTTCTGCCACAACGATTTCTGATATTGCCTTTAAAACCATAAGTCATTAAAACATACTAGAGGTGTTCATAGTATTTGACTTCTTACTTGGTGTATATTTTCTTAACCTCTGTAATTCATAACAGATCACATTTTCATAGTTTTCACTAGGAAAGCTGTTATCTTTTAAATGAAAACTTAGGTTCTCTTGTATTTTGCTGATTTGAAGATAGCAGGAAGCGTTGAGATTTTTGTAGAACTTGTGACAAAATTTTAATATTTCCAGCACTGAAACAGGGAGCTGAGGATCATTTCTTCTGCCTCCAGTAAGGACAATACTGCCCAACAGACATGGGAGGAGCAGGTTGGGTGTAGGGCTTTGCCTTGGGACTTAAATTTATAGGCTTGTTTGTCAAATTAATTTTTAATATTTCAAGCATAGACTTCTTCTGAGGTAGGACTTTCAACCCATCTTAGTCTCTTTTTCCAAAGTGCTGAGTGCTGTAATTTCTGAATGTTTAGTCTAAGCTTGCTTTGTTAATTTCCTCCATCTTTTTTCTTCCTTAAACTTGTTACATTACAGTTAATATTTTAAAGTACTATATTTGCACATGATTTCAGCAAAGTTGCAGTTGTGACTGAAAGAACACTGAGCTTTGTTTGTTAAATAATTTTTATAGACTTCCCCTAAAATTACATTGACTGCGCCTTGCAGGATCAACTCACAGAGATGATGTTTGAGATTTTACTGATCAGGGAGATGAGTCCCCACTTGACATAGCTGTCCCTGCCCATCTCCACTTCTTTGTTTCAAATATCACAAGTGCTCTTCAAAATTAGGAGGTGAATCAATAATTATAATGTATCCAAAGCTTAAGGGAAAAGCCCATCCCTAGAAAGAATAATATACAGCATTGCAAATACTGAAAAGCATATATATGTATATATGTATATATATAAACATGTTGCATATACCAAAATGGCCAAAGAAACAAAAATGTGATTAAAGCTGTAAAAGCCAATGCTGTTGGTCTAAGTGTGAAAAACAAGAAAACTAGGTAGGGGCTGTCAGCCTGGAAGGAAGGACTTGGAGATGTGGTGTGGGATGAAGCTGCAAGATCTAAAGGTGGCCTGGCTGTATACATCAGCTGCGGATCAGATAAGCCAGGTTACACTCCTGAGAAACAAAGGAGGCAATTGTGTTGCAGCCTGATAGCAGGAGAGGGCAGGAAGCTAAGGTCTCTGGAGCTGTTATCTTATTTTGTGCAGCATTTTATCTTTCGTGCAAGAGGGGAAGATCTTTCCTGTGTAGCTCACTGCTGGGATGAGAAGTTGGTTGCTGACTGTTTATGGTTTATTAGTATTTGTCATGTTTAGCTGGGGGGGCTTGTCTTCAGATAACATTTGGGACAATTGTGAGGGTTTGTTTGGCTTGGTTTTTTAAAGGTTTTTTTCTGTCTTCAAAACCAGGATGTGTTTGTTTTACCTAAGGAGCATCCACTGGCTCTTCCACTTCTTAAATACACAGCTGAATTGGGGGTCTAGTTAAACATACAGACAGGAGCACTGCTGGCAGTAAGCAAAATGTCTTACCTGGTGAAGAATATGTTTTTCACTGATTAATCAATTGTTCTGTCTGAGTAAAGGGTGATGTTCTGCAAAATTATGCATTTCATGGACTCTGCTGCTGCTTCAGGCAAAGTGTCCTTCAGAGACTCCTGTGTGTGGCACCTCACAGGTCAGAAGGAAGAACAAGTCAGACTTCCTGCTGGAGACAAGCACACAAATTGTTTAGGCTTTGTTGAGCCTGGATGCAGACTGTATCTTTGCCTTTGAATTCATCCCCCCAAGGCTCTGTGCTGTCCCAAGTTAGCTATGGCACCAGTTAGCCCAATTTCGTGATGCAGAGCAGCCAAATCATGCAGTAAGTCTGTGGGCAAAAAAGATCTAACTAAACACAGACTTCTCACTCCATCACACGTGTTTATCTGCTTTGAGCTTGCTTTTCCTCCACCAGTCATTAAATGTTCCCTCTGGGAAATACAGAGGTGGGAGAAGAACAGCCTGGGCTGTGCTGCCCTCGCAGCAGTTGATGCAGAGGCTGGTGCTGGTGACAAGGCAGAGCTTTTGCCTTTCCTGGCTCAGCAGAACAAGGGGTTGTCTTGGTGGAAGGAGGCTGAACACATGAACACAAACATATCCTTTTTTTAATAAAAAGTCATGGGTGTATTTTTTTTTGCTGATGCTAGTCTTTTCCTTTGCTGACGGAAGGAAATGGAGAGAAATTCAGCTTCTGACAAAATAACCTTGTGATTATTAGCATATTACTGCTTGCTTACTGTAAAGATGAGAGCAAAAGGCATGATGGAATCATCAAATGATAGAATATCCTGAATTGGAAGGGACCCTCAAGGATCATCAAATCCAGCTCCTGTCCCTGCACAGGCCAGCCCCAAGAATCACACCGTGTGTGTGAACACATTGTCCTAACACTTCTAGAACTCTGGCAGGCTGGTGCTGTGAGCCCTTCCCTGGGGAGCCTGATATTCTCCTAAAAGCCAACCTAAACCTCCCCACATCTTCCCTTCCCTTGGGTCCTGTCATCAGTGTTTGCCCCTCCACTTCCCCTCACGAGGAAGTTGTAGACTGTCGTGAGGTGTCCCCGCAGTCTCCTCTTCTCCAGGCTGAACAAACCAAGTGACCTCAGCCATTCCCCTCTAGATCTTTCACAATCTTCACCATCTCAGTTGTTATTTTTCTCATCTCAGTTTCTCAGTTCTGAATCCCATGTTTTATGGTATATGACATTTTCAGGCCAAGCTAGCGTGCATGGGAGGTGATGGATGGATGGATGGATGGATGGATGGATGGATGGATGGATGGATGGATGGATGGATGGATGGATGGATGGATGGATGGATGGATGGACAACCATCCCCTCAGACTCCTGTGGCCTGAGCAAGCTCGATCAGGTGGCACACTGGTGACAATTGTGGCTGTCATTGTGATGAGGGACATATCTGCTCTGATCTGCACTTAGCTGGCCAAGCAGGCCTCAGGATGGCTGCCAGGTGATAAATCTGCACAATTTGTCATCCAGAGTTCTGCTGGGGATTCTCATTGGGGGAAAGGCTCTGAACTGCCTTCTGTACTTGGAGACAGAGGTGGGATAGGAGCAGCAGGGGGGGAAGAGGACTAGCATGCCTAACAAACCAAGTAAACTTACATTATTTGAACATGCACCTGTAAAAACTTCTTCTCATCTTTTTCCAGTGGTAGTAGTAACAATCTGCCGCTGTGTCTTTCTTTCTCCAGACGACTTCGCGGAGGAGGAGGAGGTGCAGTCCTTCGGCTACAAGAGGTTTGGTAAGTGGCCTTCCAAAAGCAGTCTTTCAGCTTGCTTTTGCATAGTGCTTAGGGTAAATCAAACACTTGCTATGAAGAATTTTCCTGTTGGCAGCATTGAAACATACAGGTACAGTCCCATCATCCACATCCAATGTCCTCCCAGAGGAAGGTGTGATGTTTAGACTTGATTTATTTTCTTGGCAAACATAGGGCTTCCGAAATTGTTCTTTCATTAGGAAATTGAAGCCCACACCTGAAGAGAAATGAATGTGCTGGCTATGAAAAGGGGCCATGCCTCTTACATGTCCTCTGCCCAGCTGAGCACTGCTTCAGCCCCCAGACTGATGGGCAGCAGAGTTTGTAGGTTTTCCCCAGACTGATGTGCAGTAGAGTTTATAGGTTTTCCCCAGAGTGGTTTTGTGGCATCTCCTGTAGACATGGCTCAGCTGTACTGGCAGCTGAGCCACGACACAGGCTGTGCACTCCTCTCAAAGGAAAAGTATATGGTACGAATGCATTCTGATGTCATAAATTATTAAAATGAGGTTACTCACTTTCTTTTCTTTTTCCACTTTCCTCTTTTTTTATGTTTGTTCACCTAAAATTGCCTTCTCATGTGAGGAAGGTAGTACCACGCATCTGTTCACAGGGGTTAGCAGCCTTCAAAGCCCCTGTTTTCAAGGCTCTTGTGATCTCTTTCTGTTGGGAAAACATTTCAGTCTCTGCAATCAACAGTTTCACCCAGGGCAGGAGAATGCCTGTCCCTGTGGCAAGGGGAGGGTTCCATGGTGGCCTCTGAGCTCCCACAGTGCCAGCTCTGTCTTGGCACAGCCAAAGGGACTCATCATCAAAGCTGCTGGTGCCTTTTCACCTATAAGCCATCAGAATAGTTCACCTCATTTTTTCTGTCCTGGGAAAGTAGCTGCAGCAAGAGTCACTTTCAATGACCCCAGTTGGCAAATGGATAAAAAAGGCAGGCTGAAAATAAAAATGAAAAGTAAGTAAAAAATTCCTTCCATCCCAAAAGGAGCAGGAGGAGGCAGCGTAAGGAGATGTGGAGTTTGGGAGGTGGGGATCACATTCGCATGACCTTTTCTACCCCCTGAACTACTCCATTGCTCCCTGCTGCTGAGCTTTATTTTGGATAGACCAGCCAACCACAGAGCCAGCATCTGTGGCTTGGAAAGTCCTCCATAAGGCTGCACACAGGGTTTTTTCCTTTTTTGTTTGTTGTTTTCCTTTTGTTTGTTTCCATTTGTTGTTGGTGTTCTGCATTAAGCCCTGGAATAGCAAAAAGGCAAAACAAATCTTGAGAAATAGGAAGAAATGCTAACTGTTGACTTCTGCCACCTCCAAATAAGTAAAAATACTGATATTCATGAACAGCTATAAAAATAGGTTTCTTTGGTGTTATCCTCTACCTGGCTATCCCTGGTCAGCACTCTTGCAGTGAACAAGATTTTAGGGAGGAGTGGGCACTCCATTATCCTTACTGTCCTGACAGTAAGTGCGCTGTTGTGACGGGATGGGATTTTTGCCTACTAACTTGCTGTCATTTCTTTCTTTCTCCTGGGTATTGTGATGCTACCAAGGTGAGTTATTTCTCCCCTTAGAAAGACAGACCATTTCCAGAAATGCTTGTGCTGTTGTGCTTTGTGGGGCAGCATGGAGGGAGGAGAGGATTTACAGCCTGGAAGTGGTAGGAGGAGATTTCGCCACAAGAGGAGGAGTCAGGGTAGTTCCACCCTTAGGAACCAATCATAAGTGCCTTATGCCTCAGGAGGACAACATTGCTGTGGTCAGGAAGGTATCCCAAATATCTGCAGTACAGAAGAGCCTTGACTAAAGGGGCAATGGGATCATGAAGCCATAGTATTGACACTGGTGAGAGCTGTGTTAATTCAGTAGGGTCCCAAGGAGCCTCCTTTGTCCATACTGTTTTGGAGCCCAAACTTCCTCCCATACCCTCCTCATCTTTCCCAGCATCATGGGGCAGCTCAGGGAGGAGCTAGGATGCCCTGGTTTCCACATACCCCTGCACCAGCATCCATGCTGTTTGACTATAGGTGCTCATGCTTTTGTGTCCCTTAAAGGGTTTATTTCCCCTTCTTCAGAAAACCTGGCTGAGTGAGTTCCCACCTCTACAGTCTCTGCTGCATTTCCAGGCAGCCTCTGAGCAGCCTCTGGAGAGAGCGGGAGCCTCATACCTTCAGCAGCACTGGCTGCTTCCTCATTTGGCACTGGGCTCCTCCAGACAGAAAGGTGACCTGCACGACTTTTAAAGACTCCAAACTCAGTGGACAGCTGGGTCAGCATTTCAAGTGAAGCACCAGAGGTTGCTCTAGGGGCCAAAATGCAGCTGAGCTCCTGCCTGACCGGTAGGAAATATTACACCTCCTGTCTTGATGTTCCCTCTTGGCCCTGCGTCCTTCCTGGTAAAAGGAGGCAATAAGGGGGAATCCCAAGGCAAGAACCAAGTTTTATTTGTTTTTTATTACACAAACCTTGATAAAAGGTAATTTTGAAAGAAGTGCTGTCTGTCTGCTGGCTGACACTGTAGAAATGCCAGTGCTGTTCCTGTACAGCCTTTTGGTGTGGGCAGGGATAAAAACAGCCATGGGGTTTTTGTTTCATGAGTCATAGTGCAACAGCAGTTGTGTTAATATATTGTGATTGGAGAAGTCCCTGTATGCTCCATGGACATGAGGCATGGTAGGTGGACCATGAGTCAAGTACCTTTGACTCCATCATTTGGAACTGGGAGGTCTTGTTTGGAGTAAAATGTGCTCTGAGGGGCAGAAGGTTAAAGTATAACTGTTTTAAAAAAAGTGTCTAGCAGTCAGTCACTGCTGGCAGCTGGGAACATGTGTTGGTCAGCATTTGGCAGGCAAAGCCTTAACCAAGCTGCTTTCCTAGAGTTCAGCTGAGGAGTTTATTATTAGGTGCCTTGTTCCCAGAGCCTGTAGTTTGGTTCAAGGAAGGAAGAGATCAGCAGAAGGAGGGAAGGAGGGAAGCATTCTCCAGCAATTCTCATTTTGGGGAAGAAGTTTTTAAAAAGAGGACTGAATACGCACTGTCTTGCACCACTTCCTCTTTTTCTGAATCATTCTGTCCTTCCTTCCCAAATAAGTTAATTTCTGAGAATTTGTCAAGCTACTGTATTTTTTAGTCAATAGAACATTAACTGGTCATAGTAAGCCAAACATACTAAGCACAACACACTAACATATTAAAGAATAATGAATACAGATGCAGACAACTCCTAGGAAAATACACATCAGATTTTTTTCTCCTTTGAGGTTGGGACACATTTGCTGCAGGGGGTCAGTAAGGAAAACAGTCTTTCCAGCTCACTGATGCTGTTTACTTCTTTTCAATGAATGCTACAGATGTGCAGGGATGCTGCCAGAAGTTGCTCAGCTGCAATGCCTCCAGATTGCTGCACTGAAAAAGTGAGGAAGCGTGTTTCTTATTCCAGTTACTTCATCTTCAATCCCGTTTCTCAGGCTGTTTTAAAGTTATCTGCTCCAGATGGCAAGCTAAGCCTCTCCACTGGTTTTCCTCTACCAGACTGCCACCAATATTAACTCTTTCACCAATCAGTGTCACTGGTTTGTACCACCTCGTGTACAACTCACTTTGGGAAACAATGAATGAGGAAAGGGCAAAACTTCCTTTCCAATATGATACCCTTTGGGGATGCTAAATCTCAAGCATTAGAACTAAGACTAGTTTCTAAATGGAAGACAGAAGGATGAGATCTCTTTCTGGCAGGATATGACTCTTTCCTCTGAGATTCGGGCTCTGGGCATCTCCACAGGCAAGGGAATTGAAGGGATCAAATGGACTCCAAGGTAGAACATCTGATCTTCCTAACTCATGGCATTCTGAGGTAATAGATGTAGAATTCATTGTGCATTTTTTTTTATTTTATGTTAATGTTTAAGAACTTAATATCTCTGCTTTGCTAGAGTCTTTGAAGTAGAAATTTTCTGGTAAATTACTGATTGCATAATACGAAGCTGCAGTACAATATGGAATGCTGAAAGCAGAGAAGATGGTCTTTGACCTGTTGCAAAGCACACTTGCAGTGTTTTAGAAAACAGGCTTCAAATAAATGAGCTGAAAGCCCTGCTGATGAAGAGAAGCTCCCCAAGGAATCAGAAGATAGGACCAGTACACTATAGATAAGTGAAAGACTAAACAGCTTATGCAAGATAATTACCCTTTGCCCTTGACAAACACAGCCAGAATTACAGACTGTGAGCCTGTTCTCCACAGAAACACCCATCTTGGCCACCTCCATGCTCTAAATGGTGAGCCAGGATACTCCTCACCATCCCCTCCCCTCTTCCCCGCTGAGCTGTCAGTAGGGGACAATCTCTCATGTCCCCAGGGAGGTCCAGTGCACACCAAGCCACTGATCCTCCAACCTTCCCCGCACCCCTTAGGTCAAGAGCTGCCAGGGAAGGAGGGATAAAAATTACCAGGGGGCTCCCTCAAGGAAGGCAGGTACTTCTTTAGGTATCTTTTATAGGGTACATAAGATATGACTGGGTTGGGATACGTCTTCCCTGCAGTTACAACCATCTAGCTCCTAAACATGATTCCAGGTGTAAGAATTAAGTCTAGGAATTTGTGGACCAAGAATGGATGAATCATCCTGCCATGCAGTAATGAAATCTGCTATACTAAAAAAAAGGTGGGGGGGAAAAATATGTTTAAAAACATATTTGTAAAACAGGGTTTTTTGTTGTTTTTTTTTTTCCTTGATGAGTGGTCTGGGAGCAGCTGAACAAGATCCATTTAACTGCTTTCTTGCTGTGCACTTTTTATATATTTTGTACAGTAAGAAGTTATATATTCTTTCTTCACCTTTGATAACATATAACCAGGGAGTTTTAGGAGTGTACAACTGGTAAAAGCGTTAAGAATGGAGTACAGCAAAAATGAAAACTTTAAGATACAAAGCTTTTTCTGAAAAGGATTTTAAAAAATACAGGGTAGTTTGTGCCTATAAATAACTGTTCAAACATGATCAAAATTCATGGCTCAGAATTTTGTGATGGTTCAGGAACAGCATTTATTCATTAACACTGCACAGATGGAATAATTTTAGTCCTTTTCTCTGAATAAATCCAGGCCAGTGTTCATATCTCTAATAACAAGCACCAAAACAATATCTGGCATCAGTCTGGTGGTGTGCTATATCCACACAAACCTTAAGCCCCTATGAAAAAACATTCTAAGCTTTAGGAATTTGTCGACTTTTCTTTATGGTTTGTAAACGACCAGTGAGGGATTTCAGGTGCCACAACCACATACCTCCCTGGGCATTCTTTCACTTGTATGCCTGCAGTGTGTAATCATATGGCTTAATAAAAAGTCACAGGGTCATTCACACTCACAAAGGCAGAGGAAAGTCAGGCACTGTTGCTTCCAGTTCACTGATCTGGCCATATTTGACAGATGAGGATTTTGCCTGCGTGTGTCCTGGGGTATGAAATCCCCACTGAATGGCAGTGCCCGTGTGGCTGTTCACTTCAGGCCAAGAAATTTCATTTGAAATGACCCTTTTAATTGCCGTGGCCAGTAAGGTGGAAGGGCGTCGAGCCTGCCCTCTCCTGGGGTGAGCCCTGAGCAGCTGAGAGAATCCAGCACCTTCAGGGGTCCTGGGTTTGTGTTGGGGCTTCAATCCCAGCATCAGGGGCTGCATGGAGAAGGACCACCTATGTACGGTTTCTTTGTCTTTCTTTTCTTTTCCAGTAGATACTCCCAGTACTGGAGCAGTTGGCAGGGAATTGAAGTCTCACTAGATAAATAAAGAATGCTGACACGTGTTGGCATTGCAGAGGAATGTGCTCAGGAACTGTCAAGGTGCCCCTGTGCCACCGGTTTGTGTCCGTCCTCTGTCAGTACCTTCTGCCTTTTGCAGTGTAATGGCACATGTTATAGATGGGATATCCAAACAGCAAATTTGAAACCACCTGTCTTCATAAAGATAGAGAATAGTTGGTGGACCCCAAGAAATCCATCAGTTTCAGGCAGTAATAGCAAGATCCAAAAAGTTAACCTGTGCTAACTTAGTCAGGAGCTGAAAGAGCCGAGACCTTCAGGTCTGTGGGTTTGAGGCTGCCCCATCCAACCTGTTCTGCTGTGCCTGGCTAAAGGCACTTCTAATTCAAGCCCATAAAGAGGCCTCTTAGCAATGCTGTGGGGACTAAAGTCATTCCAGCTGTGTGTTGTTATGTAGGCAATCTATTGTCTCTTAGTTACGGGTTTTTCCTATTTAGTACAATTAAAATTCTTGACATGCTTCTTCATCTATTGCATTCGCATGCTTGGAGCAATACCTGTTTGATCAATCTCTGTCTTTTACAGGGGTGAATTGAAAAGCAGTGTGGTCACCATGATGTGTGAATTTTGCTGTTTTTCATTAGAGCTATAAAATAGGTGTGTGGGCTGAACAGCACGTTGTATTTACGAGAGGAATGAAAAACATTGGCTACACTGTAAGCGACACCTGGGGATTTTGTTTTTATTTCCCTGTAAACTAGCTGGACAAATAATGATGTTTGGTAACATCAGCTTGCTGCCAGAACACCTAGGCTGCATTTTGGGCTGTTCCACTTTGTAGTAAAATTACCTGTGAAATTACTGTCTTGGAAGGAAACTGTGCGCTGTGTTTTCAGTGCTTGGTACCGTTATGTTTCCATGCAGAGGAGTAACACAGGAAAACTGTGGCAGAAATGAAAACTTCAGATATCAAGCCATCACGAGATGGAAGGAAAAATAATGGAAAATACACACTAGTAGAAACTCTCAGCATGGCCATGGGATTGTAGAATGCACCAGCATTACTCTTGAGCTCCTCTTAAGCTTTATTCCAAATGCAAATCTGTGTTTGTGGCCAGCTGCCACTATAGCCAGCTGAACTTTAACTTTCAAGCTCTCAAATGTCTGCAGTTGATCTTTGGCTTTTCTGTACCTTCTTCTTAATGATTTTATCTGAAAGTGACACAGGGACACTGGTCTTTCCATGAGAAAGGGGCTGCTGTATTCCCTTGAAGCTATTTTTTTGGATGAACCTAACACACACAAATTAAACACGTACCTGTCATGTGCTCCTTACTTTGATATCCTGGATTCTTTTTATTTCCTAAGAATTTCCTCAACCTGTACTGTAGGTCTGTGTGTGGTTGGTGCCTGGTTTTCCATGCTCCTGGGGAGCCACTGCAGGGAAGGTGTGAAACATAACCAGCTTCACCCAGACCTGAATGTGGGACCTGGACCTAGACCCAGACCTAAATATCTCTGCTGTCCTCTACCATCACACTAAGCAGCCCTGAGCCTGGCCAGTGTCCTGGCAAGGTAACACTGAATGCATCTACATCACGTTGTTGTACTTGACAAATTTCTTGATGATTTTCAGAGTGTAAATTTTCTGTCTGAAGATTGACTTCCATATAAAATCTGGATATAAGACTTAGGATAGGAGTTATGTCATCTACTTTTAGGGATCTGTGGCAACTACTTCTTTGAGACATCTGTCCTTAAACTAGCAATAGCAAGGAGAGGCCAGTGCTGCAGGAAAAGATTTCCATGCTGAACAAGAGCATCACCATCCTGATCATTTTGAGTTACTGCACAGATAATATTGTCAACTCTGTATCTCTGTAATATGTCTTATATAAAAGCTGGGGAAAGCCTAAAGAAGCCTGTGAGAGAGAACAGTATAAGGGATAGCACAAATGAAGAACAGGGTAAGTGTTTTAGGATGATTTGTCCTGTTGCAAACACTAACAAGGAAACTATGCTGCTTTGCTAAGTGAAAACCAATCCAAATTCCACTGTTCTGCACTACAGAGTATTAGCCAAAATAAAGCTTGGATTAAAATTTTACCCAGTCTCAATTAGCCTTCTGTATATGGGTAAACCTTAGGTGAAGTGGCCAAGAGCCAAGAAATTTCCATTTCTCCTGTTCCAGCCTGGGTTAAGTGAGTGGGCTGAGACTCTGGAAAGTGGAGAGAGGTTGGGAGAGAGATGTGGGTGGGAAGGAGTCTTGCTCAGTGCCCGGAGCCAGCACAGACAGGAGTTGTGCAGTGGGGGTGTGGAGAGGTTTGTGTCCTGCAGACACTCTTCAGCTCGGTCAGGAGTGCATCTGGAAAATCCACCCACTCAGCCAGAGAGAGAGATTGATGCCTTAAATAAATAAGATGTGAATGTGTTTTTGTGATTCGGCTTGTGACTCTTAATAGAAGCAGCTGAACTTTCTGTAGTAGGTGGAGTGTGAGACCCAGGGATCCACTTTGCTTCAGCCCAGCTGAGGCTTGTAAGGAGATTTTGTATTTAAAGTTGTGTGCAGACATTCAGGCCTAGCATAGCAGGACTTTATGTCTTCTCTGGCAGCTGTTTCATAGTGCCACAAGGAGGCAGAGCAGAATTGTCTTCCTTTAAGGATATCTGGGCATGAGGGTCTGCTTAACAGGGCTTTACTCATGTTTTTCAAAACCTGAAATTTTAAATATTTGGAAAATGCTTATTGATTTGTATTACATAGCATGTCTGTGAGCTTGTATTTCAAGGTCTTGGTCAGGGAAGATGGAGAATTCTACCAATTTTAAAATTTTAATTGGTCCAGGAATGGACATGGAAGCTTTTACTTACCAGGCTTGTTATGATCAATATACCCTAAATTTGGTAGTGTTCAATGGCAGGAAAAACCTTCCCTTTCGTGTTTTGTTAGTGGGTGAAGGTATGATTTCAGACCATCTGTGTATGTAGTGACAACCATTGCCTGAAAGATTCCTTACATATATTTCTGCTTTATCATATGACAGGGGACAGTCTGGTTACAAGAAATAATAATACATAGAGCCAAAAGATATTTTTATTCCTTCTTCATTTGTTTCTAGAAGTTATTTGCTTCAGGTGGAAAACTGATGTATAATGCCCCACATAACTGGTGATTTCATTTTAAATCTGACCTGTGAGTCTCATGTTGGGAGTGGGAGAAATCTTGTCTTTAATTAAGGCTGCAGCAAATTAATCCAAACACACACTTCCAGGTTTCAGCACAGCAGCTGTGCAGAGCTAAACTCACTTGTCCCCAGAAGTTACCACACGTCTCTTCTTGCATACACAGATGTTTATATTTAAACCTGTGTTCCTTGTGTGAATACATCCAAGCTGGATTTGGCTCAGTGTGTAGGACTACCTAACAGCACAACTTCAGAAACAGACCTGTAGGACCAGATTGCATGTAGGTTCCATCTGGAAATTTGTGCTCCAAACATTGTTTCCTAGGTCTGGAAAGCAAAAAATCTGAGAGGTGGTTCTTGTGCTCACTGTATTCCAAGTCCCCATTCATGAGTATTCTGGCTGCCTCAAACAAAGTAACTTGTCTCCTTAAGAAAACAGGTCTCTTCTTGTTTAATGATACTACATGTTTAACCTCTTTAGCAAATTTATAAAAATATTCATGCGCAGATTTCAGATTTCTACAAAATTTCTTTACTCAGGGTGCCTTGCAGAAAGCAGCAGCATAGCTCGGTTTTAAGAGAAGGCAAATAAACCAACATCATGTTCTTCTGCTCATTACACAGGAGCTGAAAAAACTTTCCAGAATATTGACAATTTTAATTCTAATATGGGTTTAAATAATTAATCAAGGGTAGCTAAAATTAGGAGAAAACTTGGGGGGCTCAAAGTAATGAGTTTGGTATGTGTGAGGGTCTGAATCAGCTGAAATACTGCCGGAGGAAGAAGAAGAGTAAACATGTCTTCATTGTCTTTCTCTTGCCTCATCAAAGAGAACCCAAGTAAAGATCATTTTTTCAGAGACCCGTCATTCAACCCTTTGAGACCATCTCTCATGGACCATTTCTGCAAGGTCCAAAGCAGCACATGAAGCCACATCTGTGAAAGATCTCTGTGCTTTGTGTGGTGTTCACAGCTCCAGTTCATTATGCTTCAGAAAATTGCAGGCTCTGTGGAGATGCTGGTTTGTGGTGCCATGGTCTGCTTTTGCTTTTTAAGAGGTAACAGGAGCAAGGCAGCAGTGGCTCCTGTCCTTTCCATGTTTAGCTGCAAGTCTGTCCATTATTCCCCTTGCCCCTATCAGATAGGTCTGGAGTAGTCCAGCAGCAGGTAGAAAGCACATTTCAGTACTGAGCCCATCAAGAAGATGCTACAGGAGGGAAATTTGGTAGCTGCAGGAAATGCCTGCCCTTGTCAGAGGGTGATTGGCACCCCATAAACCCCGTAAACTTCACAGCTGCCTCTTGCTTCAGCAGGCCTTGACTCTGGGCCAGGAGCAGATGAGACTCAGCCTGAGTTAGAGCCCCTTTGCCCAGCGTGTGACCACCGTGCGTGCTGACCCACAGGACGGGAGGGTGCTGGCAGGGGCCCACCTCTGCAGCAATAGCCACATCTGCTCCTCTGCTGCAACTCTGACTCCTGAGAAACTCGTGCTCTTGGCAAGCTGCTGTGTGAAATACAACACGGTGAAGCTGTTTTTATTCTCAGTTGTCTTGCAAAAGGTTACTGTGAGTAGTTCTGTGCTTTAATAAAAAGAAATAGAGCTGTGTTCTTCACAACAAGCCCTTTTTATTACAGCTGGTTTGAATAGCAATTGGCCTCTAATCGTGTCTCCAATGGAAAGAAGACCCCTTATGAAAGCCATTCATTTACTACAAAGAATGAACTTTCCCATGCATGAAACCAGATTACCAAAACAAACCCACCAAATAAGTGAAAGAGCTACCAAGAATTTGTATATGTCCAGTGGGTATTCAAGGTGACTTAGAAGACATTAAGTGGAAGTATCTTTGTAAAAGGAAGCAGAACAGCTGACTGTGAAATTAAAAAGCATTTTACGTCAAAGGAATACTTAGATCACTGTAGCCTTCTTCATTTTGAGCTTGGCGATTGTGCTGATGTGGCACTATAATAATTTACTTTATTTTTCTCCCTTCTGGGAGGTTTCTAAAACAATATTTTTAAAAGAAAAATAAATAATGTCTAATGTCTTTTCAGTTGTTCTTCTGGGAAGTCTTGTGGTGAGTTAAAAGAAAATACTTGGTGAAGCTGTGAACGGGAGACATTTCCAGGGTGGGTGTGTTTTGAGGTTTGTTTGGGTTTTCGTAATACTCTACCCCTATGTATTTTTTTTTTAATAGTTTTTATAAGCTTTTAATACAGGGGGAACTAAATTAAGAAATTCTTCCTTATTCCACCAGTTTTGGGAGCTTTGCAGGACGATGTGTTATGGGACTATTTCCCTCTTTGAAATCCTGATGGAGGGAAGCCATGATACCACCCTAGTCCTGCAACCTTCACTCAGGCAAATTCCCAGCAAGCGTTTTTTGGTGGTCACTTTGCTGTCCTTTTTGCTATCAGATCTGTCTATGAAAATGTTTCATAGCCTCCAGGTGACCATGTTTCACCTTTCAAGATTGCTGTTTCTAGAATGTCAGAGTTCCCAGAGGGAACCAAAGGTAGTGCTATGGTCATTGTGGTCTCATGAGAAATGCCTTCTTTTCCCCCAAACACCTTCAGTTTGGAGATTGCAAAGCTTGTTCCCCTGCTCCTCTGCTCTGAGCAACACTTCACATCACAGGTAGGACTTGTTCCTAAGCATCCTGCCTCAAAGTGAAAAAAACACCACCTGAAATCAGATCAGCACTTGATAGAATCAGTAATGTGTTAATATAATTTCCTTTGAGCTTTTTAAAATAAAATACAATCCTGCAGAGTTGACTGGTTTTATGAAAGACATCCCCTTTCCGATGGACACGTTGCATCAACTCAGCCACCAAAACCACACAGTTGAGGGCACAACTCTTTTTTGGGTACTGGAATTCTGAAAGCTGCATGAAGTCAGATGGAGTTTTCCTCCTGTCCTGTGCTGGAAGTGCAGTGGTGAGAGCAGGAGCAGGAGAGCCAGGCTCAAGATGACAGAGATGCTCTGCAGCTGTGGGGAGGCAAAGCCACACAGAGCTGGCAGGGATCAGCAGGGAGGGGGTCATCCCAAAACTCTGTCAAGGGACTGTGTTGTTGCAGTCTGGTTACTCTGATTTGACCACTGCTCAGCAGGGTTCATATTTCTGTGCCCATTCATAAAAAGCGATGTAAGCCTCTTTGGACCTCTCTGACTGGTGCCTGTTGGGGCCATTCCTCTGCTGCCTTGATTTGCCAGAGCAGAGTGTGCCACACAGGCGCGTTTCGGGACAGGGTTAAAACAATCTGCAGTCTGGAAACCAGCAGGGTCCCCAGAGAGGGAGTTAAACCCAGGGAGTACTGATCTGTTTCCTGCCTTTGTTATGATTTCTGCCATGTAACACAATCTCGCCCACCAACCAGCCTAAGCGAGCCCGGCCAGCTGAGTCAGCAGGGCATGGGCTGCTGCTGCTCACCTCACGTCAGCACAGCCAGCCTCCAAAATCCCTGGCAGGTTTTCAGGTTAATCCTGCCCCAAAATCCATGGGTGCTCACCACCTTCACCCCCAAGCATCAAACAGAGCAGAGAGGAGGTGGGCAGGGTGCAGGGGGTGCTCCCCAGTCAGCTGCCATTGTGTGCCTGTCTAGAAGGGATGTACAGGGCTATAAACCCAGCTCACTGCTCTTATATGGGTCCCAACACAGCCCTTTAGAAAAATCCCCCAGAAAATGGCTATGGCATTTAAGACTCTTGGGTGGGGACTCTTCTTTGATGTCGACCTCCAAAATGTTTAAAAGACTTTATGTTCTTAAAGAAAATAGAGCATTATCTGCACATTTTTAGCCCAGCCCAGTGTGTGTGTAATCTTGCAAATGCAAACAGGTAAAATGGGACATCGTGTAGCAAGGGCAGGGAAGGGGAGCGGTGCCACGACCTGGCACTGCTCACAAATCCAGGGGGTTTCACCTCCCACTCCCAGAGACAGCCAGGCCCTGTGTGGGCAACCACTGCCTGCCTGTGAGCAGGGCTGCCCTCACCCTGAACGCTTTCACTGTTCGATGTCAAGTCAAACCAGCACCCAGGATTCTTTGCCTTCTCCAGGACTGCCAGCCCAATGAGGAGGTGCACTGGGAGGAAAGTCCTGGTGCTGCCAGAATAAAGGCTGATCAGTTTTTTGGGGAGAGGGATGGGGCAGTGGTGGACAGCATGATCCCAATCATGCTGTGGGTCCAGGTCTCCTGGCAGAAATGCTGTGCTGTGCCCAGGAGCCCTCTTGTGCATATGAGGAACCATAGAGTGATGCATGGCAAGAAAAAATCATCTCACTTTGTTTTTTCCTCTTTCTTGCGCGACTGACATGAGCTGGAGCTGACATCTGTTCCGCTTTTGATCTTTTTCTAGCACGGGCTGTATGTTTTTCGAAGCATTTCACTGCCAGAGCTGACCACTACTGAGAGAGAGAACAAGAAGTCAGCAAACATCCCCATTTAAAACTGTGCTGGTTTTAAAGCTTTGCAGATTACTTTGCTTGTTTTTCAGCCAACTCATAAGATGTTGCCAGCAGATTTCCACTAAATTAGACGTTTAAGTCAAAGTGCTTATTTGAAATATTTGAACAGTGGCATGAGGAAAGCTTAGGTGAAAGACAGAGCTGGGAGGAGGATGATCTGTAATTTGTCTGCAGCTTTGCCTGGTGAGATACTCACAGCAGACCATCATTCTCATCAGGTTATGGTTTGTTACAAGGATTTGGGATTATCTCTGCTGATTTCCCAGGCCTTAAAATTCTGATTATTCATTTTGTAGTACAGTAAGCAAAACATTGTGGGGTTTTTTCGGGGATTTCTTGCTTCAGGCTCTTTTTGAAATCCATGGAAGCTATCTGTAACATTATTTTCTCATACTAATTTTAAATGTCTTTTAGAAATCTCTGGAGAGTGGAGAATTTTGTGACTATCACTCAGGAGTTGCATTCTTAGGTCACAGACAATTCTGTTGCAAATAGTACAGCTCCACTGATTAAAGCAGTGTTGTCCCTGATAGTGTTGAAGTGTGAAATGATTTGGGTAGATTTGTGTCATCCCACTGTTAAAAGACAGAGTTAAACAATACTTGTGCAGGCAGCTGAAAGGCCTAAATAAGTATGTTGCTTTAAATCACAATAAAATCCATCATTTATTTCCATTGTATTTAGTGAATTAGAGCCAGGATCTCAGTGAGAAAGACTAGTTTCCTCTGTAGTTGCTTGCACCATCCAGTCCTTTAACACTTGTCAGAGGAGCATAAGGAAGTTTGTTAACATCAAGGAATTATTGCATCTCGCTGTGAAGTTTTTAAAGTTTTGTAGTAGTAAAGTTAGTCCTACCATGAAGTTTTGCATCAGGTTGGTATGGGATTTATAAAAATAACATTTTGTTCAGTACTGGGTCTGGGTCTCCTCACTGATTGATAGTATTAAGAGACTCTTAGTTTCCTTCTACTTAATTGGTAAGTTGCTCTTTAATACAGGCTGATTTGAGATGGACATTCCAACATTCTCATTGCTGTGTTCTTAATTTTTAGTGAACAATAGTGAATGTTGTCCTAGATGACTGGGTGATAAAACAGCTAATAGTTAAATTTGATTTTATGGTAATTTATGTTCTGAAACCATGACCATCTCCTCCATATATAGAATATATATTATCCCAGTATCTATGTTTCTGATATTTTCTTGTCTTTTAATTGGGAAAACCTTGTCAGAAGCAAACTGAAAACTCAGAGTCATGCCCCAACTGTCCCGCAGATTTATGCCAAAGGAGAAATAGCAAGGACCAGGAATAAGCAATATCTTACTTCCTCTGTTTTGTTCAAAAAAGCTTCAATGTTCCCTCAGCTCCCTTGAGGCAGTCCTCTGTCCTCATCTTGATTCTGGAAAAGTGTTTCTTGCTGTTTTTATGTATCTGGCCCACTGGGCCGTACACATGTCCCTGCTCTGTAGATCAGCTGCCTGCCATAGCCATGTTCACCCTCCTATCCAAGCAGAAGCAGCCCTCTTGCTCTGAGAGGTGGGGTTTCATTCATGAGATTACTTGGAACACTGCCTAAAACACAGAGAGAAAAAAAAAAAGACAGTTGAGCAAAACAGGAAGGTCAAGCCTTCCTTTTATCACAAAATGCAGTCATGGGTATCACCAGCCTCTGTGGAGGGCGAGCTTGTACTCATTCCCTCAATGGCATTTCCACTCCAGGCAGAGGGAGTGACCAGGAGGAGACAGAGCACCTGCTTTGTATCCTGTGCTGGTTGCTGCAGCATCACTGTGGCCTGAACTAATCATTATGGACAGCAATTAAGAGTAATTGAGGTAGTCTTTCTAGCCCAGTGCTTTCCCTGTAGCTTTTAATAAGGAGAAATTAGAAGGGGAAACAAATGCTGTTGTTCACTAAGCTCTCATGAGCAGTTTCTGATTGTCACAGGATTCAGCAACTCATTAGATGGATAGAATTGGCAGTGCCTGGTTTGAGTAACACCAGTTCTCTGCATGTCTGTGTGATGACGTTGTTTACATTCTTGAAACATGTGGAATGTTAATTTTTCTGTTGGTTTCTTCCCCCCTGGTATGGGGTTCTTGGGTTATTTTGAGCCTGAGCTTTTTTTCCTCTATTATGTAAGAAGAATATAGGAAGTGTGATATGCTTTCCTCTAGTGATACTGCAATTAAAGGAACTATGAAGACAGGACTGGCCAAATAGAATCTTTGTCACAATAAATCACTGGGTTTGGAAAAAAAAAAAAATTATTATTTTGTTCGGGGTTTTTTTGTAATATTTCCTGTGTTTGGTGAGACGAGGACAAGTACCAAACAGATTGCAAAAGAGCAGCTTGTTTGTAGTGGTAACAGCCCTGGCTGAAACAGCTGCCTCACCTGCAACCTCTGGGCTGGGCAGTCTCTGCTGGGACCGTGTCTGACATACCAAACCTTTGAGCAGCGTCCAGTGCCTGCCAATGAAAAGAGAAAATGTCTAGGGGAACTTTATCTCCCTTATCCCCCATCCCAAAATGTGGATTAGTTTTTTTTCTCCCCATTTGTTTTGGCCTAAATTCAGGACCCCAGAGCAGGAACAGCAAATGGTTGGTGAGAAGGGGCGAAGAAGATTCCGTGTCAGCTGCTCAGACTGCTGCCTACACAGCAGAGAGCCCCTCGTACCCACTGCTCTGTGGATGCCCTTGCCACACCATACCTGTGGGAAGACACCTCCATGTTTGTGCATGCCTACAAACTGGGGTCCTCAATAGCCTCTCTTCATAACATGCAACTAAAAGGGGGAATCCTCCACCAAATTTTTCTCATAAACACCACACATTTTTTACAATCAGGCTATTTGAGCATAACTTGGGGTCAGCGAACTGTTGTAGAGAGTGCTGTAACAAATGGGAAAACTGTGCTTGTAAATGCATAAGCTTTTCAGAGGCAACTGCTGATAAATTCTTTCCGTTTACTGCAGTTTCTCCAAGGAGATTTGCATTTTTCACTTTCTTGTCATTAGGCTTCACAAATAAAGGCATATAGGCTGATGTCTTCATCAGACACCCATCAGGAAACTCAGGTCTTGTTTTGGAGGGTCTGTATGCTCTCAGTCTATCTGTAAACAAAATGCACGTATTTATGACATGTTCTAGGGAGAGCAGACAGAATCAGAGGTCTTCACTTCTGATTAGCTTCTACTTTGAAAGTATTTTCACAAATGCAGTTTTCACATTTAAATAATAAACTGTCATGTTCTTCCTTCTCACATACCACTTGCCTTACCCAGATATTGATGTGCATTATTCCTGTCATCTGTGCAGTAACCGTCATATTTGTTCATTACATGCTTGGATCTTGTTTTCCAAAATCTGACGAAAGCAATCTTGTGGTTTTCTGTAAAGCTGGGAAAATTAGAGATTCTTCTTGACTGACCAATCAAATACATGAGGAATACATGAGGATGGATAGTGATTGAGAGTTTGAAGGAAGTTTGCACCCAAAAGCTAAATCTGCAGCCATGATGGCACAAAACATCCAAGTAATGAAAATCCCTCTGGATCCTCACTCTCTCAGTGCTTGGATTCTGTTTTGGATGTCTAAAATCATAGAAACAGAATCAAAGAATGTTTTGGGTTAGAAGATACATTAAAGATCATCTAGTTCAATATCCATGCCCTGGGCAGGGACATTTTCTCTAGAACAGGTTGCTCAAAGCCTGTCCAACCTGACATTGAGCACATCCCATAATGAGAAATCTACGTCATCTCTGGGCAAGCTGTCCCATTGTCTCACCACGCTCATAATAAAAAATTTCTTTCTGGTGTCCAATCTAAATGTACTCTCTGACAGTTTAAAACTGTTTCTCCTTGTTCTGTCACTATAGGCCCTGCTGAAAAGTCTCTTTCCCTCTTTCTTATAAGCCCTCTGTAAGTACTGGAATGCTTCTATAATGAGTCCCCAGAGTCTTCTTTCCAGGCTGAACAACTCCAGCTCTCTCAGTCTGCCTTCATAGGAAGGGTGCTCCCGTGCTCTGACCACTATTTTGGCCCTTCTCTGGACCTGCTCCAACAAGTCCATGTCTTTTTGTACTGTGGAAACTGGATGGACATACAGAACTGGTATTCCAGATGGGGTTTCATGAGAGAGGAGTCTTGTATTTGGGAGGTGCCCAGTGGCAGGAAGGAATGATGCATCTGACTCCATGTTCTTAGGAGGCTAATTTATTATTTTAAGACACTATATTATATTAAAGAATACTATACTAAGCTATACTAAAGAATAGAGAAAGGATACTTACAGAAGGCTAAAAGATGATGAAAACTCGTGACTCCTTCCAGAATCCTGACACAGCTGGACCCTGATTGGTCATTAGGTCTAAAAAATTCACATGAAACGAATGAAACAATCACCTGTTGGATAAACAGTCTCCAAACCACATTCCAAAGCAGCAAAACACAGGAGAAGCAAATGAGATGATATTGTTTTCCTTTTTCTCTGAGGCTTCTCAGCTTCCCAGGAGAAGAATCCTGGGCAAGGGGATTTTTCCAGAAAATATGACGGTGACAGAGTTGGGAGAGTGACCTGCTGGCTGTGTGTCTTTAATGCAGCCCAGGGTGTGGTTCTTGCTGGCTTGTGCCAAATTTTTCATGCACTGGTATCCCCAAATCCTTCTCTGCAGGGCTGCTCTCCTATCCATTCACCACCCAGTCTGTTCTGATACTGGGGATTGTCCAGACCTACATGCAGGACCTTGCACTTGGTCTTACTGAAATTCATGGAGTTCATGTGGGTCTGTTCCTTAGTCTTTGTCAAGGTCCCTCTGGATGACATCCCTTCCCTATGATGAGGGGCCATCATTCATGAATTCAATGCAGTCATTCCATCATAGAATTCCACTAGATTATCAGACATGACTTGCCCTTGGTGAAGAAATGCTGGTTGTCTCTAATCACCTCCCTCTCTTCCATATACTTCAACATAACATCGAGGATGATCAGTTCTGTGATCTTACCAGGCATGGAGGCGAGGCTGACTGGTTGGTAATCACGTCTAGCAGTGAATTAGGAGTTTATTGAAAGACTGGGCAGAAAAGATATTTTTTCTGTGTGTTGTCACCATGATTCATGGCCCATCTATTTGTGATATGGAAGTTTCAAAACATAAAATGCTTCTTTCATTTAGATTTCATATGTGGGATTACATACTGCAAGTAGGACTGCATTGCACGAGGCTGAATTTGGTGTTAAATTTCAAGTATATAAGTTTGTTTTTATACGGAAATACCTCTGTTCAGAATTAGTGCAGTGCTGATGTATTGCTCTAATATTAGAGCTTGTCAAAAACTTCTGACTCTTTTGTCTCAGAAAAAAGTGCTGGCATTTCATTTTTTTTGTTTTCTTGCTCTGAATAAAGGCACCATATGATTCCCACGCACCTTCCCCCACCAACAAGGGACAGTTGCAGAAAGGATCATCTTGGAAAAGCTTATACAGCTTTATTTTGAGGTCTTCAGCTGAAGAGCAGCTTCAGAATTCCTGATCAACTGAGGTATTCTACTTTATTCTGGTGTGATTTTAAATTTTGTTCTTTTGTTTTATGGGAAAAATAGATCAGATTAATTAGTCTCAGTTTTCACTAGGAGGCTGGGCTCCCAAGCCAGAAATGCATCGGGTATCACAGTGGTTTATTTAGGAATACTGTCCAGTGTTTCCCTTTTGCTACCTCAAAATAAACACATTTCAATTGAGTAGTGCAATTTTTCACTTTTGCAGAATGTTTTGAGGCTTGTTCATTATGCTTTGTCCAGAATCTAAACATTACCCACAGCTTATTTTAGCTTTCATTAGAGAAAAATCTGAAAGTGCTTGTAAATATTAGGTCTTTCAAATGGAACTGCCTTCTTCCATAGACTCACTAATCTAGTAAAAACTTCTACTGGGTTTAATTTCCAAAAAAAAGTGTCAGATTCTTCACTGTGGTTACTTCAGCAATGCCCTACTCAAAAATATATTGCAGGCTACTCCTTCATTTATAGAAACTATGTATTTATTATCTGCAGAAAATGTGAAAAAGTCTGACTAAAATGTTTCATGCTTGCAGTGAACAACTGCTCCCTTTCCAGTGTCTAAATGATGGGCTGCTGCTGTTACTCATGGTGCTTATTTCATAGCATCTGAAATTCATCAACAAAAAATTCATAGTAAGAATCATGCAAGATCTTGTGGTGTCAGCAGGTGAGATGAGCAAAGAGTGGGTAATAACCTGCAGGCCAAGGGAAGGATGTGACAGCAGGAATTCACACATCAGCTCTGTTCTAGGATTGAGCTCCAAAGAGTAAAAATAATAGATAGTAGTAGCATTTTAGGAGCATCTGTGATTCCAGGAGAACCTTCCCCACTGGATGACTAAGTCCTCAAGTCTTTATGAGCAATAAATAAATTCGTTCATCTGTTAGCTGTCATATAAAAGCATATTTTCATCTATATTGCCTTCCACAAAAATTATTGAGAACAGGCAAGGGTTTCTAGCCCTGTTTATAACCAGCTAGTAAACATGAGGCTGAACTATTCTCCAACTCATAAATGCTTTTTTTTCCACTTTTTTAAGTTATTTCATCTTAACACCTCTGGATCTTTTGGTACAGGGCAGGGAAAGTCTTTATATGTCAATCATCTTTATCTCATTTCAGCTTCTTAATCTGGACCTACCACAGGGACATTTTACTGAGGGATTTCCAGTTGTTTTTGGTTTTTTTTTTCACTTTGAGTATCAGAATGCAATGTGAGTTTAATGAACACAGTCTAAAAAATCACCAACAGAATATATAGTAGAGCTCAAATTACGATTTCTAGATGCATCCAAATTATGCTTTAGAGAATAAAAACCTCTCTAGAACTTTCAGAATAGGGCACAGAGATGAAGGATGGGAGAGATGTAACACTCCCATTCTTCAGCTCAGTTCAGCAGAAGTTTATCATCAAGTGATGTGTTGTGTCTATAAAATTGCTCAGTGTCCCACACAGATCAGGGCTGTATTTGCCTGGAGTGTTCTATGCTGAAAAAGGACTTGTTGACAGACTCCTTGCTGCAGCAGCATCACGGAAGGTATTACAGCTAATTCAACATGTCTCTGGCAGGAGTTAGGCAAGTTTGAGGCTTCTGTGGTACCACTGTGCTTCCACATCAGCATTTGTGAAAGTTAACTCAGTTCCTTATGAGCAAATATAAACAGACCAGTTCAGGTTGTACAAATTCCAGGGGTGGAACCAGTGCTCACAGCTGTGACAAAACAGGAGTGTGACGTGTCCAGAACAGAGGAATACTGTTTCTTCCTGAAACACTCTAAAGGCAAGGAAGATGGAATCTGCTGAAAACGTATTTTTAATGGAAAACAACCTTGAAGTTATAGTGTTTTCTGATATTTAACTTATTCTGTTTGTTATCTGAAATGATGGCACAGACCATTTTTTATTACTGTAGTACATTTACCAAGTCTCATGCAATTAGACTGTTTTCAGCAGAAATAAGCAAACTGAAGGAGCAAGATTTTCCTGACAGAAATCCATGATAAGCAATTAAATCTGTCTTGTCACTGTGGAGAAAGGCAGGCTGCCCGCTCAATCTGATGAAAGTTTTCCTTTGGATTATTCAGGCAGCTGAATCCATCAGCTCTGCCTAGTTTGGGATGTTTTTTGTCTGAGTTAGGTTGAATGTGATATAGAGGGATGTAAGAAAGCGCACTGGAGAGATCACACTTCTTTATGATGCAGAATTTTTCATACTGTTATTCAGAAGGTGTTTTGAGAATTGCAGAACACCCACCCTGCTGGGTGTTTCCAGGTAGAAGCTGACTGTGTTCACTTTCTCTCAGCATTGAGGGCTCCACATTAGAGAATGGTCCAGGAATTGGCTGCAAACTGTCCATGAGCTGCGGTGTTCTGGCTGAGGTGGTGTGCAGCTCCCAAAACATGTGATGTAAACAGGATGAGTGTTTTGCTTTTTCTGGTCGAGTGTGGAAAGAGTCTGGCTGACCTGTTGTGCTCCTCTCCAAAATCTTTTGGATGACTTAGAGGAGCTAGGGAATCACCAAGGGGATCAGGGATTGAATCGTAAGGAAGGATAGTGGAGTTTAGTGTGTGCTCGCTGCTGAGCACTAATGAAGCGAAGCTGTCCTTGGCTGTGCATGCCGAGGGGTGATACTGAGTTACGTAGTCCATGGTCCAATTCTGTGTAAATTAAACCCTTGTTGACACCTCATGGGTTTGGGTGGGTGGCATGCACCATTTCCTTTTCTATCCAGAGCATTTTTGGGGTGGTCACAGCACTTCAGAGACTTACACTGGGTGTGCCTCAGGCATCCTGACCTATGGCCCACTGTCTTCTGCTCAGGACGGTGAGGTGACAGGGTGGGCAGCAGACTGCTGTCTCCCATGCCTGGGTTCAACAGCAGTGGCCTTGAAGCTGTGCTTTTGGGGCTGCCCCCACATTTGACCCCAGCTCTGTCAAACTGGGGAATTTTCACTTGATCCATCTCATCAATCTAAAAGGTATCACGTTTTTTATGCCTATTGACATCTTCTGTCATGGCTAACCAAACTAAGTAGGTATTGATGGAAGAGAATTTGGTATCCTGGATCTACCATTAACTATTACTTAAGAATGAAAGTGAGCTGCAAACTTCATCCTGTCTTCCCCAGTTTTCATGAGGATAAATCCATGATGATATTAAATCAGGATGCAGTAAATGGTGTAAAGGAAACAGTCATTTGGAAGGAAGGATAGTGCAGCCTGGATGGGTATGTTAACCTGGGCACTGAGAGAAACTCATTCTTGAAAATGTTTTGCAGGGGCTATCCCAAAGTCCATGTAGCTTCAGTAATCCAGTGATCTGTTCCAGCTGTTATCATGAGCACCACAGCATAATAATCACCTCCGTGTGCATTACTCATTCTGCATTTTGTGGTATGTCTCAGTACTTATTGGATCATTGACAGGGGGAACAAACCATGCGTTGAAGAAGACCTGGATGTAATTAAGCATTGTTCAACTGAATCCTATTAGTGTTAAATAACAAAAGATGTTCCACGTAATCTGAATTAGTAAACTACATGGAGGAGTACAGCAGAGTCACGAAGGCAAGGACTGATGCTCAGCAGAGACTGCTGCTCTGGGAGATATAGCCTTGGTGACATATTAGCCACGGTGCCTGTTAGCCATGTGTCATTAATTCTGGCTTAACATTCTCCAGATATGAGAGGGGAGTGCTGAGGTTATGCAGGCATTGACTAATGACAAATAAAACCTGGCCTGGCATGAAAGAACAGATTTTTGTAGTCTATAGTGAGCATATGCCCAATATAAGAGAAGACAGAAAATATTTCAGGGTGATGCTTCTACTTTATCACAGGAATGGATGTGAAGTCCTGGGGAATCTGCTGACCCTGTGTAACAAAACAGTAGGGGCCAGACAGACCACTATTAGCAGACCCCAGCAGGATCTGCTTGCCCTGCAGGTGGCTGATGCTGCACTCACAAGTCTGCTTATGTAACTGTGGTGCAGTGCAGAGACACACAACACATAGTAAACAATACCAACAGCATCCAGGGGAGAGATGCTCCATTTCTGCAGCAGAGTCCAAGGCGGGCTGGGTAATCCCCAACCCTTCCAAGCAGCAAGCCCATTTTCTGACAGACTTGCATCCAGTGTGTGGCTTGCACTCTGGCTCAGATTGCTAATAAATTCAGTCCACTGAGGTGCTCTAATAAGGGATCAGTTTTTAGGCTCTAGCTAGGTGCAAGTCTTGCCAACATAACCGTGCTCAAGTACTTAATTTTGGACAGATTTCCTCTTGGCACCTGGAAACCTATAAAAGTGTGAGTTGAAATGCAGGGAGAGAAAATGCCTCAGAAACTCAGCACTACATTTGGCACTTAATGTTCTTGATATCAGTGCAATGCACTGGGTGAAATGTAGCAGTTTTATTCCACCATAAAAATGATGAAGAGGATGCAGTTTTCAGGTTTCTTTCAGTCAATTGTGTGAGCTTTCCTTGTTGATATGGTTGTTAAAAGAAGCTTCCTGTTCTTTTTAGTGAGTGTTGTGGCTTAACCCCAGGTGGCAGCTAAGCCCCACACAGCCGCTCATTCACTTACCCACTAGCAGGACCAGCTAGAGAATCAGAAAAGTAAGAGTGGGAAGACTTGTGGGTGGAGATAAAGACAGTTTAATAGGGAAAGCAGAAGCTGTGCACAAGCAAAGGAAAACCAGGATTTCATTCACCACCTGATACTAGCTCAGTAGGTTACAGCATGGTGCTGATAACACCACCATTGCATGTTTGATCACTCTCCAGGCCATTCCCTTGAGAGTTGAACTCAATGATCCTTGCAGGTGCCTTCCAACTCGGAATATTCTGTGAAATATCTGAGAGATAATTTATTTCCCCTGGTCAGGCAAGTGTTCAACCATCTCCAGAAAAGCTGAGCTCCATCACATGTAACAGTGACTTGGGAAGACAAGCACCATCACTCTAAATGCCCCCATCTTCCCCCAGCTCTGTATGCTGAGCATGATGCCATATGTTATGGAATATCCCAGTGGTCAATTGGGATCAGCTCTCCTGGCTGTGTTCTCTCCCAGCTCCTTGTGCACCCCCAGGCTGCTCACTGGTGGAGGGATGTGAGGAGCAGAAAAGGCCTTGACTCTGCATAAGAGCTGTTCAGCAATAATGAAAATGTCCCTTTGTGATCAGCACAGTCTCCAGCACAAATCCACAGCATAGACCCATATCAGCTACTAGGAAGAAAATTAACTCCACCCCATTGCAAACCAGCACAATAAGCAAGAAACAGCTGTGGACTTTAGTTTATACTTCATATGTTCCAACACAGCAAAATGTTGTAGGAATTAAGGCCAACAAGCACAAGTACTGAATGCAATGATGATGGAACTAATACTAGTAGAATTAGGGAATACATGGGTTATTATTATTTTTGTTGTTACTGTTTCATCAGAGGCCATTATCCTACAATTTTTCTTTTGGAACCGGATTTCAAAGGTGATTAAGGAATTTTCTTTATCCAACCATATTTCAGAAAATTCTCACCAGAGGAAGATGCTCAGTTACATCTTGTACATCCATTTGACTTAATAAAGACATCTGAGGCCAAAGAAAAATTTTGCTAGTCACTCCTCTTTTTTATTAGAAAAAGAGAAATCACACTCTCTTCAGCACAATTATGTTGGTTTCTTGTGTATCGTGTCGTGAGGTAAGCTGCATATTCATCAACAAAGTGAGGAGAGGTGAACAGTTTTTATGAAAGTATTTTCCTTAAGAACAGTGGGAATTCACTGGTTGCTTCTCAGTCATCACTGATCTTTTCAACAAGGGAAATGTTTCTCATCATCCTTTTGGTACAGGAGGTGAGACTGAAACCAAGGTAAGAAATTTGCTTGCGGTCATGGCAGATCAGCGTTTCTGAGGAACATGTAGAGCAATTAGCAATTAATTTGTGCTCTGATATGAGACAGGAGGAAAGTCCTACTGGTCTTCCAGCTCTAGTGCAAATGCCTGTGTTGTGCTGGAAAATTCACATCAACTCCATTTGAAAAAGTAAGAAGGAGAAAACATGCTTTACAGATGGTGTGGTTCTTTGCCTCTGAGAGAAGAAGAAGCAGAGCACAGACATCAGGAGAAAGCAAGGGAGCTGGAGACAAAGCAAGGCTGGTGGGGGGCACCCAGGTAACTTTACCCAACCACAATCCCAACATGGAAATAAAATGCAAAATACATTGAACAAGTGATTTATAACTGAAGAGTAAGTGCCAAAAATTTTTTTGACACTTATTAAAAGTTTAGTGTTACTGTGGGAGAGTCTTAAATTGCAGTAATGGTAGGAAGTGGCACTGTTAGGAAAATTTATAGACATTTCTAGAGCACCTAAAATTTTTGGATAAAAGGTAGCAAGGCCATGCAAACTCAGTTCCAAGTGCAAATTATCAGTCATATAAATTCTCTTTCCATGTGTAGGTGTAAGGAATGAGAGAAGTAACTATGTGGCCAGGTTGTGGTATGGCTAAAAAACTTGACATGACTAAACAAATCATACAGCCTTCCCTGTAGAAGAATTCCACATTTAGAAAGAGCAGATGCCAGTTGTTATCAGTGCCAGAGATGAGTGGCATCCAGCCAGAACCATGCAAGCTCCAATGTGTTTCAGGAAAAAAAGATGAGAACTCAATTTTAGGTCAAATTTGACTATGTGATCTTGGTTCTCAAGTGGTTTCATGTCTGGGAGAAATCTATAGTTTGTAAAAAGTTAACGCCTTAAAATGGTAATTGTGGTCAAGAGGTTTCTTTCATTCAAAGTAAATGAGAATATTTTGGTGCATGTAAATAAGAACCTAATTTATTTGTCACAATGTCAAGTTCTCCAATCTCCTCTTGTAGCTCTGAAATGAAGGAAATTTTCTACTGGAGGAAGTAAATGCAGCTGGGTCTTTTTTTGCTTTTCGTTTTTTTTTTTTTTTTAAGGAAGCTGCAGAACAACTAAATACAAATGCTGCACCAACTACAGAAGTCTGTAAAGAAATCACCCAAGGGGTGTTTGCTGTTGTTTTCACAAAATGTATAATGCTATTTTTAGATAAGAAGTTAAACTATAGGAAATAAACACAAGCCTCCCAAGCCATGTGTTTGAGAGGCATCCAAATTGAAGGCCAGTCTGTTAGAAGACAAATCTACCATGGAAGCCCACAGATTTGTCCTGTATCTGTGTGGTACTTTACTTGGGAGTTGAGACAAGTAGTGGCTTACAAACAGCTCCTGTTTTGTTTCAAAGCCACATTGTAGTAGGCAAGTGTTTGTGCAAACTGTTAGGGGCAGCTTTCAGCTGGTATGAGTACCTGCTGACAGGCAGAAAATTGCATTTGCAAATGTTTTATCAACAATATTTTATGTAGAACCTTTTGTAATGAAAACAGTAATATGTCTACTTGTTTACTGCAATTGTGAGTTTTTGGTACATCATTCTCTCTCCTAACCATATCACAATTCATGGATTTTGAGGAGCTGAGTTCATGTGGGTCAGGAAAGCTATTTTGAACCATGTTCTTGGTGAGGCAGAAATGTCTTGTAACCCACCTCTCTCTCATATTGCTAGTTTGTGCTGCTCCCCAGTCCCTTCCCAGGATTGCTGAGACTGCCATATCCGTAGGAGGAGAGTACTCTAGCACTCCAAATCAGTGAAACCACCCACCAAGAAGGATTTAGGATTGAAAAGCCATAGCTTCAGGCAGCAAGGGAAGTGCAACTCTTCTGGCCCTGGTTGCTGGGAGAATATAGAGTAAAATCTGTCTTTAGACTGGCAAGGATGAGATCCAAGCTCCTTGGCTTCTCTTTAACAAGGGTATCCCCCCTATTTTTTGGTGTTCTCAATTCTCCTTAGCCTTGGAGAAGTGAAGAGAAACTTTGAATGAGTGTTCCATCTGACGAAATGCTTGCTTGCTGAGCTGGCTGAGCAATATTTCTTGCTTGTTAAGCTCAAGATACATCTTCGCACTTCATGAACTATTGAAAAAAAATCTCTTACTGATGCTCAGCCAAGGTGGCCATGGAAAAGCAGCATGGCTTAAAGGGCTGTCGTAATTCCTAAAATTGCTTTAAACACGCTGTGCTACTGTGGGAGAAGCAACTTTTGAAATAATGCGAGTCCCTCGTGGTCATGTTACCTAAGGAGTCCATGCTGCAAAATGTTTTGGAGGCTGCATTTCTGCTGGAGAGGACCCTGTGGTCTGCCAAGGCTTGGCACTGCTGTTGGCTGAGCGGGAATGTCACTGCCTGTGATGCCAACGCAGAGCCCAAGGGCTCGTTCTCCTCTTTGAACTGAGGACCCCAGAGCAGCGTTCCTTGGTTACACAATAAAATAATAAAAATGCTAGTTTAAAATTTGAATTAGTAAATAACTATTTTTGGCTTTCTTAGAGACAGCATCTGTAAATAATCAGGCAGAAGCCTTTCCATAAAACAACATAGAAAAACCTCAAAGAGCATTTAGATTCTGCAACATTTAAACAAGATTTTTAACTCATGGGGAAGCCAACATCAACACAATGCTTCCTGCACATAAAAGCATGGAATTTCTTAGCAGTGTGGGGGCAATAAATGACTATCACATTTCCCTCCTTTCTAAAACCTAAATATTTTTCAATGGAAATAGTAATATTGATGGAAAAAGAAAAGAGGATCTTGAGTTATGTAAGAATTTATTTAAGCTCTGAACCTTCATGTACTGCAGACTGGAGGCTAATTAAAGAAAAACTTAAGCTGTTCAGTTTTGCTCTAATTGTCCTCCAAGCTGAGGAGATCAAATATGCTAGCTGAGATCCTTCTTCTAATGATTCACATTCGTGACCCAAGTTTGGAGTTCATTCCTGCTGCTCTCAGCCAGGTCCTTCCATAATTCAAACAAAAGAGATGAATGATATACTCTTAATTTTGTCCTCTGCAGAGGCAGGAGGACGTGATGACAAACAGCTATACACATTTATGCTCCTAGCAACCTCTGACCACAGGGTTTGCCCACAATGTTTGTGAAATCAGAAATTCATAGCCAAGTACATATGCATGGGTTATTTGTTAGGGAAAATGTGAACATTTACCAGTGTAAAAAAAAATTAATACTTTAGTCAAGATGCTGTTACCTTGATTTCTTAGCTCTTTTAGGAGATTTGCTGTTATCTCAAGGGGCTGCCTAGTCAGGCTCTTGTGCTTGTGAGTGGGAAATCGTTTATGAATAACTGGCTAAATTTCTAGTCATTAGACCTGACTGAAACCTATGGATCTCCAAGCTGTGGATGAATGAACCAGCACGTAGCAAGTTTCTGGGAGGGATGACTATTGCAGGCAATCTAAACTGGGAAGTGTTACGAATTTAACATGGCTCCACAAGCAAGCTCTGTGGTTTCACAAACCACCCCTGGTTTGTGGACTGCTGCTAGAGAAGGGCTGAATTAAGCATTTCTTTAATCTGTGTGAATCTCTGAGTAAAGAAGCAAAAATCAGTCTTGCATTTCCTGTTTACCAATCTGGTTAGCTTTTAGCTATAGTTTGTAAGTTGTCATTTAGAGTGTCTAATTATCTAGCTTCCCACAAACAACAGATTTGTGACTTTTCCCAGATGAGGCACAGTTATGAAAAGTTATACAGTAGAGGAGTCAAGATAATGGTATGCAAAGTTGTGCCTAGATTTGTTTTTCTCTGCTAAATGATTTACTCATTTTGATAGTCTGACAAACGCCAAAGCAATTTCCCAAAAAGCTAATGTTTGCTTCATCAGCAGCTTTCAGAGAAAACAAAATGTTGTGGTTTAGACATGGGGAATAAGAGATCAGAGAGTATCGCAGAGATACTGAGCTTACCAAAGTGCACCCACTATGAGTTCTGAGAGCCCTCAGAAAGAGGTCACTCGGTGTTGGTGGCACCTGGGAGCCTGGCACAGTTCTAGGTCCTGGCTGAACCACCTCCTGGCCACCTCCTGCTTTCTGGCTGCCCCCAGCAGGTAGAGCTGGGCCACAGGCACATAAAACAGTGCCCAGGCTGTGCGTGGTCTCTCTGCAGATCAACACTGACCTTTTCAAATTAACAAAGGACAGCTAAGCTGGTTTGCAGCTTTGAAGATCCTGGTTGGGTTGGGTATACCACCACATGAAAATGCTTTGATGAAAGTAAAACCTGAATAAAGACAAGACTCCATCCTCTGGAAAGATTTTAAACTCTATCCCACAGTAAGAATTTCTTTGGGTTGTTTTTTTTTTTTTTTTTGCTTGTTGGGGTTTTTAATTTGTTTTGTTCTGTTTGTTGTGTTCTGTTTTGCTTTTTAACTGTTAAATTTGGGAACAGAGCAGAGATTGGCACTTCTATTATGGAACCATGAGAAAACCAAAGGTTTGTTCTGTAATTACTTTTTCAGTGTAGCTTTCTTTTCACAGAATTACAGGATGGGTAAGGTTGGAGAGGACCACATCTGGTCCAACCTCCCTGCTCAAGCAGGGCCATCCTAGAGCACGTGGCACAGGGTTGCATCCATACGATTCTTGAATATCTCCAGTCAGGGAGATTCCACAGCCTTTCAAGGCAATCTGTTCCAGTGCATGGTCACGCCAAAATCAATCTAAGCTGCTCTCAGGAGAGCAAAAAGCTGATGTGGAGTTTGTTACCAGCCGACTGACAGACCTGCAGTGATGAAAGTGCGTGCCAACCCTTAAGTGTTGTTTGCGCATTAGTTTGTTTTGCTTGTTAATATGACCTGTGGCTTTTAACATTTTTCTTTGACTACAGCACTTACAGTTTAAGAAAGATACTCTGTGAGTTACTCCTGAGAAAGATACCCTTAAGAAAAGTTTCCCTGCAAGCAGGAAGGATGCTGAGCAGAGGAGATAACTGTCAAATGGCAATCCTGCAACTCTTCAAAGTAGAGCAAGAAAATGTTACTTAGCAACCATGTGGTTGACAAAAAGATTTATTAACTTGGTTAACACATCTCTTCAATTTACAATTTTTCAGGTAGTGTAAACTGATGGCAATAGATTTTTAGTACATAAATTAAAGACATAAAAGCAGGTGCATTTCCCCATGTTACTTGACCTTACATGTCTTATGCTGCTGCATTTTCATAGAGGTACTCCAATTTTTCACATTGTATCTAGTATCCATGCAAGTCATGATTTCTCGTGGTACTTTCCAGGAGTGCAGAAAGTTAAGTCAGGAACTGGGTTGATGTAGTCTCTCAAGTCAAGAAACCAATGGGCAAGATTGTGCTGTTTAGGTATTGTGAAACATTTTCTGACGTCCTAGTTCAATAGGTAATGAATGCAGCATGATCAGCACCAACACAGAAGTAATAGTGTACAATATGTTTTTGAACTTTTTGTTCCTATCTTCCTCATTCACTCTTTTCATGCCATGTGGGTAGCTAACAGATGTGTTATATTATACTACATTAAATCCTGTAGAGGCAATAGTCTTAAGTGCTGTGTCAAATATTTATAATGTGGAATTATTTTAGGACAGGAGCCAAGTGCAATATGGCATCCTTCATAGTGTCTCTCTTGTTTTTGTATGAAGTGGAAGCTCAGCTACTTACAATTACAATTTTACTTCTTTAGTCTTCAGCAACCCTTTTCATTTGCCACCATTTGAATATGTCTTAATTATTACCATACATTAGAGCCACTGTTGCTTTCTTCATTAGCTCTCTTATTTAAGCTGGGAAGGGCCAAGTTTTCAAGATTCCCATTCTAGCCCTACTGGTCATCTGGCTGGGCAAGACCCATCTTCCTTGGGCCCCTGGGGCTCAGCACACGTACAGGCACTGACTGTGCCCTCCAGCAAGCCCATGGCTACAGACAGACACTGGGAAGGGCCAGCCTGGAAGTCATCAGTGCAAGGCTGGCTGCCGCTGCCACATCATGGCGTCATGATGGTGATGCCATCATGAGGGGCCCAGGATTTGGCTTATTGGTGCTTCTGGCCTGAGGGTGAGGGTGTGGGGTGTGGAGCCCAGGGGGCAAATAAGCCTGGCACATCCTGCCAGCTGTTTTGCACCTTTTGCATTACAGGGAGGTTATGTTTTTTGACATTATGTTCTCCTTGATATTCAAGACCTTAACAGTTTTAATAGCAAGAGGAATTTTCACTCCTAAATCTGCATAATGCAGTGTTTATGGACAATGTCTTTCTTGCTTTTTTTTTTTTTTTTTTTTTTTACTTTGCAAAAATGAAGACCCTAACCATAGCAGCCTGTCCTGAAATCATCTAAAATACTTGCAGCTATTTTCTCTTTAGAAAATCAGCATGTTAAGGGAGTTTGTTGTTCATCTAAGGCCACATGTCTTCCATTTATGAATCTGCTTAAATGCCAAACTTCTGCATCCTTCTTTTACTTCCTTTGACTTCCAAGCTTATCTAAGTCTTTTTTTACTTGAACTAAGTTACAGGTTAAGTTAGTAATTAGACATTCTCTACTCAGAAATATTGACAATATTTTTACTCCTTATTCAGAAATATTTCTCTCAGAATGCATTTGTTACTCAACCACCTGTATGACTGACCACATAATTGAATTGTTCAGTTCCTTTTGATTGTTTTAATCATTTACCCACACATGCAGGATCCCAGCTTCATAGTTTGATATTCAACAGGAAAATATTTTTTTGTTGGTAGACGATTTTCTAAAGACTTCAAAATTGTTTTGTCATTTAGATAGTTTAGAAGCATCATTCTTGGCTACTGTGATTCATAAGGTCTGAGTTTGGTTGAGGCCAGAGTCTGTTCCAGTGCCTCAGTTTGTTTGTCCATTAGCCTGTGGGCATGGCTAATGTAGCGTGGAGAATGCCCAGATAGTTCCATGTCACTCTCAGCTAGTGACATATAAATAGGACTGTTTGCTATCTCTCTATCACTTGAAGTGAGACTTACACTGATCAGCATTGGTATGGCTGTAGCTGAAATACAAGCAAAGATGGATGAGATGAGATGATCGGATGAGATGAGATGATCAGATGAGATGAGATGAAATGAGATGGAGACAGCACAGAGCTGAGTGATGAAATATTTTGTACAACAAACGTGTGTCCTCTGCCAGACATTTTCTGAGCGGTGCCAATCTTTACCTCTGCACAAGTGGTATGCATTCATTTCAGTGCTATCACTCTTACTGGAAATTTTTCTCCACATTTAGGACTTCAGAGAATGTATTCAACTACATCTTCTTGGCATTTTGTTTATATTTGTTTGGTTTCCAAACTAAAACCAACAGCTACTCTATTCTAATCATTATTGTATTACAAAGGGGGGCAGCTGTGAACAGTATGTAGCAGGGAAAATGAGGGTAGGCCTCAAGTTTCTCTGTAAGGGCCTTCTTTTAATACTTTCAATCCCAAATCCTAGTGTAAAAGTAACATAATTTTTATCATAGTATCTTGACAACTTTAATCTTCTCTGCTGGCACAGGCTGTAACTCACTCTTCAGACCCTTTCTCCATGTTTGCAAATGGCCTCGAGGAAAATGGAAACTATCTGCTGTTCCATTAAAAAGGCAATTGAAACAAACATAAAGATCTTGGCGCAGAAGCACAAGTCAATCTTAGTTTCTCAGTTCAGTGCGGCATTTTCTCATTCCATAAGAAAGGAACACTGTCTGAGGTTTTCAGCTACTCTGGGTGGGCTCACAAGCCAGCAAAATGAAGGGGTGGTTTCTACCAAACTTGGCTTGGGTCTTGTGTAACAGCTCATAAACACCATGATTTGCATAACCTCTCCAGCATCTGCACGAGAGCGACTGTCAGTCAACACTTCTGGCACGTCAGGGTCATTCTTAACACATTAGATGTGAAAGGGCACCAACAGGGTGAACTTAATATCCTTCCACTGATGTGACCCACATACCATCCAAGACAGGGAAGGATGTTTTCAATCAGGTCAAAATGAAGATGACTACAAGCTGGGACCATTCAGTCTCTGAGCTGTTTATCAATCAAATATATGATATTCTTCATATGGGTTATTCTTGAAACTATCTAAATTTTCAGGTCTCATTGAGACATAAAATAGCCAGACTGTCAGTCTGGTTTTCATTTGTGCTCTTTCCAGCTTGGCTGTAATTGAGAGCAGCCTCATGCAGTCTATCTATAGCTTCCTATACTTTTAGGCCTGTGTGCTTCCTGCTTTCACACAGGGTCCATTAGAATAGCAACAAGAGAGAAGTTTGGGGAAAAATAAAGAAAATGTGCAGAATACATTTTGCTTTGACAGACTATTTGACTACAAGACCCTGAAGAAATTTTTTAATTCGTGCTTTCTTTCAAAGTCACAGGGTGGTGGTTTTTGTTTGCCCTTTAGTCCCTCTTTAAGCTCAAGAAGATTTAGTTGCTAAGACACCTTTTAAAGTCACAGGAGGTTTGCACCTTCATTTTTAGATGATATTGTGCCCTAAAGTAGCCTATGCCTGCATGACTTGCTCTGAGCCCCAGTAACAGCCAATGAAAGGACATTGTCCATTCCAGGCCAACATCCTGGCTCCTGGGCTCTTTTTCCTTGAATATGTCAAGGAAGACAGGTAAGGTACAAGAGGTCAATGGGACAACTTAAACATTCTATGAAAAAAAATATTGAGGCAAATGACTTTGTGAAAATTGTCACACCTGCGTCTCAATCTTTCCTTAAGCCACCCAACTTTTCTTAGAGCACTTAAGAGTTGTGTCAGCCCCCAACTAACTGAAATTCCTGCTTTCATGCTGAGCATATTCCTAAGTGCAATCCCCTTCCTTCAGCAGGCTTGAAGGAGGAAATTCTTTCAGTCAGGCCTTCTGAGGGTTTACCCACTGACCTATGCAATGTCTGTTATGGCAAACGAATCAGCTTCACTCTTTACATATTTCCTCACCATTTTCCTGTCATTGTTCATAAGGGACTTTTTCTAGTTCACTCAAGACATAACCAGTTATTGGATGCTCTGGTATATCTTGTTATATATTATCCTCAAAATCCATTTAGTGCCTAGTATTTTTTTGAAGCATTTTTCTTTAAATCATTCAGAGTCTGCCTATGATTTTGATAGATTTCCCTCTTGCACATCCACATATGATGACAAAAGTAATGTCTGAGTTGGAGATTTGTACTCTGGTCTTTTAGTAATAGATGTTTGCTGACCAAATATTATTTGAGATGGTAAATGTGGCTGTTGACCTGTCAACTGATATCCTGTCAAAGAAGTTGGCTTCATCTCCTTTTCTGCATCTCAAGGGGGATAATATGTTGTTTCCAAGGTATGGAAATTATTTAATATCTGGTGTTCATGCTTATTTCCAAGCAGTATTGGCACTAAAATGTCACTGAGGATAACTTTACTTTGTTGGGGTTTTTTCATGACAGACTATTAGTACTTTGGTTTTGTGACGCTGAATGCTTCATTTGAATGTTGGCTGGGCTGTCACTTAAAAGAGCAGGACTATCAGCAAACTGAGCTTAACTGGTGATAAACTTTGTGGTAACTTTATGGTAGACCACCACGTTTCTCTTTCCTCAAAACTGAGTACAAGTCAACAAATGGAGATGGATATGGGGATTTTGCTCTAGAAGGAGCCAAGGATCTGGGTTTTAGGTGGGCTAAGGAGTGTGTGCACCATCAGGGGAGTACGCCGCACTTTGCACTTTGTCATGGCTTTTTTGGGGAAACACTGTTGTCCCAAAACATTTAGTATGATCTGTAATAAACATTGGAAAGGGTGTTAGAAGAGTGTGCTTGTAAAATTAAAGCCAGGTCCAGATTTGAGTCACTCTATGATTTGAGTCACTCAAGCCTGCCTTTTTCAGGCTTGCTTGTATTACTAGTTTCAAAAGAGGCTGAAATGCTGTGATGATGAACATCATTTGGAGAGAAACAAATTAAAGTAGAAAGGAGTTCAAATGCACATCCTTCCTCTTCTTCATTTTAAAGAACTTCTTATGAATAAGTTCCAAATTACACAATCAATCAGATTCATTTGCTGGTGCTTTTTGTCAATTGATTTTACTTCTTTTTGACAGCTGCATCCCTGTGCAAATGTAAAATCTGAGCTCCCCACTGAGCCCTGAGTTTGGAGTAATTCAAACCTCATCTGAAACTCTTTATCCAAGCTTCAGTACTGCCATTCTCTGTGTGTGTGTGTGTATGTGTATATATATGAAGTTCAAGTCTTTTTCTTACATGAAAGTGATTGAAAGAAATGTTTTTTCACTGATGACTGGTTGAATAATGTTTAGTGTGTTTAATTCCAAACAATCAGTTCCATGTATGATTATAAAATGCTTCTCTTTCCAAAATAACACAGGCATCTCTTTATTACAGTTTTATAATGCCAGTACCTGTTTCTTTCCTAAGTTTTGAAGACTATATGCAGCTAGTAAGAGTACTAAAAAAGTCAATTTGTACAATATGTGTGTGTGTTTGTGTATACATACACTTAAAACATGCATGGCTGTTTCACATGCCTGTGTTAGGGGGTATCCTGTGGAGTTCTAGGTAGATCATTTACCACAAATGTATTGCTTAAGGCGATGGTAGATTTTCAATCGTACTCCGCTTTGTCACACTGAGAAACAATGAGAGCTTTCCAAAATAGTTTACATGCCATATAATTATTTTAGCAGCTGTGGTTTCAGTTACCTTTAATTAGTTCCCCCTGCAGCTCTAAATAAAGAGAGGCTTCTGTTAAATGCAGTTATTTTCTTCTGCAGATGGCATGATGAAGTGTGGCTACTCATAAAAGGAGACTACTGAACACCACATGGCAAACTTGAGGATCTAAAGCAATGTGATTATGAGTTAAGGACCATGGATTTCTCCATGGATTATTTATGATTTCCAGTCACTGTTTTTATATCAGAATGGTCAGCCCTAAATTTTATGTCAGCTGGCATTGCTGAAATGTTGTCTTAGATGCTTGAGAGCTGGTGAGATAACCCTCCACCATAATGAAATGGTGTTTTGACATTGTCCTGTATTTTCCCTATATCCCCATATTTACTTGGTTCAGTGGCCCCAACCCTCCTAGGAAGCATGGCTTGATCTCTATGAGCATCTGTTAAACAGACGAAAAAGCCTCCTAAAGACAGTTTCCTTCTCTTATGCATAGGAGAAATTTTCAGACCCCATTCAGGCCTATAGGGTTTTAAACATTCCAGTTGGAAACTGTAGGGCTGCGTTCTGTTTCATAGGACTTAATGGTATGTGCCCTGCTGCCGTCCATAGCAGCAAGCAAACGCACTACTTCTTCCCAATCAGGATTTCATATAATAACTTCTTACAGAATTCTTCAGATATTTCAAGTTCATCAACTTTGTGACTCTTCAGCTGTATAAACAAAAGCCACATGAAGCAAAGTAAGGGTTCACAATGACACAACTTGAGTTTTAAGTGGTAATTTTAGTGGTTTTTTTTTTAGAGGTAAAAACAAATATACATAAATAAAGATGTTTGACTTGTATTGCTGCTGACTGACAAGGAGGGATGTATCAGAGTCATGACTTCATTCCATGAGAGTGAACTTCAGCATGGAAGGCGATGTAAGACATCGTGTAGCAGGGCCCAGCAGGGAGGAGAACCCTGCTGGCTTCCTTCTGCAACTGCTGGATTGTTTAATTAATTTAAAAAGTGTTTCTGTTGCAATCACAAATGTTCCAGTTTGTGCTGTTACCCAAGGTCAGAGCTCACCTGACCTCCCTGGCAGAGGAAGAGAAGGGTAAGGAAATCAGGAAAAAAAAGAGTAAGCAAATCACTCTAAGGAAGCCTTGTTTCTTTTACCCCAAACCCAGCAGAGCAAGAAAGGCTGAATTGAAAGGGAAAAGGGCTAAGACTGAGATTGATTAAGAGAGGTCCAACCCGAAGAAAAGGCAAAGAACAAAACAACTAAGACAGAGAAAAATAAACTACATTAAGATTGAGCTCAGATGAGGCAGTCGGCCGCTGGCCAGGAGGGAGCAGCTGCGGCAGGAAGGCCTGGGTCCCATTGAAACAGAAAAGGGGCCATCTTTCTGCTGGAATGAAAGGGAAACAAAAATATAATTCACCTTTAAAGGAACAGAAATGGGATTCGAGGCTAGGGGAAGGGCAGAGAGGAATAAGAATTTGTGAGTTATTTTTTTTCCTAAGAACAAGGCAATGGCTGTTCAGATCCTCCCAGAGAGCTGTGTGATGGTGCAGATTAATCAGACTGGCCAGAACAGGCAGGCCACTCCGAGCAGCTTCATGTTGCATTCAGACTCCTCAATGAATGCTTGAAAATCAAGCAAATTTTCTCATTTTTACCAGGGGAGATGAGGCAGATGACATACTATACTGATGACATCATGCCTCGCTCCAGATGTGAACAGAGAGGAAAGAAAGTATAAGATGGATATTTCACCACAAGCCAGTGAAATCCTCGATACTGAGGGGGAACACGAAGTTGCGAATCTCAACACCCTGAGGTTCAACAAAATAAAGGGCAAAAGGCATCAAGGCAAAATCCTGTGCAATTCTGAGTTAAAATTCCAGGTTCAGGCAATAGAGAACAGATATCATAAATTAAATATTCATGCCTTGCAGAAAATAGACCATGCACACTAAGTTAATGTCATCAGTGTCACAGCAAAAGGTTGTCTGTGCTGTGTAAATATAAAATTTAACCTGGATCAAAGGGTATGGAGAGAGCATCTCACCTGAAAGAATTCACAAGGTTATTTAGAAAAATCCTGTGGTTTGATATGTCTCAGAGTACTTATCTGCTGTTAAAAGAAACATGTCCCACTTCAAGAACTGTCCCAGTTTCATGGTACCAGAATTATACCTTTTAGGGCCCTGCATCAGAAGGCAAGGAAAATTTTCAAATTTATGTACCTAGTGAATGTAGAAGCAAAATACCCTTTTCCGGACTCTCATAGAGCTCCTCAAACTCCCTGTTCCTAAACTGTCTTACTGATTCTTGCTAAATTAGGTGCCAGACCTTTGCTTCTTCAGGTGTACGGGTCTAGTGCCAACCAGACTATGAAAAGGTTGAGATTCTTTATCTTGATGTATCGGTAAGACTGACAAATCCTGGGAAAAGGGACACTTTTGGAACATATGTACTAAAGCATGAGAAACACAACATATGGACTCAGCTCAGGACATTTTCAGAAAACCCATTTGTGTTGGGGAAAAAAAAGATAATGTAATGCTGCTGTAAGTCCTTTATTTATGCAAATACTATGTGGGGACATAACAGGAGGGTGGTGTCACATCCTTTTTTTTTTATTTCTTTTCAGATTTGTTTTTATGGATTTTTGATGATGGTAGATATTAATTAATTGTGAACTTGTTTGAAACTCCTGGGAGTGTTTCCATCATCTTTGAGTAGGTGATTTATCTTGTGTGTCTGCAAAAACTTACAGCTGTACCAGAAGTAGCTGTTTCTCAGCACTGCATAAATTGTCCCCAGATTTGTACTGACAAACTATGCAAAGGCATGCTGGGGTTTTGCAATATTATAATGCATGTTGAAGTCCTCCTAGAAACTATAAACATTAGATTAAAGAATGACTGCCATGTTTGCTATTTGAAACTTTTGCAACATTTTCCCAAACTTTGGAGTACTGCTGTAAACAAATAAACAAAGCCACAGGAATGACTACAATTAAGCAGTATAAACAGGCTGTGTCCTGATCAAAACAAGGGCTAGCTAAATTCAGTTTTGGTTGCATTCTTATGCAAAAGAGGTTGGTTTGTAGTCTGAATGACCCTATCCCTGCGTGGCTATGCCAGGCTTTCCATTATGGTGTTTACTGTTAGGAGCTGCAGTTAAGGTGATCTGGAGGTTAGAGTGCAGCCCTGGGAAGCTGTGGCTCTGCTTTGGCTCTCTGGTTCTGGCACAGCACCTTACAGATAACCACATCCCACCTCTTGAGGTGGTAACTGAATACCTGAGACACTGCACAGTCCAGTGCCTTCTCTGAGCTGTATCCCAATTTCCCAAGGTGGGTAACATACCCAGTCTGAGTTACAGGCTGCCAGCTCCTGCCCAGTCCAAGGAGACACAGCAGCAAGCAGAGCGCTGCACAGATAGCCAGCTCTGCTGGGGAATTAGCTTGTAGTTCCTCCTGGTGTGGCAGGGATACAGCAAGGCACACAGGGGCAAGGCACAGGGGTACCAGAGGAGCTTGCTGATGAGGTAACACCAAGATGATCCTAGGGTAAAGAACGAGCAAAAGACTGGACAAAAGGCTTGGAAATACATTGGACCCAAAAGTGCCAAACGTTTGTGTGAGCCAAGCCCTTGGTTTCCCAGCCTCAGCAAGCTAGCACAGTGGTGCCAGCTTCCCCATGTCTCTGCTAATCCAGATGAATGCAACTTTGAACATGAGAAATGTGAATCTGTACAGTGTGTTGAAAGAGTTGTTGTGACATGTTGCCTGTGGTGAGCAATTCCTAACAAGTGGGAAGCCACAGTGTGTGGCAGCTGTTGCCTCTGACTGATCCTCAAGGGTAGCTGCAAGCCTGAGTGCATTGCAGTAATTACATCTTGAACAAAAATTAAATGGAAGTGGAAAGCTTTGGCTAACTGTGCCAGGCCTGAACAAAAGGTTCTAAAGCATTCAGTGAAGCAAATGCTGTGTTGGGACCTAACCAGGAGATTAGTGTCACCTCAGAATCATGAGCTTCTTGCATGAGAAGAGAATGGCAGTCTTCAACAACAGCAGAAACACCCCCTTCCAGTGCATCACTGTCTTTCCCTCCTGAGTGTCAGTGATGTAGACATCTGGAGTTGAATTCCAAGTCAAGCTGCACTTCAGCAAAAAGAGTCAGTCCAGTCCAAATATGAGCCAGAAACTGGAGAAGCAGAGGAAACTGAACTGCACTACTTAAATGAAGGCAGATTTGAAATACACATTTCACCTCTGAGTAATGTAGCAGTCTCCTCACACTTAGTGAACTGGACCTATGGCACTAGGATGTTCAAAATAAATGTCATACATATTTTTCATTTCTGATTTGATTTCTTCAAAGATTCTGTCAAACCACTATGAAATATTAACTAAGCTTTTAGTATCTATTTAGAGGGCAGAACAGATATTTTATATACACTTACAGCCTCTAGATTTTTTTCCAGGGTCACATTGCAATGCATTTGAAGTTTTTTTTTTTTCAACCCCAAGTTTCCATGATTTTCTCAAGATAAAGCCAGAAATGTTAAGTCTAGTCAAATTTTATACTAGTTCAGTGACAGCAACACAAGGAATTGAGGCATAGTTAGGTTAGACATAGCTTTGGTTTGGACCTAGCTGTAGCCAAGTGCTTTCTCTTTAAATTTTCCCAGTTCTGTATATTGTGTTATTAAAGAGCATAAGGCATGTGAGTGGATATATAAACATCCCCCCAACAGCGTGGAACGAGGCAGCCTGCAGAACACGTGCTTGAAGTTGTCAGCTGCAGATACTTACCCACATGCAGGAATGGAAATACTGGTGACATTCAGCTGGTTTTGGTCTGCTGAAGTATTTTTTGTTTGGGGCTGGGGTATTTTATTATTGGTTTTGGGTTTAGTTTAATTAAGAAGATGACAGACACCATACAACTTCTGCACTGAATTTATAATGGATGGCTCTGTCTGTACTTGGTACTTCACACAGATATGCCACAGCAAGTAGCTTCAGACAAATTTTCACATATAAGATTTGGAGTTTGGCATTGTAGGTCACTTCTGTGTATGTCCCCTCACAGAGACAGTCTCTGAAAGCAGACAAAACTGCAACGTCCCTGTCTGATGTCGTTACCTTTCCAAAAGATTCTTTAGCAAAAAGAGACAAGGAGGAGGTCTTGGGATTCTTCTGTTTCTGAAGTGCTGTGAAGGCTTTAGAAAGAACTTTTTAAACTTGTTGAAACAGCTGTAGCCAAAAAAATTAAAAATATGGCCCACTGCTGAAATTACTAAATGAAAAGCAGAAAACATAGGGCTCTGTTTTGATTCAAAATCGTGAAAAATGACATTTGGGGCTAGTCCTGCACAGATTTTCAAGAGAGTTAAGAAGAATTGTATGAAGGGATTTCTGCTCTTTGCACAAGGAGGAACCAATATTCTTAGCCATTTGTACCAGAGTGGCAAAGGTCTGGGTTTGTTGCGGATTTTCCCTGTGGTGTAGTAAGGAGATCTTGCAAACTGGACACTGGCTGTAGGATCAGACCTTTAAATGGTTTTCTCAAATATTGAAAATACTGAGCAAAACCACTGACTCTCAACAGACGGGAAGTGCAGACTTGAACCTTCGTGTCCCACAAAAAAAGTGGGCTTATTTTGAGTATCTTGTAGTGAAATAGTTATTTATCCTTGTGCTAAGGCAAATGTAAGGTTTGCCTGGCCAGCTAAGCAGAAAGGCTCTGGAGAGGTTTGCGTGCACAATGTCTTGGGAGAAGCACATTTGGTCTCAGAAGGACATATCATCCTTCCACATTACTAAACAATCAGTGTTTTCATTTTTAGATATAAATGCATTTGCCCAAGAGTGTTGGCATCTCTTCCTAGCCCCTCATTGCTTTTAACTACACTCCACAACTGTAAAATGATGCAGCTTTGAAGTTGGCTGCGCAGGAAAGTGAAAGCCTTTTTATTCTTCTGAATAAGAGTAACCACATGAGGACTTAACGTGCCTTAAGTCACATGCAACATGCTTCATATGTCTAATTTATTTATCTCAGCTTTCCCACATGTCCTCACACAGGCATGCCTCAATGCAGCTTGAAAGGAGGGAGTGCAACCTCCTGGCTGAAAGTTGGTGGTAAGTAATTAAACCTAGCAGCAGTGAGAACCCCTGAGACAAAATCTTTGGCAGTTTTCTACACCATGTAGTGAGCTTGGGTCACCAAGGGCCTGTAAATAGCATCATAATGACTGGTTTCTCAGCAGGGATAAACATGTGCTTTGAGTTTTCTAAATGATTCAGAGGCATGCTGTGAGATAACTACTGATAACAAGCAGATGTGAGGTTTGCTTTTCAAGACAGGGAGGTTGAGGGGGAAAGTCAAGTAGATTTTGGCTTATGGACCTCAGAAAGCCTGATATTTGAACATCGTTAAAGCCTTTTTTTTTTCCTCACAGGAGGAACTCAGTTGTATCTGATGAAGGTAATGCTGTTTTAAACCAGATCTTGTCAGGGCTAGTGGGATAACTGTAGAAAAAGCTTTCTCTGAGTTTAAACCCGAAGACAAAAGTGGCACCTCACCTTTGAGGATTCGGAATGTTGTATAATTTCAAAATCCATTTTACATTTTGCCAGTGCCTTTCTGAAAGCTTTTTCAAAACTTGCATATGGATAAGTCTTTGTTTGTTTGGGTTTTTTGAGGGTGCCTGAGTGTTGAAGGATGTATTTCATCATACCAGGCAGGAGGGCACAGAACAAAGGTGCTGAGCTGATGTGCCTGTACTCAGTGGGACAGGTGCAGTAATGCTGTGGTACTGGGAGTGCAGGGAGAGGCTCAGTGCTAACTTGGGGCTCCCAGGCCTGTGTTTCACATCACCAGCAGTGATACACCAGCACTAGAACAGTGCATTTGTGAGGCATCAAAGGAAATCTGTCAGTCTCCCGAGTCAGGTTCTCCATTTTTTCTCAGGGAGGTTTGGAGTTTTGCTAATTCTGCACAAATGGAGTAATATAAAGAAACTGCGTCTCTTGGCATTATTTAAAAAGCCAAAGACCATGTCAATATTCTTTCCTTAATTACAAGAGTTCACAGCAAACTGAAAGGTGAGATGAAAGCTGTTTCAGTGTTCAAGGAAAGAGTGAGCTATTTAGTTAGAAAAGTGTTTGCAGACATCATTAATCCACAGTGACTTCTTTGAAACATGTTGGAATAGTTGTGAGGATGGATTTTTTTAAAAAACAATTTTTCTGTATGTATAGGAGTTTCCTTTTAAATGGCTCACAATACTTTAAACCCCTTTTTTTTTCCTGAAACAGCAGCAGAAGAGGAAAAGTTCCTCCCTATCCTTCCTTGAGGAGCCAGAGAGGGAGAGAAATGAAAAGAGATCACCAAAGCATACTGGGGCTCATCAGCTGCCATGCAGGTCTGGTGCCCCTTCAGTTTCTGCTGTGTCCCAGATTTCCCAGCAGAAATGCACTTGTTCCTCCTGTGGTGTGAGCTCCCGAGCCAAATGGGGATGCACATGCCTATGTGGGAGCTCAGGCCGTGTCTGAGAGTGGAAGGAGCCAGGTCTTCAGGCACTGCGGGGCACAGTTTGGACATCCTTGGCCAGACACCCCTCGTTTCACAAGCACAAGTCCCAGCTGAAGCACAGGTACTACAAGCAAGAGAGAGGTACCTGGGGTGACTTTCCTGGTGCAACAGGAAAGCTGAATTCAGATAAACATCTCTTCAAATGCATTAAGGGAACAAGCATGGCATATTATTACTACTTTCCTCTCTGCTCTTCTTTCTAGACAAAGATGATCCCAGCATGGGATCTTGGGCAGCCTCTGTGTATTCAGAACGTTATCCATGGGGCATCTGTATGTTTGCTCTTTGCTGTTGAGTTGGTTTCCATAAGCACAAGCACAGTTACTGGCTGTTGTGAGCTACCTTCTTCAGCCTGTCCATCAAAACTCCTTTTTATGGTCATATAGTCTGGTGCAATTAATGGTTTTCAAGAGCATAGAATGCTTTCAAAATGCATAGGCTCAGAACCTTACAATTAAAGGGGAGCATCATGATAATGAAACCTGACCTTTTTCAAAATACAAGACAGCAGAATTGCTGAACTCCCATCATTCTTTTTTCCTGTAGCTAAAGCACATCTTAATAAAATACATGAGACCTAATTTTAACATTTCATGCAGCACAAAATCCCTTTTATGTGATTTTCATTGTTTCCCATTGTTAATCATCATCTCTTACAAGAATTATCAGCTTGTGTCTACTTGGAATATGTTTAACTTCACTGTCCACCACATTGGCTTTTATCATGTTATGTTTATTTGAAAGCCATGTATTGTCAGAAAGGGTTTCGTTTATGAACAAAACAAGAATAAGTCAGCTTAGTCTCATCTTTGATAAACTCAGTAAAGTTATCTTTTCTTTAACGCCTCATTTTAAGGAAAGTTTTTATCATCCTTTCATCTGTACTGTCCAATTCTTTATTACATTTCAGTTGCTCAATAAATGGATGCAGAAACAGCATAAACTATTCCAGTAGCGTCACCAGACACAGTTATACCACATCTCTAATTTTGCTTACAGACTTAGCCATTGCATTTTTTCTCTCATCATTTACTCTCTCCTTAGTTACAGGGTTTCCTACTGTCAGGCTCTGGTGGTTACCCACACTGCCTTCCCTGCTTGCTAAAACACAGTCACCTATCCCTGCTACATGACTGGACTCTTGCCTTTTATATTTAGTTTGCAATATTTTAAAAGAAGACAGTATTGGATGAGCAAATCCAATTGCCTCACAACTGCTTTGTAGTTCTGACCCCTCTGTGTTTTCCAAAGTTTGTGTCCTCTGGTGGGGTTTTCAGCCACGATCCACCAACTGATGAACATAGTACAATTGCCAGATATTTTATTCTGTATGCACATATTCTCCATATCCTCATGCATCTTTCTGGAGATTATATTGCCATTTGCAAAGATGTGGTGCTGAATACGGGCTTCATGTCAGGCTGTTTCTGGCTCGGCACCTCTTTGATGTGTCCTCATTCAGGTGGGCTTGCACTCTGCACAAAACTTCTGACAGCTGCAGCCTTCAGATAATAAGTGTACCAGCATGGTGTAACCTCCTTTTGGTATACTGTCAACATCTGTTTCTGTCACAGCCTTCTTACATGACACGATGCTATGTGGGGAAGGCAGATACTCCTCTGAACCTTTGTTGAAGTGGTATTGCCTTTAAAATGGGTGGATTAACTGTATCTCCTGCTTTTGGGGGGATTGAGAGAGGAGGAAGCTTAGAGGGGTGAGTTTTTTGCAAACTTTGTTCTGTATTGTTTCAACAGCCCTCACTGCCAGACTCCAGGCAAAGTAGTTACAAATATTGTGCTGCCAAGTCATTTGTAACACATTTTAGGTCCCACCATTCAAAGAGTAACATATTCAGTGCAGGTCCTGTCCAAAATCACTTCCAGGTTAAAGACAGGGCTGTAAGGACATGAGCTGACCCATCAGGCAACCAGGTGGCAGACTCATGTGCAGTGCAGCCACTGAATCTTGAGGCCATCAGGGATTTCTGCAGGGGAGTCAGAAGGAGAAGAATGTGATGGAGCAGGTCTGGGGGTCTTTGCACAAGGACCAGGTGCTGCTTGGCTCTTGAGAAATGGAGAGATTCCCTTGTGCATAAGTTTTACAAGTGAGAGGAGAGAGGGGAAGGCCAGGGTGTGAAAAGAGAGACATTAGGGGAGGATGACTCCCCAGGACATCTGGAGTTACTGACAGACCCAGGTGTGTGCTGTGGAGACGGGGAAGTGGGACATAGCAGAGGGATGCAGGAAATATGAAGGAGTCACATGGGGGAAAGGGAGGTAGCAGCTGCTTTGGAGCTCTTCTGGAAGAGGTCAGAAAAAAAATGTAAGGAATCCAGGGGCAAAGGGATTTTAATCATTGAGTCTAGGGGTGGCCAACCTTGGGTTCAAAATTTCAGTAGTAAAAATGTGGAGAAAGCTAACTGTAGAAACTTCTAAAGAAAGAACCTGTGCGACTTTATGACAGCTTCAGCCTGAGTTACAAATCTGAGATGTACTTATAAACCAGCAAGGAATGAACTGTTGATATGCACCCCTTTGAAAAAATGTGGGAAATTAAGACTTTGTTGTAAATGCCTATAGGAAGGCTTTCTGGCAGTTTTAACCTCACATTCCACAAGTTTTCACAGGGAGGGACAGCTGGAACTGCTGAGCAGGTGGGATACCAACAGGAACTGTGTAATATCTAGCTGTGTATGTGTTCATCCAGGGGAGCTTTGGTGTGTGATAGGCACAGCAGGTAAAGTGTCAAAGACCTGCAAAGCTCTCAAGGTGTTTGTGAGAGGGGAGATAGGGATGTGTGGAGAAGGCTGGAGATAACTGAATAGTGAGTTATTGCACAACACGAGTCACACGGTTTTTACCTTGTCTGGCTAAAATTTAAATTGGTTTCAGAGGGCTAATTTATCCCAGCCTGGTTCCTAAGTGTCTGGTATCTACCAAGCTGACTAACTGAATTAGAAGAGAGGCCTGGGACAGGAGAAGGAGGGAAGCTAAGTCAGGATGGAGGCATGGGAGCCAGAATCCCATTATTCTTCAGCCTTGGGTAAATGATGTGGTGTTAATTGTGAGATGTTCTGAATGCAAATCACTTCCTAAAACTGTTAAATGAGCTTTTAGATTTTCCTCATATACCACTTTCATAAAACAGGAATTTTATGTAAAGGAGATATTCCAATTGTGCATGTTGAATTTGCAAAAAGATGCCCTTTTGCATTAGTTTCTTCTAATGATATTATTCCCCACAGCCCAGGCTTCATATTGATGTTTTCAGAGTTTCTTAGGGTGTTCCTGGAAGCCCTGCTTTGACAGGGAAGCAAGTTACAGAAAGTCTGGGTCCTTGGAAGATATAAGCTGATTTTTAACACAGTTCTTGTTCTGAATTGGTGACCCCTTTTTTGAAGTTCTTTTGAGTATCCCACAAAATATATTAAAGCAACAAAACCAGAAATTTTTGACATGGCGTCTATAGTCTATTTAAACAAGTAACATTTTAATGGCCATATTCTAGGGCTGTTCTGTTTTCACTTGTACTAATTCAGACTAGAGTTACTACACTGAACTTATCCTGGATTCACATTGATGTAAGAGTTGAAAATTTGGTTCATAACTAAAAAAAATTGCTCAGAAAGACAGCAAGTTCCATGAAAACCTGCAATGAGGACTTTGTTCAATGTATCTCAGCACTGGAGGGACCACGTATTTCAAACTGTTGCCTGATGGGAGTCAAATTTTGTTTCTGTGCAATTTAAGGTAGACAGCATGACTGGCAGTTTGTATTTAAGGACAAAGGTGTAAATACAAAATGAAATAGTCAAAATTTTGCCATCAAGCTTAACAGAATGGCCAGTGTTGCATATTTTATGGCTGAAAATTGGATTATGTTAAAAATCTAAATCTGACGAAAAAAGTTATTGTGAAATAAGAATTTTCAGTTGGGAAAAAAATGTCTTAATTATAGAAAAAAAACTTCTGTTTTCTGTGCTTGCTGAATCACAGAATTTTTTTTTCTTGTGAGTTCTGTGTTCGTCCCAGACATATAGGCGACAAACTTCTTTTTCTAGAGTTTTTGGTTTTATTCTGTCTGGTCAGGCAAAATCAGGATCTCAGCCACTTTTTGATTGACAGAAATAAGTAAGTAAGTGGGATTAGTCTAGAGTCTTCAAAACAGGGACCTTTGGCTTTATAGTAATAATAAACTGAATTTCAGAAGAGCTGAACCACGAGCAACTTCAGTTAACCTCCTACCCAGGTATTTAATTTTAAACTCTCTCTTTGATGAATGGTCCCAATTTCAGCAGGAGTTCCCAGGTAATTTTGAAATGTAAGCTGTTTACTTAGTAACTCCCCTGGACCTGGAAGTGCTTTGCATTCCTGTGGGGCAAAACTAACCCTTTTCCATGTTTGACATAGAGCTGAATGGTGTGTCAATACTGAAGAAATGCTTGTCCTGCTGACCAGCACGTTGGAGGCAGAGGAACATATATTTGAAAAACTGCAGTACAGGCAGAACTAGGAAAACCCTTTGATTTCCACTGTCTCCTCATTTTTACCAGCAGTGGTGTTTTGGACTAGATATCCTGAAATTCTGTATTAGAAAGCATCTTCCAATAGTCTGTTCACTTGAAAGTCAAAATATATTCATTTTGTCATCCAACAATTGCAGATTTAGCGACAAATGCTGCTGCTTTCTGAGTGCCTACAGCTGCAAGTTGAGTTGGCACATCTGTGCTGCCATATGAATACCAGACTTGATTTATGAGGTGAATTTCCACTACAGAAAATTGTCTCAATTTATGGTAATAGTCTTTTAGAGCTGAATTTCAGTCTGTAATAGCTGCTAAGCAAATTCAATCTGTTAAAATAAATGTACATTCACTAAAGAGTCTCTAGTCAAGCTAAGGAAAAAATATGAATTTTGGAACTTGTGTCTTTTCTAGTTTTCACGGACAGCTGAAGGATGGGCTGTTTTCCTTTGATAAAGGGTGGAAAACCAGGGAATAGACGTCAGTCAGCACACCAGATTTTGGGCTGAGTTTTATCTGTGTGATGACATTAACTCTGTGAGGCTCCACCAGAGCGGGTGCAAGGGTAATTTGGCCTCAGTTCTGTATGAAAGTAAAATAGATTAGTCTGTAACTTATCTTGAAGGCAGGGTGAGTCAATGACAACTGGCACTGAATCCAAACACTGAGCCTTAATGAAAATTCAAGGCAATGGGGTTTTTTTCACTTTGTAAGATTGCCAGGTACTGTTCAGATCAATTAAGAAGACAGGGCCTCATTCTTCCTCTTTGCAATACATTAAGCATCCTTGTTGAAGTTTAACAGTGCTCATTTAAGAAGCACCCTCAGTGTTACAGTGGCATTTCCCTGTTAATAAATGTCAGACTGGACAATATAGGATATCTGGGGGCTCAGCCTTCCACAGTTTGCTGCCTGGTAGGAAAAGGTGCTAAAACACTAACACACCTACAGGCTCCAGAGAAACCCAGCGTGAGCGTGAACATCCCTCAAGCAGTGCCCTGACACGAGGGTGGCCACACATTCTGTGCAATGGCTGTCCCCCTTCCGTGACAGAGTCACTGCAGATTCCCAAAAGCTTCCCTAGAGATTCCCTTACTCCCTCCCCAGTGTGGCAGCCGTGGCTGGAAGCAGAGCACAAGCCGTCCCCAGCTGTGACTAACACAGGGATGATTCAAGGCTCAGCACACAGGGAGGCAGTTTTCTTGGCTGTAAAAGGCTGATGTGTTGATTGCCTGTTATGCCATGAAAGGCTGACAAAAGTCCCCCGTTTCTGTCTCTGTTCTCTCGAAAGTTCCGAGAGCCTTCCCAGCAAGTGTGGATTAAGGAAAGTTTGCAAGAAAACAAGTTTTAATGCTTAAGTTTTCATGCACAGTTGTCCAGTACTTCTAGCAATCTTCCAGGGTTTGATTTATTGTGTCATTCATTATCCTTTTTTGGTTGTAACTAAATTGTCCCAAAATGCAGCATTTAATTTATTTCTTGAAGTAATGGGGCAAATACAACAGAAGGGGTGCTCAGGATAGGGACTGCAGGGACCAGCTGCATCTCAGAAGTTTTCTGTGAATGTCAAGTGAGCTTCATCTTATGTAGTACTACAGTAAAAAAGCTTCTACAAGCCTGTCCAAGTTAGCCCTTTTCAGTTTTCTAGATAATTCTTCTGTTTCATATCCTGGTCCTAAATCCTTACTTTCCATACTGTGGGTTTTTTAGTAGTCACTAGCATTATCAGCAAATTTTCATTGGTTTAAATAGTAACTCATTCTAGTAACAGTCATAAAAATTTAGTATAATTATGTTTTCCAAAGCTGTATTAATTGACTGAAATACTGTTGTTCCTTTGTACTTTTCCATACTCTATACCCTCCACACTTCTATACCCTTCAAGAAAAAAGTTGGACTTCAGCAAGAAGAGTTTTCCTCCAGAATTTGGCTGAGAGCTCTAAAGAAGGTCCAGCAGACTGGAAGAACCAGCTTTAAAGAACAAAAAAAGGGTCAAGATGAGAAATGTGTCCTTTCACTCCTACATAAGAGACATATACTTAACTTGGTTGTTGCCCCCCAATGTGGGTATCTGTGCCCTCTCTGGGGAAAAGCAACAACACGGTAGTTTTGTCTAACAAACCAGGTCAAAGATAACTCACCAAAGCTCTTAGCATTTTCTGGCAGCGTTACAGGGCCATTATTCAACATGATGAACTATCCTGGAGCAGTTTCTCCCCCTCTATTTAATACAAGTAGGCTTTTAATTAGCTTCTCTCCTTTATTCCTTTGGATTAATTTTTTTTTTCTTGAACAGACTTATTACCTGCTCTATAAGAAAAAAAACTAAACCTCCTTGTGTTCCAGCATACACTGAACCTTATCACCTGCTGTCTCCATCCAGTGCCATAAAACATCTGGGAGGGTTATCTGTTTTAATTCTGAGCTCAGCTGGGTCTGAAAGACACATCCCCCTTGGGGCAGTGAGGCATCTTGGCATCACCGTGAACTTCCCCTAGAGACATATTTTCTGTGCAGCAGGCCAGAGCGCAGCCACACGTATTTCCATCTGTAGGGATTAGAGCCAAGGCACTTAACTACTCTGACCTCTTGTGTGTGATAGGCTATGCAGCTCTATCCAGTTACTCCTGTACAAAGTCCAATGACTTTGTTTTTGGCTGAAGCATATCTTTTAAATGAGGAGTCAAGCTTGATCTAAAGGCATTAAAGTACAGGGAATCCCCTGTGATGGTAATTTGTTCCAGTTGTAATCACCCCCACTGCTTCAATTTCTGCTTTTTTTCCAAGAGTCTCTACCTCCAGCTTGTATCCAGGAACATATGTTACTCCTACCTCTACATCAGAGTGCCCTTTAGTGACAGTGCTCTATTAAAGCAACCAAGTTTGCAGCCAAGTCCTCTGGTTTTCTTTTAATTACTGTTTTCTTCCAAGTATGAAAAGCATCTGGCTCAATTTAAGCCTCTCACTGTAAACCCCAGACTCCTGGTAAGACTCACAGTGGTGGAAACACCTGGTGTGACTTGCAGCCTCCCCACAAAGGGACATCAGGGTCATGAGCTCAATGGCAACTCCCTCAAGTATGTGCTGCCTTGGAGCCAGTGGCCCTCAAGACTCCTGACCCCATCAGAAGCTGCCCTTGGCCACAAGTTCCAGGAGACTTTTCTCTCAGCCTTTGAATGACTGGTGTGGCCCTGGAGCTGTAGAGCTGGTCCAAGGTTGTCCAGCCTCCAAGTGCTGTCTCCAGCACGAGAAGCTGGAAGCCACAGCAGTGAGTTGGGCTTTCCCAGTCCCTATGTTGAGCTGAGTTCTCATCAGTGCTGCGATGCCCAAGGCTGGTCCAGTTGCCAGCTCACTGCAGCAAGCCAAGGAGCTTGCTTTGGTGGCCTTCTTGTCATCTCACTCGTTATCTTCTTTGGAGCCACTACTCTCCACACACAGCGCACAGGATTTGTGATTTTGTTTCCACCATGCTCCTAGATACCCTGATATTCACTTTCCTGTATGTGGTCCCAGCTTATCCTGTGACTCAGCTTGCTTGAATGGCTGCCCTGTACTCATCATTATGTTTAGTTATGCACTAAGTTTTGTGCTCCCTTGGGAAACCTATAAGGTTTGTGTCTGCTACTGAGAGTGGCCAAAGAAGGATTTCCTGCAAAGCTGTGTGCCATTTTCAGACAATCCAAAATATTATGGAGCAGTTAAGCAGTTTACTAACTAATGAAATAATGATTAAAAATTAAGTGCTCTTCTGTCCTCTGGCTTCTGTCCATGTACAGTAAAAATTTGACCTGAGTTTGCTCATGCACCTTGGCAGGACACTTAGAGGAAATTTCTGTGAGTTCATTTAAATTTCTTTAACAAAGCACTCAGCAAAACAAGGAGTGGACGAGAGAAGAACCTGCATAACAAATTATGCTACCCAGTTTCTGCAGGAGTGTAACACTTTTTGCTGGGCATATCCTCTCTCATCTTTTGGCACAAGAACTACCAGGGCATTTATCAAGCAGTTTAATCTGTTTCAACTGTGCAACACAGTTCATCTAAAAATTTACAGACATTGATCTCACCAGTAAAAAATAGTATTCATATAGTAGGATATGAAGAAACTTAATACATTAATTCTCCTTAAAAATATTTTTGGAACTCTTAGTTTTCACAGCTTTGAAGTCTGTCTAAGCTATTTAAATAGAGTGATGCATTGTTCAAATGAGATGGCAAACAAGATGCCATCTTTTCTTGTGGATCAGGAAAGAAGTGCAGAACAAGAGGAACATGCAAAGTAGTGAAAACTCTTAGTCTCTTAAGTAAAAAAGCTACAGCAAATGTGTTCAAATAATTCTTCCTTTTGGAGACTGGAGTAAGATTCAAAGTACAAGGAGGTATGAAGTGTGCTTAACAAACAAAGTCCACATTTCATTGAAAAAGAGGTTCTGCTCACACTGAGAACTCTGCTTTTTGTGATATGTGCCTTTAGCTATAGTTTATGGTTTTCAACATTTCCACCTCTGCTTTTCAGGAGGATATAGTTCAGCCATGGAAAAAATTTGTACTGGACTGAAACTTACCATACAAGGAACTGGCCAAGAAATAAATGTACTAAGTCAAATAAAACTGCAGAGAAACAGAATTTTTAGAAAATATTTTTACTCTTAATACGTGAAAATTATTCTTCAGCCTATTACATATAAACCTCAGAGCACTACTGGGACTTGGTGCCTGTGGATTCCAAAGACACAAGGAAGAGTTATTTTGTATTTTATTGGATTTTCCCTAAATAGGTTAGAGTACTGTGTGTTAATTTTTTTTAATGCAGAGTTTCCACTGAGCTGCCAATTTGGCTGCTTCACCTGCTCTTCTGTTTTATGCTTTTAGCTTGACATGGAACAAAAAACATTTTCCAGCTCCCTGGCTGAGTGATACACCTGCACTGGTGTAAATTGCATGTAATTCTGTGGAAGTCAGAGAGGTTGCACTTGTGTAACTGGAGCTCTGATAAGGAACAAGAGTGTTTAGTGCAGTTTAGTGCTAAAAACATTTGACACTTGCTTTGAACAAATAAATTACAGTGTCTCCACACTTAGCTGGAAAGGCTGTGGGTCAAGGGTGTGATGTATTTCTCTGCTGGAGTTCAAAAGAGCAGCTGCAGAGTATGACATAAATAACAGCAGATATTGACCTCTTTGAGAGTGAAAAGGCAAGATATATTGACCCTGAAGTCAAATATTGACCCCAGATTTGTTTCAGTCTTTTTTTTCTCTTCAAGGACCAATAAATCTTGGTATTTGGCAAAAAACCCCAAGAATGTAAATGCAAATTCAGGTTGGACACAAATATGATCAATTCTATTAGCTTTCTAAGTTCTTGCCATCTTTTACAGAAAGTACAGAAAGGTACTATTTTCTTTGTATTTTTAGTGGTATATCATATCAAAACAAGGAAACTGATTATTACAGCCATTATTTGAGAACTTCAGCATTCCTCAGAGAGTTAGAAGTGTGGTAAAGTTACAAGTGTAGAAGAACATCAGAAACCAGTGAGAAAGTTCTACAGCAGATATGTAGGTTTGCAGTCCAAAAGTCTTTGGCATTAACTTAAGGCAGGATAATTTTCAAAATGAGCTTAGACATCTTGACTGAGTTCACTCAGCTTTCTTCTTCCCTCCTCCATGAATAGTTGTCCTCCAAAGTTTTAGTTACCTTGGTATTGCTTTCACTGAAACACAAGCTAATATTTGGGTTGGGGTTTTTTTATTGCACAGGGTTGTACCTTTCACAAGAACTTTTAATAATATATTTATGGGTCAACTAGGGAAAAAAAAACCCAAGGTCTCTTTTACAATTTTTTGTCTGAATTAAAATTTACCAATTCCCACTTGTAACTATAGATTTATATTATGCCTTCTGCCTCTTAATTAAAGTGCTCTGGGATTTTCTCTCCATTAAAGAACATACATTTTATAGTGAAAAGTTCTAAGTTTTTCATTTAGTCTTTTGGGTAAGAAAATTATTTTCTTCAATTTAAGCCTTTTACTGTCAGCCTAAATCCCTTGATAAAGCTTGTAGCAATGAGACTGAAATGCATGGTAAGATTTGAGTCTTGCCAGACTGAAGACTAGCAAGTTGTACTTAAGCCTTGACTTAAGTCAGACTTTAAATCAAACTTAAAAGACTTGTAAGTCCTATGAGGCATGGCTGAGGGAGCTGGGGGTGTTTATCCTGGAGAAAAGGAGGCTCAGGGTGACCTTATCACCCTCTACAACCACCTGAAAGGAGGCTGGAGCCAGCTGCGGGTCGGCCTCTTCTGCCAGGCAACAAGTGACAGGACAGGAGGACATAGCCTCAAGCTATTACCCCTGCCAAGGGTGGTTTAGGCTGGACATCAGGAGGAATTTCTTCATGGAAAGAGTTGTCAAGTATTGGAATGGACTGCCAAGGGAGGTGGTGGAGTCACCATTCCTGGAGGTCCTCAAGAAACAACTGGACATGGCGCTCAGTACCATGGTGGAGTTGGGTCAAAGGCTGGACTCAATTAACTTGGAGGTCTTTTCCAACCAAAATGATTCTGTGATTCTGAGATTCTTAGTCCTCCATCTGCAGATGTAGAATCTCAAGAGACCCTGGTCTCATGGCAACTGCCTTCCCCTTGTACTGCTCTGAAGACAGAGACCCTAAAACTGCCAGACTCTGTTAAAAATATTTTGCAGACTTGGTTCTCCATGATTTCATAAGCTATCAGGGAAAGCATTATAGCAAGGAATGCATGTTTCAAGAAGATAATTATTTTTGCAGGTATTATTATTGTTGTTGTTGTCGCTGTTGAAAGTGTAGCAAATTTTTCATGTTTAATGGATTTGTCAGCTTCTGTATTTTCATGATTGCAGTAGAGTTTTCACTTACTTACCACAGTGATTGCATTGCCAGCAGGGTGGGTGCTATGTAGGCAGGTAATATGTTTGTTGTCCAATTGTTGGCTAGTTCCTTATCTTTGTGACTGCAGTGCTCTGGATGCCCTTCTGCAGGGCTTTTCCTCACTTGTAACAAGCAGATTTAATTCCTTACTTCCCAGCATTTGTCAAGAAAGTGCAGATTTGCTTATTGTTTTATTAGGAGGGAAAACACAAATTATGTTCATCAACCACACTCCCACCTCTGGACAGAAAATTTCTTGTAGTAGTTTACAGAATAAAAATTTCCTCTGTAGATAAGGGTGAGTATTAACCAGGGAAAAATCCCAGAAATTGTGATGATATTAGGTGGAAAAAATCCATTTATCAGGGCTGTTTGCTCCTTTCATTGCACAGTCATTACACATTGGCACAGGCGTTTGAAAAAAATGTTCTGGTTGCCTGAGGAATTCATTCTAAGTCTGCTTTTTATCCAGGAAATTGGATGCTAGTGAGGTGTGAATGAACCAGGGCTAGGGAGACCTCAGAAGTCAGAGATGCTACAGGACACAAGGAGACAGGAGAGGGGGAAAAGGGAAGAACAGAATGAGAAAACTGAAAGATGGAAGCTGCATTGGGACATAATCATTCCTTAACCTAGAGATCCAGCTTCACAGGGGAGAACTTCCACTTTGAAAAAATAAGATTCTGGAAAAGGAGGCAGAGGGGGATGATGATTATATTGGAGGGTGGAAACAAGATTTATTGTGCCTGCCATCAAGCCTGCAATATTTCTGTAGAAAAAGCCCTACCTTTAGAAAGTGGTTTTAGAAGAGCAGTGAGGTGGAAAATAAATCCAGGCCCTGACAGCTCCTCTCCTTTGGAGGTGATTTAATGCAGAGTCTCAATTCAACTGAGGGGAGTAAGGCAGCACACTTCCAGAGGAACAGTGCTTATACCTAGACATAATTTCTCTCCTGTAGTTGAGCATGTAGCCTCAGGAGATTAGGAATGAATTTACGGCCAGTGGATTTGTGACCATGAGCTATGTTCAGTGCAGTGCCTATGGGGATCCTTTCTTCTCAGTTCAGTATTGGTATCTCAGCCAAGCATTCTTGATATCACAGGGAAAAGGCTAATCAGAAGTGGCAATTTGCATAATTAAAAGAGTAGAGCAGTCTTCTTTATACCTACTGTTTTCTGAACTCACTTTTTTTTGAGGTCCTATATTCTTGCTAGTGGCCCTCTTCATTATTGGGGTCACCTTCCAAATAACAGGTCTATGTAACTGCTAAGTACCCAGCATGGATAGAAACACTTTTACCCCTTCTTTATTCATGCACATGAATCTTTTAAATTCCAAATAATGTCCTCAGAGAGACTTTCCATTTGGAAAATATGTTATTTTTATATTAGAGTGATTCTTAATGAAGGCAACAGGACCATTACCACTAAATCCAGAAAAGCGTGTATAAAGGTATATATATTAATTTGAGTTGTCAAATCTTGGTTAATTTTTTTCAATTCTGTTAATGTCAGCATTTATTGCAACATTTCAGGTGGAACATAACAAAACCTGTAGTTACAGATACATCTGCAGGTTTGATTTTCTGGGTATATTGCTCAGTCTCAGGCAACATTTTTTTTCCCGACGAAAACCTCATCAAAAGTATCTCTGCATTTTTCCCTGAGGGAAAAAGTGTAAATATGGTTTTTATGCTATCAAATATGGTTGAAACTCTATTTTGTTCAGTTCCACCAGGTAGTAGATGAGAGAAAAAATCCTGATGAGAAGGGCATGCTGGTTGTGCTTCTGACTACTGAGTGAAAATTGGTTTCGATTCATATGAGCTACAAGAGTTTAAAAGCACACTTTGCTGTAACACATGGTATTTTACAATGCTCTTAAATGAATGACCTGCCTCAGCCATGTCAGGGGTGCACGTGTGCAGAAACTTACATGGAACAGATGGCTGCCAAATACTTCCACTTAACTTGTGAATGCACATAAAAAATTTAATTTCTGTAGTTAAATGGAATAGCTTTTGTGGCAACATCAGTGGATACAGAAATACTGCTTTGTTGTGCATGTCTGGAGTTCCCATTGTTTCTTGTTCTTTAAAACAGTGGTCCAATGTTTTTAGCATTGCCCTTAAATTTAAAAGTTGCAGAACTGGTAAAAGAGCAGGTGAAAGCTTTCTCTGAAGAGCATCATCTTTGCATCTGTGCCCTGGATGACTTCATCATGTCCTTGGTGAGTGGCCCTGCGGCGCAGGTGGCACTGCCGTGGTTTTGGCACCTACCACATTCACAGCCATGGAAGGGATCATCTTGCCCTCTTCAAGAAATGTATGAAAAGCCACAAAGCATGGAGTTAACCACTTTTTCTGCCTACCATTTAGCACCATTACTAGGGTCACTAACACCTAAATACTGTGTTATAAAATTAGAGAATCTTAGGGAAAATATATACTTTGCATGTACATTATATGTTACCTCTTTTCATCCTTTCAGTCAAATGTAACTTGAATTAAGGTGGAAAATCAGTTACCTTAGTCATCAACTTATATAATCTTAATTAGGATCTATGTTTCTTTAGGAAGCATATTTATTTCAGAATGGAAGGCCTAGACTTTGACAAAAATGGCATTTCTTTGCCATCTGACACAACTCTGAGGGACAGATCCCTTCTTTGACTTTGCTAATGCTTTGTTATCTCTGGTTTTATTTAAATCATTGAATGGAATATCTTCAGGTTGTCTTAGGAAACTGTTTCACAAACGAAAATCTGTCTTTGATCTCCCTATAGATCTGGCTATATTTCTTCTTGCAAGTCAGTCTAAATTCTTCTGTATTGAGTCAGAGTTTGAGAGAGGCTCTTTATTGTCATGTATCATGGCTGTCTTGCCTGTCATTGAACAGGTATTTAATTCATACATCATTTCTATCTTCCTTTAACTGTTCTAGTGTTTCTCTCATCTTTTGAACAGCCTAATTAGATTTTTGGGTTTAGTTCCAAAAGAGAGACATGCACTGAGTGATCCGTTACTTGATTTTCAGTAACTGAGGACAGACACATCTCTCTTACTCCAGACAGTTATTTAAAAGCACCACCATTTTCTGAGGTTTGTTCTGGTTTGAGTTTGTCTTTAAATCTAATAGGCTATGGGATGCTGGACCCTCTGCTGGTGTGATATTCTTACCACATTGTTATGGCTGGACCTTAAGCTATTGCAAATCCGTGATTTTTCATAAAATTTACCACGCTGGTTCTTCAGCTCTGTTTGTAATATTTGCCTAACATACAGTTTGGATATGCAGCAGTCTGTGCTTACCCTGTGTTGTGGTTGGGCTTTTTGTATCCTTTCAATTAAAATATTTAGTGTTTAATCACAGTAGGACATTGTTTGGTAATACTATATAATTAAATGGTGGTGGTTGTTGAAGTGTATAATTAGGATTTCTGACAATTCATTGTGATTCTCTGGACTGCTGCAAAGAAGAACAAAGCCAGAGAGAAAATGCTGCCTGGGTTATATAAATAAGTGAGAGATGATGGTCAGGCTGAAAATGAGGGTTCTCCCCTCCTTTAATGAAAGGGTTTGTGTACATTACATAGAATAAAGTATTTCTTAGGCTGAAAGCTTTCCAGAGATAATAGTGTTGGCCCTCTGAGACTCTTTATTATGTCAGATGTGGGATTCTGATTTATGGGAAGTGGCCGCTGCCTCCAACAGGCTCAATCTGGTGTGTGGAGGAGAATTTGCTTGATGGCCCCTTTGTGCAGAGCTTTGGGCTGCAGTGTGCTGATCATTAAGGGCTGGGTTTTCCCAAGGTGTCCCAGAGAAGGAAATCCCTCATGTTTACTGAAATACCCTGGGATTTTTGGACAAAATGCACCCCTTCCACTTCAGGGGGTGCAGGGACAGGGTGAGCCCTGCCAGCCCCAGCCCCAGCATTGCCCCCTCAGTGTTGAGAGTTGCTCTGCAGAGATGGGATTATGAAAGTCCTGGTGGAGTCTTCAGTTCTCTTAAGCATTAATGAACAACTCCTCCCCACTTCTATTTTTTAGGAGTCTAGGAATCTGTTCTCCAAGAATGCAAGCTGAAAGTCCCACGTAATTACATAGCTACAAGAATCATAGAACAGTTTGGGTTGCAAGGGACCCTTAAAGTTTGTCATCTAGTCCAAATGCTCTGCAGTGATCAAGGACATGTTCATCAAGATCAGTTTTCTCAGAGCCTGGTTCATCCTGACCTTGAATGTAACCAGGGATGGGATATCTACCACCTCTCTGAGCAACCTGTTCCTCTTTCACCACACTCATTGTAAAAAATCTTTGTTTTATTTAATCTGAATCTACCTTCTTTTGGTTTAAAGCCATTTCCTCTTGTTAGGACAGGAGGCCTGCTAAAAAGTTTGTCCTCATCTTTCTTAGCAGCCCCCTTTAAGTACTGAAAGGCCACAATAAAGTTCCTTTGAAGCCTTCTCTTCTCGAGGTTGAACAGTCCCAACTCTGTCATCCTGTCTTCATAGAAGGGATGCTCCAGGCCTTCTGATCATCTTCATGTTCCTCCCCTGGACCCACCCCAGCAGGTCCATGTCTTTCCTGTGCTGGGGACCCCAGAACTGTACACAGGTGGGGTCTCACCAGAGCAGAATAGAGGGGCAGATTGCCTCCCTCCACTGCTGGCCCCACTGCTTTTGACACAGCCCAGGATGTGTTTGGCTTTCTGGGCTGCGAGAACACATTGCCAACCCATGTCCAGCTTTTGTACACCAGCATCCCCAAGTTCTTCTTGGCAGCGCTGCTCTTGATCTGTTCATGCCCCAGCCTATATTGATATCAGGGATTGCCCCAACCTTGTACATGGAAAGAAAGGGGCACCAGGTGAATAAGAAGTCTTGAATGTGAAGTTCAGGATAAAACCACAGGAACTGGTACCACTGTCTGTAGCAGGGATTGTACAGCCTCACGAGGCACAAATCCTCAGACTGGGCTTTAGAGGTGTGTTTTCTTCTCTCCAGAGGCTATTGGCACAAGCTGCCAGCTGTGTAGCAGGGCAATCAGATTATGCTGAACGCTGTAGAAACCTGTGGAGATGGAGTGGTTTGGGTTGGGTCCATTTATTTATTAATTTTGGAAGAAAGAAGCTCTGTGTCTTGCAGTGTTTACTTGAAATCTAGAGTGGCTGTTTCAGCCTGTGTCTTGCTGCCATGCTTCCTAATTTTCCACCTGGCATAGGAAAACTGGCACAAGTTAGGTGGATACGTACCCACTGCTTAGATTTCAAGTTTAGCTGCTTTATCTGTTTCCTAATAAATAACCAGAAACTTTTTCAAAGTAAGCATGCTTGCATTTATCCCTATTTGATTACAAAACCAGAAGCAAAACTAGCAAATTCTGGAACAAATGACAGCATGTTTGTGCTAAATATTTTTTCCAATGGCATTGTAAAAACCTGACGATTAAGTTAAACAGGCTGTTGCAATCCACCTGCCCACAAGCCAGCACTGCACTGTTTGGGTGAGCAGGACCATTACCATTGTGGAGACAGGGCTTGCCAAAACTGTGGAACGGGAGGAGGTGTGGACCTTTACACGTTAGCTAGGAAATATGTAGGGCATCTATTTACATGTAGCTCAAATTACAGCTTTTACAGTGTGAGAATGGTTACTAAACTGAAGAAATTAGCTTTTTCTCAAAGCAATAATTTAAAAAGGCATGAAGCAGTTTCAATTTTTGCCACTCTAAAGAACAATTGCTTTCTGAAGTAGGCCAGCATATGGAGCTATCAAATCATCAGTTTTGTTCACTGCAACAAAACCATTCCTGAAGGATCATGGGAATTGTTTTTGTGAGGGGTAGGTTAATAACCTGTGACACAATACAAAAGAGAAGACAAAAATCTCACTGTGAATTTTGTGGCTGGCTGGATCCAGTAATCTCAAATCTATACAAAGCTATCATTGTCAAAGATGCTGTTGCCTGCTTTTTCTTAGTGTGCTGATATAATATGCTGGGGTTTTCTCATTGCCAAAGCTTCTCTGTAAAAAAAAAAAATACACTTATTTTTCCATATATTTGAACATAAATGTGTTTGTGTGTATGTATATATGAAAACACTTATATGCCTGAACTTTAAAATCCTCTCTGTCCTGTGAGACAAACTTACTTTCATAATTGCTAGTCATGCATATTAGTAAAAACCTACCATTTTACACCTGGGTGCCTGAATTTAAGCACTTTAAACCAGGTTTTTCAAAATATTTAAATATTTAAACCTAGAGATGGATTCCTCATGGGATCACCTACTTTTGCTAGTGAGATAGACACCCCTGGGAGCTTGTTGCAACTCTGCAACGTTAATTACCTGTCAGTATTTGACTCCTAGTTACACACTGAATGACAGAATAGCTCATGTTGGAAGGGAACCCAAAGACCATGTAGTTTCTGCCTCCCTGCCATGGCCAATGGCACCTTCCAGGGCAGGAGGCCTGAATTAGATGTATATAGTTTGCTCAGGTCCCCTTAAATATAGGTATTAGATCCACTGCTGTTTTGAAAACATTAACTTTGAGACAACAATCATTTGAAGGCTGCAAAGTAGGCTTGCAGTCTTCCTTTTGAAATTCAAGGGATGTTATCTCCTTTCAGTGAATCACACTGGGGAAACCCCCTCCAAACTAATATATTTTCGTTTCCTGCACTACATTTCTTTATCTTATCATTATTATTCTCATTTCTTGTCAGGGTTATGAAGGAAACCTTGCACCTTTGTCAAAATTGATTTGCTAACAGAAATACTATGAGGCTACCTATGATCCTGCAGCCAGAGCCAAGAAAAGAACAGAGAGGCAAATACTTGTAAAAGAATTATTCAGAAAAAAAAGAAAAGCATGTGCATGTCTTATTCCAGTGTTCAAAGATGTGCTCCTGAATTGCAATACAGTTGAGGAGTCAGGCATTTTGAAAGGTGGTTACAAACAGCAAAGCTATATAGTCTCCCGTTAAAACCATGGAACAAAACAACAACAACAACAAAAATCCTCCAAACAAATAAAACCCAAAAAACTCAGGTCCTCCTTCAGCAAAACCTCTTCTTGGAGCCCAAAAGGAATCTGCAGATGTATACCCCCTGCGTGAGAACAAAGTCTTCAGTCACTGGAATGCAATGCTATAAAAACAAATACTACAAAGCCTGGTAACAGGGGGATGTCTCACTTGCATATTTTTTGTGAGCATTTTGGTTTGCAGAGAAGGGGGTCCCCAAAGCATGTGAGCCAGCAGGATCTCTTTGTACTAGGTTGCTGTCTGTTTGGCCAGATGTCTTCCCAACAGTGAGGCAGAAAAACCAGAGCTCTTATTAAAATAAGTCAGGGAAAGGAATGGAAAAAAGCATATGTCCAGTGAAACAAGGCACATTGTGTCCCATCTGATATTTATTAAACATTGATCAAATCAGCAGTGAGAAATGCACGTCATGCGGAAGTGACCCCAGCTCCCTGGGTTTGGAAGTCAGTGACAAATGTCTGGGAGCAGAGCAGCATTGAAAACACGTGTACAGGACACAGAGAGGAGTGTGCTGCACTAGGAGCATCATTAACAGATGGAGAAGAGCTGACTTCAGCTGAGAACGCCCTTTTGCAGGTTTTACATTTTTTCTGTCAATGGGATGTTTTGTTCTGTCAATGGGATGTGTGTGTAGGGTCTTTCCCTTTCCATTTAGTCTGCAGCTTTCTAGATGAAATGTGATACATCTCCTGGAAGAATTCTGCATTTTATGTCAGTCATAACAGCAAGCAGTCTAGTGGATAAAATTGGGGAACTTCTGCCAAATTAAAGCCTGAGTATAGGCTCCTCCAAGGATCAGCTCACAGCTTTTGTGGTAAACCTGCATGATTTTATGCCAACCTGCTGGGTTCTGTGTAATCACAGTAAGCATTTTTAATTGTCTCCCATTTGTTGTTGCTTAATATTTTGGCTATCACATCTGTTGAGAACCACCTTTGAATAAAAAGATGTCCTCACAACATGAACTAAATGCATCTCCTATATCAGAACAATCTTATTTGGGCATGATCCTTAAGTGAGGTAGTGGGGATGGATAACAGGGCAAGCTGAAGTCAGGGTGTGTGCTTGGGAATTTGGGGAGCTCTGATTACACTGTAGTTCATTCCTATACAGACAGGGTTGCATTCCTGGCTTTTGCATATAGCCTGATGTATTTAATTGCTCAGAAAGACATCAGAATGACACTTCCAAATCTTTTCTTCAAGGGGTACCTGTATCTTTGGTATTTTTGTAGTAGTTTTTATATGTTTAGTAAATTAGCAGCAGAGTTAAGCACTACATGTTTGTAATAAAGAGCAAATATAATTGCTCTGAAAGACTTTACTGTATCCGGGTAAAAGAAAACAAAGGAGCCTGTTAGAGTTCCCTGGCTTTTCACTCCAGCCCTGGACCCGGGTCATGTTGGCTGAGGGTAGCAGGGGTTCATTGGCAATCAGAAGTAGTTTTAGGCTGACAGGCAGAAAGCCCCAGTAAGGAATGCAGTACCCAGTTCCAGGCCAGTTAGTTAATGGAATCACTCCAGCCTGTATGATTGTTTTAGTATGATGTGCCTGTGTTATTGATACCAACTGTTCTGGGCTGTAAAAGGATGGAGAGGTCTGGCTTTTGTTGGGGTGCTGTTCTGATGTCAGTTTGAAATACACAGAAACAAAAAGTTCTGAAAAGCTGAAGTGCTGTTTTATTGAACCAGAGGTAGAGAGGGTTGAGACAAGTGAAACTAGATCCCTGTGAAGCACTGGAACATACATGATGCTTGATGCTGAACTGCAATACATCCAGTGACATCGGTGAAGTTTCAGCTCATTACACTACCCAGGAAGCCGGAGTACAGTGACAGAAAGCAGGTCGTGTCATAAAATGAGTAATCTGACTATGAGACACTTATCAAGTGAAACTTTTCATTGTGCAATTGCTGCCAAAGGCTTTGTTTTTACTTCTACCTTTCTCTGTGTTTTGTACCTCTGCAGTCCATCATTTTTCCCAGATAAGGATCTAGGCCTGCTTCAATTAACATTAAAATAGGGAGGATCAAGCTTTCTGTTTGTCTGTGTATTTAGAAAGTGAATGTGATGTGAGTTTTGCTCCAAACTTGTTTTTGGATATGTGGAACTTTTGAAGACAACGAAATTGGAATTTTAAACCCTTCCATGAGAAGGAGCCTTGCATTTAGGGCACAGGCACTCAATGAGCCCATTAGTACTGGCTAAGGCCAGCAATATGGTGCTCCAGACACCACCAAGTTCCCACTGTGAGATCATTTCAGTCTCTAAATACCTATTGCAAACCTTTAGAAAACTGCACTTTCCCTTTCATGCTTTTTCAGCAGTTAGAGCTTCCTCACCAGCAAACTCCTTGAGACCAAAGAAAGCAAGTCAGCCCATGCATCAGGATCCATGAGCCAACCTGACTGCTGAATTATGGACCCTTCACCTTTTCTTTTCTGGTGCAGAAGTTACCACCCTTCCAAATCCAAGTCACCCATAAATGGGCTGTGGAGCTGCCTGTCTCTGTGCCAGCTCCCTCCCTTCCCACCCCATGGGCAGAAGAGAAGCCTTTACCCTCTGGAATTTCTGTTCCTGAGTTTATGCTTACAAGCCTTCGTCTCATTTTCCCATAATGTTCTTGAAAAAAGAACCAGATGTTCCCGGCTGGTCTTATGCCTAAACCACAAGGACCCCAAATCTATGACATCACTTTCATCACGTGGCAACAGAATGTGATGTCACACCTGAAAAGTTTAGGAAAAACATGTGATGATGTAATGTGGAAAAGACCTGAAAATAGATGCATTTCCACCTTAACCACAGGGAGTATATGTGCAGAGAAGATTGAAGAAAATGTCTTGTCAAATAAATTTGTATAAATCCTCTTCCTCAGTTACTCCAATATGGTAATCCTTCCTTCTTCAAGTACCTTAGGTTTAAAGGAAGCCATTGGAAAATGTCATTGGAGAGAGAAATGCAGTTGACTTAACTCATTATGTTGGTCACCCATCCTTCTTGAACCCAGGGGAAGTGGCCTGTGCTTTTCTCTTAAAAAAAAAATGAAAAATAAAAAAACACTCTGCAGAAGGTAATGAGTTCGGAAAAGTAAAATCATCTGTGTGTTAGGCCTCAGGGGAAATATAAGTTATTCATAAAAAGCTACAGAGCAAGTTTTGATTAGTTAAGTAATCTGGTACATAGAATTTATTAGAGCTTAAAGCTTTCCTGTGGGACTCCCCTAATAGTACACAAATAGAGTGAAACATCAAAGAAATGCATTTTCTGACAGACACAGAAAGTTAGGTTAATCCTGGCCTGCTTAGCGCACCTTGGAAAGATGGATAAATCCCGTCTGTTTCTTCCAGCACATCGCTCCAGTTTTCAGGTTTTTACACATTTGTGCTTCTGATTAATAACCCATGCTCCCAACACTCTTGAGCTATTCCCAAGGAGCACAAAAGAGGAAAATAGGAAAATTGCTTCCATAATAGACTCAAAGATATCAAGCTGTTCTGGAAAAAAGTTTAAATATAGAATAGTAAAGCTCTGTTTTCTTTCATCAATTTGAGGCCATTTTTCTTAAGCTTGTCCACAAAGAAAAATTCACCAGCACTTTTTCTGTGGGTGAACAGATCACTGTATCAGTAAAGCATCCCTTCTTTTCTGTGGAAATAGTGTTCTCCAAAACCTGCCAAAAATATGCAAAAAGTGTCATTGTGGAAAGAAAGTGCTTGCATGGTAACTGTCTGTGGTGATTGTTACAAAGCAGAACTACTCCTACCAGTTTTTCACAATGCTCTTTTATTTCTGTGTTTTTTTCCTGCCAGAACATTTGTTGTGTCCTATTGCCCCCATAGGGATACCAAATGCTAAGAAAGAGCTCCTGCAGTGTGATGCCTGACAGAGAAGACGCTAATAAAGGTTTTATTTCTCAAACTCACCAGAATCTTGTTAGCACAATCAGAAAATAGCCACCTCTTGGGAAAGCCAGAGGTTGTCCAGTGAAGCAGAACCTACTTTTCTTACACGTGCTAAAATCCCAAAGTGATTGTTTCACTGAGCAGATGTTCTAACCACCATGATTTTTTATCCTGGCAGCATAGGCAAATAGACACCCCATATGTAAACATCACCTGCTGAGATAAATAATTTGCTCTTTAGAAAACAGAGGAAAGGAGATGGGGAGACAAACCCAGCAATGTGTTCTTTGCCGTTGTTTTAAATTTATTTAAATTTTCTGTTGCAGGTATTCAGGAGGGGAGCCAATGTACCAAGTGTAAAAATAACTGGGCACTGAAGTTCTCCATCATCTTATTATACATTTTATGTGCCCTGTTAACAATCACTGTAGCCATTCTGGGATATAAAGGTATGTATGCATTGAGACCAACATTTCACTTTCAGACGATCGTCCAAACACACTGTCGCTTATTAGCTAGCCAGGCAATTTGTCACATTTTAGCCTAAATATCAGTACTTGGGCAATGTTGGCTTTTTGTATGTACATAACAATAAACTACGGCCTTAGAATTTCACTTTCAAATAACTATGGATTTTTGAAACCAGATTAGGCATTTGAAAAGAAAGTTAAAACAAAATGAACATTCCTCCACCAAGAAGGAGTACTGGAAGACACAAAGCTATGTAACATGTGCAACAGCCAAGACTATCTTACTAATATAATATTTATCACAGGAACAAAATGTAGTATCAATATTACTTTGAAATATCTGGAAGAAGAAAAATTAAACCAGGAGATACCAGTGTATTGGCTATCCACAATAATTGCGATGAACAAAGACACTTAGATGCTTTTAACAGTAATTTCAAAGATTCTGGTAGTTGAGCAACCTAGAAATGGAGAGAATTTCATTTGTGCAAGTCATTGGTTGGGCACATTGGAAAACGTGGCTTAAAATTCCCATAAATCCTTATCACTAATTAACTGTAGCCACTTAGGCATTTATAAAAATGTTTTGATGTAAAGACCTGCTTATTGTGCAGTTACATCTATAATAAGTTAAATAAATAAGATGTGAATTTCTGGCATGAAAAGGAAAGTGAACAAAATCATTGTGAGCATTATAACAGGGTATCACAGCTTGTTGCAGAGTAAACCAAGCTAGTTCTAAACTACCTGGCTGAGTATGGCTCTGAGAGTAGCTCCAAAACCCCTCCAAGGAGCTGAGTAAATATTCATGTGATTAGCATGCAGTGTGTCCTGTGCTGCCAGCAGCTGCACTCATAGCAGAGCTGACATCACCTCTGGTCCTTTGCCAGGGAAAGAAAAGGAAATTGTAGAAATAGAAAGGATAAATAATTATTTAAGAGGATTTGGCACAGTTTTGAGTGGGAGAAAATTAAAACTGTTTTGTTTAGATGGAAGATTTATCCAGGGAAAAGAGAGAACGTGAGGAACAGATAGACAGACCTAGGTAATCTTGTTTCATGAGAAAGCAGACAGAAGGTGGCAAATTTACATCAAATATTAAAATAATGCAGTACATCTATGTGAATACATCTCCTGAAGTAACTGGTCTCTGGAAATCAGATTATGAGGGACAAAAAGCCTTCCAGGATTCAAAAACTTATTCTTGATCTATAAATATAAGATGATTTGGTCAAATGGATTAGGGGAGGCCTTTTGCAGGTATAAATCTGTAGAGATCTGCTTACATCAGATGAGAATGGGATCTTTCCAGACTTAACTCAGCCACTAAATGACTGGGATTTAGCAGAATTTCCCTCAAGAGTTTTACATAAAACTGTCATTTCTGGGGCTTCCCAGAAGACTGAGCCCTCACTCAGCATCGGATGCAGTGTATCAAGTTGGAAGGACTACTGTTCTTTATCTTGCTTTGGCAAATGATTTGCATGTGTGGAGGAAGCAGTAGCAATAAGGAAACTCTCCAGAAGGATTTTTCCTTCCTCATTTCAATCTCGTTTTCAAGCTTCTCTCTCTATGAGGGCCCCAGCACCATCTTTTCCCCAGGCTTTGCTCTCTACTTGAGGCTCAAACTTTGCTTCACTCATTTCTAAACTTTCTTCTTTGAATGAGAAGTCACTCATTAGGGATGAGTCTTTCTGTCATGGCAGTACCTAATCACAGCTATCCAGGACAAGGACAAAAGAATTTCCTCTTCCAAAAATAAATGTAAAAGGGATTGTAGGAAGGTGGATAATGCATATCTTGGTTGCAGACCCTAAGACATTTTGGTGACCTCCGCTCCACTGCTCACCAAATTGGTGATTGCAACATTTGAATGCCAAGGAAAAGGGGCAAAGAGACAAAAGTCTTGTTGAATCCAAGTATTCCTTTTGTAACACCAAGCAGCAAATGGTTATATGTCAGACACTAATTCTGCCCTTTGTACCTGCAGTTTCAGAGTTTTGTCTTCAGCGTACCTACATGCTAATTTGCGGGAAAACATAAATTAGATAAAACCCCAGCTGACAGTACATTTTCAAATTAATTACTGCAATAGTTTTGATTGTTGAGAAGGGATTAGGCCTTAAAGGAAGAACAAAATTCAGAATAAAAGTATATTGTTCTTAAACTCTCCTCTCTATATTAGAATTTGGCTTCTCTTTTTTACTGCAACATTACACTGGAAGAAGGAATTCTGCTGGCATCAAGGATTTTTTCAGTCTCTTAGCTAAGTTTCCATTAAATTTGCCTCCCACACTTGTGTTTATAAAGCCCAAAACTACTTTTAAAACTTTCATTTCCTACGTCGCATTTAAATATCCTTTGTGATTTAAAATGTTAAAAGTACTAATCAGTGGATTAAATATGGCAAGCAAAAAAATAACTCAATGGGAGGCAAAGTCAACATAGAACAAACCTCCAAACTAGTGGTAAAAATTATATAGTATGTTGGAGAACCCTGAAACCAAAACATGAATGAATAACAGGGAAACAAAACATGAAGGAATTACAAGGCAAGTTTAGTATCCTTCTGCTTTGAGAAGAGAAATTGTTGTTTAAAACACTAATAAAGCAATCTGCAATTTTTGCACATACTTTATTAAATTAAATTAAAAATACAAAGTTATAATTTTTCTGGCACCAGCCAGTGTCAGATTAGTCTATTGAAGATGAATGATCTTCCTGTGGTTCGTTCCAGTAAGAGAGTGCTTGCAGCTTGAATTTCTGGTAGTTTTTATTCTCTAGTCAGTCCTTGTTTTTAAGCTTCTTGAGTAATGCCCACCGTGACTTTCAGCTGCTTCTTTTGTCTGTCTCCCAGACATAGTTTGCCTGCCATTACCTGGGGCCAACGCATACTGGTGAAATGGCACATTTTGTCATAGTGGCTTAGATGCAGACAGTCCTCACTGTTCTTGTCAGCAGCTACTTGAAATTTTGGCTTCCTTTAGAGGATCTTTATCACTGTGATCTTGTCAGGAATTGAGATGAGAATGCAGAGACCAAGCTGTGAATTAAGGTGAAGTTAACCAAAAGCAAGTTAAGACATACACAGCTTTGCCTTTTTAAGAGTGAGCAGATTGTTGGGAGCAGCAGAGTGGCCTTTTGTGTGGGATATTACAGCTGATCTGCTTGTTTGCCTTTTTCTGGAGAAGGTGGAAAGTGGCTGTTCAAGTCTGGGGCACTCTCTAGAGGTGACTTCCACTTCCTAGAGTGTTCCACATGCTCACATATCACTGAAGGCTCCATCCAGAGATGGTGGTGGGAGCTGCTACCAGGGAAGGAAAGACATTCCCAATAACAGGACCATTAGTCCATATGACCTCTTTTGACACCAAGAGCAACAAAACCCAACACTGGCCTTTTGCTACTCAGTCTCTCCCAAATTCATCCTTTCCACTTTCAGGTAAATAGCAAGAAAAGCAGATAAGCTACAACTTGCTTTGGGAAGGAGTTTGGGCAGGGGATCAAGTTCCCCAAACCTATGATTTATTTGACCATAAGATCCCAATATAAAGCAAATACATGCATTGGTTTGTCTATGGGATGGCAGCTTAGCCCTTGAGCTAACCCTGCAATCAGGTTTGCAGAGACTAGCAGGTTTGTTTCTGCTGCTGGAGTTCAGTGGTTTGGGGTTTTTCTCACTTTGAACAATGAAAATACCAGATGCTGTTGTATAATTACTTCTGTTCAGTCTCATTTAACTGCCTCAGTCTCATTTATTGATAGGATTACTACTGTTTTGTTTACATTTGCTCTGGACTCTTCAGGGTTAAATTTTAACTCAAGCTTCCAGTGTTAGATTTCATTTAAACATGAAAACATACTTGTTATATGAAAGTTTAATTTTACAAACTTCAGATCTGAAGTACAAACTAGCATTCATTTGGACAGCAAAAGGATGAAATTACATTTTTCTTTTAATTACTAATAATATTCATTTGCCAACTCCAAGTTTGTTGTATAACTGGGGAAACAGTTGAATATCGCACTAAAACTGAATTAACAAGAATCGTAGGTGATGTGACATTGCTAGTCAAAGCACAGGTTCAGCAGAAACACTTGAATTAGGTCTGCTTTTTAAATACAGATGATTTCATAAGGTCCCTCTAAGTGCTCAGAGTGAGCCATGCCCTGGCAAGGAGACACCACAGACTGAACAGGTTGCTGCCTAGAGCCAGAAGGAAAAGCCAAGTCCTCACTCTTTCTGCATGTGATGCATAGGAGTATACAAGCATCAGTGGAGTGTCAGAAGTAGCTGAAGGACCTTTGTTGATCTGGGCTCCAGCCTGGAAGACAGCAGGGCAGGACAAACAGAGAATCAACTCTGGTTTCATTTAGGAAAAATGGCATATAGCATTTTGACAACTTTAATGGGCAGAAGAACCAGTGAAAAATTAGTGCTATAATGGGGAGAAAATGCTTTCTAAAGATGAAGATATTGAGCAACTGTCCCTCTGAAAAAGCAAAGCCTTTATTGTAGTCTGGGTCTGGTGTTTAGCAAGCAATCTATCATCTCAAATACAAAAAGCCACACTCTAACTGACTGCACACACAGTAGAGTCTCTCTTTTACTGGCTTGTTAGCAGCCTAGAAAGGAGCAGCCAGGTAATTCACCAAAGGCTGTATGGTCTTTTTGAAGACCCTGAGCCTTTTTCTCTGTTGTAACTCCTCAGTGATGTTCCATCAGATAGTCTTGGTCTGTTTTTCTCATGTTGGTTTTGGGGAAGCAGCAAAAGCCTCCAGTGTAACTGCGGTACCCAGAATCAGAAAAACAAATGCAAACGTTAATAAAGAAGGAGTACATGATGGACTACACTTGAAAGTTCTGGGATTCGTGTGGTTGCTCATGAGCAGAAAAAGATTCCTAAATTTCACTTCTTGTGAAAACCCAAACCTTTACATAGCAACAATTTTTATGAGACTCTTTCCTAGCTGCAGATCATTTCACAGACAGAAAGAGTTAGAGGTACCCCTATCCCACACATGTTTACAGAACCTCAAAAGATGGGAAACACTTTATTTCTTCTGTTTGAAAAAAAAGGAGCTGGCACAATAACTCATGTAGCCTCTCCCAGGGTTGTTACAGACCCATTCTGCTCCCAGTGTAGCAAAAGGACTAAATAATCTCATTATGAGAAGCAATTTCTACTCCTAGTTGTGGCTTGAATGCCAAAGGGTGTTAGACAAAGTCTAGTGTGAAAGCTGTAGGCTACCTCTAGCCTTGCAAGCATTTCACATTTTTGCTGCTGGAAGCCACCCCGGGCTGTTTATTTGTTGCTCTGCTTTTTCCGTTCCCATATTAATTTCATCAAATAATTGAATGTCTCAGTAGCAAGAAAAGTACTCTGGCATTACAAAATAAAGGGCACATCAGTCATAAATCTGCACTTCCTGAATGACCATCCTTTCAATCTTAATGAGGCAGAATCATTTCAAGACTGCTTTGAGTGATCTGTACCATTATCAATATGTTTAAACCCCCCAAAACATTTAGTAATTACTATCTCAGTCCTAAGTTTGCTATCCAGGTGGCAACTTTTAATGATGAAAAGGCACAAGGAAAAAAACAAATTCTTTTGAAGGAGAAATGGCTCATAGCAAAATTAAAGGAAGTTTCATTCATACATCTGAGCCTTTAGCAATCAGTTTTCCTTTGCCACACAGCACTGTGCTGGAAGCATGGAAATACTGTTAAAAGAAAATTACTTTGTTTGTGAGGAAAACCCACAAAGAGGGATTTCCTCATTCAGGAGAGAGATTTCTCACGGGCAAAAAAAAATCATTAGGGATTGCTGGCAGACTGAAGAAGAATTCTGGGTCCACCAGCAAATAGGAGCTAATCCTTCCAAGATTTCACAGAGCAACAGCAGTGTGTAATGGCAAGCAAGGCAATTTTAAGACGTTTTCTTTTTTTACTGCTTGGTGATAATGGTGTGGGGTTTTGTTTGCTTTATTGTTTACTAGTCTTTTTCCACAATTTCCCTTTTCTTCGTTTCTTAACACACTGTTCTTTCTCCCCTAGTTGTAGAAAAAATGGACAATGTGACAGGTGGCCTGGAAACATCCCACAGAAGATACACAGAAAAGCTCACAGAAGTGGAGAGTGATCTGAAGAAATTAGGTAATCTACCTGCAAGCGAAGCCCCTTTGTATTATGGACCTGGGGTGTTCTCCTGGCAGATTGAGGCAGGAAATTTGTCTGAAAAATCTCTGCCTATGACAAGATACAGCACTTCCATTCCAGTTTCTCAAGTACTTGGGAAAGTACTTAAAAATAGTTCAGATCAGCTCTACTTAGAAGAGCATTTTAAGAATGCTTCAAATTTACAGTTCCCACTGAAGTCACTCTGAAAGCATTTATATTTAAATAAACAGACACTTAAATGTTGTCCTCAGGAGAGAATCTTCTCTGAGGTAGAGATCTAAAACATAACAGAAGTTGTTCTACAGCACAAAAGATTCTACATAAAATGACCACCTGTCACCCAGTCATCTTGATGCTGTTTTAGCAATTAAGATTCAAAACTGTAGACCACTTTGCAAGGTACACAAATAATCAGCTATTCAAAATTCTTATGTCTGAGGCAAGTGTATTACTTCCATAAATTGTTATGTGTTTGGGTCTTCCAAGCACTATTCAAGTTCTCAATTTTCAGGAAGATGTAAAAAAAATCATGGATAAAGATTCTACTCTCTAAGTGTACATTTTTACTTTTCTTCCTATACATATAGTTTTTATTGTAGAAGCATTAATATACACATACATGCATGTGATTCTTGAAATAAGTTTTGTCTAGTTTTGTAAACCATATATTGAGACATGTATTTCTAGGAAAACTTCCTTGCTTGCAGCTTCATTGTAAAGTTTTACAACTTTTTTCCCTCAAAAAGGAGCTGGCTTCTAAAGTATTTGTACACTACATTTAGTTGAAAAACATGGGGTAATTCATTCTTTTACTGACACATCTACAGAAGTAAATGTTACATTTTACTTCTGTAAACGTTGCTTGTGCAACCTTTTGGATTCTATTTGGGTTATTATATTATGCTGATTAAATTTTCATGACTTGGAGCACCTTTGTTTCTTTCATGGCCACACATTTTTACACAGTGCTGGATGGATGCTCAGGATCATCCATTCCCATTTCAGTGGGCTTGCCATGGAGGAAGTTAGGAAAGTTCTGGAGCAGTTTGAGTAGGAGACATAAAAGTAAGAGAAGTGCTGTAGGGCCAGAAGGATAAAAGCGGGTGGTGAATGGAAGACAGCCCTTCAGGGATTAGCTGTGTGTGGACCTGGCAGTTGTCAGAGCTGTGTGAGGAACACAGTATAATTTGAACTACAGCCTAGAGGTAAACATAGAGTCAGAGCTGAGACGATCTGTGACTGAGAGAAACGGCAGGGAGAGGAACTGTGCTCAGGAAGATGTCCATCCACAAAAGACTCCACAAACACTTCAGGCTGAAGTCTCACAAGCCATCATTTGACATTTGCATCATGACTCATTCAATCACACCAGACAAAAGCACCATACACAGCTGTATTCACTGTAATTTATGAAAACCATACTGCTCTCTCTTGGCATCATCTGAAATTATGGACTTGAGACTGACTAATTCATAAATATAGCTACACGTAGCTGAGGACAAAAATATATGGACTGTGAGCAGGATAGTGAAGTGACTGAGGTCAAGCAAGGGAGTCTTCCCTGAGAGCAGTGTTGACTGCTTATTTCCTTGGTTTCTATGTCCTGGATGATAGGCTGTGCAGTCTCAAATGCTTCATCATACTTGGACAAGCTTCCAGAAGTATTCCGTAGGGCAATATAAGCACAGGCAGAGATGTTCCTCAAAGATTAAAGGTTTTGCCTTCCTCAAACTCAGAACATGAGGAAACAATAATGGCAAAATAAATGTCATTAAAAGCAATAGTAATGTATTAGAGAGAAAACCAGAAATATATCTTATCCTGACATATCTGAAGTAGCCTGCTGGCAAAGCTTTTGGCTCTAACCCAGATTGCTTTAAAATAAGTATGAGAACTTACTTAAAGCTAAACCCAAGATTTTAAAAATTGAAACTATATGTACTAAATCACAATGAAGGTATTCCACTTGCAATGAAAAGAAAGAAGAAAACATGAACAGATAAAATAAACTTCTGATCTTTCAGCAATATCCAGTTGTAACTTCAAAACCTACACTTGCTGGTACCTGTTTAATGTTTTGAATTCTGTTTCCCATTCACTTTTCATTCAGAACACAGCATTCTTGACTGCATATACTCATCAGTTTCTAACCCGAGTTTTTCCCATTTGTGATGACAGAGTCACTGTATTGTTCTCCTCAGCAAGACACCAGGTCTCCATCAATTCCTCTTTGCTTTTTTTCTCTGTCTAGAGGCAGAACTATGCTTAGTAGTTGCTCTTTTCTGGAAAAAATAGCATAAAAGTTCTACTGAACAGTTTGACAACCTGACTGTTCTTAAAACACACTGTGCTGTTTTATACTGTGTTTAAAAAAAAATAAAGCCTTTCCTTTTTTTTTTCCCTGTACAACAGATGACCAAACTGGACAAAAAGCCTTGAATACTAACACTGAACTGTCCAGCTTCAGATCTGACATTCTGGCTCTTCGTCAGCAGCTTCATGACATTGCAGAGAAAACTAGCAGAAACAAAGACACACTGGAGAAGCTGCAAGAGTCTGGAAATTTATTAGATGATAGGCAGAACCAAATGAAAAGTGCCTTAGATAGTAACACTTTCACAATCATCAGTGTCAATAAGACTCTTCAGGCATATACTGGCTATATCAACGATCTACAACAAGACACAAGTAATATACAAGCAAACCTGCAAAACCAAGAGCATTCTCATAATGTGGTCATCATGAGCCTTAACAACTTAAACCTGACTCAAATACAGCAAAGAAATCTTATCAGTGTCTTACAGAAGTCAATGGAAGATACAAGCTCGGCTATTCTAAGAATCAAGAATGACTTTCAAAATCTGCAGCAGGTTGTCCTTCAGGCCCGGAAGGACACTGACTGGCTTAAGGAGAAAGTGCACAATTTACAGGCCTTGGCTGCCAACAATTCAGCAATGGCAAAAGCCAACAATGATACACTTGAAGACATGAACAGTCAGCTCAGCTCCTTCAGTGGGCAGATGGAGAACATCACCACAATTGCCCAAGCCAATGAACAAAGTCTAAAGGATCTCCAGGAACAGCATAAAGGAGATGAAAACAGAACTGCTGCCAAATTCACCAATCTAGAAGAAAGGTTCCAGGTCTTTGAAACTGATATAGTCAATATCATCAGCAACATCAGCTACACTGCTCATCATCTACGGACACTGACGAGTGATCTCAATGAGGTCAGGACAACTTGTACGGACACCTTAAGTAAACACTCGGATGAGCTGATTTTTATGAACAGCACACTAGCCAATATTCGCATAGACTCTGCATCTCTCAAGGTGCAACAGGATTTGATGAGGTCAAGGTTAGATGTTGAAGTTGCCAATTTGTCAGTAATCATGGAAGAAATGAAGCTGGTGGATTCCAAACATGGCCAGCTCATCAAGAACTTCACTATCCTACAAGGTATGCAGCTTCCCTAATGATGTGTGTGTGCTGAATTCCTACTTGCATTCCTTCTTTAGTTCTGTGGAAGTTAGTGCATGCTGGTACAGAGTCCTGGGGTTTTCCATTATCTAATCCTAAACTGTGGAAATGAACATGTAGCTTGAATTTTCTGTACTGATTTTTCTATGCCTTTTTTACATAGCTAAAATGGGGATGTTATGAAAGAAGGTTCTGACTTAGCAGAATTTTATTCTGTCTGACTGACTGACTGGATCTGCTTTTGATTTAGTTTCTAAAATAAGTGAGTGAAGGTGTGGAACCTCAAGAAACCAATCCTCAGTAAGGAGGAAATGGCTAAAAAATATATGTTGGACTATTCCCAGAAAGGTCCACCCTTACTGAAAAACAAGTTACTATTTCACTTTAAGCCAGTTGTTAGTCTGCCAGAAAACATCCTACTTTGCTTAGTTTTTAATCCTGGGATACTTTATTCTCTCCAGAAATAAATAGCATCAGGTTTAGGAGGTTTCTCCCAGCCAAATATTATCCCAAATGAAAAGAATACTCATATTTCCAATCAGATGTGAACCAGCCTAAACCTCTAATCACGAATATAAATCCATTGCTCCAAATAAACTAAGGCTGCATTAGAGCCAAGATTACATGTCAGTAACCTTAACCATTCTCATTTCAACCAGGCCTAAATGATTCCAGCTTGGACGTCTATCTCTGGAGGAGTTTGAATTATGTAGATTAGTGCTGGGGATGGGAAGGTATTGACAAGAGATTTGCTCATCCATGAACAGAATCCCAAATTGTTTTGTTGTTTATTGCTGTCACAGTATTGCCATTTCCTGTCGTGAGTTATCGTCCCTGTCTTGTTAGAGCTGGCCAATTTGCAACTTCTGGTCTTTCCCATATTTGGCCTTTTTCTCACTATCCATCATTTTGTCTCTTTTTGACACCCTGTTATTAACAGACCAACAACGAGGATCAGGAGAAAGAGTCCTAGGACTAAGATCAGAGAGATGAGACTAGAAGAAGAAGGGAGCATGGCAGAATGAGGGAACAGGACCACCAGCACACAGCACTAGTGCATAAACCAGTAGCACAGAGTTTTGTAGGGACTGACACCTTGGCTGGTCACCTGGGACATGGTGTCACTGTCCAGTTCACATGGCTGAGTGTATCAGAGCATTTTCTGTATCCTGTATTGTGTGGAGGTCAAGGAAAGGACCTGGGTCAAGTATACAGGACCTGGAAAGCAGCTGCACTATTACAAGTACTGATGAAAGCAGCTGTTAGCCCAGTTTCTATGTTGTTGAATATCCAGTGGCGCTGGTCTGAGATGTATTAAACAAGCCCAACCCACGTGGGCTTTTTGGTTTGTTTTCTGTGCATATCCCCACTTTGTATGCTTACATTGTTTCAGGCCCTCCTGGTCCAAGAGGACCTAAAGGTGACAGAGGCCCTCAAGGTCCTCTTGGCCCCGCTGGCCTAAAAGGACAAAAAGGAGAGAAAGGAGAGCCTGGACCACCAGGACCTGCAGGTGAGAAGGGCCCACCTGGGCCAGCCGGGCCACCAGGAGAAAAAGGAGGGAAAGGTTCAAGAGGATCACCTGGCTCCAAAGGTCAGAGAGGTTCTCCTGGCAAGACGGGTCTGCCTGGACCAAATGGAGACCCAGGGCCACCAGGGCCACCAGGCAAGGATGGTCCACCAGGGCCCCAAGGCCCACCTGGATTTCAAGGCCTGCAAGGAACGGTGGGAAGCCCAGGGTTACCAGGACCACGAGGAATAACTGGACTTCCTGGGGTACCTGGGCTGCCTGGTCCCAAGGGCCCACCTGGCCCACCAGGGCCGCCAGGCCCAGGGATGCCAATGGCGCTACAGAGCCAGCCTACGCCCGTGCCTGAGGCTAATGGTAAGCCATCAACACACTGCATCCTTCATTTATTACTGGCCCTATCACTGCTCCCTTGAGTTACCAATAACAGGCTTAACACAAAAAAAATTCACATCACAGGTTGTTCACCCCGTTGGAAGAACTATATGGAAAAGTGCTACTACTTTTCAACTGAAAGAGAAATTTTTGAAGATGCAAAGTTATTCTGTGAAGAGAAAGCATCGCGCTTGGTTATCATCAACGACAAAGAGGAGCAGGTAATTACCTTCTCTTGCTGGTTTTCAAGGAGGAAGTTTGAAGCTGTTTAACATGTAGAAACCACAAGATACTGGGAAGCTGAGAGCACCATGGATTCATATAGTGGAAGTAAACACATTGATTGGCTCATTAGAATTTTGTCCACCCTGTGCCTGATCAGCAGCTTCTCCCTGTGCAGAAGGGTAGTGTGAGCAGAACTGATGCTGACCCTGAAGTTGGTGGGGACAGAGCAGTCAGAAAAGCTGCTGAGAATTGTAGGAGTTTTGAACCTTTAAAGATGAAATCCATTACGCCTTGTGTACTATCAAAGTATTTTTCGCAGCAGTGACTATAATTTCATTTTAAATTATCTGATTTAATACATGCAACCTAGGACTAGTATGACCCAAAAGTATCTTTAATCTAACTATGTTTTTAATATTATTCAACATGGCAGTGGAGATGTCAATATACAATTACTTACTCTTGGGGTTTTTTTCAATTTGTGCCTGTAAGATATTAGCTGTGGCTTTATGTCAACCCAATTTTCATGCCTAGCTCTCTCTACCTCATTGCAAACAATGAAAGGGATTCTAGTCTGGGCAAGGGGTCCCAAGGCCAACTCCTGAAACATATCTTCAGCTTAGAAAAATTTCTCTGGGCCACCGTATTCTAATAACAAGAGGCTTATGAAACCAGTGTAGTTTATTGGTGCCAAAACCCGTTGTCCTTGTTATGGACTAAGCTCTTTCTTTCACAGCAATGGATAAAAAGGCAGATTATTGGGAAAGGCAGCTTCTGGATTGGACTAACAGATACAGAGAAGGAAAATGAGTGGAGATGGTTGGATGGATCCTTACCAGTTTACACGTACGTAAATAAAAAGCAGTGCTGGCACTCTTGCTGACACTTCTAAAAGCAGCATCTAGAAATTTTCTAATGAATCCAGAAGGTTGTAGATGCCAATAATTTAATTTGTTACTGAGGGTGCTGGGGTTCTTTCTCTCTGCCTTCTCCATGCACAAGGATTCCTTTCCTTGCCAGAAAGAAAACTGAATGTTGAATGAAAGAATCACATAACTATGCAGTGCAGTGTTTCTTGCCAAAACTTTTGCTTCTGACTTTTATTACAAAGTTGAGATGGAAAGCACAGTTTTACTGTTTTGGTTTGAGTTTTCCTTATTTGCATTACAACTGGCTATAAATAGAGTACTCGTTCTAATAAAAAATGACCAGTCTTTAGATAAAGCCCAAATCCAAGTGGAAAGCATTCAACATAAGGAAAATGCATGAAATGAGGGTGTCTATGCTTTAGCCAGCTGAGAACTGAATTGGCAGCTTTCCAGGAGTCCTAGGGCTACACCTAATTTGTCCTAAATGGAACAGATTGCAACCACCCAAATTTTTAATACTGAGGAATAGACTAAAGAGTTTATAGATCTCAACATGCTGTGCTTCAGAAAAACAGGTTACACAGTCAGTCAGATGTTATGAAATGATTAGCTGTGATCTCATTGGTGTTCATTTAGATGAAAAACATGGAAAAATCAGATTCATTTCAAATGAGCCATAATATTTTCCCCTTTTTCTCCTTTCCCATTTTCATCTTTCTTCCTCTTCATGGCAGCACTGTGACTGATCCTACGTAAGGTGCTGCTTTTAGTAGATTTCCACTGCACCATGGTTTTAGGTGCTCTGTCATAACCTCAGAGCTGTTGGCTACAGATTGTTGGAGTATTTCATTACTTCTGGAAAGTTGTGTGTCCTCCCAGGAGCCTGGTTGGATGCTCTGTGTCAGGCAGGCGTGTTTTTTAGCTGAGCATGGACTGTGTCAGCCAGCAATCACAAGCTCCCTTCAACAACCTGTTTATTCAGGAAAATTGAGCTTTTAAATCCTGAGTTTGGAAGCATTTCTAACTCGTTAAACAAAAACAGGATGAGGAAACACTTGCTGCAAGATTTTTTACTTGCTACCTTCAATTTCGCCATCAAAGCTAACGATCTCAAAAGATGTGTGTAAATATACTGTGTGTGCATTTCTTAAAACTCAATAGAATTCTCTTCCCACCTGAGCACGTGTCCCTAAAACACATGGATCTTTGCTGTTCCTCCCAAGATGCCCACCTCTGGTGCAGTCAGAGAGCTTTGGAGTGAGTGAGGGCACGCTGTTGCCATCTTGGCATTATCTCTGAGCCCGTGGGCTCTTCTGAGTCCCATCTGCCAGCAGGAATGCGGTGTGCAGGTTTCACAGGCTTGGAGCAATGCACTTGGAGCACAGAGCACTCCCACTGTGTGTGCATGTACACTCAGAAACTAAAATAAAGTTCATTGGTCTAAATTTAGGTCTCTGAGTTTTGGCAGCTTGAGGGCGAATAGATTCCCTTCTCTGTAATACATCTGTTTTCCATTTTCAGCAAGAGTCATGTATTGTTTGTTTCAATGTGTGTTTCCCGTTCAGAACAGATCTCATGATGTTTTCATTAATTTCTTGTGGTGAAAACCTGCCATGTGTGCTGTGTTGTGCAATCATATCTCTTGCTTTTTTGTGGAAAGAAACTGGAAACCTGGGCAGCCTGATAACTGGGATCACGATCACGGGCCAGGGGAAGATTGTGCTGGGTTAATCTATGCTGGGCTCTGGAATGACTTCTACTGTGAAGATGTTAACAGTTTCATTTGTGAAAAGGACATGGACAAAGGTAAGCAAGGCCCTTGGTTTGATTATTCCATCTTGCCCATAGTACATCTCCCGCAGCTAGAGGTGAGATCTTGGCTAAATGCTACAGCAGTGCCTTGTTGAGGAAGAGGAGGAATCACATGTGGGGCACTTCTACACAGATCCAGATGCAAGTGCTGGATTTATTGCACATGGAAAAAGCAGCCTCAAAGCTGTCTATAGCCCTGGAATGCCCAGAATCTTGACCATTTCCTGTAGGCTTTACACATGCCTAAAATTTTGGGCATGATTTGGCACATGCTCCAGATCCTACCCGCACTGGAAATTGCCTTTATAGGCTCACTGGCCACACAACAGGGAAAGCGGACCTTAGTGTGGCTCAGGAACCAGCCTTCAAAAACCAGCAAATCTTTGTTTTGAAAGTTTGTGCAATAGGAGGCCCTTGGTGACTGCTGAGGAGATCTTAAAATTCCCGTCACTGCCAGGAGATGTCCCATGGGACTGAGAAGCTGGGTCCATAGGCCATCAGCAGCTCATCCGTTGCAGCTGGAGTGAAGGACTTATAAACTGCTGGTGTAGCCAGCAGTCAGCCAGGTGCTTGCCACGGGGCATCTCTCTCTGTTGACACAGGCATTTCTGCAGGAGCAGAGGGCAGGTGGTTCCCATGGCTGCTTACAGCCCAGCCCCATCGCCACAGAACGTGATCAAAGCTGGTCTTTGTGTTCATGGTGGGGCTCTGCCTGAAATGTTAGCTCCTCCATACAACCTGTTTAAACATTGCTTTGCCAAGGGTGCCTGGCTCCTCCAACTGGAAACTTGTTGGTTGAATTTCAGTGAAGGCAGACACAAATGTCAGCTAGAGCCAAAATTACATCCCATCCATAGTCCCCTAACACACAACTAAGTGCTGAACAAGCTTTGTGTGTATAATTCTGTTTGGATGTCCTGAATGAAGGATCATGTGTGAGTAACAATATGATTTACCCTGGTTTTCCTACATACATTTGTTATTTTAAGAAAATTTAAAGGTTTACAAATATTTATCCTCCAGGATTTTCAGGGTCTTAGTATGAGTCTGCTCAAATTTTTTCCATACCTTGATCTCTGTAAGCTTTCTTTTTGGAAATTTGTTTAATCTTCACAGGCTTTTGACAGCATTTCTTTTTGTTTTTCTTGTTTTCTCTCATACTGTAGGGCAAATTCTTGGAGTGTAAAAGGCTGTAACTTTACAGATACCTTCGTATTAAGGAAATTTATGTAAAGAAGAAAATCCTGGGAAAGAGCAACACTGATTTCCAAAATTGAAAAAAAATATGAAAACAGAAAAAAAACAAGCACTGAAAACTGATTTAAAAGCATCAAGGAATTCAGCAATAACTCTTCTCCAGCATCCTGTAATTATTTAAGGCCTTTCGACCCTCAGCATCAGGAAATACTGTTGAACTAATTCTGTTTTAGATTTTCTTCCCAACCAGTAACCACATCCATAAGCAGCTTGTGTCTTCTGAAAAAAGACACTCTATCAATCTGAGTAAGACTGTTGGTCACTTATATCGAAAAACATATAATGCAACTGTGTAAATAGTTGCTTAATTTGCTAAAATCCCAAATGTAGGAAAATTATGCAGATACACAAATATATAGATTTTATATAAATATATATATATAGTCCAACTCTTATCAGTAATATGGAATATACTTTTAAGAGCTTTTAAAACTTTGTATTTTTGTACAAAATGTTTGCTTTTTACAATTGTTCTCTTTTTTACTGACTTTTTTTACAAATATAGTGCACAGGGGCCAAAGAAAACAATAAAGGTACTAATAATTCATTAAGGTTTGCTGTCGGGCCTAGCTCAGCTATAGAGAAATATTTTTCCAGTTAGAAACATTTTTACTTTCCCAGATGATTTGTTCTGGTTAAATAACTTTTAAAGCAGATTTTAGATAGTGTTTTCCTTACTGTATGCAGTCTAGTCTGCATGTGTAACAATTAAGTTGACTAAGGACTAGATACTCATTGTAGCTCTGATCACAGCCAGTGTTTCATTGGGGTACTATGGAAAGACCATTTTAATAAAAGCCCTTCCTTCCTTCCTTCCTGCCTTCCTGCCTTCCTGCCTTCCTCCCTCTCAGGAGAAAATTCCATGGAAGTAAATCTCCAATTTTTAATAATCATTTTGAAATGTTTTCATTCCTTCTCCCTTCTTGTAAGGGATTCTACCCCTGTAGTTGCCACACATACTGCAGGTCAAGCCCAGATGAGAGACTTTATGAAAAGAGAAACAAAGAAGCTGGACACACTGAAATATGTTTGTTTTTAAGACAGATTTCAAGATTTGGTGAGAAAAACATGCCATACTCAGAAAAGTCTAATAAACTTGCACTTCTCCAAAGTGCTTTGTAAATTAATCTCTCTGTTTTCTTGGACTGGTACTTCTCTCTCAAACAAAACAGAAAATAAAATATGCTACAAAGCAGAAAGAGATGATACCATTACTCAGCCAGTTTCCTCCACAGTCCCATGAGCCATTGTCTAGGCAGCTTATCAGGAATTTAAAAAATTAGCAGGTTAATTCATTAGCAGAAACCTTGGAATTGGTTTCCAGTTTTTATACCCTTCTCATGGCCAGATGCTCTATGATGAAGGAAGTTGTTTTGGCTTCTTGGGAAGGAGAGCTGTTTTTCCATTGCCTCCTGACCTGCCATTTACCTTGGCCAAATGCAGATACGTTTGTTGAAATACTCCAGCTCTGTTGGAAACAGACAAGATTCCGTACTTCAGATTTTCAAATATTGCTCCTACGATCAATCAGTTAAAGACTGCTGTTTCTCTACATCTCACACTCTCTCAAGTGTTTTAAATTTCAATTATAATTTTTTTTCAAAATACACAAAATGTTACATTTGGGAATCTGTCCTGTGGCTACAAATTAGGTATGAGACAGGAACAACATGAAAATTGGTTTATGTATTACATAAAAGGGTTTATGTATTGCAGCTGCAGAAACCTGTGTCACCATCGTGGAGGCAGGGCTTGTCTTCACACAGTCTGGATTTTGTGAGCCTTTTCTTTTTCACAAGGTTTTGAATACAACTTGATTCTGCCATGCACTGTCATGCTGTACCAAGGAGTTGTGTGTAGACACATGCTGTAGGGTTTACATATATATTTACAGATTGTCTGTGGAGATAATGTTAAACTGCTATTTTTGGATAATGAGTTACAAAACCAGTATTTTGTGTGCCCAGAGAGCCTCACAAACCCTGGTGAGTGGAGCCTTGAAGAGCCACACTGAAGTGGAAAGACTGCTACCTTTGTTTTGAATGTTGGCTTATTTGGGTGAAATAAGCCTGTTTTGAGCATCTACCACATTAAATTCTTTATGCTTTTTATTGATGTCACAGACTTCTGTCACCAAAAGAAGTGAATGAGAACCTCTGTTTAAGCCCAAGCTGTATTGCTTCCTTGCCCAGATTTCATCCTTCTCTTCCTTCAGCAACAGTACATATACAAGATCAGATTATCCAAGAGTTATCTAGTGTCTCCCAGCCAGAGGAATGACAAGCTGAGGACACTGAGAAATGAGACGTGAGTGGGCTCACACCCTCTGTTCGCACACTCAAATCAAACACTGCAGCTGTCAGACAAAACTGGATAAAGAGGGATGCTGCAGTTGCGTGTCTGACGTGGCCAGTCATCCTTAAAATATGGCCTGAGCAGCCAGGCATGCTCAGACAGACCATCCTTTTGACCTAGTATTCCTGCAGGAAGGAAACAGAGGTGTCCAATGGCAACACAAATTGAAATCACTGAGAGGACCAAGAGTGTTAAGACAGCTCAGGAACATGTCACAGAAAGGACAGATTGGCAAGGAGTGCAAGCAGGACACCAGAATGGGCCAAGAAATTGTCATGAAAGTCACACCTGCCACTCCTTAATGGGAAAACATCCCCATCAAATCTTTCTGTATGGTTTGAGCAATAATGTAGGTTTTATGGAAATTTTTGAGTGATAGCAAATTATTTTGTCCCAGCTTGAGTTTTGCTTTCCTTCTTATACATAAGTATTGTAACTTGTCATATTGAACACACATTCCCATCATCCTTCTTGTTTTACATAAAATTAAGTACAAGTTCATATACCCTGTCAAGCACTGGGACTGTTGGAAGAAAAAGAGGGAAAGGCAGAGAAGGTACAAAGTCATTGTGATTTACATTAAGTTCTGGATTTCTTAATGTCATTTCTGACTTGTTTCATTAATTTATTTGGAAATGCCTTCAGCTGATTAGAGCTTATAAATCTCAACTCTCATTTCCTTTGTTGTCTATAATTAATACTTGCAAATGTTCCAATAAAGGAATCACTAAGTGGAGACACAGAAATTAATGTTGTTAACTCTGTGCATGTGTGTGTAACCAAGAGGGATGTGGAGATGAGAGGGATGTGGAGCCAGAACATACATAGGTATTAAAAATCAAACTGATGAAGCTCTTTTCCATTAAAGCCTTATTTTTCACTTAGACCCCCTGATTCTGAGCATGGCTGGGGGTGTCCTATCCTACAATTGCAGGTTTAGTGCCTTGTTCTTGCAGCATGTAGGGGATGGGAACATGGTTTGGAAGGTCTGATCTGAACAAGACCTTTAAGAAGGGCTGAAGCCCTTTGCTGCTTACTGTCCTAGCACACCAAACACCTCAGAGGGGTCTCCAGGTGAGGCATGTCCTGAATTAAGTCACATCAGTCACCACATTAGCCATTACGATGGCTTAAATTATCTGTTTATAATGGCTGATCTGGTCTTGCTATTCCTCTCTCTCTCAGATGGCTGACCTCCTCTTTTAATTTTCTGTTCCTGGCAAGTAGCTACTCTGCTTTTAGCAAGTAGCAGGAACTGGTATCTGATCAGTGGCAAGGCAAGGAGCTGGTCAGAGGGCAGCCACTGGCTGTGGGAAGAAACTGATCTGCAAGGAGCAGGGGAAAGGTGGCTGAGTTGATTCACATGTGAGAAAACAAAACCACTTTTCCCCAGTGCAGGCTCCTTGCCCAAGAGCACAGCAGCTCACACATCTGTATCATCCAAAGGGAACAAGCAGTCTCCAGCCTTGCTTTGTTTTTCCTCCCTCGCTTCTGTGGGTGCCTGTGTTCCCCAGAGATGTTGGCTCTTCCATGAGCTGTCCCCAGAGCCGGCTCTGCACTGCCCTGTGCAGGTGCTGGGGCTCACCCAGGTGAGAGGCCAGCAGTGGGACAGCTGCTCGTCCTGGCGCTGCTCCCAGCTGGGGCACCCTGGGCTCCCCAGGGCTTGGGCAGGAGCTGGAGGAGGAAGGTCCCAGTGCTCACCCACACTCAGAGATACCTCGGGCACCTATAAATGGGATTATAAACTCCCTTACACGCAAAACCCTTGCTCCCCAGAAACCAGGCCTTCCTAAAACCAGAGCCTATTTGTTCATTCACCATCTCCACTGCATTTTTCCATGTTGTTTAGTGGAAAAAAAATTCTAAAAAACTTGGCTAAAATTTTTTTGAAAGTTCTCATCTGTTTTCTTTCATATGGTGAAATACGTTTGCTTTTTCTTCCCATCTGGCTCAGAGATGAAAAAACATTCTTTGATTTCTTTTTTGAAATAAACTCAGTGTAACGCTACGAAGTTTGTGTGGAGATGTTTTGGGGTTTTTTTAGACCAAAACAATAAAAGCAAATTACCAGGCAAATAAAGCCCTTTTTGGAGAAGATCTTGCATGCCATGATGATTTTCTTACCCAGGGAACTTCCCAGAGGCATGTAAGTATTGCCAGCCCCATTTTGTGACTGGAAGAAAAAGGAGATTTTCAAGAATGTGGCTCATTTTGATGTCTCATTTTAAAGGTTTTGTTTATCAGGTAGGTGATTTTTAGAAGTGACTTTTTCCATTGAAACCAACATTGACATACAGCAAATTATTTTTCGTATACCTTAGTAAGGGGAGTGGGCTATCAATGCTAAATTAAACAGAGGGCTGTCCTCCCCCCATCACCCTGCACACAGGAGGCAGCCATTTCTGGTGCTGTTTTGGAGGGCAGAGCTCAGTGTGATCACAGCAGAGGAACACCAGCAGAGCAGAGCAATGTCCTATGTGGGTAAGAGTTAACACCTGACACTAAATTACCAAGAGACCCCTTAGTCAGAAACAAGAAGGTTAAAGGAGTGCTGAGACCTCTGACTCCTCTGCAACTTCATTAAATCTTCCCAAAACCATTCCAGCTTATATTTTAAAAATAATTAGGGGATGCTTTATCTCTTTAATAATTTTGGCTGCTCTTCAAAAACTTTATTAGGAATCTTCTTTTAATAACCAGTGTGAATGCAATTATGTCCAGTTTAGACACATTTGTTCTGGTTCCAGTACTGTCCTTAGGCTTAAACAGCATCTCTCCTGGGACTGTCAAGTAATTGTAGTGGTCAGTGTGGAGCCATTCATCTTGAGACACAGTAAGGGGTGGTTGGGAACAAACACATCCCTCTGACCAGCTGGGGAGCTCTGATGACAGAGCCTGGCTCTGATCCCACCATCCAGCCCCACGAGGGAATATCTGAGGACACTCTGGGCATCTTGATGAATGGTGGAAGTTTCCATACTCTTTTTTTGTTAGTGTTGCAAAAGAGCAGAGAGCAACAACACTGGTATAAAGGGTGGTTTCCCACTGAATCAGAGCAGGTTACAAGTGCCTGACTTTTTTATAAGGCAGTAACACATTTTATAAGGCATTTGAAAAATCAGTCTGTGTATCTGAGCTTAAGCACACTTATTCTGGGTTTACACCAGAGCAGAATCTAAGTTCAAGTTATACCTAGGTCCTTGTTCTTCAAGAGGTTAAAATCTCCAATCCAGAGATTAGCGTGTGACTTCTACTTTTTCTGTCTGTCCTGCCAAGACACAAATTCCCAGCTCAGGCATCAGTGTGATTCCAGGCTCAAAGGACTGCTTCCAAACTTCCCGTGTTTGCAGTCATGCTCCTGCCAGCCCTGCCAGAGGTCCTGCTGATGGAAGCTACAAGTCTGAAATGTGACTTTAGAAGGATTTTGTTTAGGAATCCTTCTCATTCAGAAGTCTGGGCATATTGCAAAGACGACGTTTCTTTAATTCCATGTCTATTACCCACACTCATATAAAACAGATGATGAATCATTTTTCTGAATGGCAACAATGTATTTTTTTTGTCCACTTTGGTTTATTATGTCAAAATAAAAGCCTGGAAATTAAAATCAGACAAAGCATCCTTGGCACTGCAGTATCCCACTGTAGCAGGCAAATAATGTTCCTGGATTATTGCCTGTGAGAACAGCACAAACTGCTATCTGAACAACAGACAGCTTCATGCTATCTGCTGGCAGAAGCAAACTTACCTACAGGCACAGCCTTGTCACTGGCCCATCATCTAACAAACTGGGGCAACCCTGCTTCCCTGCTGTGCTTCAAAGAAACTGGAGGAGATAAGAAAGAGAAAAGGTCAAGTGAGAAGAGCTGACGACTCAGAAGGGGAACAGAGAAAAATAGAAAGGGACTGCTCAGGGAGTAGAAGAAAAAAATACAGAGAATGATTGAGGCGCATAATGAACCCTGATGTCCTAATTGTGGTTTCTAGTAAGATCAACCACAGAGGAGCTCTCTTCTCAGAAACAACATAACAGGGCCAGTGTCGTGGTTCTCGTAATTCCCTTCTCAGCAGTGAAAAGAACACATCCCTGCCTTGCAAGAGAGAAATGTCATTCAGTTGGTGCCTGAAGTCATGTCATACTTTCCCAGCACAAACAAAAATTCCTGGTGGATCCAGGTCTTCTGGGAGCTGGGTTGAGGCTTTTGTTTTGGTGGTTGGTTGGTTTTTCCTACGTGTCCTTTTCCTCCTACACAAGTGTTGAAACACAGAATATTTTCTAGTTTTCTGTCTGTATTAGAAGTACAAAACTCCACTTTGGAAGAAAGAACAAAAGCAAGAACCTACAGTAGGTCTCCAAGCAAAAAAACACTGTCTGCAGTGGAAAATATGTCCACAGCAGTATTTGGACTTGCAGCTCCCATTTTTATACTAAATTCTAGTTGGTATCAACATTTGAACAGGTGCACATTATGAAGTCAAGCATGGATCTTTAATAAACAAGAGCTGCAGAAATGTACACATGCTGAAAAGGGGGATACAAAAAGGAGGTACCTTCATTTTTAAAAACAGACAGTTGCTGAATTTAAACACCAGAGACACTTCTAAATACCCTTGAATTTGCTTTAATGGTAGCATTTTAAAATGACCAATCTCTGATTTTCCCCAATTTTTAACTTTAAGATGCAAAAGTTGGGGGACTCTCAGCAGTCACCAGCTGATGATTTCATAGGAAAAAAAAAAAAAAACAACTAATTTTAAAGGCAGATTGGATCTCTGGATACCATTTTATCCAGATTAGCCATGTTAGGAGAGGGAAGGTGGTCAAAAGTCCAGGTCAGGACTCTCCACTAGGTGAATTAACTCTTTTTGTGGAGAAGGAGAGAACTTTATTTATTTCAGGTCTTACAAGGTCTCCCAGTCTGCATCCGTCTTGTGGCATCTTACATATGAGGAAATTCTAAAAATAAAATAAGGCAAGAAAAACCACAGGTAGAACAGCTGTTGTTCTACCCAGACAAAGCTTTGAATTAAAGCCATTATGAAGGACCAGACTCTGCAATTGAAAAGCCACTTACATTTTCAAGTCTGATTCCAACTGCAAATCTTCAGTTATATATATGACAGATTAAAAGACTCTGGCCTCACTGCACTTCTCCCTGGCAAGAGAAAAACCATCTGTACAGCATAGCTTGTGGTTGCTTCAACTCTGTAGGTACAATTTTTTAAAGGACATGGTGATATATTTTTTCATTTCCCTTCCCTTTATTTTAGCATGCAGCAAAATCACGTCCATGGCATTTTTCCCAACCCTGTGGTAGTTGGGACGCTGGCTCAGGGGACTGATGTGTTTTGATTTGCTCTTTTCTCTCAGTTTGAGAGGCTACTGCACTATTTCCTTTGTGATCATACCAGCCAGGGTAAAAACCTTGTATGAATATATGGCTGCAAAAGCAGGAAAAAGAGCCAGGAATACTGCTCTCTTTCCAAGCACAGAGAGACAGTGAAAATGAGTGTACACCATGTAATAGGCTGCACAAACCCATCTGGAACTGACTCCCACAGCACTCAGACCATGCTCTGGGCTACTCACACCATGGGTATGGGATGAGGAATGAAAGTCCTTCCACATGGAGCACCAAGAACGAGCTTCCTGGAGCCCAGGCAAGCCTTGTTTTAACACTTCAATGACCATTTGAGAAGTACATGGCTCTTGTACCACAGTTGATGGAGGCAGCTTTCCCCCTTCACTGCTGATGCTGCAGCCAGAGGTGTTCCCATGCTCAAAGACCCCAGATAACACTGGGTCAGCTTTTTTCCAATGCACATGCAGCATCTTGCAAGGTACAGCCCTAATTACTGAACATTTTGAAAAAGAAGTTGAAGAAATCAGGTGACAAAGCTGAAGTTCTGCTGGGAAAACAAAAACAAAACCAGAAACTACACCAAACCTAGAACAGGTAAATTCTTTGACCATTAGCTAAAATATGTGATAAGTAGAGCTTAGGGAAAATAAAGTATTTTTTGTGATTTATTGTCATTGTGACCAGGGCTGTCAGGCACTGGGAGGCAGTGCACACCACATGCTTCTCCTTCACAGGAGATGACACATCTGAGAAGACACCAAGTATAATACCTGTGGGAGGACAGAATCAGACCCATTGCTTCTGTTCAAAAGGGATTGTTGCCTGAGAATGAAAAACCAAGAGGAAGGGATTTATTCAAACATTTACTCCTTGGTGCTTTCCTGCTCAGGGCTATCTTCTCCCATTGCTAAGGGCATGGTCGCTGGCTGGGTTGGATATGCCACGCTGTGTGAACATCTCAGCCACCCCACAGAACCTGTGGCACCATTAGGTGACAGCAAAGAGTGCTCACCAACACACCACTAATGCCATCCAGCACCACGTGCAACCTGGACCTCATTTGGTGTGGTTCATATAATAACAACTATAATGGCATAAACATGAAAGTCTAGACCATGAAGTGTGTAAACTTGAAAATATATATTATTTGAAACATCAGCTAAAGGACTTTTGAGTTGCATACTAATCCTGCAATTATATATAGTTGCAGAGCAAATATATATATATATATATATATATATATCAGAGCAAATTATATTATTTACATGCCAACCAGAGAGAGAAGGAAAAAAACTTAGAGAGCATTGTGGTGAGCATAACACTTAACTTCAGAATTTGAATTTAATGGAGTAGCAGTTTTTTCTAGTAGTACTCATACCACGGTTGTGAGATTTAAAAGACTGTCCCATGCCCCTAACTGAATGCCATTGTAGTTTAGGCAACAGAAGTTGGAGGTATCTCAATGTTTTTCCAGGAAATCAGGTGGAATTTGCCCTGTGTTTTAAAAACTCTATATAGCCTGGCAACAGAGGATTTACCCAGCAGATGTCCATCCCTCTATTCACAGATTCTCTGCAAACACACTCAGGCTATAGAGTCCTTTCTCCAGGGGAGTCAACCAGATTAAATCCTGCCACTGTCACACAAGATTTCTATGTGTAGCAGTCTGTCACAAAAACAGTTCATTTTTCTTCCTTGCTTGTCAGATTTCTTTTTCACTAAATAAAACAGTCGTTTGCTGTAAAGTCTGAGGCTGGCAGAGTTGTAGGAGATATGAGTACTATCATCAGTTTTCTTGACGACATTTGGCAAAGATCTAAAGACCTGGTGTGGTAAATCACTTAAAATTTTGCTTGGCTTTAAACAGATCATTGGTCCTATTCATCAATGTCTAAAAGACTCTTCACTCCAGTTTCTCTCACTATTCACTACAGATGCTGATGGATTTTTTCAACCAAAGAACAGTTCTGTGACCATTCCCACAGAAACACCTGCAAAATATTTTCAGAAAGTTGGCTGAAAGATGGAGTAGAAATATAAACATACAGAAAAGATGCACTAGTTCACAAGATATTTGTAAATGACTAAGGAAAACAACCCTTTGCCTCATTTACAAAACAGACAGCAGCTGACCAAAGCAATTACTGCTTCTCCTTACATGAAAGGCCTATTCTGATTAGGTAGACAGAATTTAGGAGGTTGGATTTAAGAACAGGACTCTCTGAGGTCGACTCTATCCCTCCTTTTGTAAAAGCAGCAAAAATGTTGTGCTATATCTGTAGAGAAAAACATGAACTTGCATTGTTGCCAGATATACTGCAAAACTAAGGTCTACCAGCCCCTACCTGTGAGAACAGGGGCACAGAGGTAGTGAGATATGGCAACACTGACTGGCTGCAAACAGCATCACCACTGCTCCAGGAAGACTGATCCCACCACCCGCACCTCCCAATTTCCCCTTTGCCAAATGCCCCCAGCTCAAAAAGCTGGGATAAGATTTGTGTGTACTTCTTGCTCTGCTTCAGATGGCCTTTCTTGCAACACATCTTTCTCTGATTTACGCTTTTGTCATGTGAAGAAGCCACAGAAGCTTTAAAACATTTTTAGATCTACAGCTTCACCAAGAAAATGGCCCTGCTGCCTGCTCTTGAAACAGAAATTATTCTTCCAGACCTGGATTTTAAAGGAAGACTCCATGTGGTTATATTTAGTCTCTCTAGAGTCTAATAGATACCTGAATAATCTTGGGAACCTTCAGGTGAATACTTTGGAAAATTATTACTGTTCCCTTGGGTAACCCAGGGAAGAAATTTATATGTGAAACTTAAGTAGGTGAGTTATATATAACATGAAACAATGTGATTGATAGAAAGCTGTAGTCAGGTGTTATATTTTGTCATTTGGGTATTTTATCTTCAAGTTAGAAACCACACTGTTACCTGAACATCCCTACTCCTGTGAAGTACAGGGGCACCTCAGATTATTAATCCTACCTAAAAATTCAGGGGGAAATATATTTTGTTTGGTGGACTGACTTTGTGTGTCAGGCAACTCTTTGCACGTATTTCTCCATGAAATAAGTTCTCTTTTTTTTTTCTCCCACCTGCTCTTAAGGAGTGCAAAACAACATGAAAACAAGGAGAAAATGTACCACAATGTCACTTAAACTGGCACTTAGAGTCAAAGGAAAGTAAAGAAAGTGAAACTAATTCCAGAGTCTCCTTCCCTTCCAACTTCTTCCCCGAGAGCCAGGGGAACATTTTTGTGTGGTAGCAAATGCTCTCCTGCAGCTGTTTGCCCAGATCCCAAGGTTCAGGAAAGGACAGGAATTTGTCTAGGAATGTTTCTTTGGAGCTACCTCCATGCTTAAAACATATGCTAGCAGACTGTATTATTAAAAATGATAATTGTTAGTGATAGTGAAACCTTGTTCCCGAATTGTTTTTACAAATCTGTTGCTGTCACACCTCTGAGCACAAGCTCCAACCACTGGTTTAAAATCCAAAACCATAGCTCAGGGGCTCAGTTTCTTATGCTGCCATACAAACACTCTTGTTTTAATTACATAATTGTGAAATCCCTCAACAATAAAAAGGCCAGTGGCCAGTAACTATGCCAAACTATTAGAATAGTTAGAGAATTTAAGTCTCATTATGAAGAATTCAATACCAAATGTAGTGAGGAAACTCAAATTTTTAATATAATGATTGTGAATACACAAAGAATCCAGACTTGTAAGAGTCTGAGGAACAAGCTAAGGAGAGGAATCACAGCGACATTGCAGGTACTGCAGTGTTAGATGTATGTCTTGATACATGCAGTTTGCAGTCAGGGTTTATGGTTCTCTGTCCCAGGACAATTACCAAGTCCCAGAAAAAGCAAGAAAGTTGATCAAATTTTTCTTCAGTTTTGTAAAAAGCATCTAAGGTCAGCAGACATCTGGAAAAGCAGCAGATGTGAGATTATCTTGAGCAATTCAATTTAGCCATTGCTCCTAGGCTGCAGCCTGCTGAAGGGTGGGTGTGTGCAAGCATCCTGCCAGTATGCTGGTCTGCTCCACTTGCCAGAACACAGCACAAGTGAAGTAGGGGAGATCATTAAGTTATTTCTGTCACTGAGATCCATCCCACCTAATTTGTGGTACTTAACTGAGTGCCTAAGAGATAAGCATACTTGTCCTAGGCTCTCTGTAAGGGCAACAGACCACCACAGTGTCACTTTCTCACCTAAATCCTGAAACACCCCTTTATTTTGTCAGAAGATGTGTTTATGAAGGCTGGGATCCTCACTTAGTTCCACACATGACAGGGATCTGGCCTTATTGAAGGAACAGGGGTATTTATGAGATCTAAAATTGAATACAAATTAGTAGGTCTTCTACCTCTCACCTTTCATCTCAATGCATTGGAGCCTGCCATTCCCACATCTTTTCTAGGAGTGATGTTCCAGAGCTTAGCTTCAAAGCTCTTCATCTAGGAGGGACCCAAGAAAAAAACATCCTTACCATTCTGCCCAGTGACGACTAGGGACATTTTTAGAGCAGTCTCAGAGCCTAAGAGGGCTCTGCTATCAACTGATACCATTTTGCCATCGTGGGTATTAGCATTCCCTTTTTTTTGTTTGTTGTCTCTTGGGTTGATTCTCCTGCTGGGAGACTAAAAGAATACTTTCCATGACAGAGTCACAGCAACCTGCTTACCACATGTTATGGTGACACAGGATATGAGGAGCCCTTGGAAAGGAGTTTGGTTGCCATAGTGGCAACCATATAGTGGGTTGCACCATGGCAATAACACTTGATCTTCTGGACCTGCACTGTCTTCTTCCACCTAGAGAAACAGCTCACCTTGGCAAAGGTGTGGATGAATATGCATGCCAGAGTGAGGGTAAATAGCTTTAGGTTTGCTACAAATGTTTGCAATGTTAAAGACACTGGATCTCTCCATGAGCTTTCTCCAGTACTATAAGACAAGCAAGGCTGCCTGGAAAAAGACAGCTTCTAATAGCAGCGAGCACTTGGAGACAACTGACAAAAATGTAAACACTCCACTGATTCCAAGTCTGTTCAGATGTTTTGATTGAACAAGCTATACTTCCAAATGCCTTTCCATACTTCAGTAAGTGAACTGTGTTTTTGTAGTTAGAGAGTTGCACTAAGGGAAGTTTCAAAACAAGAAAACCTCTAGGGCATTTATATCATGGGGAGGCATATTGATATTGCAGGGATTTTAAAGTGACTAGTTTCTCTAAAGCAATAAGAGTGACTAATTTCCCTTTCAATGAATCCACATATGCTCAGTTCTCAGGTTTTGAAAGGCAGCCAAAGCAACATTCTTTCAGGCTTTAAGTTGATATAAATAAAGTATAACAGAGAGCCCCAATAGCAAAGGTTCTCAATGACACATGCCTTAGTTAGAATTTACACATGGATATGGCTGGATTTTTTCACTTTGTCTTCAGATGTCTCTTAAAGAATGTCATCAGTTGCCATAAGCTGGCAGTTTCCAGCCACAATCCATTTGAGAGGGGGACACAAAACCCCCATGCATGGACAATCTAGAATGACATTTAGAGAACAGGAGGCTGAGGTAAAACACAGGTCCCCAAAGAGCAAGGTACTTTACAAACTTCCATTTGAGTATGGAGAACTTATGGGTTTTGCAGTGTTGAAAAAAAACAACCTAAAGCAAAACCCAAACACAGATTTACTAGAAAGGAACATATTCATAAAGTGAGCTGGGAAATGTGACATGTACAGTTTGCTGCTGGTCCTCCCTAGGCTTTTGGGGGTTTTTTCAAGTATCTTAATAAAATTGTTACCTGTTGACCTTACATATTTTAAGATACTATACTGAATTTCACTACCATTTTTAAAATATTTTCCCATTCCTTCTTCACTCTTTGTCAAGGGGAACCAACATGTGAGAACAGCACATAGTGATCATGCAGCAACTATCCTAGAGGATCCCCTCTTGTAAATTATACCCTGTGCTGAAGTACAGAAGAGATACAGCAGAGTGCAACAACTTCTGATGTAAAAACTTCACCCAGATAGTTTTCCTTGTTTGGGGAGATTTTATGATTAATTCCTGCTATGCAGCCTCAGCAGGTCTTTTCCTCATTGCACCTCTGTAGCTTGAAATACTTGATTCCTTCTTTTCCTCTTGCCCATGCATGTCAGATGTTATTTGGACTGGACTAAACACTGTTGGGGACCATTTCCTCATTAACCAAGCCCTACACAGAGAACTATTGGGCACCCAAATTAAAACATTTGCAGCATGGTGGATTTCTTCACTCAAGTCAACTTGAGTTAAGTGGGCTTTTGTGGGGGGGGCTCTCCCTGCTTTAGCTTCTTTTATTCCTCCAAGGTTCCTCCTCTCCCTCCCCACTGAGACCAAGCTCACACTCCAGCACTCATAACTCTGACCCCTTCTTACCCCTTACTCCGACTTCCTTCTCCTTAAGGGTGGGTCATCACATTCCCTCCATTCACTTATGTCTTTCTGGGATTCTCCCTCTCTTGTCTACTCTAATTTTCTTGACTTCTTCCTTATTACTCCAGTCCTGGATTGCTGGGTATCTTTGCTCTCTCATTTCAAATTTATAGTCAAAGAAAAGCTTCAAAAGTTTATGATCAGAATTAGTTGCCTACCTCTTCCACTGGCTTTTGTATGGTTTTTTTTATGTGTATGTTTGAACTAGAAGTTCTTTGGGGCAGAGCTGTATTTTTTCTGAATATTGACAAGGAAGGTCAAAAAGAAGATGACAAGGAGGAAGGAATGAGCTTCAGTAGTGCAATCCATAGGAACTGAATTTGCAAAAATGGTATCATTTTTCTGTAGCATAATCACAAAACAACAACATTCATACCAGAATTCATTCAGAATTCATACCACTGGCAGATGTGAAAGCAAACTCAGGCACTTGTGGTATAGAGGCATAGGTATCTGGTCCAGAAGATGCCTTCCTGCATTCTTTAATAACTAAGTTTGACATTATAACGCACTCATGAATTAAATTAAAGGGGTTCCATGTCAAGAGTATGCTCAAAATGAGAGGCATATTGTAAGGAAATTCTAACTAAAAAAATGTCCAACTAATCCAAGTTCTCTGCTGAAATCACAGTAGTATTGTTAGGTTAGAATCCAAAAAATATTGATATGTGAGAGGAAGAGCTGTTGATAGCATGGTTTTTGTGAGTAGCATCCAGATTGTGAGACCTTGCTTCAGAAAAAAAAGTCAGATTTCCATAGTCTTAGTAGAACACAGATATGAATTCTAGTAAATTCTTTTGGCAAAAAAAACCCCCACATTCTCTACACTGGGATAAAACAAACAATATATGTTAAACATTTTTGCAAGGTTTTGACTCAAAGGTCAAATCCCTGGTCTTGGTCATTTAAGTCCTTAGTGGGCCATTTGACAATCATTGCTGTTTGTGACCATACTTCCACCTATCTGCAGATATAAATTGATATAAATAAAGTATAATACCTGGCAGTATTCCAGCTGTTGTATGCCAGCAAGTCCCATGTCCTAGATAAAAGATGTGGAGCAGAAAAATCATTCTCAGATTCACGTGTGAAGCAGTCTTCTAGGTGAAACCAGGTAAATGAACCCTTCCTAGACACTCTCACCAAATTGTTTGAAAAATGCCACTAAAATATAAAATATATCAGTAAAACATTTCTACTCTAACTGGTATGACAGAATGCTACCATATGGTATATAATCCCCAGCAATTTATTCAATAAATCAAGAGGAAACCCTGAAAGAATTAGATGCACCAGAACATCACCATGAGATTCAACAAACATAAAAGTTATGTGTATGTTCTGGTGAAAAGTGTAATACACTAATAAAATGCAGAAAGATTCTCTATTATTCACTTTATTAAAATGTTATTTAAATTTTCCTGAGGGGCTGTGCTTTGTGTTAATCTAGCTTCTCCTTCGTCAGTCCACACATTATTAATTGTATCTCACAGTCAGTAACAAGCTATAGTGGCTGGCAGGATGCCACCTTAAAATTAAGTGCCTAAGGGGGGACACCTTGTATTCATCAATGTTTAAAAGATAAAACTGCCTCGCACAACTTCCCATGACTGCTATGGAAATAACAGGTAAGCTATTTAAACCAGGTTCCTAAGGCAATTTATCCACCTTTCGTGCCTGTAGTTCTACACGGTGCAAGGTGGTGGGGAAGGAAGTGGGTTGAGAAGAAAAGCACTTAAGCATGAGGGTTGGCAACAAGGAGGGAAAACAAAGCACTAAGCCCTCGTGCCATCAGAGATGAGAGGCTTTGGAGTCTCCATTCTGCAGGAATGGTAACAGAAATTAAAATGGAAACTCAGATTGGTCTTGGAACAGGATTTTACTCCAAAAGACAGCATCTGGGTGAAGTTTTTTATAATTCCATCTACACAGCATCTGGGTGAAGTTTTTTATAATTCCATCTACACAGCCTCTTGACATAAGATGGCAGAACACCTGTTCTATCAACTGATCTCTGAGTACAGAGGTATCCTGAGATACTGTTGCTGTTGATTGCTTCCATCCATCTGAGCTTTCAGCTGCTGATAGCTTTAAATCTGGGCTGGAAAATTATTTTGCTTACAATACTTTTACAGAAAGCAATATTTACTTCATTTTTCCCCCTTAGCTTCCCACCTAGCACATACTAGAAGACACAGCTTTTTCTAACATACTGCTATCGAATTTATAATTAGCTACATTAATAATATCACTGAGTCCTCTTTATATCCAGGATAATTGCAGCATTTTAATTTACAGGTACGCAGTACTACTCCTCTGACTGAGTTTCTGATCCCCAAAACCGGATTTTGTGTGCCAGCCCAGAGCAGAGTTTGGCACCTCTGTTAAGGAGGTGACGAGGATGGCCCCAAGCGATGCTGTCGGATGTTGCACGGTGACTCCACCCCGTGGCAAGCAGAGGTGCCACGCTGCTGAGCTTCTCTTTGACTATAAATTGCTGTTGAAGGGACGGTCTCTGCCCGGGTGCGCAGCAGCTGCTGGGGTGAGAACTTCAGGCACTGCAGCCTCATCTGCCCACAACCCAACACGAGCACTAACAGCCCAGCGTTCACCCCCACCTCTCCAGGAGAAAGTAACTAACACGGTTCCAAACAGGAAAAATTCGGTATAGAACAAGAGGCGGCTATAAATCACTATTAAATCACACCGTTCTTCCTCTTTATCTGTTCCTACCCCAAGAAAAAAAAAAAAAACAACTCCTCAGTCATGTTGTACTCATTAACAAACATACTGCACTGCTTTTTTCCAGTATGTTGGCAGTTCTTCTCTCTGTTCATCTAAAACATTAGTCTTGGCTTAAGGAATCTTTCTAGTCAAAAACAAACTCTATTTTCTTTAGCAGCATCTCCTTAGAACACTTCTACTTTCACTTTCTACCATCTTTTTAAAGTTTAAAGCTTTTTTAAAAACCAATTCAGAGAGCTCTTGGTTTCTCTTTCTTACAGCAAGACATGGGGGCTAGAATAATCTCAAACTATTCATTTAGAGTGGCCCTTTATTTAGCTGATAATACGATTTAATTTATATAAAGTAAAAGATGAGAAATAGGGCGGGGGGGGGGGTTGGAGGGAAGCCAACTTTCTCCCAAGCCTGAATGAATGACATTCAGCAAGTGTCACAGCACACGCAGGTGACTCATTCAGACAGACACACAGACAGATCATGTGGAGCCTGTTTCCAATGTTATGGAGCCCCTTTCCCCACGGTCTGACATGAATTGGTACGGCTCTGGCATAGCTCACGTTTTTCAGGCCGTGTCAAACAATGGTTTCAGTTATAGATGAGGTGACAAACTCCGGGCTGGCAGGGTGTCTCCACCTCCCCAGCAGCGGAGCAGCGCCTGGAACCGGCCCCCAAGCGCGGCTCAAGCTGCCCCTCCCGCTGCACCTTCCTTTTCTGGGCAAACACTTCCCTCTCCCGGTACAAAAGCTAACTACAGCCACACCGCACCATTAAAAAAAACCCCCACACTCTCCCATCTATCCTTTCATGCGTTACTTTAAATATTTGCATTTAATTTAATAAATTTAATTTTAATATTACTCGCCGCTTCCCACATGAACGGGATATTGGATGTTTGAGCTTTTTCTCACCTTCGAACAACAGTCTGGCAGTAGCTGTGCTTTTGGCCAGACACCAAGGTCCCTTCTAACCCAAACAATTCCACGATTCTGATTCTATGATCACGATAAATGTAATTCCTGCTGGAAATATTTCTATCGCCAGGAGGTATCTGTAGGATATTGCTCAACCTGTAAATTGTCAGCACTGAGGTGATTTTACTGATGAAATAAATAAGTCCCTAATCATTTTTATTTCAGTGATACTTTGAAAATGGTGGCAGATTGTGGTCTAGGGCAGTTTATCAGGGAAAAAAATAACCAGCAGCTACATCTGTAGAGTCATTTCCACTTTGGCAATAGTGAAATGTGAAAGGTCTGGGCACAAGTCTGATGAGGAGAGGTTGAGGGAGCTGAGGTTGCTTAGCCTGGAGAAAAGGAGGCTCAGGTTGTTGTTCAAAATAGGTTATTTCACCTGATATTCAAGAAACCAATCCACAAGCTGAGTTGAGGTATTTTATTCATTTACAGCCCCAAGCAGACAGGGCTGCTGAGTGGCAAATCCACAAAGCCTGCACGCTGACTACCAAGATGTTTCACTATTTATACATTATAGCAAACAAATGTATTAATGCTCACTGGCTACAAGTTACATAGCTCTCTTATTAATATGTATTCTACCTTCTGTTGGTTAAATAATTCCCTTATTCTCATACTAATTAGTCTGTATGGCCAGGTGTTGTAGACATCTTTTTCACTAAAATCTTTAAGATTTTTTCTTTCTGAGAAGCTGAAGCTCTAGAAACAAAAGGTAAACAATAATTATCTGCTGCTGTGGAATGCAACAGAGTGATCCAGATTAGTCTAGTGTAGATGTTTTAGCTCAGTGACTAGTCACAGCAGAGCTAGCTCTCGCAGTCTGTCAGAGAGAGCTGCCTTGTTATCATTCTTTACTTTTCTATTCTTAAGTAGCTAGCAGCTTCTGAAAAACTCTCCTTTTCCTTTCTTTGTAGTATAGTTATAATGTAGTATATATATATATATATCATAAAATAAAAAATCAAACCTTCTGATAATAGTCAACCATCTCATCTCTTCCTTCACCTGAAAACCCTTGTGACCACCGTCACAGTCAGGCCTTCTCCTGAGTAGGGGGGGGTTTCTTGAGTCCATGAGCCACAATCTCCCTGTGAGAATTACCTTTTACACAGCTCCAGCTGATTCCAGCACAGCTGCAGAGCTGGCTTTGTTAATTCCATCTTTATCTCAGGAGTTCTGCCAAACGTTCTGGTGGCCTGTAAATTCTGCATTCTTTTGTGTCCACTGGGAAAAACGCCAATCACTTGCTTTTAAAATTTTAAAAGTTTAATCGTAATAAAATGGTTATAAAATGAGTCATATAATTACAGTAATAAAAATGTGGACAATTGTGATTAGGACAATACAAGACAATAAGAGCAGTTACACATGGTCCAGGTACCTTTTCTGGGCAAAGTAAGCCCAAAAAAGGATCCACATTAACAGAGGATTAACCCTTAAAAACAATAGCCTGTTGCATATTCATACACCTCATACATGATGCATAAATTCCATTCAAACACAGGATTCTGTCTGGTCAGTGTCAGCTTCTTCCTCTTAATCCTGACAGCGTCTTCATGGCTGAGCGAGGTGGGAAGAAGTTAGTTTCTTCTGATAATGGAGCAATAAATTCTTTTTTCTCTGAAAGATTTAGGTGTCCTGTGGCTGCTATCTGGTGCGAGTTCCTCTTTCCTTTCTTAAAAAACATCCCACATACATAGTTTCTATTTTAACATTATGTTATAACCTAAAGCTATATTTAACACACTACTTAAAATATTAATACAGCAAAACTTTCTAGCATAACACATATAATATTCATTTTAATATTTGCGAAAAGCCAATCATATATGCATTTTTCACATCCACTCTCAGTGCTATCTCCTCCTCCCCAAGCTTTGCTAGCCTCCCAGCATCCAAGATCATTGAAACACATAAAATACTGAACTTTATCAAGCCAATTCTACCGACAACTATTAAATGCAAATATTTATCCTTCTAACACCTGCACATCAAGGGAAGACCTCATCACCCCCTACAACACCTCAGAGGAGGCTTGGCCAGCTGGGGTCGGCCTCTCCTCCCGGCAACAAGTGACAGGACCAGAGCAATGGCCTCAGGTTGTGCCAGGGGAGGTTCAGGCCGGATATCGGGAGCAATCGCCTCACAGGAAGGGCTGCCAAGCATTGCAACAGTCTGCCCAGGGAAGCAATGGAGCCACCATCCCTGGAATCGTGCGGATGCGGCCCTTGGGGACGTGTTTGGGTGGCGGGCCTGGCACTGCCGCGTTAGCGGTTGGACCCGGCCATCCCGGGGGTGTTTCCCGACCCAATCCCCGGCACAGCCCGGTGTTCCCAGCACCGTGGCATTGCCAGGACCGTCCCGTTCCCAGAGCCCACGGCGCTCGCGCTCCTCGCTCTTCCCGCCGGGGGGCGGGGCCATGGCGTCATCGGCGCGCGCCCGCAACGCCTCCCGCCCGCGCGCCGGGATCATGTCGCCGCCGCTCTTCAGCCTGCCCGAGGCGCGGCTCCGCTTCACGGTGAGCCTCCCCCGCCTCCGTCCTGCCTTCTCTCCGTCCTTCCTGCCTTCCCTCCGTCCCTGCCGCTCGGACGGGAAGCTGCGGGGCCAGGCTGTGCCTCGGCGCCTCCGGGCCCGCGGCCCGGCCGGGGCAGCTGCTGGGAACGGCCCGGGCGCTCCTTTATGGAGCGCTGAGCGCGGCCGGGGTGCGGCGGTGTGGAAGTGGGAGTGGGAATGAGAATGAGGGCGGGCTGCACGCCGGCTCGGCCAAGGTGGGGGGATCAGTCTTCAGGTTAGCGAAAATTAATGTAAAAGACAGTGAAAGTGTAGCGTGCCCCCCGCAGCAAAACGTCCGGGCGTATTGCCCCTGCTGCCTTTGCTGAAGGATGCTTTTGCTTTCCCAGGGCTGGGGGGCTCCGTGTGTTCCCGGCCTCTGGATCCCCTCTGGATCCCCTCAGGTTTTCAGACGAGAAGGTGGTATTTGCACACAAGTGCTCGAGGCACAAGCCCTCGATCCATTAGAGCGATTTTTTTACAGGAATTAGTAATTTTTAGACCACCTTCTTAGCAGGAGTCATGTGCTTTTTAACATCTTCATAAACGCAGGACTTGCAGGGATCCTTTGCAACTTTGCAGGTGGTAGAAAATTGGGAGGAGCTGTTAACTCCCTTGAAGACAGGAAGAGGCGCTCAGGCACATGATGTCGTTCTTGGGGCTGTCCATGCAGGGCCAGGAGTTGGATTCGATGATCCTTGTGGGTCCCTTCCGACTCAGAGTGTTCCCTGATCTGTGTCCCAAAGCATCATAACCGCCTGAAGCTGTGGGTGTGGCACCTGAGACAATGATAGGTCCAGTGTTGGTCACAAGAGCCTGATCCTCTGTGTATCAATTAGAAATGCTATTTTCACCAGGCTGTTAGCCCAGGTTTGAGGTGTGATGCTCTATTAGCTCACGTGCCTGATTTCCCATATGTTTGTTATTTGCCCTTCCTGTTACAAAGGTCTCTGTGTAAACTAACACATGGTGTGTGGTAGAAAGATTCATTAGTATTTCTGTCCACTGTCAGAGGAAGGAGGAAGATCCTTTTTGTTTTGTACTGGTGTTGTAGCTTTTCTTTCTTTGCATTTTGGTAGACATCCACCAGAGAGGCTCTGATTAACAAAAGCATCAAGCCGTTGTTGAATGCATTTAACCAGGTTCCTGGAAGGTAAGTCAAGGCCACTTGTTTTTTTAAAAAGTGCCTGTTTAGATAAGTTTTAGTAGTCTTGTGCCTGAGGGTTGTTACTAACTAAGGTGGAATGTTTGCATTTGCAGTGAAAATGAGAAGAAGTGTACCTTGGATCAAGCTTTTAGAGTTGTTGTAGAAGAAGAAATAGTGAGTATTTTAAACTGCTGAAGCTTATCTCTTGTTGAACCTCACATGTCTATTGACAGGCTGGTATATTAATGTAACAGCAACTTACTTTAGTGTAAGAAAACACTTTATTAAAAACAGGAGCTATGTAATGGTGAGGTAATGGAGATTAAATACAGATGATTCAAGGAAGTAGGTAGGATCTTGTATTTTACAGACATCACACTGTAGTGAGAGCTGTTGTCTGAGCCTTTTCTAGCAGTTCTTTGTAATGTTTGTGAAAGTCTGCTGCATATGAAAATTCTAATTCATAAACATGCATTACTCAATAACTGTACTTTAAAAGTGGGTGGAAGGGGTAGGTTTGGAGTAGATGGTCAGAAAGAAATTCCTCACTGTGAGGGTGGTGAGGCACTGGAACAAGTTGTCCCTAGATGTTGTGGATGCCCCATCCCTGGAAGTGATCAAGGTCAGGTTGGATGGGGCTTTCAGCAACCTGGGCTAGTGAAAGGTGTCTCTGCCCCTGGCAGGGGGGTTTGAACAGTGAGATATTTTGGCCTCCCCAAATCAAAACTATTTTGTGATTTGTTACTTATGTAACAAAGCTGCCTTGACAGCTGAAAAGAATGATGAAAGGAGTCAAATAGTGTATGATCAAATAATATTTGAATGAAGACTGAATGTGGGATATTAATTTTCAGAGGCAAATGACTGCGTGCACTTGGGTCTTTAGTGGCTGGAAGCAGTCAGGAAAGGTTTAATTCTCAATAAAAACTTACTACAGTTAACTGATAAGTCAGATTTCATAGATTGTTTTGGGAAGTTGAATGTCAGTATTTGTTTTAAATATGCCTACTTGGAAACAAGAATTTTAGTTTTGTTAGATACATTATGGTCAGACTGGAGAATTTCAACAGTGTTTTCTTTGTTTAGATAAACAAAGCTCCATGTGAGAATCTCCTGGCAATTATTTCTCTTGCTATTAATGGAGTCACCGAAGGTGAGCATCTCTCTTTCAAATTCATTGGGAGTTTTAGGGACCATTTAGGGGAATTTTAAAATCTTGATTTCTGTAAATCATCTACTATGGTTATCTTTGGTGATATACGACTCTTATGCTAGTGGTTAGTTTCAGAACAGAAATTAAGTATATAATTAAAGTATATAATTAAATAATTAAATCTGGTTATATATGTGACATTTGTGTTAGAATCTTTTTTTTTTTTTTTTTTTTTGTTAATAAAGAAAGATGAATGGGTTTGGTTGCAGCGTGATCAACAGTTTCTTTCCAGCACTCTAAAATGATTAGAAGTTTCCCATCATAATTTCAGAGATTAGACCGCTGAGGCAGAGAGGTAAAATGACTTGGCAGAGGCAGAAATAACATCTCCTGTGTATCTGTGCTCATCTCCTGTCAGTATATGGCTGGTTTTTAGATACTTGAATCTGTTTCAATAGCAGATTGTGTCAGAAATCAGTGTGCTGTTCTCCTCTGAAGTGGCTTTTGCTCTCTTCCTTTTGTTTATTTGTTCACATTATTCATCAAAAATTGTTTGTTTCAGTAAGTACAGGTCAACTACATGTATGTTTTATGAGCTGTAGAATAACAAGAGCTGTGCTATGAGGAATGCAGGCACTGCCTGCAGAGCATGGGTGGATGGACTTGGAGCACTGTTTTAGTGGTGCTTGAAAAGGCTTTCAGCCTTCATGGATGTGTGTAGTGGGACTAACTGTGGATATAGAAGGCTGAAAGAGTTCACTTGCAGTCTGCAAAAAGATGTGACATTGTTTCAGATTTTGAGGTCATTATAACAGTTATTTTTTTAATATTTGTTTTATGTTAGTGCAAAGCTTTTGCAAATCTCATTTGAGTATGTGTAGAAATAGCATTAATGAAAGTTCACATTTTAGCCCAAGTTTTCTGTTAGGATTTGTAGGAACTCGGAAGAACTTCTTTCTTCTACTTTTTTTAATAAAATGTCCCTCAAGTGTAAAGCATCTCTTTGTTTTGTATTTCAGTTCAAATTTGTTGAATAAAAAATTCCCTGTTCCTCATAGGTATCTGCACTGCATCAACTCCTTTTGTGCTTTTGGGGGATGTTCTGGATTGCCTCCCTTTGGATCAGTGTGACAAAATTTTCACTTTTGTGGAGAAAAATGTTGCTACATGGAAATCGGTAGGTATTTTTGCAAAATGTTGCATAGTTTGGCTAAAGCTTTTGTCTACAAGAACCATTTTAATGAACAGAATTTAACTGTCTTTGTGGCTGACACATAAGTGTCAGGAACTCCAGAGATAGCACCTGAAAAGCATTCTACTGTCTCAGTGTTTTCCTAATCTGGATTTTCTACCTAGAACCTCCTCCTGTAGTCACTCAGGCTGATTTGTTTCAGATAACATTGTGGCCCCTGACCTAGTCACAAACTGTTCTTTATTGTCGAGTCAAGTATCAACCAATTTCTTCTTCCAGATCCCCAGTATTGTGAACACTATTAATCTTTTGTGTGTGCTGTTTGCTTATTTGTATAAATCATACATGGAGTAATAAAGGAAATTAGTGTAAAAATTAGTGCATTCCAAGAAAAAAAAGTGGATGGTGTTCTTACAGTTCATTGTCACACGTGGTTTTCCTTTAAGAAGGCTGGATGTGGATATGTTTTATGCTTTCTTGGAATTTGTGGGACCTTTTTGTGAAACCTGCCTGTTATGTAAGGGAAGACTCAAATTTAGTTATTTGTAGGAGTGACTCATACTTACTCATATCTTGTGATTGGATTAAATCTGCTCAAGAAGGTTTTATGATATTTTAATGTTCTAAATACCTTTTCTCTGTTTCAGAACACATTTTACTCTGCAGGGAAGAATTACTTGCTGCGTATGTGTAATGGTGAGTAGTAGTTTTTCACGGAGGGGAGAGCAGTATTAAAGAACTTCCTATCTCAGGAAATGAAAATTAGTTTAATAATCTGATTTAAATTCAGATTTGTTCAGTAAGTAATAAAGTTAAAAGGTGCATCACTCTGAACAGATACGTATCTTGGTTGTTAATGTAAAAGTCATTCAGGCCTCAGGGAACTCTCTTCATCAGTGGAGATGATTATAGAAGAATATCATTCCTCAGCAATGACAAGGCCTGTATCCAAGGCATTATTTAGGTAGCGTTCATTCAAATTTATTTTTTATTGGTGTTGAAGGTGTTAGGAGAATTGACAGAATGCATTTGGAAGAAATATGTCTGGTCAGAGGGAGTCATTGGCATTTGAATTTACAATTACGAGTTTCCTTTCATTAGCTCAGTAGGTTGTAATTAGCAAGTCTTGAATTCTGTTACATGAGAAGTGAAAAGGGGGATAAATACTAATATTCTTTACTTTTTACAATGTTTAGATCTGCTAAGAAGATTATCTAAGTCACAAAACACAGTCTTTTGTGGAAGAATTCAGCTGTTCTTGGCTAGGTTATTTCCACTTTCAGAAAAGTCAGGTGAGGTTTTTTGCATTTCATCACACTTAACATCGAGACTAAATAAGCTGAACCTTTAAAGTCTGTGATGGTTGCAGACCAAATCCAGTTGGACCAAATCACTTTGCACTTGCATCCTAGTTCTTGTGTCTGTCCGTGGTGTTGTGACTTTTATTTGCTTTGATTTCAAATGTAAGTTTTGAATGCTCTGAGAATTGAGTATCAGTATTTCATAAAGAGACTTGGGAATGTTACAGCTTTTAAGACCTCTTTGTTTTTTGCAGGGCTTAACCTACAGAGTCAGTTTAACCTGGAAAATGTCACTGTTTTCAATACCAATGAACATGAGAGCACTCTGGGACAGAAGGTGAAAATTCCTATGTAATTTTTCACTGATTCTGCAGTTAATGTGTAAGATTGTTTGCACAAAAAGTGTTTGGGACTGTAGGTTCATAATTTGGTTGTCCCTCTGCCAGACCAAGCTGTTGTTTTGGGAGTAGGCATTCCCAGGTGTCTGTTAGGTCACCTGGAACATTAAACTGTGCACTCTGAGGGTGAAAAAGACTGGTTTGATTGTGAGGAATGAGTACGGTCACTTACTGTGCAAAGGTTTCCCCACAGTATGCAGAGGACAGAGCTGTCTCTTCAGCTTTTTTCAGGAGAAATGAGGCTACCATTGCATTAAGACAGAAATTTATTACATGTATTATAGTAATAATACTTCGGAGATCTTTTGAGTTACCAGCTTAAGCTTTCTGATCTAATATGTAATTGAATGTTTACAGTAAACAACACTGTGAGAGCTCTGTGCAAACTGTAGTGGCATTTATATAAATCTTAAATATTTTTTTTCCTATTTAGCACACTGAGGAGAGGGAAGAAGGAATGGATGTGGAAGAAGGTGAAATGGGAGATGATGAAGCACCAACGAGTTGGTGAGCTGACAAAAGTTTAAAAGCTGAAGCAAAGCTTTATAAAGTGAAAGGAAAAAAGCTCCTCATCTTCTGCTCTCTGAAGATTAGATGTATCTAATCAGGGAAGACTCCTGGCGATGTCTTAATTGTTTAAGTTGCCTGGAAGACAGAAATGTACAGATTTGAAAAAGTTGTGTACCCTGCCTGAGAACCACTCTGGTTTTGACAATTTTACAAATTCCCTTCACAAAACTTGTTGTGATAAGGTGTATTCAGGAATTTTGAGTATATGCGTAAGGAGCAAAAGCTGTGTTCCCCTTCATGTCACAGATAGTGAAAAACTCCTAAGATCCCTTTTGTGTACTTTTTTTGCTTTTATGGTGAGAAAGTAACAAGAGACAGAATGGAAAACTCTTACAAGGACAAATTTTGAGTTACAGATTCCTCTGTGATGGTTCACTACTGACTCACTAATTTACTCCAAAGTGAATAATGTTTTCTGAGGTTGTACATTCTTGAGTGAATTTGAATATAATATATTGCTTTTCAGGATGTTTTTTTCATTATTTTTTCCACAGTTCCATTCCAATAGATTATAACCTGTATAGAAAATTCTGGTCGCTTCAAGATTATTTTAGAAATCCTGTGCAGTGCTATGAGAAGGTGTCATGGAAAACGTTTCTGAAGGTAATCTGAGTTCATGCTTCAACCATTCAGCCTGAGGTCATTGTTTACATGAGTAGCAGTGACTGCATAAGCATGGAACAGTTCAAAGGTCAGGCTGCTGGAAAATGATAGTGCACGAGGAAATGCATTTTGCTGTTTTCTTAAGTGAGCCTTTTACAGTAAATTAATATGTTGTGTTAAAATGTACAGTAAATTCCCTACTGTGTGTCAATATCAGAAACACTTCATATGCTGCAGCAGTGCCAGAAGTACTTTTTTTTGTGGTTTATCAGCTGCAAAAAGCAGAAGTTGTGGGTTTGGGTGGGTTTTTTTACCCGAAGAAGGTAAATAGCTCCATCTAGTCCTTGCTGTTATTTTTGAGTAGTCATACTGATGCCAGTGGGATCCTAAAGATTGCTGGTTTCTAATAAAGCAGATCTCTTTGTAGAAGCAATGACTTGAATGTCCCCTTCAGCCAGCTGTTTCAGTTTTGCTTAGTATGAATATTGATGAGGATTTATTGCTTAGGTACTGTGTCTTCAAAATTTGTCACTCAGTATTTATTTAATTCAAAGAAACTTAATTATTTTTTAATCTTCATTCTCTGTGTTCTGGTAATAAGAGGTGACATCTGCTCAGACATCCTAATATAAATCTAATTTATGACATCTACTAATGGGGCCAAAAAAAATACCAACAAAAACCACCAGAGGTGCAGTTCAGAAACTGATCAAGGCCAGACTTAGGTCTTTCAGATGAAATCTGTAGCACTGTCATCATGTGAACCTTTTTTCTTCATGACATCTAAACAACAAAACATTGTTCAGATCCTAAAATGTTGTTTTTTTTAGCATACTTTAAATGTTCTGACATGATAACATTTTCACTTCATTTGTGGTGTTCAGAGCAGTCCTGCACATCAGTAACAACGGGGTTGTTTCAATGGGCTGATAGCACATTTAGCAAGTATTTTACTCACTTGGCTTTAAGTCTGCAAAGGTTCAGTATTGTTTTCATGTGGTAAATAACTCTTTTATAGTACTCAGAAGAAGTTTTGGCTGTTTTCAAAAGTTACAAATTGGATGACACTCAGGCTTCCCGAAAAAAGTTGGAAGAACTTAAAACAGGAGGAGAACATGTGTATTTTGCAAAGTTCCTAACTAGTGAAAAGGTACGTGGTTTCCCTTCCAGAATTCCAGGCTAATTGAGGTTGGAAGGAATTTATGTCTGGTTCAGCTTCCCTGCTCAAAGCTGTCAACTGGAGCAGTTGATCAGCACTATGTCCAGTCAAGACTCCACAGTTTCTCTGGATATCCCATTACACTGTTTGGCTGCTTTATTTAGATAGATTTATTCTATTCCTTTTTCTATTTTATTCTTTGTGGGTTGCCTCTGTTAATTAATGACTACGGGGCTTCTATTTCTGGAATAAGAGTCTTCAGTAACGCTGCCATTTGTTTATTGGATTGCATTTCTAATGGTGCCTTTACAGAGATAAATTAAAAGAGAGTAAATATTTAAAGATCTTTTGCTTTTTTATTGTTGTTTAGCTGATGGATTTACAGCTGAGTGACAGTAACTTCCGTCGTCACATCTTGTTGCAGTACCTAATACTATTTCAGTATCTAAAGGGACAAGTCAAATTTAAGAGGTAATGTGAAAATACTTTGTGTTTTGGGGATGAGGAACTAGGAACTTGGAGACAAACCAAAATATTTTAAAATAGTTTGCCTACTTATTCTGAGTTTGTGGAACTTGAAGCCTTGGATTGATAAATACAGGGTGTGGCTGAAGTAATTTTACAGCAGGAAAGCAGAGCTCTCATTCATTTCTCTACTCCTCTGCCTGATTCTTTGCCCTCCCATGCTCTAGTGTTGATTGGACTTGCTCGAACTTGTGCCATTTACTATACAGGCAAAAACGCAATCTGCTCATCTTTGCAGAGTAAGTTTTCTGCCACCTGCTATAGCTTGCTTTTTGTAAACACCTCTCAGAGAACTTTGTAAACTAGGATCATTATCCTAATTCTACAGATTATTTTTCAAGACAGTCTAGTGGCTGAGAAGGAATGGAATTCAGGTCTTCTGAATTCCAGTTCAGTCCTTTTGAGGTGGCAGTCATTTCATTGTCATTGCATTAAAATGTTCATTATAAATGGTCACTTATTGGTGGTCAAGGATAGCATGAGGTACAGATGGTGTAGTATAACACTTGGTGAGTGTTTCTGAGGGAAATATTTTCATTGTGCCCATTTGCTGTGTTTTGGGTCCAATGTCGAGGTGTAATCTTGAGTCACTCAAATGGACTTCCTATTGGGTTTATCTACACCTTGAAAGTATAGTCCCCAAGCACATCCAGTTAAGTCCACAAGCTAATAAATGCCCTGGGACCACAGGAGATCACATTCAAAGCGCTTTCCTCAGATCCTAAAACCCCTCAGATTGTATGTAGTATAAATTATGTGTCCTCAGCACACTTTCTGATGTGCTGGGTTTTTTTTTTCAATTCCAGTTCGAACTATGTTCTAACAGATGAACAGTCTCTTTGGATTGAAGATACTACAAAAGCAGTCTACCAGGTTGGTACAGTATCTACTTTCATAAAAATTACATGGAAGAATATTAAGCATGTAATATTGTATCAACCACCTTTAAAGCAGCATTCTCTGGAGTTCTTTTCCTACATGTTCTGCCACAGATACAATACAAAAAGTTCACCTTCTTTTCTCCCATTCATAGCTTCTTTCAGAAAATCCTCCAGATGGGGAAAGATTCTCAAAAATGGTAGAGGTGAGTATTTTGATATGCCTGCCTGAACAAAGTCTATGTAGCACATAAAAAAGCAGTTTTAGCTTATACTAGCTTTTAGAACACATCTATGGTATCTGAGAAAACTTTTGCCTCATCCTACTAAAAAATAGTCTTAGTGTCTTTTTATTTTGTAGTCGTATTTTATCCCATATTTTTATTAATACTCTTTTTTCCTTCTTCGGGGGAGAAACGGAGATATGCCTGTATGTGCATGTGTATATACAGGATGATGGGTTATTAGAAAGCAAAAAATATTTAAAAGTTTTTGCAGATAGGAGTCCTCTGCCCAAAGACATGGAAATGAAATACAAGTGAAATTAATTAAAACCCAAGAAGTTGTCTTTTTGCTTTCCTTTTTTCCTTTACGTTGACTGCATCTATTTTCTTGTCCAGACCAGGGGAAATAAAGCTTTTCCCACAATTTTTGAAGGGAGGAGTTACACTATTTTTGTATAAATTAATCCAGTTGCCCAAGATTATACTGATGATCCTCAAGATAGTGACTGAAACACACAGCCTAGAACAAAGGTTTCCCCTTAATTTTAATAGCTCCATTTAAAACTTTGGGGTCAACTCTTAAAGTGCTTATGACCCTAATAATGTGCAATACTTTCTGTCTTTCTACAGCATATATTAAATACTGAAGAAAACTGGAACTCATGGAAAAATGAGGGCTGCCCAAGCTTTGTGAAAGAAAGGTAACTTGTTATGCAACAGAAGCTTTCTGCTGCTTGTTTGAAATGGTGGTTCCACTTCAGAATCTGGTACCCAGCTGTACAGCTGCCTGTCCCTTCAGTGAGTGCAGGCTCTTAGATTTCTGCCAAAAGTCATAAGGCTTGCAGAGTGTCAGGGTGCTTATGGGTGTGTCTGCTCTCGGGAGAGCATTCTTCATTGTCTCAGGGCAGTATTTTGTGGTACTGAGGATCCAGTGGTCCAGGAGACTGGAGCAGGTTTTGCTGCCTCCCGGTTTCAGCAGACCCTAGCTTGAAGTGGTTAGTGCCTGACTTTTCCATATATGCCTTTGGACTGCCTCTAATGAAGCCTTTGGCATTATGGCTTTGGCAGGGCAGCATACTTGGAGTTTGTGTAACAGTTCTCTTACACAATTTATTTATTAGCTTGCCACTTGATGGTGATCATTTACCTTAAAGGGAGTGGCAATTAGATGGCTTTCACCACTGAAAGTTTCCTGGGCTACTAACTAGTGGCAAAACTTGAACTTTGACTCAATGTGTCTACTTGACTATCTTGAGGGCTTGACCAAACATTTGTCTTCCACCCGTCTTCATTGTACACACAGACTGTGACCTCTTTGTGGTAAGGAGCATGTGGATCATTATATCTTTGGAGATTCCTTTTTATTGGAGAGATGAGGTGCAGCCACCTCTTCATGACTTAAGCTGTTTGTAAATAAAAGGGAGGGGGGCTGCTGGAAGAGAGAAATTATTGTTGCAGGGGGATTGTGGGGAAGTAAAATTATGAAGTTTGACTTTTATAAATATTCTGTCTCCTTTAGATCTCATCCAGAGTTTCAACTTGGGTAGGTCTTGCCCTAACCTCAGTGCTCTGGGATCTCCATTCTCTAATCCCATGAAATCAGGTGCAGCTGGGGAAAGAGACCTTGCAACCATGATCCCAGCAGTGGGGTAGATCACGTCCTGCTGGCACAATTGTGATTTGCTTCCTTCTGTTTATTGGGACTCTGGTAGACCTTTACATTTTTGAGTGAACTAATTTTGGTGTCTGGCAGAATCCTTTATCTCTACTTTGTCTTCTCTCTCCTTTTCCCCACTGCCTCCTTCCACCCTTAGACTCACTGTCCCTCAGTCCTTTCATTACGATTTAACTTGGCACCATCTCAAGGTGAAAGGTGAAGGTGAAACAGCTTTTTTGTTCTTGAGATATTACTGGTTTGATACTGAAGAGCATCTTTTTTTTTTTTTTTTTTTTTTTTTCTTTAGACCTCCTGATTCTAAGCCAATGAGGCCTGTGAGGAAGAGGCCAGCTCCAGAGGACTTCTTAGGAAAAGGATCAAACAAAAAAATCCTTATGGGGAAGTATGTTGATTTCTCTTTCATTTACAAAATTTCTGGGTTTGGCTTGGTTAATTGGTTGGGGGATTTTATGTTTGGGGGTTTTTTCCCCCACTGTTTTTTCTGTGCACCAATTTTCAAACATCTTTACTCTGGAACTGCCAAAGAACAGCCAAAAGATATATCACTCTTTTAAAACTTGCAGTAGGCTTGCTTTCCTTATAAACATCTTTTACACATCCCTTTAAAACAGTCCATGAGTGTGGCATGGTAGAATGATGAACATAAACAATGTGTGTTTATGCTTTTCTTTTCAGTGAGGAACTGACCCGCCTTTGGAATTTATGTCCTGATAACATTCAAGCCTGTAAATCTGAGAGTAGGTAGGTTAAAAATGGGTGTGTCATTGTTTAAAGCTAACTAATTAGCACTCTAATTAGAGAGTTACAAAATTGGCATAAGGAAGATGTACAAGATGATCTTAGGAAGTGTGCATTTCTCACCTTTAGAGAAGGTGGTTGTATGAATCTTTGCCCTGAAACCTCTTTACAGTATTCCTCACTTCTTTGAGTGTTTATGCTGCCAGTAATTTTCATTGCTTACTAAAGTAAAATCTAAGCTGAAAACCAGATGAAAACTCCCCTTTTGTAGAACATGATTGTATAATTAGTTACCTTATATAATGAAGGAAGATTGCCAAGTCTGGCTCTGATGAAGTTAGCATGCTGTTTGGCTATGATTTTCGAGCAGGTCTGTGCTTTAAACAATGCTAGATAAGAGGAAATTGGCTACCAGGCATTGTTCCAGCACATACTGTGTCTGTTTGTGGGCAGATACAGAAAAATGTAATTATTGGTTGTCCCTTATGCTTGCACAATTGTAGGAAATGCTTAAAATGTATTCTGCTGCACAACTTTCTTTGTTACAGATACCAAAATCTCTTTTACTGTGCAGACATGATACAGAGTAAGAAAATTTGGAGAAGGAATGGGACAGTTCCCAGAGAGAACTCTGCTAGTAGTGGCTGTAAAGTCTGGTTGTGTGGGTAGAGGTGCTAGCTGTGCAGATATTCCTGGGAGGAATTGCTTTTCTAGAGGTGCAGAGTTTTGCAGAGGAAGTGCCCTCCTTTCTTGTGAGGCTGGGATGTACAGGAAGGCCTTTGACAGGATACTTGCCTTTACTAGGCCAAGGGATGAAGCTGGAGTTGTGTTTGGAACCAAAGCTTTTGGTTCCATGTGTGTGATTGTATTGTGCTGCAATGCCTTTAAATAAAAATAAATAAATAAAGGCCTTAACACATGGAGATAAACAAAGAAAATGCATGCCATGGTAAACAGGAAATAGATCCCATGGTGTCCAGATTTGCTTGCAAGTTTTTTTATGTGGTTTTGTGACTGTATGTGGTCAAGTAAGTGTAGCTTTTTGCCTTGGTTCTCCACATCTCCATTCAAATGGGGTAATACTTCCTTAGCTGTCCCCTTTTTAGATGGTTGTTCTGGGGATAATGTGGCAGGATTCAGATGGGTTTTCAAGGTGCTGGCTTTTTCCAGCAGTCAGTGATGATGCAGGGGGCACTGCTGCCCTGGGCAAAATGCCTTTTTCAAAACAAAATTGAAGTGAATTTAAAGACGAGTGTGCTTCACCCCCTGCTCCAACCCTTTGCTAGACTTCCTTGCAGAAGCAGGTATGTCTCTGTCAGCACTGGGTAGAAGAAATACAGATCATTATGAGCTTGTTTTGCACCACTGAGAGTGTTGGCTCTCAGTAACCTACAGCTCTCACACAATCTGTGTTTCTTGGGTAGAGTCTTCTCAGCAGCAAACCATCCTGATGGTGTGAAATTTCGTTTATGTTCTGTTTTTAGGTCAGGGTTCCTTTTGTGCTGCTTTGAGTACCTGTCAGAACCCACCACAAGCAGTTCTGAGAGCAGATGGAGCTGAGGTGGGGGGTAGCAGGGACAGCCATGTTTTGATGCTGTCAAATGGCACAAAGCTAGCAACCATTTTAGACTCTTGAGCACTTGTGAGCTGAGCAAATGCTGCTGACAGATGTTGATATCACCTCTTTGTAGGGCAGGAGGTTTAAATGTATATAATAGGCAGTGCTAGCAACTGCTGGCACAGTCTAGTGGTTATGCAGTTAATAATTTTATAGCAACATGTATCAAGCACTTTCTTTGCTTGTTTAAAATTGTTAAATTTGGGTGGGTTGGTTTGGGATTTGTATTTTTCTCCTCAGTGGATGAGCTTGAGATGTGTCTGAAGAAACAAAGACTGTCTATTTTAGAGAAGTTTGTGAAGTGTATTTAAGCTCTTTATTTGATTTTTATTTTTTTTAGGGAATATATGCCGACACTGGAGGAATTTTTTGAGGAAGCTATTGAACAAGCAGACCCTGAAAACATGGTTGAAAATAAGTATAAGTATGTCCATCTCTGCTGTGTTTCACTTGATTTTAATCTGTTTCATGTTTGGATTGTTAAAGAAAACAGACTGTTCTCAGCATTACTAATATCTGTGTAGGACTCCAGAAATGTACAAAAACTGATTAAATTTTGACAGAATTATATTACTAAATGTCTCAAATCTTTCTCTGTGTTTTTATAGATGCCAGACTTTACTAACCAAACTTGTGTTTTATTGTAGGGCTGTGAACAATTCTAACTATGGCTGGAGAGCACTGAGACTTCTGGCACGCAGAAGTCCCCACTTCTTCCAGCCAACAAACCAACAGTTCAAGAGTTTACCTGAATATCTAGAAAACATGGTAATCAAACTAGCCAAGGAGCTGCCTGTAAGTAATATTATCCTATAATAATAAACACTGAATTCATTCACTTTCTGATTGTCCCTCTGTAGTCCATTTGGTACATGGGGACAGAGAGGGGAAAAGAAAGCCAGGAAAAATGTTTGTACACTGAAGTAAAAATTACAAATAAAATCAGTCTAATCTCTGAACATCCCAGTAACAATAAACTGAGCAACATTGATTAACCTAGTAACTGTTCAGCCCTGCCTTGTACTCTGAAAAAAAAACAGCTGTGGCAATCCTATTGTTAGGCAGGAGTGTGTATGTATGTGTATATATATATATTTGTGTGTGAATATATACTTACATACACATTAACCCAGCTGCTTGGGTTCCATGTTGCAGTACAGACCAATTTTATGGAAGGTATAAGCCAGAATCATGGCTCATGAATATACAGGGATGGCAGGAAAGAGGCAGCATGTGCAGCTGATGGTGCTGTGCTAAGTGTTACCAGAACTTTACAGCAAGGTTTGCCAGAGTTCTTCTATCAGCTCCCTGACTTGTAAAATATGGAAAACAAGAATAAACCTTGTGGAGCTGTAAAATTAAGGCGTTAACCCTTTGCTTGGTCAACAGTACACATTTGAGTCCGGGGGGCCCTTTCAGATGGCTTTATACACAGTGATACTGAGACATTCCTTTTGTGTAATGTGAGTTCTAAAAGCTGGAGTTTAATACATGGCTGTTTTGTTTGTCCAGCCATCAGAGTTAACTGTGTGCTAAGAGCAAGTTTAGAAAAAATGTGGGGATTTTAATTTGTTGAATGTATTAAGGTATGGCTGCGTGCAATATTCCTGATGGTACTGCTGTCATGTGCCAAAGGCAATGGCAAGAAACAACTTGTGTACCTAAGGCCCATGGCTGAAATATAGAAAAAGATGAAACTTTTTGGCTGATCAGTACGCTGAATGAGGGAGTGAAAAGTTTGTATATTTGATTGCCACCTTCCAGAAGTCTGAAAGTACATAAACTTTGGGGAATTCCCAAGTGTGGAATAAAGTTAGTGAATAACAATAATAATGATTCTTTTTAAAAATGTTCATTGGTAGTGATCTTAAATTTGGTTGGCTGGGGTTTTTTTTAAGCAAGTGATAAAGCTCACTATGGAATGCTTAATTGTTACTATGAAAAGGAAGAATCCTATTAAGTCAGTGGATGCTTTTATGAGGTTTTTTTAGTTAGTAATATATTTTATTAGAATTTACTGGTGTTTAGGAGACTCTGGGGGATTTTTAATTCTCATCTGGGATTGTGTCAGGCTTTCCATTCTAACACACATTCCAGAGACAAGCACAGAGCTGTAGAATTTCTCTTTAAACACAAAATTCATCCAGTGATGTTTAGTTCTTTCATTGTAGCCTCCTTCTGAAGAAATAAAAACAGGTGAAGATGAAGATGAGGAAGACAATGATGCTTTATTAAAGGAAAACAATGAAAGTAAGATTTGCATATTCTCAGTCTTTCCAGTTTTTTGATGTGTGTTGCAGAGTCTGTGTTTTAGCGTAGTTTCCACTGAGGGCCATCAGTCCTGCTTACCCCAGTGCATTCACACCAACAAGCACAGCCTTTTTGGGACACAGGAGCAGCCTCCCAGTGTCCTGGCCTGCAGTGCTGAAAGCTTCCAACCTGTTGGATTAGCACTTTCACTAGGAGCCTCTTTCACCTTTTCTGCTATGTGCTCTATGTTGCCAGTGTCACTGGGTGTTCATGGCTGAGATGTCAGCTGTGTAACAGCCTGTGTGAGTGCTCCTCACCCACTTTCCTGTTTTCTCTGCCCTTTAATCACTGGGTAAGCACTTTCCCCTAGCCCCTCCTGGGGTAGTAACTGTGGGACTTTCAAAAATGGATATATTCCAACTCTGAGATCTTTACTTCTTGTTCATTTAAAATACCTTAGAGGCAAAAGTTTCTCTGGAAGAAGAGCAACCTTCCTGACAAACATCATCTCATTCATTTTTCTCTACAATCCATGTCTGTTTGTCTCTCGCCTTTAATCCTGACGTGTCCTACTCCTAGGTGTCCTTCCCCATCTCCTCTGTCTGTGAATCTGCCCTCTTCCATCCTCATTCATGCCTTCATCTCACAGCTCCCTTGTGGGCTGTAACCTGGATCCAGCATGGGCAGATGGGATATGCAGGAAGCCAAACACTGGGTACCTCTGGCAGCTTTTTTGCAAGCTGTTTTCTGTCAGTGGAAACCCACCTGTGGGCTTCTGTGAATCACTCTAATGTTGCCCTTTTCCACCCAGCACTTGACCTTCTCCACAGTCTCCTTTGCAATAGTAGAGAAGTTCTTTCCTCTTCAGCTTAATGCTAATTCACACATTCTTTGTGGTGTCACTGTGTGGGATTTACATCTTTCTTCAAATCTTGTCTTAAAGCAATGTTGGCAGAGCCATTGTCTGCTGGGCTTAGACAGAAGGGAAATGATCTGAGGACTTTTATTGTTTTGTTCTGCATCTTTTGTCCTTTTCCTCGATGTGACTTCAGTTCAGATAAATGACTGTGACTGATAAGTGCTGGAGAGACTTGAAATTTCTACTCTGTGCCACCTCTCTTCAGCTGGCACAAGAAGGGACTAATTTTTAATAAGGTATCATTTTTTAATAAAATAAATCTTATTAAAAATTAGGAGTATGATTAATTTCTCTATGTATTTCAATTTTTGGTGTTTTTTTCTTTAAAATTGTGAAACAAACACGGGTGGTAAGCTGTAGATTTTAGACCCTGATAAGCTATGAATGTGCAAACCCATCTGTAATCACTATAGCACTTGGCTTCTCAGCAGAGTCTAGTCTTCCATGATTTTTGTCAATGCCAGAATGACAGAAAATTCCTTAAAATACTGACTACACATGAAATTTACTGTCATAGCCCTGTTACCAATAGGAACATAAGAAAAAAGGGAATGAAACTGGGTTTGTTTGTTTGGGTTTTTTTACCTGAGTTGACTTTGAGTAAGGTAACTAAAAAATTCCAAAACACACCTAAATGTTAAAGATCACTCTGTATTTTAATGTTATAATTGACTTGTGTTGAAAACTGTAGTCTTGTCTGTCAAAATCCTTGTCTTCATTTGGAGGAGGCAGTTCTGATGTATTTAAGATTTAGGCATTTCTCTCAATATAAAAGGAGATAACATAAAAAGCAAGATTTTCCTTATTATGGGCATTAAGGAACTTAGCTCTTGAAACCCAGGTAAACACCTGGAAAAAGTCTGCTCTCAGAGCTCAAGTAGGTGTAAGTCAGTCTGTCAGTAAATAAACAGAGGATTTAAAATGGGGAGGATTCATTTGCAGTGTCTGGAGGTGTTCCCTGTGTCTCACTGCTGCCTTCTCTGTTTTCCCCAGGTCCAGACGTACAACGGGACAAAGCCATGACAGGCGAGCAGATTGAGTCCTTTGCTAGCAAGCTGGGGGAGCAGTGGAAGGCCTTGGCCCCCTACTTGGAGATGAAGGAGTCTGACATCCGGCAGATTGAGCTGGACAGCGAGGATGTGAAGATGAGAGCCAAGCAGCTGCTGGTGGCCTGGCAGGATCAGGAGGGCTCTCACGCCACCCCCGAGAACCTGATCATGGCGCTGACCAAAGCCGGCCTCGGGGACCTGGCCGAAAGCCTCACCAACGACACTGAAGGCAGCAGCTAACTCGCCTCAGATGCCAACTGACTGACTTGGGGCTCGGGGGGTTGGTAATTGTGATTCTTCTGGTGCTTGCCATTGATAATTGTTACTTTTGTCGCTAGGTAACAGATTTTTGATAGGTATTTTATGTTCGGTAAAGGATATAAAGCTTTTTAATATTACTGTTGGATTGTCCGGATTGTCTGAGAAAGGATTAGTCGCCCTGGCCTGGAACTAGGAAGCTTCATCTTTGGTGGTGGAACATGAAGGGGAGGATGGAGAGTCCTGGCAGCTTTTGGGGCAGCCTGTGGGACAGTTTGGCACCAGCAGAACTCAGGTTGCTCCTGCTGGACAGAATTGGCAAGCTCGTTCCTCACAGCAGGGAAGGACTCTGTGTGAAGGACTTGGAGTCAACTTTTTGTGGTGATGGGAGCTACCTACCTGGTAGAAGTAAAATAAGAAGGTTGTGATGGCTGTCCAAGGCACACCACTGACTTCCAGGGAAGAAGTGCTGTCCTGCTCTGCCACTGAAGCACTGGTTCAGTCAATGATCATGGGATTTCCATGCTGGTTTTTGTTAGGGATTACTTCTAGCTTCTCATTCTTTGGCTGTGTAGAAACAGCCCTGAGTACTGGTAAACAAAGACCTTTTTTGTCACAGGTAATTCTGAAGGTTTCATTTTAAGGCTGTGGTTGTCTGTAGATGGGTACAAGCTCTTTTCCCTCAAATTGTGAGATTTTTGTGGTGTTACATGGCACTGGCTACAACTTGTTCTGTGGCTAGTTTGTGTAGTGTTTCTGCCACTGAAACAGAAACAGGACAGTTCCTGCCTGCAGAGCCATTGATAAAGAGTTTTGTGCCTGCTTCCCCCCTTCAGACTTAAAAGTGATTAGGAATTTGATAAGGATGCTTCAGTGAAGGTTGCTAGAGGCAGAGATAGAGGAAAATTATTGGAAGTAACAGCCCAGGTCTGCAGCTCCTGCTGCAGATACGGGTTGGTAAAAGGTATGAACTTCAACCGTTTCAACTGATAAAGGGACTTGAGCATATTGTGAGTGGAGCTGTACAGGTGTGACTGACAACTTCAGTGCTGGGAAAACTGAGGATGACAGTGGGATGATGTAGTTCCACACAGCAGTAACCAGGCACCAACACCATCCCTCCTTCCCCTGTAACAGGATGCAGAACAAGAATTTAACCCTGGAGGTGTTTCTGTGGGGCCTGCAGAACAGAGACAGTACTGTACTGCCATGGGGGCTTCCTTAATGGGCAGAACTTGCCTTGAAGCATCCACTTAAAATAGAGCCCCAGAGCTTTGGTGTGCTCCCAGGTGAAGCTAGCTGTGCAGGGAAGGTGGCACTGGAGTAACAATTGCAAGGCAGAAGAGCTGAGTGTGATGGCCACAGCTGATGCCAGCGTCCCCAGGGAAGGGTAAAAGGACCTTTCTGATCAAGAGGCACAGGCAAACTCGCCATTCTGCCAAAAGAAGTGAAAGTATTTCATATGAATATGGACCAGCTCTTCCAGAAGGTACTGGGAACTTGTACATCGAGGGGTGAGGGGGTTGATGACCTTGATAGTGCTTTTCAGGCTGTAGCCAGTGCTGAAAGGGTTTTTTTACAGCAGTCACACACATCCAGTTACTGCAGCAGGTCCAGTAAATAAGCAAAGCCCAGTTTTGCAGCCATCACACTGGACTTAGCTACTGAATAATGAGTAACAGGACAGGAGACACATCCCTACAGCTTAAAAAAACAAAAGTGACTTTATTCCATGACTGCTTTGAGACATTCATCAGTGGTGGCCCAAGAAGTGAAAACAAATGCATACTGACTACAGTACCAGGACAGGAGCTGTTTTTAATGGAGACACATTGTTGATCACAATTTATTCTGAAATCATGAGATGCCAGCAACAGAACAGACTGAATCAGCAGGTCAGGCTGGACAAATACTTGATTGTAGCCACAGCTGTTGGCTACGGGCAGCAGCACTGAGTTACACAACAAGGCAACAGTTTCTCTTCTACCTTCCTAACAGAACTGCCAGGTAAGGCAAAGGATGGACAGCTACTGAACTGTGGTATAAACCATGCAAGAGTAACAAATGTGAGAGTAGGTGTGTAATAAATACTTGATGACATTAGAGAAGGAGGAGGAGAGGCTCATTAAAAAAAATTATCTTCTGCAAGACATTAAAGCTATTTAAGTATTGTCACCACCACAGTGGGCAGTCCAGTCCCATAGTGACTAATTGGTACATGGATCAGTTTTAAAACAATATCCCTCTGTACATGAGAAGGTTTGAACAAATTATTTATCCACTTGCTAAAGCTCTGGGGTTAAAGAAGTGATCAGTAATCAACATTTATTTCACACCTAGGCAGAATGGCTAGAACGGAAGACTATTGTTCAGCTGCTTCTTCCACGACTTCAATCCTGCGAGGCCCATAGAGTAGAACATAAGCTATATGCCAGTCTCCACCCCCAGATAACCTCAAAATGTCTTCAGGTGTAACAATGCTGACTTTGTCATCATCAAATTTAATCCATTCATCTGCAAGGAAAACAAGAGGATCATTTGTATCTTAGGTGCATAAAATCTAAGCTTGCTTAACAGCCCCTTTGCTGAAAGGAGCTGTGAAGATGGTTAACAGGGCTGCAATTTGTTTATTATTTTTTACCTTGTTTCCTTTTAACCCAAGACACATAATGCCCAGAGGAACTTGATCTGCCTTGATGAGTTAGCACTGCCTGCAGGTCATAATAGCCGCAGTTGTTAGAGCCAATATCTGAAGGGGAAAGAAACAGTAACCTTGAGTCCTACTTGAACAGCTGCAGGATTTTTAACAGCTTGCAGTCCAAAGATGCACCAGCCAGGCCACAGCACCACAGGTGTGTGTGCAAAAACCCAGCTACAGCACAGCACAAAACCACTGTGAATAAAGCAGCAGCTCTCAGCCAGGAGAGTCTCAGGAAACTGAAGATGTGCATTCTTATGAAATAAATATGTACCCATAAGTATTACTGATGTAATGCTCATGGCTGAGTGCTTTGGGCCTTCAGGCTCCAAGCCTCACCAAAAAAAGGCAACACCAGCACCACTACAGCACTTTTAGAAGTCCAGTTTAAGTTTTTGTTTGGATTTCAGCCTTCTACCACACACTGACAAGGCAGCGTGCACATTACATGCAAATGTCTTTTGATGCGCCTGATTCTCTTATCACCAGCTTGTCAGATGGATGGCAATTATGCCTTTCACTATCTCAACGTTTTGGTTTACTTAATCTTTCCATTCCTGTCAGTCTTTGAAGATTAATTTTCAAAAGCATTAAAGAGACAGGGTTCTCAAAACAGTGCTACCATCAGGTACACTTAAACACAAGTAAATAGAAAGTTACTTTAAAGCCAATTTGCTTCCCTGTACTCACCATCAGGAAAAGAAAATGGTTCATATTTAACTTCTTTCTGTGCACCATCACTTTTACTAGACTAAAAAAGAGAGTAAGTTGAATTAATGTGGAACAGTTTAATAAAAGCTCTAGCACAATAACATCAAATCCCAAGTCTCCATTAATTTAAGTACATTTTTAAGTCTAAACATTTTGGTTCAACTTGAAAGAAATTCATTATTGTATTTTTTTAGGTGGACATACAAAACTCTTATCTGAAGAAGATCAGTTTTAAAGCAAATATATTTTAGCACATACTGCCTGCAGTGTTCACCCACAAGATTCCTGGGTTTGTTTATGAAACAATTCTGCAATTGCAGATTCATTCCTTGGTGGGGGCTTGCTAGCAGCAGAAGTGACAATAAGAAAATACCAGACAGTGCCAATACATTCAAAAATAGCACTCTTTCCTTGCTCCCATCTGTGTAAGAGGAGATGCAAGCCTCATCCAAACGTTTAAAAGAATTTGCCAGGAGTTAGGCCAGGAAAAACACCAGCAAGTGTTAAAAAAATGGCAAAACATGACCGTTTTAGCTCATTTACTTTTGTCTTCAATAAAGACAGGGAAGTCAATCTTAGAATTATGTAGACAGCATAAGACATGAGACCATTTTCCAAGTTTTTACAGTGCTGACTTTAAGCTCACTAGTACATGTACTCTAATTTTTACCAGTCAGGCACATGGCAGTGCCTTGTACAACCCTTTCCAGCTGCTGAGCAGGGAACAGCTTCCTACACTCCACTGAAGAAGGGAGCAGCCAGCGAACAGTAATATTTGAAGAGAATAATTTTTTGTAACTTACAGAAAACTTTTAGGTATAACACTGATAAACAGAAGCACTACATTGTAATACATTTAATACATGCTATCTGACAACAGCATTTAACATTTCTCATCAAGCAGAGACAGCATTTTCATGAAAATACAGGATAAAAATATCTAAAGCTCAATACCGAGGAGTTTGCTATGTAAGAAAATAATGCATTTAGGGACATCAAGTTTTCTCTAGTCCTTATTAGTACCCCAGTTTCAGATGTCTGAATTAGTGAAAGTGTCAGGAGACTTACATTCTTTGGCTGTTGATTTACTTTTTTGTCTTCTAGATCTTTGAATTTTGATCGATAAGAAACCATTTTTTCCTGCAGGTCTGGCGTACACAGCTCATACACATCCAACATAAGAGGAAATTTGACATCCTAGGAAGTAAAAGACAAAGATTTATTAGCATGATTTGGTACTTCACTTTAAAGCATTCTCCCTTGGGAAGACAACACAATCAAATTAAATGCAGCCCTTTTCAAATTGAAGGCAACCTGACCTACTGGGATTATTATGGTATTTACTAAAAGAGCTACAATGCTTTCACAGAAGAATGTCTAATTCAATATAAACAAACCACTATAAATTATTCCATTCAGCACAGACTAACAAAAAATCAGATTCTTTATTGTTAGCTGTCATACTTTTACACTACAGAAATATCTATACAGGCCTAAAGGAAAAGAAAAAAGAGGCAGGCATGTAGAATGACTGTACCCTGGCAAAAATGCTATTTTGTGCTATCCAAACTATCTTCTGAAATAGTTAACATGTACCTTCAATCCTTATTTCATTTCCTCCTCTTGTAAGGAAGGAGCACCTATCATGATGCTCCTCGAGCAGCCTACGAGGTCCAACAGAAAGCAAGACCAGAACATTCAGCTGTTTGCAGCTGGCCCCTGCATTTGTCCATCAGAAAGCCAGACAATTAAAATAACTAATACAGGAAGTGTCTGACAGCATAAACATCTCCCATCAACATTAGAATGCTGTTCAGAGTTTGAAAGCATGGCCCTCTCCTTAGTTAAACATTCTTCTCAGAACCACTGGTGAGAAAAGACCAAAAAACATCTTGTTTTTTGTCATGATGTAATATTAGCAGTACTGGGGTAAATTCACTTTTGCCCCTTACCTCCTTCCTCAGTCTATTTTGGGTAGTGTAGTTTGCCACAAACCATCACAACTGGGAACAAAACTACTTGGTACTTGAGCAAAGAAACTGCACTCCTAATGTTTTAAAATGCAAGTTAAAGGCGAACAATTTAGTAAGTAGTATTCAAGTCCTCACTGTCTACTTTTAATAAAAAAATCACAGAAAACATAAAGAGGAATTGAATTTCAATATGCAAAAAACTTACCTTAAGAACTTTTGCATTCACAGATTCTTTCTCTTTGTAAAAAAATCTAACCATCTGAATAGTCAGGTACGCTGGCAAACGACTAATTTTGGACTACAAAAAAAACAAATCAGAAAAAGCTATTACTTTAAATATTCACAGATCTTTTTTACCTTAAACACTGGTTATCCTAAATTACTGTCTATTCTGGGAATGTATTTGTACACAAACCCACAGGAAAAAAGTAAGATCCCCTGTTTTGAAGCTCTGTCTTAAATTTCTTGGTAGTGGATACTCAGATCCTTTATAAACAAAAATCACATGGTGTTACAGCAATAACTTTGTGGTTTGGAACAGAAAACCGACAATTAAAAGAATTGTAAAGACCAAGGAAAGTACCACTCACAGATTTGATATAGAGTGCATTTCTCTGCAGTGTTGGAGAGAGTTTGGTGATTTCCTCCTGAAGACGCTGTTGCAAGAAAAAGGAGTGACACATGTTCATCACAAAACACAGCTTAGAGAAAAGCACAACAGGGGTAAACAAACCATAAACTAAATCTTGTTCTGCCAGTCTCTTCTGTTGCTGTCAGCCATTACAACACATAAGATTTTGAAATTCCTTGGCAGAAAGGATGAAGCCCATTCATTCCTTCAGCTCCAGGCTCATTCCTGAGCCCTGACACCACTGAGTTTCTCTCTGCAGAAAATTTTGCTCCACAGAAGTAGAACTCATAATTGGATTTTATTATGAATTGTATCTGGACTTGGTTACAAATGTATCATATGCTTGGAACACAACTGAAGAAAATCTGAAGTTTCCTGTGAGAAGAATATTTGCACATTTCTCAGCTCTCAGTCTCAAGCAGCCAGAGCTGCATCTAAATTGAGAGCTGGTGTCTCCTAACAAAATTCCAGGAAAGACAAACTTGGTTCTTAGTGTTGCAATTATCTTGTTCCAGGCAATCTAGCATAAACTGTAGAATTTTTTTTGGCCTGAAAGTGAAGTTTCTTTTTTTATATTTTTTTTCATTTGTGAGCATTAGCTATTTTATCCTACTTTCCCTTCTAAGTTCTGTTAGGAAAAAAAAAGAAGACAGAGATATACAAAGATTATCTGAGAATCATATAATTTGGTTTTAGTCCTGTACAAACCAGATCACTGCCCTAGTCTTACACAGTTACTACAAAGGTTTTGCAGTAGCTCCTCTCCTCCTCTCCTTTTTACTTCAGACTCCCCAAAAAGCCCTTACAATTTCAAAATACATACATACATAACAATCACAGACAACGTTAAGGAGTTCTACTTAAAAAAAGTTTGAGAATGATGATGTCTGATGGAAAATAATGCCCCCTTCAAAATCAAATTTAGTTGCTACATCATCTGGGTTTAATTAGGAACCAAAATGCCACCCTACTTTCAAGTTGACTTTTGGACCTTCTGGGAACTGATTGCTGCATAAATCATGATACTGCTCAGTCTGGAGTGAAACCCAGCTGAAGAAACAAGTAGCAAACTGCCTTGCACTTCGTTACCTGCTTAGGGAAGACCACATCAGGGTCAAGATAATGCTCTGCTGAAGTCTGACATTAACATGCAATTGCCTTTCACAGCCATCTTCCCAATGAACACCAAAAAGATTCCTGAAACTTTGTAAAGCTTGGACAGCAGATGCCAATTCCAAGTTACAGATTAAATACACTTAGAACTATGTGCATTTAGGTCACCTACAATTTCAACTGAGAAATACACAGGCCATTCAGAATTTCAATTCAATGAAAGTTGCAATAACTTACCAATTTTAGTCCTGTAAACAGGTATTTCACTTCTTGATTGATAAAGCAGCTAAGCTGAAGGAGATTCTCCTTTCCTTTAGTTACTTCTTCTTCTTCGGCTTCTGTACATTTCATGCTTCACAAAATTAAGGAAAACCATCATGCACCAAGAGCTGAACTACTGCTCTAGTGAAAAGAACATGCCAAGCAGCACAGCAATTTAGGTAATTCTGTGATTGTGTAGACAGTACTTTTACTTCTCATAGTACAAAAAAGCTTTGAAGGAGCCCTTCCTTCAGACCAATCTGTTCCTTTGTGGCTAAGGACAAGGGGCAGCAGGGGCAAAGAGCACACCAAATAAAGGAAAGCAAGTCTTTGATCACCATTTAACCTGAGGCCTGCTTTTTCTTTCTTCTCCTCCATCACCACCCAACCCCCAGGACACAGAACGCATTAACTGGCTGCCAACACCCAGTTACAAAGCCCCCCTGCAACACTGCACTCCACTGTTGCTTATGATTAATAAAGTTCTACTGCTGCTGCTGGCCAGACTTCCTGCTTCTTTCAACATGCAGAGTCTCCTTTCTCTGCCTTTTATCTGTCCTCTTCACTGAAATGAAATTAATTCCTTCATTATTTTCTACACATTCCTTTTAATTGTTCTATCTATCCTCTCCTCTTTTCATAGTTCTAGCCCAATGTTTTTCTCTCATCCATCTCCTTCCAACCAGGTATTTTTCTGACTGCAGCTATTCTACAAATGCTGCTGTAATCACACTTTGAAAGTCTGCAAAGTCTTCTAACAACTCTTCTAACAAGTCTTCTTGCTGATACTGGCCTATGCATCATTCCTCTTAGCTACACATTCCAAGACTCCCTCTACTGTGACGTTTGTTGTCCTTAAAATAGTTGGGAGAGAGATGCATGATTCTTACCTAAAAAAAGACCTTTATTTGTCACTACTACCAAGCTATGAGATACAGTACCTCATCTAAGGGGATGTTTCCTTATTTCAGACAAGCAAAATGCAGTGCATAATTCTTTCTAAAAGTGGTGCTCAGCTTGACAACAGTCAGGATTTTGGGCTGGAGAAATGGAAAAAGAGCAATGCTTCCCATGAGATGTGTGCCCCATGTGGTCATATCCTCTTTTTCTTGCTATAAAGAACCACTAGAAAGCTGTCAGCTGCATTTGTTTCTTATTCATACAACTGTGGACACCTAATTTATTTCTTAAGAAATCAATCAAGCTACCTTTTGTGCATCTTTAGTACACCAGGTATGTCAGCAACACACCCTTACAAGCCAAAAAAACCTATTTAGGACAACAATTTACTTTTAGTTGGATAAAGCATGTCAGGACCCTTGAAGCTGGTAAGTGCCAATCTTCTCTGGGGGGGAAATCTGCTATTGAAATTCAACAAGAGTTTTTTTCCCCTGTAGATTTCCATTACCATTCTCTCTCCCCACACCATCCTCTCTCTCAAAGCACATCCAATCTTAAAGTTAAGTTCTGTGTACTCCTGCACAATATCATGACCCATTCCCCAACCTACACCTTCATTGTCTATACTATTCTGAACAATGCTTTTCATTCTCCCTGAACTCAACTGCTAAAGTGTGAAATCATCGCTGTTTATGTCTTGCCTTAGTCTTTAGGATACGCTGTTTCAAATTCAATGCTGAAGAATTGATCAATTAAACTCCTCTTTTTAGAGGATGCTGCTGTAGCTCCAGAGTCTGTCTGTAAAACAAAATCTCTTATTATGTAACTTTAAACAGAATGTAAATACAGTCTTCTCTACAGACAAAATTACCCCATTTATTTAAATTCTTTAAAGCCTATTCCTTCATCTTTCTGTAGGTGCATTTTCTCCTAGTCAGTCAATCTTCTTACACAGCATAAAAGTTTCAAAACAAATATGCTTATAACATGCTGTTAAAACCAACCTGAAGCCCATTAACAGGCAAGATCAAAAATTCATAAATCCCTACCCCCAAGCTTAAATCTACCTTAAGTTTTAGGATAGTCTTCCAAGGCTCTGCCAAGACTCTCCAGAAAACAGTTTACAAAGAAAAGAGAAAGCTGTTCTCGTAAAATCTTGGGAAAAACTTTCAGCAATTTCTTGTATCAGATTAACCATTCAAGTTAAAACTGTAGCACACTTTTTTCAGAAAAAGAAAGCTCTTATGTGCTGAATTCACAGGTTATCAGGGCCAGTTGCCACATACATGAGAGGGTGTCACCACCAGCTTGGTGCAACACTGCCTTACACAGCCCAAAGGGAAGGTTTTCCTTTAGCACACTCCACAGCATCACTGACAGGACCATGGTAGCATTATGCTGATCAGAGACATCAGAAAGCAACTTCACAATTCCAGACACATGTTAAAGAACTCACAAACAGATAATACCTAACAAAAACATATGTGAAATACTATAAATCCTTATTCTGGTTAGAGTAAGACAATTACCTCCATAATTGTATCACTTTCTATGCCTTCCAGCTTCTGCTGTAGTACCCTCATCATCTGCACCCAGCACTCATTGGCATCCTAGGAAGGGAGCACATTAAATCTGAATACAAGCATTATGACTTAGTAACATTAAACCCATCAATTATAAAGCCAAATGTGAGGATTCCTTAACTAAGAATTTCTCCCAATCCCACCACGCATTCTCAAAACTAGCACTTGATACTACATTCAACTTCTATACAACTTTTCTACAGAAAAACCACTCCTTATTTTCACAGGAGAATGAAAATCTTAGAATGTTCTTGTTCTCAACTTCCAACATACTACAGAATTTTAAACAATAAGCTAATAATTGGTCTTTACCTGTTGAAGGTACTGGCCTTGATCACCTTTCTCTGCAAACTGTGGGAAGGCCATATGTAAAAACTGCAGGAGAATGATAGGTGGGATACTGGAGGAAGTTTTATCCATGGAATCAAACAAGTCTCTAAGAGCTTGAAGAAAAAGTGAATGCTTTGAGAAGTGAAAAAACAATTCAAACATGGCAGGAAGTGTAAAAAGAACAGTAAAACAGCAACAACATTTAAAGACTGATCATTTAACAGTGTCCAATTTGATCTTTCCAAAGCAGGACCAAATTTTCCAGATGGCATAACAGGTGCACCTATGATCTCCTTTCTGAACACAACTTTGAAAGCATAAAGATAGCAATTCTGAGAATTTGGCACATATTGCCTTGTCTTTCCTGGCTGCTAACAGGGGAAAAAAAAATTGAGCAATTAAGATTTTGTTTGGAGCACATCTGAGGAACAATGTTTTCACAAGAGAAACCAGAAGGCATTCACAATCTATCCTCTAGAGCAACTTAAGTTTCACCAGCGACTAGGAAAAAAAAACTTTAATAAAATATCTAGGAAATACTCATGCTTAAGACCCAGGAAAACAAGTATGTGTATGCATATGTGCAGAGAGCTCATAACTGTGCAATCAATGAATGATACTGACTGCATGACAACACACATGGCTTTCTTTTTTGGTCCATACTCTAGCATATGTTTTATCTATCCAGGTTACAGCATTTTAAATCCACAGATCACTTCAAAGGTACCTGTTAATCCTCACAACAACCCTGTGAGGTCGGCAACAATCTACATGGTCACTAATTTACAAGTGAAGAGACTAATGAATTGTTCACCTGAGTAAGTGAATATAAGCAAGATTACAGGGAACCAAGGTCAGTTGCTTCCTCTTTCAGAAATGTCTTCACTGACCTTGATAAGAGGTGCAACTGATATGACACAGCAATTAAAAAAAATGCCATAAGTGTCATGCAGGAGTTCCTGAACAGCTCAGCACCCAAGAATTAACTACAAATTACTTAAACTATTAAAATTCCTAAGAAGCAGAGCTGTCACCTTAAAAAGAAAACAAGGGACACGAAGTAAAGGCAGTGAAAAGGGGAGGGGCAGGCATGGCTGTATAGAGTAACCATTGAACTTACCACCCCAAAATTCGATCAGCAGGCATACCCACAAACTGGACCTTTCCTTCCTTATATTGTTTTGTTTTTCCTTAAATGGACTGGTAGAAATCCCAGTGTCCTGGCCCAGCATCTTAGTGGGGCAATGAAATAGAGTAAAAAAAGAAAAAGTGGACAAGTAGTACCCTTGTTCAAGTGTAAGGGGTCTAACTAGAACTCTAGTTAGAGCTTGAAGATACGAGGCCACCGTGAGCTCCCACAGTGTGAGCACCCAGACCACCACAACAAAGAGTAACTTCTGTTTTGAAGACTCTCCTTTCCATTCCAGTTATGAAATCTGGATCTTTAGGGCAAAGGCTAAGACCACTGATAAAGCATTGGTTTCCATTGTAACAATAAAGCCCAGGCAATAAATCATATTAAAAAACACCAGTGACATACATATCCCAGGAGCATGGTGTTAGCCTACCACTATGTGAAACAAAGAACTAAAGTATTTCTACACAAAGTGATCAAACCAATAGATGGATGGATGGATGGAATCTGCTTTATGAAGTTCCAATTACTTCATGCCTACATGTAAAACAATTAAGAGATACAAGTTGTTTCTATCTGAGCCTAGATCACTCTGAAGTATCTCTTCCTTAGCCTGCAGCCTGACAATGTGCAGAGATAAGCACCTTGCAGGCAGGGGCAGAATAACCTTTAAAGACAAAACGAATCCTCCAGTGTCAGCAGACCTGACATTGCTAAGGCATATGCACTAAAGAACAATACAGAGGTTTAACTTCAAATTTCATCTGCAGTTAGCAGGAAATCACACACTTGTCTAAACCCCTGTTTTCTACTCTAAACACCAACCTGCAGTAATGTATTGAGCAGAGGCCATTTCTCCTGAAGCTCTTAAGGCACCACCATATCTAAAAGGGAAGAAAAATGATTTGCATACAATTAAACACAAACAGGAAGGACAGTCGGGTTTTTGAAGCAGGCAGCAACTGGATTCATTTAAAGGAAATTATCACCAAGCCAGAAGTAACCAAAGGTAAGATTCACTCACATTTACCTCAAAGTTCCAGCTATTTTGCAAGCATGGAAGCAAAGGAAAACTGGCATCTTTCAGACAGTAAAGAAAGACCAAGAAATCTGGCTACATGCTGCTTCCCTAATTCTTTTGCCTCAAAGACTCATTCTATTTTTAAAGAAACTGAGAAAGTCTGAACAAAAGCTACCCCATTTCTGAAACATTTGCCATGGTTTCTTAAGATACATGGGAAAAAAAACACCTTCAGGGATAGATGGCAGATAAAATGCACAGAGATGGAGGGCAAGCTTGCTTCCTCCCTCCACAGCAGAAGCAAAACAGTGACAGGTGAGATGTTTTCTTGGCGAAGTATTTCCTAGACTGAAAGGGAGTGGGAGTCCATCTATATGACAAGAACTTACCACTGTTCTTTAAATTCCTAATTTAGCAGCTGAATAAGGAACAGAGGGACTCCCCAAAGCCTTCAAGCAAAAGGAGGGTCTCACACATTCTCTAATCTCAGACTAGACTTTTGAAATTGTGACCATTGCTAGATGACAAGCAGGAAACTTTCCCCTGGCACGCTACAGAACAGGGAGGAGTTCCTTGGGGAGATCAGCAGAGCAGGCCTGAGGAAAGAAGCTGTAACAGCTTTCCCAAGTGAGTCCTTTCACACCTTCCCACTGCCATGCACCCTATAGCCTGCCATGCTGTCATCAAGCAGGGAAGACCAAAAAAAGGCTAAATCTCCAGGGAAAAACAGAGCTTGAATCCGAGTGTGAATCTGACTTCCCACAGACAATACGGCCACATCTTGTATTGCAGTCTGCCAGCTTCACAGGCTACATTTTGCTTTTTGGTATGTTAAATTTGTCCAGTATTTAGATTCAGTGTCATAACTCAAGAATCCCTCACGTGGAAATAAAGACTTTCCAAAAATGATAACACTGATAGTCAATAAAAACCCTGAAACCAAATTTCTGTACTTCATGAGTAGTTCTCAGTGCTTTATAATAAAGGTTCACCTGCTAACAGAATAAAAAACTGTTTATAACTACTTAAATAACAAGTGATTACAGTAATACAGAATATCCAGCTGGGTACCACAGAATCAAGAAGGCAGGGGAAAAGGAATTAAATTAACCCTAAGTCAGCAATAATACTCTACCTAATTCTCACTTTTTTATAAACAGTCATTGTTTTCTCATTACAATTCATCTGGAGGACAAATTCGGGCCATATTGGCAGGTATTATTTTTTCCTTCAATATACATGACTTTCAAGTTTGTTGTATATTCCTTAACCAAAAAACAAAAAAATAAAAAAAAAAAAAAAAAAAAAACTGACAAAAAAAAACCCCACTGGCCATTTTCACATTTCAGTCTAGAATAACAAAAACAAACAAACAAAAATCAGAAAAGCTATCCTATAATCAGAACAAATTAGCAAACAAAACAAAATTTCATGTAGACATGTCTTAAAACTTCCAGCTGTACCTCCAAGTAGCAAATGTCAGAATTTCACAGCTGAAAATACTGTGCAATAGAGCCATTGCATGAAATATTCCTCAAAGGAACAGGACTCCCATATGATTCTTTTATGCAGAACAGGACCATAAAAACTAACAGCAAAAAAACAGGGTTAAGAGTTCAGTAGCTTATTTTAGAATTTGAAACTGGTCTTGATAGGAACTACTTTCTAGCTAAGCAAAACACATTCTCTCTATTAAAGGCCAGTTCCAAGAAATACAGAGTCTTAACTTTTTTATTAAAGTACAGAATAACACTGCCATAGGATAAACTTTAATGGATCATTCTCTTAATCTTGAGTAGACCTAAAGAGTAATAGATTGTCATGATAATCCATACCAGTACTAAGATGACCATTCTGCAAAATATCTACTTCACAAGCTAAAGGAAACATTTTAGTCACGGTATTTTTGTCCTACCTTTTAAGGGCCTCTTTCACTTCTGGCACAGAGCGGATACACTGAACCGTAGCATTCATGTAGCAAGTGTTGCCAAGGTTTGTCAATCCACATGGCAATTCCATCTACCAAAAAAATTCACAAGGGTACTTGAAGGTCAGAGAGAAGTGGCAACCATTTTTGTAAAAACACTATAATGTGACATCAACTTCTAAGCACATGAATTATGCATAAAACCTGGAATATTCCATCAAATGTTATGAGGTTTTCCAAATCATTACACTGTTTGATACTTTTAGGGAATGCTTTGGGGGTTTTTCTGCGCCTGTTTAGTTTAATGAATATATTCTTCAAGCATGCAATTATTCAGAAAGTTCAACTATAATCCCATTCAAGTTTTGACCTTAAAATTCGATTTCCGTGAAATTTCCACATGAATACATTTGTACAAAGCACTGATGTTTTAATTAAAATCAGTTTTCAGTAAAACTCTGAAAATGATGGAATTCATAGTTGGAAACAAAAGCATTGTTTAAACTCCTCTCCAGAAATCTGCAACAGATCATTAACTTGATCTTTTCAGACAACTTGTGAATTTCTGAAGTTTTGACCAAAGTGAAGGCCAACTAATAGTACGCTAACCAGTTTCAGAAATAACTATAAATCACCATGTAATAGAATTTCTTTCTTTTTCTGTAATCCTGAATACTTAGGTATTTATCAGGGAAAAACACATCATTTAAAGAAACTGAAGTAGCACTTCATACCAATACCAACAGATTATTTCAGGAAAAGAGAACTCATTCAGCATATCTCAAAAGTGAATACATGCACTGCAAACAACTGAATTTTGATGTGTAACAAAATTTCCATGTGACCAACTTTTTTGAAATGTTATCTGACAGTGAAATCACCTCCTTGCTTGCCTCTCAGTTATCTCAATGTCTGTGTATGGGGTTACTCCAAAATACATAAATATTCTTCACCTGCAGGTGGCCAGGAGAGCACTAAATCCTGAAGCACAAACCCAGTGCTGAACCACAGATCCTTTTTCATACAAACATGCATCAAAGTATTTCTGTTCTGCATGCACAGTTGACAACAATCATGCAACTGTTAAGTATGACAAAGCTTGCAGTACAAATGACTGGTGAGAAAATTAAGCCGTTCAAGTTGCAAAAAAGGAAATTCAGGAATTACTTCATTAAGAAAATAATAATTAGTCTCTTTCAGACTTTACTTCCACAAAGCAAAACACGTGTCAAACTTATTTCCATTTTTTACAAAGTTGACCTAATACTAGTAACATGGACAAACAAAACCCCAAATACACCACACCCCAAAACAAACCCTAGTTTCTCCTCACAGATATGAAAGAGGCAGGAAACAATTTTGCATATCTAAGAGGCCTTGCTTAGACAAAGTACAGGACACTGATGCAGTAAGGGTAATACAACTTCATCTTCAAAAACATCAACAATGGTATTTTTAGAGAATCTACTAAGCTGCATGCTCAAAGGAAAAAAAGCACTAATTGTATGATTTTTAAATTAAAACCCAGATTTCTTTTCACTGCTCCCAGCTTGGTCATCGATGTAAATTTGTGATCCTTGGTGAAGATGCTAAACAGACACTACAGTTTCAAAACCCACTTTTAAGCAACTGCAAGCATTTAAAAATTTGCCATTCCTCGAAGGTTTACAAGAAACTGAAGTTGGAAGCATGCTTACAGCTGAGGCCAACTGCTCCTCTGTCATGTCCTCCACGAAGATGGGGCGAGCAACCGGCTCTTCTGGAAGCGCGTCGGCGGAACCCATCATTAGTAAGGTCATCCCCTTGAAACACAGCAAAAACAGCAATCAACGTCTAAGGACACTTATTTCCACTCAAACCCTCAAGCTCCTAACGTACTTCAGCTATTCCCCTAAAAATAAACACAGTTTGTTTATTTATTTATCTCTTAGTTTAACAGAACCAATACTGCACTACTGTGACTTTAGGGTGTACCTCAATTCCTCGTATCTAGGAAGTAACTACTGAGAACAACTCCACAGTATTATCCATGCTAAATGTTTCCACTGAAACATCTGGTGAGCTTTCCTGGCAAGTTCTGGTTAAACTAGTTGAAAAGTGAAAAATAATCTAAACTACACAGTTTAGCTAAAAAATAATCTAAACCACATCAGTTTAGACATGAGAACTAACATTTAAGGGGTAAAAAAAGTCAACCAGGTTTCCATGCTTGCTGAACTAGCATAATATGAAAAGGAATCTTTCAGCATTCAACAGGAGCACATCTACACAATAAGATCTGTCAAAGGAGGAGAAAATTACTATCTGGAGTCTTGAAACGTACAGTGCTAAGAAAAAGGATGAACAACAGAATGAAGAGAAACTGCTTTGACAGTGTAAATAAATCCCTAGAACTTGTATATAACATTATTAAAACGAATAAAAGCAGCTATTAGCACAACCACATGCAGAAAAAGACAAGAATATTATGTACTGCATTTTCTGCTGAAAAACTTTGCTACAATAACTGCAGCTACAGGCTGCAAACTAGTTACAAGGGTAAGAGCAAAGCTACCTAATTCAATCTGCCCAGTGAAGAACTGGAGTAAAACCTGTAAAGCTGTTACAAGAGGTTACAAGAGACGTACAGTAACAAAAATGACACCAAAAAAAACCCAAAAAACAAACAACAACAACAACAACAACAAAAATCTGTGGGATTCCCCCATGCAATATTATACAGGCAAGCAACACAAACACAAACACTTTCTGTTTTCTTTTTGAACCAGCCAAAGGTATGAATTACCATTACTAATGGCTTTGTTTAAAAACAGCAGCTATTTAACACAGGAGAGCACATTTCAGCAGGCTGGTAAAAAAGGACAAAAGCAGAGGTGTAACTTCAGCATCACCAACACATCTGTCCATGATGGGGATGTGCAAGGACAAGGGTCTGCAAACAGTACCCAGGTTCACCAGATCTCTCTAAACAACATCACTATTTTTATGATCACAGGTAAGACAGCACTGCTCTGATCCAGAACATTTCTTGTATGGAATAAATAAATATATACACTCAAGTACTCCAGAAATGATAGTATGAGCTCCCTGCTGATGCAAAAAAAGAAGTTTTTTCATAAATCAATGGTGACACCTTTCTAAGCATGCTTACATATGACATCAATAAAATTATTTTCCATCAAGGTATAACTTTTTGAGATAGCACTGCCCATTCAAACAGAAACAGCAAGCACTTTCAAGTCTCTCTTTAAATGCCAAAATAAAAAATCAGAATAGTAAAATTTAGTTACTGTTCAGAACTTACATTCTTTATTTTTAGGTTTCCCCAGTCATCATCCTGTGAAATAAATTAAAAGACGAATTAATTATCTTGTAGCAAGATACTTGTAGCAAGTATTTTCATTAATATTAATCACATTTCTAAATATACAATTGTGTTTCATCCAAGGTTACACAATATTAACTATTTACATGTTATCAAGTCTCATCTGAGTAAAATAAAAAGCAGCCAAGCTGTGTTTTCAATAAGGTTTCCCATGTGTTGTTCAACACTGCTTAAATGTAAACAAATTTTGCAGCAAAACTGCCTACATTTCATTACACCAGTAAGTCTCCAGTAGAGAAGCACCCAAGAAACTTCTCTTAAGCTAGAAAGAAAAACCTTGCATTCAGATTCTGAACATAAAAAAGTAACAAAAAGTCTCCCACCAAGCTGTTCTGTATAAATGAGTAAAGAAGTTCAGTCAGTTTAACACATACAACCAAAGGTCTTCCAGAGGAACACCCAGAAACATCATCATTGTTCATGTTAACACATAACAAAGTTAAACATAATATAAAAATTTGAGTTCTACCTTCAGAGTTCCTCCTTTAACCATAACCTTCTGTCTGGCTGGCTGAACTCCAGTCAGTGCAAATAACTGGGCTTTGAAGACCATCGGAGGTTCGTCAGTGTTCAGCTCCACACCATCAAATTTCTCTTTTCCCCATTTCACATTCACTGCAAACAAAATGTTTTGAAACTTGATTATTTCCTAATACTCAAGAATGCAATTACCAAGAATACTAAGACGTCATACAGTCTCAAAACATTCTGGTTTCGACTCTTAAATTGTCAATAATGAAGGTAGGGAACGCTTTTACTATACGGCACCTCATCCATCAGAACATACCACCTCCAGCAGGTCTAAAAATATCCTACAAAACAAGTGAAAAGTGTTTTTCATGTTTCTAACAGCACGAAAAACCCTTCTTCAGGTCTTCAGAAAAGCAGTTTGGAACTAAGTCTCCCATTCTCTTGGCACTGATTGCTGCAAACAACTGAACTTTCTGAGGGAAGTTCAGAGGTGCAATTCCAGCTCAGTTATCCGTAGCACTTCCGTTCTCCTTCAGAGGAAAACAATACAGTGCTCTTTAAAAGCAAGGCTATTGACCCCAGTAAGGTGCAGGACTGGAATTAAGAAGCAAAGCGAAATTTGGTCACAAAAAGTGTAAACCTCTGATGGATATGGGATCATTAGCAGAAACAGGAGGCAGAATGGCTCGATGGAATGTTAACGTCACTGTGGTGAGGTTAGTAATGACCAAGAGCAGACAGAAAATGCCTGGAATAAGCTGTGTGCCTCTACAGCGAACAGAACAGTGACACACCTTTGAACACTTCCAAGAACTAACACAGGTACATAAGGCTTCCTTAGCAAGCTGAGATTTTACTGAAAATCTGTAAAACACAGCATGCAGCAATAGCCTCAATGCACAGTAAATGGCTGAAATACCAGACTTTAGGAAAGCCACATCCTTCTACCGGTGCTTTGGTTTCACATAAATATATTTTCAAAACACAAAACTCTTAGAAGTCATAATTTTGAAAACCCTTCCCAAAAGGTTCAGATTTCAGACGTATGCAATGCGTGATGTGTAATATCACAGAATAATCAAAATCAAGTCTAATGAGTTAGACTAAATTAGTTTACAAAGGAACTCAAATGACTGACTTTTCAGTATTTCTAATAGAAAGCATCTTCTATTTTTCCCAACGTTCCAATTTTTTTTAAAAACACATTTATTATTTTGCATATTTAAGACCTACAAAGCACAAGACTTTTCCCATTTTCCAGGAAGACAACCTACTCAGTCACTGAACAAGTCAGCTGCACAGACTTTTAGGTTTTGAATTTTTGAACAGTCATGCTTCCACTGCTAAATATGCAGAAGAGTTAGCAATTATTAATCTGTAACGTTGCTGGTTTTGACAATGCAGCACTCAAGAGGAAGAATGGAAGAGCATGACTGTCTTCTCTTCAGAGATTGCAACCAAGACTTCGTGCAAAACAAAAGAGAAACTCGTTAATTTGAAAACAATGCAAAGTAAGAAAGAGGAAGGACGTATTTTCCCTGCTGATCAGAAAACACAGCACATACACTTCACAGAATGGGTCAGGTTGGAAGGGACCACAGAGGCTCATCTCATCCCACCTCGCTGCTCGAGCAGGGCCATCCCAGAGCACAAGCCACAGGACTGTGCCCAAACCACTCCTGCATATCTCCAGTGAGGGAGACTCCACTAGATTTGGATGGGTTCAGGAAAAATCATCACACTGACATAAGGATCCCAGTTTGCCAACCACAGCCAAAACAGTGGACAAGCTGTGTACTGAGGCTGCATACAACCTCAAATACTGAAAAGCTCAAAGAGGCCAAATCTGTGAGATATTATCAAGGCAGTAACTGGTCCCAAAGTGTCACCGGCGGCTTTGTTCTTGAAGTCTTCCACGGAAACCTTTCCTCACAGCAAGAAGGGCCAGCAGGATGAGGTACAATTTAAGCTTCAATTTTAAGTTTAGGCTAGACATTAGGAAGAATTTCTTCACAGAAAGGGTGATTAGACACTGGAATATTCTGCCCAGGAAGGCGGTGAAGTCACCATGCCTGGAGGTGTTTAAGAGAGGGCTGGATGCGGCATTCGGTGCCTTGGTCTAGTTGACATGGTTGTGCCTGGTCAAAGGTTAGACTTGGGCTTTTCCAACCCATCGGAGCCTGTAGGATAGAATGGATTTCAAAGAGCGGCGCCAGACACACCTGGAAGGCGCAGATGCAGCGCTCTGGCTCACCACAGGGACAGCACCACTTCTCTTTTAGCAGGAACCCAGAGCAAACCCAGACAGGGCAGTGCCGAGGCACGGCGGCCCGCGATTGACACCCGCCCTCCCACCAGCAGGGCCAGGCCAGCGCTGCCTCCCCGCTTCCCTTCCCTTCCCTTCCCTCCCTTCCCTCCTCACGGCCCGGGCCGCGCCTCCTGGGGCGCTCCCGCCGCCGGCCCGCCCGGGATGGGCGCGCACGTGCGAGGCGCCTCCCGCCGCCGCCGCCGCCGGGGCCGCGGCAGCGCTGCCGGGCCGGGCCCGGCGGGAGGGGCGGGCGCCGCGCTCACCTGAGAAGAGCGGCATGGCGGAGCGGCGCGGCCCGGGCGCACGGCGGGGCGGGCGGGCGCAAGGCGGCGGGGCTCGGCGCGGGTGGGCGCGGGCGGGCGGGAGGCGGCGGCGGCGGCGGGTCCCGGCCCCGCTCGGGGTCTCATTCAAACCAGCCCCCGGGATGACGCTGCAAAGCGCGGCCGGGCGGCGGAAGCGGGGCGGGAGCAGTGCGCGCGCAGCGCCGGAACGGGCGGGGCTGGCGGCGGGAGCGGGCCCGGCCTGGGTCCCGTCGGTCCTGCGAGCCCCGGGCAGAGCGGGCCCGGCCTGGGTCCCGTCGGTCCTGCGAGCGGGCCCGGCCTAGATCCCGTCGGTCCTGTGAGCTCTGGGCAGACGGGCCAGGCTGGGGTCTGGAGCGGGCCCGACCGCCAGAATGAGGGGCGGGCAATGCTGGTGCCGCGGGCAGGTTATGTCGGTGTGGAGGGCGCAGGACTGGAGCGAGAGTGTGTCCAGTTCTGGGATCACCACTGCAACAGAGACGGGGAGCTCTTGGAGCTTCTGGGTCTAGAGAAGGGCAACAAAGACGATTAAGGGACAGGAGCATCTCTGTCACGATGACACGCTGAGAGCTGGGCCTGTTCAGCCTCGAGAAGAGAGGACCAAGAGAGGGCCTCATCGATGTGTGTAAATATCCAAAGGGAGGGTGGAGGCAGGCTCTCCTCAGTGGTGACAAGCTATAGGACAAGAGGCAACTAGTGACAGCTAGTGCGCAGAAAATTCCACCTGAACACAAGAAGAACGTCTTTATTGTGTGGGTGACCCTGCACTGGAACAGATTTCACAGACAGTTGTGGAGTCTCTCTCACTGGAGATATTCAAGAGCCACCTGGATGCAATTCCATGCAGTGTGCTTTAGGATGACCCTGCTTGAGAAGGGAGGTTGGATGAGATTGGAGGTTGGACCCACTGTACTCCCTCCCATCCTGACCCATTCTGTGACTCTGCAATTCTGTGAGAGCTGAGCTGGGCTTTTGCACCCCCAGGGGTCTGCGCAAAAGCTGTGATTGCACAGGGGAAGGGAGGCAGAAAAAATAAAAAGGCTCTCATGGATGAAATAGGTTTGGTTTATAGGAAAGGGTGAAGTAGGAGCTAAAATTACCAACAGAAGAACTTCACTGGGAGGAGAGGAGATGAGTAATCAACCAGCAGTGTTTTTTAGGCTCAGTGATAGATAAGAAGAACTGAAGGATGGATGTGATGGCAACAGCCAGGAGCCTTCAGTGTGATGAACCCCAAGTTGTAAACATTAAAACCAGTAGACATGGAGACCCAAATCTCAACTGCTTCTACAAAAACTCTTGGTATTCAGATGTGCTTAAAGAAACCAAAGCAGTGCTTTAAGATAAAAGGAATAGAAGGAGACAAGAGAGAAGCATCCTTTCCTTGGACCCTACTAGCTCCCACCTCTGGAAACCCAAAACTCCTATGCTGCTTACAGATCCAGCTGTGAAGAGCTTCTGTCACAGCTTATACCACTGTCTGGTTATTGGCATGTGCACTTCTGGCCATACTTTTGCCAGAGTTGATATCCTAAACAAGAAGGATTTTTTCCTTGCTGTCCCCCAAATGTGATTTTCACTTCAAAACAGTAGAATAAAATATAAAATGGCTGTAAAAATAATCCAGGGTTTGAAAGTAAGCCTTAAGGTGGAAGGCTTAGAAATTTCTGTCTTTTCAGTTTGTCGTGAAGAAGAAGAGCAAGAGTTGGTTTTATTGTCCAGTGTAGGCGCCTAGATGGGACAAGGAGGTTTGGGGCAGCAAGGATTACATTTCACAGAGAAGCTTCAAAGGGTGTTATGCAGAGATTTTGCTGGATTATGCTGGATCTTGAATTAAAATGGAGTTTACAATTACTAAAGCAATTTAATTGTTAAAATTGACCAGCAAAAGTGATGAATCTTTTGTTAGTGGGACTTGCTGAAAGAAGCTTTTTAGAAAAGCTTTGATCCAGTTCTAGTGCAAGATCCTGCAGATCATCTATCTATTCAAGAGAGAGCAGATCCCAGCTGCCTGCCTGTGAATTTACATGTGGGATAACTCCAGTTGAATGTTTTGCTCTTTATACCAGAAGTGACATACGTAGAGTCATGTTTACTCGTGCCAGCTCAATGGAAGTGAAATGCTCTCTGGTCTGAAGCTGCACTGAATCCTTCCCTTCAGGGATATCCTTAGCTGATCAGGGCTCAGGCACAGACAATGCATTTCCAGAATTTGGGAAAGGCACTAGAGGGTGCTGTGCTGAAGGAGAAGAAAAGGGATTTGTATGAGCAGGAAAAACCATCCCGACCTCTGCAAGGTGAAGAACCACTATCTCCATCTTTTTTCCTCCAAGGCCATGTAGGCCCCTTCCTGCAGTAACAATCTTTTTCCTAAAGGAGGGGATCAATAGATGCTGGTTTTCCTGAATCTCACACAAACTCACATAAGCAGGGTTGACATCAGGAGACAAAGAGTGCAGCCTGATGTATAAATATGAACCTGATGACATTAAAATGGTAAAAGATTGGTTGAACATTATTAAATGCATCTTTTAAAGGCAGGCCCCGTGGGAACCTTGGGTGGGGGACACCAGAAGTGCTTGCTCTGGCTGTGTCCCTGTGGCCTGTGACAGGGCCATCTGAGCAGGGCTCCTTCCCATCCTGAGCTGGTTGGATACAGGCCAGCTTGGATCCAAAAGCTGGGGCTGTGTCATCAGCACTGTAGTGCACGTTGGCCAACAGGCCTGGCAGGATTTATGGGTGCTGGAGGATGGCTCAGAGCAAGTCCAGATCTGTTTAGAAAATGTTTTTTATGCTGTGGAAGCTCCTGTGGCACAGTTCTGAGGAGCACAAGTGGTAGGTGAACCCTCAGACAGTACAAGCAGGTACTGCCATCCAGCAGAAGGTGTGGGGAAGGAAACCAAACCCCTTGACAAGGGGTCACAGATGATTTAGGCACCTGTGTGATGCCTGGGACAGAACAAAGATTCACTTTAAATAACAGACACTCAGGACTTAGAATACTGCATTTACATTTCTTGTTTCTCTGAAGGTCAAGAAGAGTTACCCTCATTCAATGTATTGGCAGGTGCATTTATTAATGTATAATTTGTTTTCTGTGGGGAGCATCATATTCTTGGGAACCTGTCTACCACAGAATGGTTTGGGTTGGAAGGGACCATGGGCAGGGATGCCATTTACTAGATCGTGTTGCCCAGGTCCCCATCCAACCTGGCCTTGAACACTTATGGGGATAAGGCAGCCACACTCCAGTGTATCTTCTTTGTATCTTCAGTAAAGAAAATGTAGCAATGAGAGAGATGTTTAGAGTATCAACACCCCCTCCCCCCCTTCCATTTTTGTGTTACATCTTCATTTCAGCAGTTTTCAAATGTTTTACATTCTGAGTCACGTGTACATTCAGGGGAAGGAACAAGAATAAAACTCAACGTGCATTTTTTAAAATACATTAGAAAAATCCCAGCAGAGTTCACAAGCTCAGAGGGAAGCTCAGGGGCTGCCCCCTCCTCTCGCTGCATAATTCTCAATTTGCATCTGGCTACAGTCCCAGTGGCTACTGTAGGAAAATCCCACCTGTGGAGGAGGCCCTATCCTTTTATTACCAGGCTGTTTAGCTACAGTTAGCTACTCTTTCCATTTTCTTTCCTGTTGCCTTCAGCAGGAATAGGGAGGCTTGAAGAGATAATCAGATTTTTCACATTCTGCCAATGTCAGTAAACCTAATACAATCATTAAAAAATGAAAAGGTGGAGCCAAATCAACAACAACAACAAAAAATCATGTAAGAAAATGAACTTTTTGATTTCTCAAGCAGCTTGTAAAATTACACCTTCACCAGCATAAAGGCAGCCAGGGTGATTTATGCCGGCTCTTCACATCTTAAACGTTTCAGGTATCTTGATGACTTTCAGTTGAGATTGTAAGCATTACATTTCCTAACAGTAGAGACATTTGGCTGCTTTTTTTATTCAAAGTGTAGCTATTCCTGTAGATAGGCACCTTGCTTACAGTAAACAAGTGCCAACATCAGTGTACCAGAACACACAAACTGTAATTTGCACGTCTAGACTTTATTATTACAGCATTTTAGTTGCAATTTATCCCAGACACACAAGTCAATGTAATATTACACTTCATTATGTCTGCTGCTGCTTTCTCAAGCAAAAATCAGCATTAAAAAAAAAAACAAAACCTGCAGAACTTCAGCATTACTAAAACACTCTGGAAATGACAGTAGGTGCCAGTCTCTAGAGCAAAAACCATTTTTCCACAATCCCTCTTCTCACTAGTCACTAGCTATTCATAACAGGGCTTATGCTATTTTTCAGATTCATGAAATATGAAATTACAAGATACTACTATTTATTAATAAATTACTCAAGCAAAAGGTTTTGAGCCTGCAGAGGTAGCCAGTTACACATGAAAGAAAGCAGAAAAGCAATCCACAACCTAATCCAAGTCTGGAGAGACCACAGGCCTTTCCAACTGCTCCAAATTTCCTATTATAATGTACATATTTAAGTAAGATATGTTTGATCATCTTACTATATTTTTCCCTTCCCAGTATGTGACAGGAGATTAAAGCAGGTCCCAGTTATCTCTTATATTGCTTGACAAGCTCACTGTCAATGTGACTGGTGATCTGGAAGGTTGTCTTCAGTGTGCTCCAGCCACAGTTTTGATATGCCTGACATTTCAGATACAGCAAGCTCAACACAGAGGAACTTGCTGAAGTTACATCAGTGGCTTCTATTTATCTGTACTTCCCCGCTCTGTGACCTTCAAAGGACATACAATGATTCACATGTAATTTGGCCTTACTGCTCTATTGTTCTGCAGACCTTGGTGGATTCGCCAGGGAGATTTATGGACAGCTAGCTTCATGGGATGTACATGGCTGTTCCAAAAAAGCCCAAAAAGCCTCATCCCAAAACCCCCCACCAACAAAAACTGCCCTGTCTTTTGAACAGTGTTCACTCCCACAAATAAGTGCAATTTCTGAAACTCCAAACCTGCATCATGAAGGATGAAGCAATCACAAGGCCAGCTCAGGGTGGTGGTTGAATAATAAATAAAATTAGGCTACTACAGCAGGCCATGAGAATAAGGAAATTAAAACATTATTTAATATGGTATTTACTTATTCATGAGGAATAGTAAAAGAAAAAAAAAACCTTCCAGACTGCCCTGGGCATTATGATGCAAATGCACCTTGTACTTGGAAACTGTTGCAATGTCTGAATGCTTAGAAAGATGTATAAGCTGCAGTCAGGAGAAAACACCATGCCAGTCATTTTCAAATAGGTCTTTCCATAAATTACTTTATTTCTCATTAAATGAGCACAGAGTCATTACCATATTAATAACAGATATGTTTATTATTACATATCCATCAGTGCGGCTTTCAATACCACTTGAAACATGCAAATCGTCCTAAGGACGAATCAGTTTTCCAGTGCTTCTTATTTAATACACAACTGCAAAGCCATATAAATTATTGAGGAGGTATTTGGTTAAGAAATAAAATAAAATAAAACCATACTGCCCATACCATGAATGTATTCCTGCTACAAAGCAAGAGTCTGACAGCATTTACTGAAATTCCTGAATTTCACCCAGAGCTTTTTTGCCGGTTTTTTTTTCCTGCATTGCCTATTCATCTCTTGGCTTATGAACAAGAATCAGTCTTTCTTTGTAAGAGGAATTCTCACTCAAAGATTGTACTTAATTTAGAAATGCATCTAGCATCTACAATACTTCAACCAATTAAAGTTCAGTAAAAACTACTGATATGCAATAGCTTTTTAGAGGTTTCTTTTGTTTAGTTTTAGGTCTCTACATTTATCAACATGGCAATAATACAATTATCTCAAATTAAGGCACTAAAAGAACAATGTAAAACCAAGTAAAAGTGTTCTAAGAATAATTTACAGTTCAAACAGTGCATATAATTCTTAAATGTTTGTTAACTTAATGTACGTTATCACTTAAAATTGTAAGGCAATACATTATACAGTAATAGAAATGATGTACCCCAAAATATGCTTCCAAACTCGGTGGTTCTTTTTACTGTTAGTTTATAATGCCTCTAACAATAAAATAATTCGGTATGGCTTGGCAAAAATGCATAGATTAAAGGCAATTGCTTGTTTTCCCCCCTTTACAAACCTGCTGCATCAGTATTTTGTAAAGCATAATGCAAAATATTTAACACTTTGATCCATTCCATAGTGGGTGGTTAGCATTAAGGCTGTAGAGAACTCTGCAGTGAAGGCACTGAAGTTCAAGTGATAAGGCTTCATTTTAAGCTAGTTCTGCAGTCTTCAAGAGCACAACTTAAGAGTCTTGAAAGCAATTGCAGTCCTTCTCACTGAGAAACCTTCCTCTTCTACTCCGTTTCATATGCTCATCTTGACATAAATATCCCCTTCACAGGGTTAACAGTCTTTTTCTTTCACTGGTACGAAGAAAGTTGGCTGCGTTTCATTGTGACTGACAGGCTTTTTTGAAAAAATCCAGAAGGCAGCACCTTTTTTATATACCTAGCTAAGCTTTATTTGCTTTAACTTGCATTACATAGTAATAATTAATCTAATCTACCTTGAGGCAAACCCGCAATTAAACACCCTCAGCGTGCTTTTGTGCCAAAGCAAGGAGGAGACAGTAATAGCAATCTTAACCCTGAAGCCTGTGATAGTTATGTTGAAAGGAACAACAGCCCGTCTGCACTGCTCTGTGTGGTTAAAAAAAGCCCTGTTTCTCTGACTGCATCCCATGAGGTTCCATTAAGCACTGTACATGTGGTTAGCTGGAACAAAAAAGAAAACAGACAATTAATAACAAATATAAAAATTAGCTTCGTAAAACTTGTGTGTGTTTGCCAAGAGCCTCAGTGAAGAAAATACTTGATTTTAACAGAATTTTTTTTCAATTGACAAGGTACAATACTAACATCATACCTACATCATCTTCCACAAACTGTTCTCAGTTTCAAACGACATTAAGCAGACACAGAGATCAGACAGATGATATAATATTATTGCAGCTTTACAAGTAAGCAATCAAGAGTCAACAATCATGGGTGTATTCATGGCAAATGCAAGGTGACCCTCTTTCACTTGCAGGACAAAAAAAGGCTCTCTAGGCTAAGAGTACGCACATGCAGTTGCAGAGCTCATCTGATGCACAGAAATTTTGCTGCTTGGTCGTTTTCCTCTTCAAACATGCATTAACTTGACCAAGTGCCCAAGTCCAACTGTATTAAAACAAAAGATCTCAGCTGTGCTAATACAATGTGAATAAATCAGCAGACTGGAAGCTATAAAGTGTAGGTTCTGATCTTGAAGCAGTACTGCAAATGCCAGCCAGTTCATCATGAAGTTCTGATTCATTGTCATTAGTGATAAATTATTAAAATGAGGAACAGAACTTAGGATGAACAAATGTGCAAAGCTCCTTTCAATGGTTCTGAGACACCTCTCCATGAAGTCAAGGAAGCGCTGCCTACTGACTGCAAAGAAAGGTGGGTCAGACCCTGAATGAAATGTACTGAAATGTCTTCAAGCATGTGTTCAAGTCTGTATCCATTCAACAAAACAGTTAATGCCTGCTTACATGGTAGGACTCCATCACCGAGGGCAAGTTCTGCTATACTGTCTGACAAGAGAACAATTTTCAGATACTCAGTAAAAGCTAGACATGTATAAAAATCATAAAAATCATTGCTGCTTCTCTTATTCCCACACCTAGGTAAAGTGGTGAGGGAGGAGGAGAACTGCAGGATGCATGAGTTCATAGAGGCTGATCCAACAACTGACTGCCTCCTGAGAGGAAAAGAGCCTGGTGTTCCTCCGTTTTATCACCTCCCTGACCCCAGCAGAGCATCCTCCAACTTGCCTGTCCTCAGCTTTGGCCTTCACTGCACTTCTCAGTGCACTGATCTACTCACTACCTTGGCACAGTTAGTCTACATTTTTTTGACAGTCGGGAAAACGAATTGTGTACCTTCATGAAAGGGTCCAAAATTGATCATTTCAAACACTTACCTAGGATCCAAGGACAGAAAAGAAGGAAAAGAAGAAAGAGAGGGAAAATCCTCCCCTTTAAGTAGCAACAGGCTGTCAAATGAGCTCAGCTACTGTGCTGAGCTACCAGTTAAGTGTTCAGTATATAAGCTACACTGTGAATTTATTTAATAAGCCAAATTTAAATAGTGGTACATTAGAAGTGGATTTTCCTAAAATAAATCCATCACCTCCTTATTGTCAAACATATAAGACAGAATATGAAGTGGTATCAGGGCACAGGCTGAACATAGTCCATCAGAGCAGTACTTGTCTAGTTCACAGATACAACTCACAAAAAATTTGTCTGAGAAAACCACAAAAATGTCCACAGTGTAACTGCCAGAACGAAGAGTTCCAGCCTGGCCTTTTTCTAACGCTTCTTTGCTCAGTGGAACTCTGAATCTTTTCATTGTTTGTTCTCATTGCTCTGCAGGCACCATGCAGGCCCCACTGCACTCCAGTCAACCCAATGCCAGCTGTCAGATGGGGACAGAGTGTGTCACAAAGACACCCAGGGAGCTCCTCCAAGGGGCTCCACCTGCCTCTTGCAGACATCTCCAGGCAGCATGACAGGCAGGAGCACACACACACCCAGCACTCCTGCTGCTCATGCGCTGTGCCTCTCTAAATGGCTTATGCTCAACAGGACTCTTGCTCCACAATCAGTGACTACAATATGCAGCATTAAAACAGAGTTTCTTACAATTAATTATATGTTCTAAGAAGCTCTGTCAGTATTTGATATCATCAAGAAGCAAGGTATCAGTTATGTCATTATGGATTTGGGGTCAGTCTAGAAGAGTAATGTAAATGCTAACTGTTTGATCCATGTCACAGCTTGTCAGATAAATTCAAGAAGCTAAAGAGGTAAGATACCATGCAGGTATTAAATTCTGAATTGACAGAAAACCTAAGAGCTTTATTTCTTCCTAAGAACTTGGAAGATCTCCTTGGATGATGGAGAAAGGTGTGAGCAGAGGTTGTACACCAGGGCAGCTGGAGAAAATGCAAGGCTGCAGTATTTGGAACAGCTGATCTGACGTGACATCCACTTGTGCAAGATCATCACCATCACCCTTCCTCCTTTCATTCTTGAGGCTCTCCCCCAAACCTCTGTAACTTCTGAACCCAACAGAAAATCACAAGCTTTTCTTCTCTGGAGTTAGGGTTGTTTTTGTTATCATGCTTTGGGTTTTTTGGCTTTCCTTTAGGCAAAACATTCCTGGATTAATTTTCTGCTGAAAAACAGATCAGCTTGCTCTGGTAATCTGTGAAGCATGAACTGACACAAGATAAAGCTCAGGAATGAGCAGCTGTCCTCCTTCTGGTGCTGGTGAGCTATTGGACTCGTATCTTCAGGATCTTAAAAACAGAGTTTTAATAATGGTGTTTCTCTTTTTTTTTTTCAAAAGTTCCACTCCCTAGTTGTGCATTTCTGTGATTCTGTAACACTCTCAACAAGACAATGCTAACAGGATTAATAACAGCAATAGTCTGGATAACTTATGTCCCCAAACATACCCATTCCTTTAAGAGTTACTGTAAACTTTCAAATATCCAAATCTGTTCCTTCTCTGGCAGATTAGCTGCACACTTATCCTTGCTAAAGGCAACTCCAAACCAGGGCTTCCATTAAGACAGAGTGAAAAATAATCAATTAATTGATTTAAGAAAATGGATTTTTCTCCCATAAGAGCATGCATGAAAGCTGGTTATTACAGCTACCAGAGGACCTCTCAAGGATAAATGGAGAGCATACTCAGAATCAATTCTAAGAGCTTTTGGAAGAGAAAGTCTACAACTCTAAACATCTAAATGTGAAATAAAGAAGTATTGGGATTATCTTGAAGGTGATTATATATCACTGAATATATTACAATCTCAAAACTATGATCCCTGGGAGTGTTCAAGGCCAGGCTGGATGGGGCCCTGAGCAACCTGATCCACCGTGGCAGAGTGGGTTGGAACTAGATGATCCTTAAGGTTCCTTCCCACCCAAACCATTCTATCATCACTGACGTTTTAGGATGGAAGTGTTGGGGACAAGAAAATCAATGCCCTTTTTGCCTTTCAGATCTTTTCTCATCTGTTCCCTTCAAGGAGGATGTTTCATGATATACCCCATGTCTCCTTATATGCAAAAGTCTGCTTTTATTGCATTTCATGCCAGGAATGTTTGGTAGCCCTGCCAATCTGGGAAGACTCTTTCCTTACTGAGACACTATTTTCTACTCCATACTGTCAATTCATTTGGTTATTTGGGGAGAAAACAACACACATACTGTATCAGGAAGCTAATAAAGGTTAAAATCAGATTACAGCAACCTAAGCATTAAAAAAGTGTATTTTACATCATGTCCTGGTTAATGCATAGGGTCGCAAATAGTTTACAAAAACAACTGCTGGGATAGAAGACAACTGGGAATGAGTTAGCAGGGAGGAAGAATGGAATTAATACTTAACTGGCCTCACAACAAAAGAATTGGCCTAACAACAGACAGAATCTGTAAGTTTCTCATTTTAGCCCCATTTGCAGAAGACTTCTAGCATACACAAGCTCTGAGTCAATCCATGGATGGAATGACTGTGGATCACCCTTGCTGCTAAATGCCATTACTGACATATCCACTGAGCCTTGCCTTTAAACAGGAAGAAAAATGCAAGCAGCTCCCTCCCAAGCACTGGCAGGCCAGTTACCACCTCCATGCTACCTTTCCAAAAGTGAAGAGTTGATAAATTTACCATAATAACAGGAGAATTCTGCTCATTCCTTTGGGATTTGAGCAAAGATTTAGATCAGCAGTTTAGCAGCCGTAACTATGAAATTATTTCACAATTTCACATGGAATAGGACTTATAAACTGAGGGGTTTTTAGCCAAGAAGATCTGTAGTTTTTGTAGCTTATTTCTCACCTAGTTTTTCCAGAAGTATTTTTAACAACTTTTCGGAATGACTGGTTTGCTGAGGATCTTGTAGACAAAGTTCTAGGAGAAGCACGAACAAAAGAAGATGGTGGTGTCTTAGGGATCTTCTTTACTAAATGTGTCACCCACTTCTTCTGTTCATCTTGACAGGATGCCAACAAGAGCATATCTCTTGCTGAAGTTACATCATAACTCACTACAAGGAAAAAGGAGGAAGATGATTCAGTGAAAACCCGGGCTCCTTTTCAAAGTAAGAGTTATGACACACCAACTGTGCCACTGGAAAGAACAATGGCACCTATATGCATTCTTGTATTGCATTTGTTTATATATTTTTGGAAGACAACAAACAGCAGGGAGGATTATGAATATAATGTTTTTCACGATTTGTCATTCTGCATTAAGATTCTTGAGTCTAACATGAACATTGGAGAAATGAGAAACTTACACTAATTACAGTTTTAATAAGCTAGGAAGTTGTGTGGGTGCCTTATGGCCAAGTTCCAGAGTACATACCCTGAATGCTCCACTTCACAGCAGCACAGAGGAGAAACTTTTACTCCAGTCTGTGAGGTGCTGAAGAAACACTCTGCAAGGTCTCAGCAGTGCTTGCTGATGCAGCCACTGCAATTGTCCCTAGCATGGGTCAGGTGCAGAGGAAATGGTGTGGGCCCCAAGGGGCTGCCCAGTACTTGGGAACAAACCTCTAGGGAACCTTGTGCTCTCAGGGCCCTCAGCAGAGCTCCATCAGTTACACCATAGACCTCCCTACAGAGGTTTGCCGCAGCTGCCTGTTCATAAACACTGTAACAGCCTATTGCTTTAATAACAACTTCCACATCTAAAATCACTTCAGTTCTAAGTTTAATTTTAAACTGAAGTGCTTTTATTCACCTCCAGTAGTTCAGCAGGTTTGGCTTAACCACATGGATAACACAGAACAGAAAAAAACATGAGTATACCTTTGCATGGTGCAATTAATTCCTCCTTTTTATCCAAGTGGTCTCTGTGGCACTTCACATGGCATCTTCGACATTCTAGGGCAGCAGGGGGTTTAAAGACATGCCAGAGAGGTTTGGCACAGGCCTCACAGTTGGCTGGGAAGTGGTATAACGTGGGAATAAATTCATGGCCTTTGTGATTTAGAAAATTTGTCTTCTCTGCCGGCTGTACTGGTTCTACTTCCAAATCCTTCCTGCATTCCCCCTCATTAGCATAGAGAATCTGAAAAAGAACACTGCTGTGTTACTGTTGAAGCACTAAGTACTTTTATACCCTCTTCAAAGAAGCTACCACTTTTTCAAGAGAGTTAAATAGACAGGAGAATCTATTTATTTTTACCTGGAATATTTTAGGAATTTCTTCAGTTTCAGCTCTATATACATCTCCTTGAGTTACAGGCCGGACATGAAACAGCTTACTAGATTAGAAGAAACATTAATCAGAAATTGCTAAAAAGTTATGTATGGTTCAGAACAATTATCAAACTGCTTTGAAGTTCTCAGAAATTATGCAAGCAACAGAACCTACTTCAACACTGCAATATGATTTTGGGAACTAATTCATAAACCATACAGATTTTGTCTACCCACATAAGACCAAAATAATTCACAGCATGGAAAGAGGGTTATCTTACAATGCATTCAAGATCCATCATGGTAAATTTACTTAAGATAAAGGCATTCAAATACTTCCTCAAAACACCAGGAAATCTAACATTATTGCTAGAAAAAAATTAGTGAAAACCTGGATAAAAGTAACCATATTAAGTAGAATACTATCCAGTAGTTTTTTACTAAATCACGTTGATGAACAATCTATGCCAAAACATCACAAAAGGAAATCTGGGGCACCAGCTGTTGAAAAAACTATTTAAATTGGAACAAACATCATGTGAGTCAAGACTCAAGTCCACCTCTCCCAAGATCCTGTTTTCAACAGTGGCTGTAGCAGATGTTTATGAAAACAGAGTATGAAACAGTTCTAAGAAAAAATAACTCTTTTCCTGGTTATGAGCAATTGGCAGCTGAAGCACTTCCTGAGTTTCAGAGTCCTTCCAGACCACTGTAGTCCCTGATACATCTATTCATGAATTCTAAAACCTTTTTTCAATTACTATTCTGTAAGATCCCATAATGTCAATCAGCTGTTCAAACATCACAGTCATGTACCACTGAGGGGCTTCAGTGATATTTGATACAATTTTCCTCATGTATAACCAATGTAAGGGAATCACAATTAATATATTTTACCACTTTAAACAGAAAACAGCTGGAAAAATTAGAAATGCTTTGGACTAGAATAGCAATGATCCTTTCTCTTTTTCTCTAACTTATAGCAATCATAGGACAAAGTACTGTCCAAGTTCTGTTAATGGTACACTAAAATACAGATAGACATTTTCCAACTTGTATGGGAAATTAAAAATTTATGGAATTTTTATTTCAAGCTTCTGGATTTTCTATCTGCTATTTCACACACAACACTCTTTTGTCAATTTGTATCCAAAACTAACAATGACTTTACTTACTCTATATCTAGTACCATAGATGGATTAGACTGGTCCTTGTCTTTTTCGTCATTGTAGAACAGTATCTTTTTACTGCTCACCACCACATACTGTGGAAAGAAAGGGTAAAACAGTTGAAATCACATTTTAAAAAGCAATTAGTTATCCTAATATATCCACATGCACATATAAAGCCAGAGTAAATGAAAGGTTTCAAATTAACATCAGGAAATATTCAAATCATCCTGAAGGCAGCTACACTACAGACAGCTGTGCTGTGCTACAGTTGCAGTGACTGTATTGTTCCTGGATCACTCTAAAATGCTTGTGATGACTCTGCAAGTCCATCTGTACAAAAACTCACAAATTTCAGTTGCCACTGGCAGGTCACTAGGAAATTTACTGTATCACTGAGAGTGACAAAAAGCAAAAGCTATCACTTATTGATAATGTTGTAAAAAACTTCTCTAGTTCTACAGGCCTGCAGGACTCACTGGTACTTCACACCAAACTGCTGGTAGGCTAAAACAGAGTCCCATGACTCCTGCTATTTCCTACACACCCAATTTAATGGACTGGTAAAAGGAATCAGCAGAAACAGAGGTCTGGTACCCATGGATACACTGAGATAGTTAAGATCAAACACCTCTACCCTAAGCACGTCCCAGTAAATTCAAGACTGGAATTCCCTGCCTGCTGCTCTTCACTGGGAGTTGCCAGTCTAACATCTTTGCTGGAACTGTCCAGAAGTATAAGCTCAGTGACAGCTGTGGCTGTTCCCTCCCCGGAAGTTTGAAATGTTTTAGAAGGAACTGTAAGATACAAGACACTAAGGATGATTAAAAGGAGGTAAATTGTCTACACCGATCTCCAGATTCACATAAAATATAACCCAGAAGGACAGAAAAGCATGAGAGTGAATGCACCAATAGTTCATCTTGAGTCCAAGTACTGGCAGGTAACTGGATGGATTTCTGCACAACTGATAATTTGAATAAATGTCTACTCCTTCTATAAAGGGAGGTTTCAACCTCATTTTACACAGCACTTGAAGCTGACCTCAAAACCTGAGTATGAAAGTCCCCTTAAGTTTATACAACAGCATTTTTAAAATGTGCTGTGCAAAGTGTGAGCTACAGTTGTAAATCTCAATTACTGAAATGCATCTTAAAAAAGCCATGAAATGGCATTTTGTCACAATTCCTTAATAGAAAGCCTGATCAGCTTGAGTAAGTACTAAGTGTGAGCCTCCTGTGATTTTTCCCATTGAAGAAAAAGACTGTACTTCAATTCCTTTATCCACTCCAATAGCAAACTAATGCCTTTTTCATCTTTGAAGTGTGCACCTCCACCTTTCAGAGATAAGAGCAAGCTCTTCAAATGACAACTATCACAAATGCCAATTCTAACTGTAACGGAATTCAATTATCACACTACAGATAAGCCTTAGTGAAAGAACAACTTGACCTCATAAAAAAAAGTTATGCACAACAGTGTCAATATCCTGTTGTGAACATATAAAAAAAATCTTCTGACGGTAGTTCTGTTCTACAGTGGCTTTTGAAGGATATTTTATCATCTTCACTGGGGATGAAATGAAGCTCCAGAAAAAAATAAGGGTAACCTATTTCAGTGTTAGCTTTAGGTGTAACAAGTGTTTCTTCTCAAGTAAGATTTCCACGCTCACCCCTTTCTAACTTAAGCGAAATAAGTCAGAGGGAATCACGCAAAAACATCGGTACTACGGACATTTGAGACAGAAATGCAGCAGCTCAAGTTGTAACAATTCAGGCATCAATCCAATTACACTCCTAATATGATTTTGCTTTTCCTTTAATTTAATCTGGGCATGCCTATATTTGAGGTTGCATATACCTCTCACTTTAACAAAACTGAAACTGCAGGAGAATTAGGAAGAGAAGCACCTGAGGAAGCTGACCACCTCCCAGCTTGTTCAGCTACAACAGTAGCCGAAACAAGTGCAGTTCAGTTCAGGCAACAGAATGCACATGTGAGTGAACACAGTCCCTCACTATTGTGTCTCACTGATATGAGCCTCAGCTAGTTAAGGAACCTTATCAGTACAATTTATTTCATGACTGAGCCATCCATCTGCAGCTCAAATTCCTCCAAAGTGTGAGCGCATTCAAACTAGGGAAGTGTTGGAAAAGAATGGATTAAGTGCCTAAAATATCTTGAGGCAAGTAAAAATGCCTATACTGGGCATGCCTGAAGAAATTCTGATAGTCTTTCACTGGAGAAGCTGCATTTATCATGAGTTTAAAATTTCATTTGTCAGAGAATGCAAAAATAATCTCCATTTTTACAAAACAATCACAAAAGGGTACTTAGAAGCATTCTGACAGAAAAATGACACAGTATTTTATATAATCCAGAACAGAACAAAGCTACCTGACTTGTGCCAGGCACTGTCAATTCTATAACAAGAGGATTCAAGCAGCCCTAGCAATCAAACAGATCTACAGGAAGCATCTGCCATTTGGTTTTGTTCCTGGTGGTGAGCACCTTTTTTGTAGGTAAAGCACCTTCTCTTTCTGTATACTTTTGCTGTTAATATTGCTGGTTTTATTCTGCTTGTCTTAGTCTTGCTTTGTGCTTTTAGTAAACGGCTAACTCAACCCATAAATTCTGCTTTTGCTCCTCCCTTACTCAAAGGGGTGGGGGGAAGGTAGTTGAAATAGGGCAGAACTTATCACTCACTCCCAGCAAGCCAGAATAGGCGGTGGTTTTAACTTACAGACAAATCACCAAGGTCTGATATTGGTGTAAAAATAGGCAGGTCTGGAACTCCAACACTTGGAGTGTATAAAAGAAGGCCATGGACACCCACTGAAAATAGCAGTACTTCAAAGAAGGAGCACAGCAGCTAAAGACTCAATACAAACCCTCAAGTGCTTCTCTGACAGGAATCAATCCCTTCTCCTTTAAATTTTATAGGAATCATTTCCAGCTGTTGTAGAATGTGAATATAAATAGAAGCATTTGAGAAATACCTTTCAACAAGAATTAGAAAGTTACTTCAAAAGTGTGAATAATAACTCAGTAGTTCCCAGTAGCAGTCTTTTAATATAAGGAAGATGAAGGAAAATAAACTGTTTAATACAATTAGCTTTTAAATTTTTAAAAATTCTAGAGACCATGTTCACTTTTGTATTTAGTTGTTCTAAAAGATGATAAAAGGGGGGGAATTGAAAAGTCAGAAAAGATAATCAGAAACTGGTTCTAAGTATCTCAATTTGAACATTGGATGTTTCAAAGAAACAGATCATAACCTTTGCAGAGGCTAAACAAAATTGCTTTGCTTGGAGTGGGAATTCTGGCACAGAGATCCCGTTTCTTAGGGTAAATCAGTTTTTTTTTAAGAGAAACCTATCATTTTAAAGGTAAGGGAGACAGAAACATCCTTGGAAATCATATGTAGCAAGTTAGAGTGTGATGCACTCTTCCATGACCTTCAGAAAATTTAAGTGTGGTATTCCCTACTCTGTACTGTCAAGTTGCACAAAGAGGCTCTTTTTCAGTAACAGAATTATAAAGATGCTTACTCAAAGAAGAAACATGATTTTTAATGGTTCCAAGATGCTCATTGTAAAGCATTTCCTCCCCTGTTGCAAATTTGCATAACGTCATTACTAAAGGTTTCATACTGAACTTGAATTTTCTTGGGTTTTTTTTTTCTTCAATAATGTACATACACTAAATTACTCTTAATTATTTTGTTTGTTTCTTAAATACGAGTTGTAAAACCAATACACCACATGCCTAGAAACTTTTCCAAGGAAACTGAGGAAGAAAGAAAAAAAGGCATCTGTACCTGTTTCTTCCAGCCATGCCGCCTTATATTTCCCTTGTTTGGTACTGAAAGCCAACCTTCAAGTCTTGATTCTGGTTTTAAAAAATGCATATTTAATAATTCTGTGTATTTATAATAATAAAGCAGAACAGCACAAAAGCAAACTACTACTAGAAAGGAAGATGTACTACATGCAGTAATGGGCAATTACCTATTCAGCAATGCAGAATAAAAAGCACAGCTAAATAAAATGAAGATATAAGCATTTAATTCATGCTTCATCACAAGCCAACATCTGATTACACAGTTACTGCACAATAAAAGTAAAGCTGTTTTCCTTGATGCCAACATCTAACACTGTATGCAAATAGTTTGCAAAGAGCCAGGCAGGAAAGACTTTGCTTTGAAAATATATTACAGTTTAAATTAGGAGATTTTCAATGTAAACATAATTTAACATTCAGAGGGGCTGTATGAAAATACTCAGCAGGAAGATGCAGGAAGTAAAATAACTCAGATCCACATTTTCCACAGGAAACAAAAAAAGGAGAGAGAGCAAGCAAAGCTACATGGGTGTCCCATTACTCACAGAAGATAAGCATAGGAGATAATTAAATAAGGAATGCAGGAAGAATCAACTAGATATAAAGAATAAGAGACAAGTTTTTCAGCGAAAAATTATCCAAAGAGAAATATAATATCCTATTTTCCCACCATTAAACTACTGAAATAGTTTAGCATGATGCAAAAAAGGGCCACAGGAAATTAGCATTCTGCCTAATGTGGACTGTTGATTTAGAAAGCCCTTCCAGCTAACTGAGAGTGGCTTCTAAAATTTAAAATTATGAAGCAAGGTAATAGTAGCACTGAAAACTTCAAAAACATTAAGTTAAAATTTTCTGAAACATTCTCCACAACTATTTATGTCCTGAGGAGCTACTGGTTCCTTTTGTCCTTCAGGAATTACTCTGTGTGAGGTATATCCCAGCAAGTTCAGAAATGAATTCAAATGCATACAAGTTACTGTGCATATGCTTAGCTATATAGAATTACAATGGAACTGATGGCCTAGCAAGGGATTACAATTAGGCATGTAAAAATCCTTCTCACATCAGCCTTACAGCAGGCAATATTTAGAAATGGACTACACTTAGGAATATGGAATAATTTCCCATAATTTCTCCACAGAGAATGGCTTCAAAATACTGGAGGACCACTGAACTACTGATATCAACTGGAAGAAAAGCATGATAGCAAAACTCATTCCTGTAAAAAAACTTCCCAGAAAAGTGAAGGAGATTTGTACCTTCTGCCTTCTCACATCTGCATAAGAACTGTGGGGACTGGGGGGTAAGGACCCCACACCCCCCAACCCCACTCCCTCTGCTATCCCAGACTCTCCCCAGTTATTGATATTCAGTAGCTTTGGAAAATAAAACCTATTTCCTTGATGTCTACAGGCCTCACAGATATGGTTACCTTGTTTTGAATACTTTGATTAATTTTTACACTAAGAGAAGATTCTTCCATTTTTAGAAATTATAGAAACATCCTAGAACTCAGGTTTTCATTGCAAAACAAAGTGATGAATTGCTAATAAAAAACAAAGTATGGAAAACTGTCATTCAAAAGGAATGTAGGAAGGATGACTTGTTAAGAAAAGAAAAGAAAGCTTCTGTTGAAATTGTGGCATATGAAAATCTGGAAAGATCCAATGATGATGAATTTTAAACAATGCTTATAGGGACAGTATAAGTTTTTCTAGGTTTCCTTCTACTTCAGCATGTTCTGAAAACAATTTCAAAAGAAGTAGGAAGTAAATGAGGTATTTCAAATGAATCCGTCGACATTCTTTTCTGTCTACAACAAATCTATTTTAGGGAGCAAATTCTATTTTAATAAGGGACGATTTCTGAGCTGTGAATAACATCTTGCAGTTGAAAGTAACAGTTTCTGATCATCTTTTCAACAAAGCTAAAATTTGTCTGGAACCAAATGTACTCTTGAAAGGGTAGATGAGCTCCTTCATTCCAACCTCACCACAAAGGTTCCTCTCAAGTAATATTTATAGTGCATTTTCATTTCTCTTGACAGACTTAGCATAACTGCAAATGCTCATCTGGCCATTTCACAAATATTTGATCCAGAAGACTAATATTTATGAGTGTTCTGCTTAAGTAATTAAGAAAATATGGGCTATCTAGACTTAAAAAAAGAATCTTCCATTCCTGTTTTAAAAATAGGCTCGAAACTATTGCCTGACAACTCCCCTGTATTTTGGAAAAATACCAGAATTGATACCTCATATTTGCAATCCAGAAAGTCTAAGATAGGCCTCAAAAATATCTGATGGTTAGCTGGATCTAAATAGGATATGAAGAAAGAATTCCATAAAGGCTACAGATCTTGTAGTTATCTCTGAATATATTTTAAATGTAGATTTGTATTCCAAACATTTTCATGGCTAGTATCCAGACTACCAGGATTCATAGGGATTCAGCATGATAAGAGTGCTAACAGTAAGACTTCAATAAAATCACACAAGACAACCATGACTGTATGTGGGTGCTTTCAGTAACAGCAGAGCATCTCTTTCCAATGCTCAAGAATTCCTACTCCTAAGAGTCTTCCACAGCAACCAAAAACATGCAGATACTATCTTGCTGATTATTTCCTTTCTTCCAATTTGGATTTTTCCTTCTGCAGACTGCCCTACTATAATTTCATGTGGATTTCAGCAAGGATTTCTGACTGGATCTTGCTTTGGGGTTTATGCAGGCTGCTTCAGGAAATCCTATCTGAGTCCAATAAAACTGCTGGCTTAAATGCTCCACACATTCATTATTCCTATCTTTGTGCAAAACATGACAACATATGCTGTAAAATATTATGTGCTGCAGTTAAACCTGTAGGGCAGCTAAATTGCTTAAGTGATCCTGCCAATCAGATGAAAAGAAGCAATTCACAACAAGTTAAGTGCCCTGTAACAATTAGGAGAAAAAACCCTCACGTTCCTGATTATGTTCTGTCTTGGCAAAAAGGAATTCTGTTTACAATCATGCAAGTATAGAGACTCGCTAAGTCCAGCCAGGAGGAAGAGGCATTCCAAAGGCATAATTTAAAAGCAAATACCTCAGTTGTTTCAGCAAGGACTCTGTTAACAGTGGGGACACCAACTGAGATATGAGCTGCTATCTGAATCAATAATCAGGAGCGAGAGTTACAAAACATGCCTAGAATTGAATACAAGGAAAAACTTTCATCCACATAATCATCTTTCCCATGTAAGTGAGCAAGAGCCTGAGAATAGCCTGGATTGTGTAAAGGGGTCAATCCCCAACTTGGGAGAATATAAGTTGTCCTAGCAGCTACCAAAATTTGAGGGAATATTTAAGCCAATGGCAGACAGAAAACAGCTCCAAGAGAAATGCAGCTGTAAAGTGTGTTACCATGTGATTTCTCTGTGTCTATTTCTAAATAGAGACTTTTTTTTCCTTAACATTTTTTAAGTATAAAAATTTTTCTCAAACCAAAAACTGCCCATTGCCAGAATCATGACCATGGAATCATTCTTTTATACATGCTTCTATTATTTAGAGCCTTTGCCTTTAGAACTGGTGCACCAGCTATTGACCACTCATCACATCCAGCCCTTAAAAACAAGATGCTATTCAAGGTGCTCTGAAGGAATGGCCATGTTTGGGCTGTGGGAGTGATGGGAACTTGGCACACACTTGAAGACAATCAACATCATACAACAAAACTGTAGCAAATGAGCTGCTGCAATATGTCACCTTCTGGCTTGTACACTAATTACCTGGTTGGCAGGAAAAAACCTATGTGCTGGATAATTTCCTCTTTCTTTGGCATGGGCTATTTCTATTCTGAAGTCTGGCTGGGTTCTTTGTCATCTTTATAATGCTACTGCACTCCTTTTTCACCCTCTGCTTAGCTCTTTGACAAGTGTGTGAAATTTCACTACACTAATGTCACTTAATCTCCTTTAATTACCAAACTGCTTCTTATTCAGATCCTGATCAACCCAGAAACTCAGTCAAAAAAAAAACAAAAACAAAAACAAAGCAGCATGTAGGGACATGATCTAAATCTAGATAAGTCCTAATAATATGTATTAGAGGTCCTACCTGTATCAAACCAGCAGGACAACTGTAGTAAAAATCAGAGGCATGTGTAGAAAAAAGGGCAAAAAAGAGAAGAGAAATGAAAAGCTAACAAAAAAGAAATAGTTGAGGGCTAACAAGTAGACACCTCACCCAAGAACACCAGAACTGTCATGTTCTAATCAACAATGGGAATTACCAGCTGACTTGAAAAGATCTTGTACAGACTGAAATTTCTGCCCCAAAATGGAAGCAACAGATTAGGCAGCCAAAAGCCTGATGGCACACATCTCCAGAGGCAAAACTGAAAATAACCTTCCTTATTGAGGCAGACAAAGAAAGAGCTTTTTCCTACAGTCCATCCAAGATCTGGGACACAGTGGGGTCATACTGACACACTATTGCCTTTAAGAAAAAAAAAATAGGGAAGGTATCTACGGCCAGATGGAAGCATTCATGTTTTCCATATAATACACAACAGCCATCAAATGAAAATGGCTGAGAAGGGAAGTGAGAAAGTTCAAAACTACTTTTTTGAGTAGAATAAATCTGGTCTGTTTTGTTGCAGGAAAAAACCCTAAAGCTCTCAACTGAAAAGAGTTCAGAAATTTTCTACTAAAATTATGAACTACAATCTTCTTCAATTACAAGACGCTTAAAAACAATAAGGCTTGATTCCAATTTGTAATTTGAGGGGAGAAAAAATCCACTTTAATAAGAAAACCTCTCTGATTTCCTTTTTATCCCTGTTAAATGGAATACACTGAAAATTAGTATGTATGAGAAAAATTCCTGAGAAGTACTGATACCTCAGAAATACCAGAAGGAATTCCTAGCAGGTGATAGCTAAGGAAAAAAAAATGTTCCTTAACCAATCTAATAATTCAGAGAATTTCCAGTGGGAGTTTGCCTTGAAGATGCTGTCAAAAGACAAAATCTTTACAAGACGGCAATTTACAGATAAAACTCCAAAATGCAAAATGCTTCTTGAACAAAATGGAAGTTGCATATACCATTATCTGAACAAAAATCTATTTTAAAATTAAATTCATTACAGTATTAACTAAAAATAAAAATCTAAAAATACACTAGGGGAAGATAGGAAACATAAACAGACACAGAAAGGAGTAACTACATCAAAACATGTACTAAGACTGATAACCTACCTGAAATTTCAATCACTCTAAGACTCCTGGAAAAACTCTAGAATGTGGCAATTTGAGCAGCATGAAGTGCATTAACAGGAAAAGACACATCTAAAATTATTCTATTTACTTTATCTGACTATTCATCCACTGAAGTCATAAAATACCCAAAATAGTATTCTGGTTTTGTATGTCTAAAAATATTTTCCTACAATGAAATTCAGACTTATCAAAAATATATTGAAAAAAATCACAATGAATTCTAAAAATTACTTAACCATACAGAAAAAAGATATACCTAGCTATGATGTACAGAAATTGTCAAGCACACCTGATTACACTAAATTTTTTTCCTGTATTGAGATATACAGAAGCAAATCATGTGGAAGTACTGACTGATTACACTTTTCAAACTCTGGGGAAGGGGAGAGGTAAATAACTAACCAGTTTAACAGTGGCTCTCAAAGTACAGTGCCTGGTACTGATACATGGCTGGCTATGCTGTATTACATGTTCTTATTTTAATCTGCTAAATCAGAGTACCATACACCCATAAATTTATTATGGAAATTCCTCCAATTATTTTTCATATCAGCAATAATTGCCAGTTGTCACAGAGGGGCTACATGACTGAATAAGAAGAGATAAGACCAAGACAATTTTGCATTCAAGATATAAAATATAATAATGATGTTGTAGAAGTGTTGGCCCTGTCTTCTCTTCACCAAATACTGCACATTGTAATCACTATATTTGAAAAACAAGAGATGTAAAGATACTCCTTCCTCAAAAGTGCATACAAACAATGCTAATACCAAGCAATACAGTGGGAAGTGTGATGTGAGAAAAAATTAAGTTTTAAATATAAGCAACCTAGGTATGAAATAAAAAAAAAAGAAAGAAAGGAAGTGGAGATATGATACAGAATTAGACAGCCAGAAGACTTTAAGAAGCAATAACAAGTAATTGTTTGAAACAATACCTTCCAGAACAATGTGTATGCAACACAGCCAAGTAGTTCAAATCTGCTTTTCTCATACCTGAAAGATTTCCATCTGTTTCATCTGTCGGAAGACTGGCAACACTGGTAGAATCCATTCCTTGCTGGAGGTCCATGATTTTCCTTCGCAGTTGTTCTATGTCACTCTCTTTACTATCCAGCTGCATCTGGAGCTCATTCCTGTACGTAGATTCTTCTGCTAGTTGCTGTATTTATATACACACACATAGTTACTGTGTTACCAAAAACATGGCAGGCAAGTATTTTGAAAACAAAACTCATATCTATATCTACATCTACATCTATACATATCTATATATATATCTATACATATATATATCTATACATACACATACACACACATATATATGTGTGTACATATGTATGTATATATGTGTGTGTGTATATATATTCCACAGTATGATAAAAAATTAAATTATTTTACCGCTTGCATTTCATTAAGCTCTTTTTGGTATTTCACAACAATCTGGTTGAATTTCTCTTTTTCTTGATTAAGTTCTAATTGGAGCTTTCGGTTTTCCTTCTCCTTCTTCCTCAAATCTTGCATGTTAGCTTTCTTTCTGTCTATTTTAAAATCTTTCCGATTCATTATCTCAGCCAGTTTGTTGACGGCCTGTCAAGAAAAAGGGGAACCAGTAAGAAAAATTACATAGGCAGCATGTTTCATAAAAAACTTCTCAGTTCCTCTAGTTACAGGATCTGATAAAAAAAAAATCCCTTCACCAACACAAATGGCCCTTACTCACAACTGAAGTAATACTGAAAAGTATGCGGCATCAAAACTTATTCTTTCAAATGTAAATTAACAATGCATATTTGTACATCATGGGGAATATAAACTTGAATTCAAAGGAACTAAGAGTTTGTTCACAAAAGCAAAAAACCTGAAATACTTCTATTAATGCAAAGTAATAATTGCTAATAAAGTGCATAAAAAGTTGTACCTGTGTCTTCAGAGTTCTTTCAGTGCTTATGCTCTTCTCATATTGCATTCTAATATTGCTAATTTCCTCCTCTTTTTTCATTTTGTAATCTGTTAAAATAATATTCAATTTGGAGGTATTTTAGTACAAGGTAATTATTTTTAAACTTAATTACTTCTATAAGGGCATCTTTTTTCCATTCTGTTTTCCTGTTGCTTCCCTTTTTGAGCAAAATACAACTTGCAAAGATAAAGATCACCAGTTTAACACTACTGCAATGACAGAAAATGACCAGAAGGATATATCAGAAAGGCACAAAGCTGAAATACTAAAGGCAACATCAAGCCCAAAATTACATGGAAGATAAATAGCAATGTCTTCTTCCACTTCCCATTTTTTCACATGTGCTTCAAATTCAGGCATGCTTCAGAACAGATCAATTAAAACTCCAAATATGACATACCTTCCTCTTGTTTCTTAAATTTTTCACTGATTTCTGTATTTTCCTTTGTTATTAAATCGACATCTTTGGTTAAAGTATTATTAGTTTCTTCCAGCTACATGAAAAGAAATGCATTTTAGAATAAAGAATGTGACATAAATTCAAAAAACATCTATAATACTATTATTTTAAATACCCTTACTTCTATAACAACCATTTCCTTAGAACACCTTCTGCCTATGTGAACTTGTAAAAAATGCTAGTATTCTTGTGTTGTTTTGATTTATCAGAAGGCTCAAAATACACCTGTCCCAGAAAAAAAAAAAATCACTGCAGAACTGACAACACTGTCATATGGAATCAAAAATCAACTTAAGCGAAGTTAGATTGTCAGTTATGGAATGTGGCAATTTTAATTTGTTGTACTTTGGAAAAACTAATATGTAGAGGCCTGATACTGTGAATCCAGACAGAAAAGTAGCTGACAGATGCTAGAACTCCAGCATTAAATCTAGAGTAGATACACGGCATTTACTGCTAATCATGAAAATCTGCATATTTATGCAATTTACTGGATAAATCATGAAAATCAAGATAAAAACAAAACTAAATTTGGACTAAGACAAAGCAGACATAGGTAAATATGTACAGAGCTTGCAAAAAAAAAAAAGCAGGAGAAAGTTGGAAAGGAAAACCTCAACAACTTTCAATATGTGACCATGTTCACTGCCATAGCCAGGATCACTTGACAAATATATATGAAAAAACATACATAACTGTATTCCTAAATAAAGGTTTTGTTTGAAGTCTATACAAATAATTGTGTATGAAGCTGTCTGACAAAATTATCAGAAACTTGAAACCAAAAATATATTGGCCAGAAGGTATTCCTTTGATGCCACAGACATAGTCTTCTAAATGCTGCTTAAGAAATAGTGGTATTCTGTAAATCTCAAGCTTAAAAAAGCAAATTCATGAAATAAACATTATTTGCACTATCTTTTCACAGAGATGGAATATCCATGGTAGCATTAACAGAAAGCTTTGATCAACTGAGCCAAACTCAGTTACACCTAGAACTTTACACCCCCAGGATTTTTAAGAATACATGCACAGCTGATGCTAAATGGGAAAAAACAATGATAAAATAGCTATGCTACATATGGCTTGCTGTTTGAGACTTTTCAGTTAAAGACATTTATCAAGTTCATATTAACATCCAAAAGCTATGCTATAAAGTGTCTTCAAAAATTACATTTTGGGGTTTGGGTTGTGAAACTTGAGACTCTCAAGTGGCCTTTTTTTTAAAGACTAAATTACTCTGCAATAAGAGTCTCTAATACACAGCTCCACAAATCTACAAGATTTAAATAATACACTTGGCAATGACAAGAAGTAAATACAAAAGGCTTAGTAACTGAATTATAGACATTCACTTGACTTTCATTCTGGCTTCACCTCAGATTAATGAATTTTGTTTTTTAGGGAGGCCACATGATGAAATTTAAAGGCTCCGAGTGAGCCCAAAACTTAAGATACTTAATTAGTTATCACTTATGATCACAACAGGACTTCATTAATTAAAACCATGAATTTTGGTTTCCAGCCAGAAGAGATGTATACAGGTATAACAGTTAATTTACCCTTCTTATGATGATGTCCTTATCAGTCAATTCTTGTCTGTGCCTTGATGCAGCTTTTTTGCTTTCCTGATTCAGTTCATAATACTGCTCTTCAGCGAGTGCCCGTGCCAACCGTTCTGACTCAGCTTTGGTTTCAGCTAAATCCAACTGCGCAGCGAGTGTTTCTCTGTAAAAAGGGCATTAAGATTTCCTTTTCCTATGCAAAATATTCCAAATTTTCAGGAAAACTGTCAAACCCAAATTATATCACTCAGCTAATGGTCATTATCTTAGTTTCTTAAGAAAAGCAAGAGTTACAAAACTGCATTCTGTACACTTGTATCTTTTGATGGTCCACACAAGCTACAGCAGCAAGCCTTTACTGCCATCTTCATTAACATTTCAATCATCCATGAAACACCAAGATGTATTCTCCTGCCTTCGAGGAACAGAAAATAAAACTAAATTATATGTAGAGAGTGGTCCATCAAAAGATACTTAACCCACATTTGCCCATTATCATAATTCCCATAGTTATATCCAAGTGAGAAACATCTTGGATGAACATAAGATTGCAGAGAATGGTGAGGGAATAGAATACAAAGCATCTATAAAAAGAAGTACGAAAATAAATAACCCCAAGAAGTATAAGGGTAGTCTTGCCTACCTTCTCCTCCCTTCCCATTTCTTTATGTTGGTTACCACTTATGAACAATTTTGCAGAGGCACATATATTTTCCTCCTATACCATATTTATTAGCACAACATCTTTTCTTTCTCCCTTTCTTAGCCTACCAAACTGCTGTACAAAACAAACACTGTACATAACCTCTGCCCTTCAGACTGCTTTCCAGTGCTGATGCTCAAGCAGAACAAGAGACACAGACTTTAGAAGAAACTGTACTTGATCTGTAAGGCTACAGTCTCCTTCTTCAGAACATGAAATAAATTAAGAAACTGGAAAAACAAGCTTAATTTTTTTTTTCTTATTTGATAGCTTACAAAATAGTACATAACAATTAATGGTTGTTAATAATAACTAGTTTAGCTGTAATCAGAAGTATACTAAATTTCAAAGACTTCGTTGCCTTTTTCTCAAATTATTTTACCGAGTATAGAACTTACTATTAAGTATTAAGTATTACTGACTAATTACTTACTATTAAGTAATTATCAGGATAACATAATCAAATTTTAAAAGCTGACGAGATGATAACCACAAATTGGAATGTTTCTCAAGATTTTTGAATCTTACTAAATTTTCAGAGAAGTCATTATTCTTCTTACAGACATGATAATGTCCAAAGCAAATATGAATAACCATATTTGGCTTTGTGTGTCAGTATAGGTAACATCCTATGTATTTGCCACTTACAAGGTGTTATGGAACACTTTTGAGGCCTTTTTCTAAAGGAATTAAAACATCCTCATTCTGATTACAAGTATACATGAGTGAGACAGTATTACAAGGAAAAACTTAGGTGTATGTGAGAAACATAATGGGCATACTTTTCATTTTGCAATTCCTGCATTTTTCTTTGTGTTTCTTTATTCCTTTCATCAATTTCCTCTTTCAGTTCCTTAACCTGAGTTTTGTAAAGTGTCTGTAAAAGAAAGCATAAATAAATCATTATTCAAATTCCATACTGAAATTCCTCCCTGTTTTCAGACTACTTAGTTTGGATTTGTCAAACCCCAACACATGGCAATACTGTCATTAGTCAAATTTCCTCCTTCCTTCCTCTCCCAGATGCTTCTTTACAGTTTCTGTTGGGTAGGGAACTGATATGACCAAATTAGTTTTCAATTTTCTAGTATGTTTCCCTACATAGCTGCACAAATACAGGTGCTGCAAAAGAGACAGAAGGCACTGTGACACAGCAGAACAGGTCTCCCAGACACAACAGGGCAAAACTGCATCTTGAAGCATCACATGACTCAAAATGTTCATCCAACAAGGCTAACACCATTCTGTGCTTTCACCCATTGCATTCTCTTTGTGTCCACGCACCTCTTCTCTTAGAATCTTAAGTTTTTTCTGTACAAACTTAGTAAGTGATTCAGCTGAGGTCTGATTTATGTAAATTACTTCCTGCTGTGAATTACTTCTGGGTTTTATTACTATACTGTTGTTATTACCATCACCTGTAATTCTGGAAGTTAAAATTTGATCTACAGTAAACTACTTTTGCTAAATATTCAGACTGAATTATGAATGTCTTATTTAAACTACAAATTAGTGAAGAAGAAGAAACTGATAAACACAATGCTCTGCATCTTTTTGTTAGCAGTATGTAATGGAGAAATGCAGAAAAAGTCCCCATAACAAATAATGAAATTATAATCATATGCAGTTTAGTAAACAAAATTTTTTACTGCCTCTCCCAGGAAAAAACAAATTTAAAAGTATTTCCCAAAGTGAAATGAGTCTGTCCATATACACAAATGTATTTGAAGTTCAGGTGTTACAGATAATTTTATCCTATTGTTTCTTTTCACAGGACGAAACAGATCAAACTACATCTATGAAATACACATTTTGGCTACCTGGAGTACCCAGTAAGGTTCTTCAGAGATTTAGGTGCAGAGAAGGTAGCTTTTGAGAATAAGGAATACATGCAGAATGCTTCTGAGTCTATGGTTCTTAAATGTATGTATGGTAGATCAATAGCATCAGCTATTTTCCAGTAAGTTTGGAGATTTTCAACTCTCTACAAATTTGCAATTGTATCAGAAAAATATCTCCTTTCTAACCTCAGGATAGGAACAACTCTGATAATAATTCAGTTACTCAATGTAATGTCAGTTTTGACAAACAACAAAACAACATTTTAGATACACCATCTAATGTTCTCTAATATTTTGTTCCTTGTTTGTATTTCAAGCAAGTTTTCCTGAATTGCTGATTTATGCCAGGCTGTTACTTACATTAGAATAATTTTAGTTTCAACTATTCACTGTTAAATGAATTTATGTCAAAATTCCTTACACACAATTCCTTACAAGTCTTACCGAAAAATACTGCTCAGCTTCAAGCTGATCCTGAAGCTCACGCATCTGACCTTCATTTCCTCTGTACTGTCTTTGAAGAAATTAAAAAAAAGGGAAAAAATTAAAAAGTCAGCTACTAACAAAAGACAAAGACAATTTCTAACCAGAACAGCACTCTACAATGATCTTCCATTTGCATACATATGACTTCACAAAGAGCAACAGTTTGCTCTATCCTAGAATTCTGATTTAATACAGTTCTTATTCTAAAACAATGATCCTTTCAGTATGTAATTTAGAAGCCAAGAAGTACTCGAAATAGAGAAACACTAAGCCAGCTGAAAGAATATATGATAGAAGTCTAATTAATGAAAAATGTCTTCAATTTAAGATAAAGAAACATTAAGAAAATGAATCAGACAATGAAAGGGAACTATTGACTCCCATGTACTAAAAGTCCCATATGATTTAGTAAGTAGCATCAGAGTCAATCCATAAAAAAGTAATTCAAATTAAAAAGGCATATGTACATATACATATATATATACACATATACACACACACATGTATATGTGTGTGTGCCTTAACATAGAATGATGAGCCAAGAACTGTTCTGAATTGTAGCTCATAACAAAAATATTCCAACACTGAAGGCTATATAGAAATCATAACAGGCAGCTACATAGGAATCATAACATGCAGCTAAAAATACTCTTTCAGTTTAGGAAAAAATGCCTATGCTCCAGAGAACTTTATTCACTAGCAGGAACAGGCAAAATAGTACATGTATAATTAAGCAATTTTTTCCATTTTACTTCACGTTTTTACTTACTTTGCAAGTTGAGCCAACTCAAATTCCAGTAATCTCTTTGCTTCCAACAAGGTATTGATTTCTTGTTTCAGTTGCTTCTCAGAGCCCTTCAAGTTATCAGCTTCAAAAGCTTGTGCCTTTAATTCGTTCTGTGCCATTATTCGCTTATTCGTCTCTTGTTCTAGCTTAAGTGTCAGATTCCTTACCTAAATGAGAAATATTTCCATTTAGGAGCCTTTGCTAAATAACCAATTGCATGTGGCTCAAGAGGTTTCACATATTTTTATATTTTTATAATATAAAATATTTTTTTTATATTAAACACCACTGACTAGATGCTACACTGTGTACCATATGTCAAAGTATTCCTGAATCTCCAAACACTTCAGTGTAATAATCTCACACAAAGCTGCTGCCCTTAGAACCTATGGCTATGATGTTGCAGGATGATAAAGTTTTCCCATTTTTAGTTTATTTCAAAGTCCCTGATTTAAAATATCTGAAAGACAACAAGTGAAGGAACCTGAATTGTCTGCAAACCTCTCCATGGATTTCAGATCTTAAAAATCTCTCACCCTAGAAAAAAAATGCAGCTTATCAAGTACATAAAAACTAATTTACATGAGTTGTGACCCTTAAGAAAGGTGTTTTAAACTTCATTCCCACTATCCTGTAAAGAAAAATTAAGAATGAAGCTATTATTCTTAGTACCTAGTTTTCACACTCAATATTCTAATTGCATTTCCTTGAACAAAAGGAAAGAATGCAAACTAGACAACACAAACTCAGACCTGTAAATCATCCACATCAATCAGACTGCACAGTCAAATTCACAAGCAAGTTTTTTTTCTTTAGAAAAAGAGAAAACACAAAAAAATGTGTTATATTGAATTGAAGTTCAAATATGGAAGACATGCTAGAGTTATGAAACAAGCAGAAATTATGCAAACCTACTTAGGCCAACAACTATCCTCAATTCTACTGAGAGTTGTATTGTATAAGGAGCTCAGTATAAGTGAATTTATTTTCTATTTCTCAGTTCAACTCTAATTTCTCATTTATATAGAAAATTATTAGTGATGAACCTTTTACTTACTTCATCTTCCAGTCTCTCCTTTTGCTGAAGAAGATGTTCCAGTTTCTGCTGAGATTGCTTCAGGTCGAAGTCCAGCATGGAACACTGTTTTTCAGCTTGAACTATTCTATTTTCTGCCTTTTCTCTTGCTGCCCGTTCTTCCCTTATCTTTTTTTCCATTTCTAAAAAAGATTAAGGAAAGAAAAATAACAAAAATTATTACATAGCATCTGCAAGCATGCATTTGTAAAAACAGTCATAATTATCCTAATATTTTTCAGACCTTTTTGTTCAGCTATATAAGCTTTTCTGCTGTTTGATTTTCAGCTTTTCTGCTGTTTGGTTTTCTTTTTTTTTTTTGAAAGAAAAAGGATCCTGGCATTATTACAAGGAACACTAAAAAATAAAAATAATTCCAATCTGCATTCAAAGCACTGGAATATTATCATGACAACTGAAAGATAAACAGTGAAAGAAAAAAAAGCACAAATTCTTGAAGTAATCATTTTGACGTAAGGCAAAGTTTCATTTCCATGAATGGATAGTAGCAAAAGAAAAAAAATGCTACCGTTATTGTTAACTCTAAAAGCCACATTTAGGTACTGATGACCTTCACAGAGAAAACCTGACACATTCAATTACAAAATCAAGACACACCTTTGATTCATGGATATACATCTATAAAAGAAACTTCTCACTTCACTTCAGACAAGCCTAATACGACACTGGTATTTTTAATGCAGTTACACAGGAATGAATGCTCTAAGATATCTCTCTTGATAATGCATTCTTTCAATTCTGTTTAGCATTAGACAGAATCTCAAGATTCAACAGCATTTTAGAAGCCAAGGAAGGCTCTGAAGTAAGGTATGTAAAACATTAAGAAACAATACAATTTTTATGAAATAGCATGTTAGAGAAAATAATTTAAAATGTGTAGTTTTCATGTTTTAAGATTTTAATACACATTTTCTTTATAAAAGGGATCAAACACTGGTGCAAGAGTACTACAGTGTAACACAATGTGTATTGAAATATCATAATCAGAACATGTTTTATTATGTATTCACCTGAAACTTGCAGGAAACACTTACCACACATTGCAACTGATCTTGCCTCCTCTATTGACTGGTGTTTGTCAGTTAACCGCGCTTTTGTCACTTTGTGCTCATTCACTTCCTGTTCTAACCGGTCTTGTAAGGATTTCAGCTTGTAGTTCAAATCTATCTCTAAATTATTCTTTTCCTAAAGATAAGGAAAAAGTGATCAGATTTCTATAATACCTGAGGAATCACATTTTTATTCCCTTTTTAATATTAAATTTCTGTTATCAAGAGATTATCAGTGTTATTTTCCACGCTTAGCAAAGAACAGTAACAGACCAAAACTGTACTCAGTGCTCTGGAAAAAATTTCATTAACTCTTTCTCAGTGGTCTACAAATTTGCAAGAAAATTGAAACTTCTCCCTTTGTACAATCAGTAGTCACCTAAACTGGAAACATAAAACTAATGAACGGACATCCTAGAGCACAGAGGAATCTGAATATTGTTACCTGAATGGATTTGGGTTATTTCATTGCTAGGATTGCCAGGCATTAACAGTAATTCACCAAACAAGCACTGAAGATGTGCTTTGAGAGACAAGCACTGGCCTTTGAATGGCTTCTTCACATAACAACAACTTAGAATTGCTTGTCCCCTTCACTCACAGGCTGTTTGTTCTATCTCTGGTTTATTCACACAGACCACACAGCACAGGCAAGTCTTTACCTGACCTCACTAGACAGAGTTAACTCTGCAGTCTGTCTGGAGAAAGGGTGCAGGATTTCCTCTTACTGTTAACTTGTTTTTCCATCATATGGAAAGGATCAGAGATGTTAGAGAAACATTCAGAAGGAAGGACAGAAAAAAATTCCACACCAAAGTTGACTAAAAAGCCTGCCTGGCACTGATCCAGTCAAATTAAAATCCAGTAAAGATAAAAAAATAAATAAAGAAAAAACAACAGATTTTTAAAAAGTTCATAGATTTTCAGAAGCAAGTCTTTGCAGTCATAGTTAGGCAGGCAGAAAAAAATTTCTTCGCTACTGGCAGTAGGATTGGATCCTTGAATCAGTAATAATGAATGACAAACACAATTTTCTTGCACAATGCTACAAGTAAGAACTACCTGAGGACTTGGAAACATCAATAACATTTGAAAATATAGTCAAAAGCTGACAAAGAGCATCAGCCTCAACATCATTTCACCATACCTTTTCTGAATGATTAAGCATATCCTGTGCTTGTTTTCTTTCTGCTTCCACTCTTTCAAGATTGTTTTTAATGTTTTTTACTTCTTCTTGTAAAGCTGTAATCCGAACTGCCACAAAAAATTAAATATCACTCAATATTAGTTATGTTACTTAATCAATTGTCTTTGCAACTTTTATTAATTTATGGGCCCATAAAATATTTCAAATACTTCAAATTGTTCAGGCATGCAAAGGCCATACATTGTAGAGCAAACTGACCCTTTTAGACACTCTTTATGCACGTCATCAGTAACAATTCACAAAAACTAATCATGCAAAAATGGTTCCTGCCTTCCATCACTTCCATTATCTAATATTCAGAATTTCTTTCATTAACCCAAGTTCTGCTAGGCTATGGAACAAGCACCTATAAGTGATGCTAACTTCATTAATGGGTAGATAACGCACATTACACAGAAAGTCAGTTTCAAACGGATTTTTGGGTAGTAACACAACATGTATTCACCTAAGTGCGCCTCACCATGGGGAAGTTAGGCACTGAAACAGGCTCCCCATGGAAGGTGTGGAATCACCACCCCAAAAGTGTTCAAAAGATGTGTAAATGTGGCACTTAGTGGATGTGGTTTAGTGGTGGATTTGGCAGTTCTGGGTTAATAGTTGGCCTCAATGATCTTAGAGGTCTTTTCCAAACAAAACCATCCTATGATTTTAAGCGTTATGACATGGAAAAAGTAAAAGTATTCCTTAAACCCCACAGCATCTACCCTTGTGTGGCATAAGAGTTTATATGAAATACTAAGTAGAATCACGTGGTTTGGAAGAGACCTCTGAAAATCATGTAGTCCAATCTCCCTGTCACATGCAGGGACACATCTCACTAGACCCTGTTGTTCAAAGCCCCATCCAACCTAGCCTGAAACACTTCCAGGGACAAGGCAACAACAGTTTCTCTGGGCAACCTGTCCCAGGGTCTCACCACCCTTATAGTAATAATTTCTTCCTATATCTAATGTAAATCTACTCTCCTTCAATTTAAAACCATTGACCCTTGTCCTGTCACTACAGACCCTGGTAAAAAGTCTCTGTCTCATAAGCTCCCTTTTGGTAGGGAAAGGAGAGTCCTCATCAAAAGCCTGCGCCTCATGGAAACTCAATACTGCAGACAGATGGTTCAAAATGACAAGTTAAGAGTCAGGGTCCATTAGCGTAGACACAGCCATGAACTAATGCATCTGAATAGCTTCTACTTTAGAAGAATCAATACAAATAGTAGAAAGTTTCAAGCATCCTGAAAAAAAGGATTCCGCATCTGCATCCCTTGTTGTGCTCTTAACCTTACTTGTAAAAGTAATGTAGAATCATCATAAAAGAAAACAAATGCAATTTAACAAAAAAACCAGCCTTCTCCACACACGAAAGAAGAGCAAGTCCAGGATATACCAACTTGGCTACTGCACAAGGCAGTAAGATAGTGTTGCATCTTCTCTAGCACTGTATCAGCTCTTCATATTTTTGCACCACTGGACTCAGACTTTTGGTCAGTGCAGCCCCAGACTCACAATCAGTGTTTGACACTCTTTGATTTTGAGGATCTCTATCTCCCAAGAGCTGCTCAACATGATCAGGAAGCCAGATCCAATCTCCAGATATTGCTCAGTCACACCTGTTTTGCAGGTTGGCTTTCCTCCCATTACCAAACTCCACTTAAGTAGGGTTATGGCAACTTTTTTTGGTAAAGTATAAATTCAGAATAATTACCCTGTAGTTCTCCAATCATTTCAGATCCATGACTTCTGTCTCTTCGTTCTGACTCCAAAGCTGCTTGTAGTTGGTAATAATCTTTCTCCACTTGCAGTTTTGTGCTTTCCAGAACTCTGCACCTTTCCTGCAGTTCTCTATTCAGTGATTCTACCTGACTTAATGATTTGCTCATTTCTGTGTTGCCCTTTCTCAGTCTTGCAGCTGTGTCAGATTCTGTCCTCAGCAAATCATTTGCTTCTTCTAGCTGTTAAAATAAACCAGACAAAGATTCTCAAATATAAAGATTATGGAGCCAGTTTTGCTATATTTGAATACTCAGATCTAAGAAATAATGAAGACAAGGAGCACAAACAACATACTTGTTTTTGTAACTGTGTTATCTTCTCATTTGAAATTTGTGAATGCTGGCTGATTTTTTTCAAGTCTTCCATCTGATCTTTCAGTGTGGACACTAAAGAGAAATTGCATCATTAATACAGCATACTATAAAAACCTTAGGATTTTATCCTTGTTTTTTTGCACAAACATGTTCCAAAATATTGTTTTCCATTGACAGGTCTTTTGTTGACTTTTTGCTTCTTATATATATTTATAAGTCAAATTTTGTGCTTGCAGACCAACAGCACAGCACAGTGCTGCAGAGTACAGAATTTGAAAATAAGAACAAAAAAAAAGTAATTCAAAATCTGTATTCATTATTTGAAAAGATCCCTTTTCAAACCTTAAAGTTGCACAGCACTTAAGACACTATGATACTAAATTATTCCCCAAAACACATCATATACATCCTCACTGTCAACGTTTGGACAATACTGCATACCTTCATTTTCCACATTACGTCTTTTTTCATTCTCTTGTTCAAATTTTCTTTGGTACTCGTTTATCTTATGTTGTAATACCATCTTTTCCTTCTCAATCTGAGACACTGCTGTTTCCAAGTTCTTCCTTTGATTTCCCTAAAATTCAAAGAATTGGTATTTTATACTTACATTTTAAGGAACAATCACAAAACCAGTTGCATGATCTCTGCAGCTAATTAAACATGGAAACTGATGTATTGTTTCAATTGAATAAATTTCTGGCTTCCTTGGAAAGGTTTTCAGAAAAGACAGCTTTTTTTAACTTCTACATGACAAATTTATACAATTGCTAGAAAAATTGTTATTAGTACAATTATATATAAAGAAACTAATAAAACTATTATCAAGAGACAAGAGAAGGACTCAATAGAAAATCATCTGCATTTTTGTAGTAATTGACTTTGATAAAATCCAGAAAACTTGCAACAAACAAGACTAGGTAAAATATTTATCAGAGCAAACAGAAATCAGCATGACTAACAGAAAGAAAAGTTTTTGAAAATGTGTACAAATAAAAATGTAATCTCCCAATGTTATGTATTGAAGCATGATTGTTAGGTCTCAAACTTGAACACAGAACAATTTTTTTAGTCACAGAAAAAATATCTTAGAATCATGAAAGTACTATTCCTAACTCTACTCTTCACCCAATTAAGGCATCTTCAGAGGAGAAAAATATTACCTCTTCATCCAGTTCTTTCATTATCTTGTCTAGCTTTATGTTTGAAGATCTAAAAATAAAACAAGATCATTTAACAGATACATTATACATACTGTTTTTCTAGTGAACTGATTTGTGACCATTACTAAAGGGAATGTTAATATTTTGACTAATGTTATTTTGTAATGAACATTTAAAGCTAAGGAAGACAAACATTGCAAATAATTTGTAAAATATATCACTAAGTATTTATCAGCTTTGTTAGAGATTAAATATGTGAAACTTTAGGTCCCACATTTTATCCCTTAATCTGCAAAAAACAGTGTATGTACACAACAGGTTATCCTTAAGGTTACAATACCCTGGGTAAGCTGCTAAAACTTCCTCTAGTTATGACCTCCAAATATCTAAAATAGCTCATTAATTCCACAGACAGCTCCCTACTACAGATAAAGGTATATGAATAATATTATTTGAAAGTCTCTCTGTTGAAGCAATGTATTAGAAGACGGAACTACAGACAGTGTGGTGAAACACATAGTAAAACACCATTTAAATGGCAATAACATTGACACATCCATTGCATTCCTGCAGGCAGCCATCCCTCTTCAAAGAGGCAACAAAGAGGATCCAGACAAGGCAGCCTGGCAGGTACAACAAGAGGCAGTAGCAATAGTTAGGGATATCTCCTATCTACTAACTCTGCAGTGAATGGCATGACAAACCAGAAGACACAGTTGTGCTCTGACAACTTCAGTAGTAAGGCAGGAAGACAGCTACTGAAAATCCTTCAAGAATGTATGTCCTGCTTGTGGAGAGCCATCAGAACGTGTCAACAGTGAGCTTGTGTTTAAGTAAGCAACAGAGTCACACAGCCTAAATTCCCACTAGACCATTTCAGTTACCAGTTTACACCTAAGGCACTTGTACAGCTACACACTATGGTTCTAATTCACAAGTCTAAATTCTTCCTGCATCATATACCTAGTGTTGCCTCCAGGGATTATTAAATTCTTCAGGAAAAGACTCCAAAACGAGAAGCTAACTGAAGGGGAATTTCGTTTGCATGACTCTCAGTAAAAATGTCTGATTATCAGAAAGGGGAAATCTCAACTGTTTGTTCATGTGACTGCAAGAAAAATGTCAATTCTCACATAGCTGCTACTTCAGCGTGGTAGAAACAGAACTTCATAAAGCAAACTGTTGTTCTTATATGCCAGCCATAGAAAAAAAAGGTGGTTTTCCAACAAATACCCTATATTTAGAAAACACCTAATTAATTTTAACAATCCAATAGATGCCATGTATACAGAATTTCACATTTTCAAAAAAAATCAGCACGGTGAGCATGTACCTTAGTCCAATAAAACATCTGAATACAAAGATATCAGGTAAACTGAAACACAAAAGTGCTCAGAAAGAACATGTATTACATGGTTGTCAATGAAAAAAAATTTCTCTATACCATACTCAAGAAAATTTTAGAATGACTTAGATCTGTGCCTGGAACTCCCTTGGAGAACTACAACACTATTCTTAGTGTTATCCTGGTAATCCCTAAAGCAGTACCACAGAACTGAAGTGTTATTTATACTTAAATTATGTAAACAATTGAAGTTCAAAGTCTCACCTGCACTTTTGCTCCATTTCATCTTTCAACTGCATTTCATTATGTAGCTGTTCTTCTAACTCATAGATCATCTTCTGCATATTTTCCAGCTTTAAATATATATTTGTACATGAAAGAACATGCATTAAATTAGAGACTTTAAAAAAGTATTTCATAATATTCAGTTCTACTTACATTGTATCACAGCTTACTTTCTTCTACCAAAATAAGACATTTTACCTTATTAAAATGTGATGCGTATCCCTTCCTCCCTGCCCCCCCCCAATTAATTACAAAAAGTAAGACAGTTTTTTTCATTTGAATGCGCATGAAATTTAAGGTATCTTCAAAATTCACAGGGCTAAGCTAAATCAAATCCTCCTTGTTTTACAGATCTTCAGTACCTGACTAAAGATATTACTCCAAAAATACAAGTAAGCACTTTAGTAAGTCTCTAAATTTCTTCTAGCATGACCACCACGTGTATTTTGCAATGCATCTTCAAGCTCCCCACAAGTTCAGGAAGCAGAACCAGGCCAGTCAGCTACTGGCAATGGGGAGAAAGTGCTCTCACCATCTCTTTAGTCAGAGATTTTTACAGCTAGAACTGTACCAAGGTATGAAAGACAGTAACAAACTTCAGATGTTAATATGGCACATTACTGCATAGCATGTACTGTTTGCCAGCAGGATAAACTCAGGAATTCATTCCTCTCATGAATATCTAGGCACAATAATCCCATTCCAACATCAAAATCCTCATTTAACATGATGAAGGAGCTCATCAAGTCAACCTCATGTTGGTTGATTCATTATAAACCTTTCCACTGATATTGTAAAGATTTCAGCCTATTTCATTTTTACATATTTCCCTCAATGCTCTTGGAACTGCACAAAGAAGCACTAGACTCCTAATCTAGACTCTCTTCAAAGCAACATATTCAAGTGCTTCTGATGCTTTGCTTTTAACTCCAAAATCTCAAAAAACTTCAAAAAATTAGACATTTCAGCACTTAACAGAGCAGCTCTGGAAAACAAATTACTGGTGTGACATAGAACATAACCCTATGTGGATCAGACAATGCTTGTAGTTAAAAACAAGGGATGCCTTCTAAATCTAGACTTTGAGGACAAAGAAAAGACCAGTACACAACACATTTATCTCCTTGGTATGAACCACTGAGAAATAAAGCAAGCAGCAAGACTATTTAAAGGCTCTCACTGTAATAAGAAAGGACCACAGCAAATGCCCCAAAACAGAGGATAACAAAGGTTCAGTGTGATTGCTCTTCCATTTCCTTTCACTCATGTTATAGCCCTTCCAGACAGGGTGCTCAGAGGAACTAAATGGGATAGATGAGAAACAGGTCTACAAAGACATCTGGCAACTGAGGCATTTCTGTACTGCCTGTGACTCGCTCGGACTGCTATCGCATCCTCTTGCGTCTCTGTGTCTCTGCATGTTCTCACATCAGGGTGGACCCCAGGGGACCCATCTGAGCTCGCTGAGCAGTCTAATTATATCAGTAGAGACAACAGGCTTCCGGGCAAAGCTCTGCACAATCTGCTATCAATAGACTAAAGAATATCTCAAGAAAATCCTGAGTTACAATTAACTCAGTATAAAAGCACGCCTTTAAGCTTTAGTTTGCTCTTGGTTTCCATTTTGAGTAGGAAGCAGGGGAGGAAAGGACTGAAGAAAAACCTGTTTGCAAGAGAGAAGTAAAGAAAAATCCCTCTGGAACTGTAATTTTTTTTTTCTTTTTTCTTACTCACTGCAGCATAGTGAGTCTGGTTCTGTACCCTGAGCAATGAAGAAAACCTAAGATCCGGTGCAAAAGAATCTGTTAATCTCCTTTTTCTTAAAATCTAAACTGTTTACAGGTGGTTATGGCAGCACTAAACCAAAGCAAGCAAGAGGTTTAATATTCAGTAAAAGGATATAGGATTCTATTTTTGCACACCATCATGGCCTAATTCTGTTAAGTTTCACACATTTGCAAAACAATTAATTTCTTGGAAATTTGTGGCACTCATGTCTTTCTGCAAAGACATTCAAAACACAGACATCAAATGCAGAGACCAGGTAGCATCTTGTGTTATATTTCCAGAACTAATTTATTTGCTAACCATGTGTCAACAATACTGTTTTCATTGCAGCATGTAATGAAAGAAAACCGGCTCAGAAAGAACTGTGGGGGAAACATACCTTGTAATAAAGACTTAACATTGTATTAAACCTTCCTATATCACTCAAATTCTTCCAGACCTTCACCTCCCAAAACTGCTAAAGTCACAAGACACTCAAATATGTCTGACAATATGGACAGGACTGTTGAGGATTCATCTTCACACTGAGTAGTATTCCAATGACTATGCCAAGTCCATTCAGTAACTCTCTTCAAAGTCAGCCAAAAGCCAGCACACAGTTTTAAGTACCTTCAAACATTGGAAAGTCTGGCTTTGTTTTCAAATTTTACTGTATCAACAGTCAAATGCTTATAAGGAAAAGAAAGTATGTCAAACACATCAATATACATAAAAAATCAAGATATTTCAATGATTAAATTCACTTGCCCAGTAAAGAACATAACCTGTTCCCCTACCCTGTAGAAATTTTCTCTGGGTAGTGCCATGTGTCATTAAACCTTTTTATTGCTAGTTTAAGAGAAAAGGGAACACAGATATCTACTCTTTCTATTTTCTACTCTCAACAGAAAACAGAACAAAATACTAACACAGTAAATCATAGTCAAAGCCAAGATTTATTTTAAAGTTAATTATCAATTTTTGACCATGTTTTCTTCTGGAAAGAATGTAATTTGTAAAATATCAAACCATTTTCAGGGAATAGTTTGATTTATATCAGAACTTACATAGAATCCAAGCACTCAACCAAGTCTCAAACACCTTAGCATATCTTCCTGGAAACCTGACTGCCGAGATGTTTGGGAATAAGTAACTGAAAGAATTCCTGAGCATTTCTTGCTAGGTGAACTGCTCTAGAAATGCAGATCATCAGTGCCCCAACTCCCAACAGCTTGTGGGGAAGGCCTGTGAAGGAGCAGAATGCCCAAGCTTGGTACATTGTCTTCCACCTTCCACTGAGTTCACTGGAAGTCCAGACTCCATGGCTGCCATAAAGCTACCCAGGGTCAATGAGGCATTCTAGAAACACTGCACAAGTACTTTGATAATTCTTAAGATAAAAACTGTGAATCCTGTTCCACAAAAAGTTTTGGCTGCTTTAATCAATTCAGGAAAACCGATGTTATATTAAGAAGTGAAATTCTGCTTTTCCATTAACTTTATTAGGGAGGCCATACTAAAGAGCTAAAACTCATGCACTGATTTCATTGATCCCAAATATTAAGGTAATTTGAGACATTTCTAACTCAAACAGTTTATGGCATATATGCAGTACATTATTTATATATGCAGCAGACTCTTTATTGGGATACAATAAAGATGAAGACATACCACACTTTTGTCCACACTGGAGCCTGTTCTGTTGTCATTGGAATTTTCTGCAGGGACACCTAAATACCTGCAAAAACATTTTTAAAGTTATATTTGAAGAGTTGTTTAAAAGTAAGTTTAAAAAAGATTAAGATAATACAGACATCCTAAAATATAACTCCCAGATTTATTGCTCCAAAATGTGGATAATCAAATAGCAACATAATCAGATTTAAGCACATTTAATTGAAAAATTCAATTTATTGAAAGGTTAAAGTACAAAGCTGCAATAGAAGGCCTCCAGAAAAAAAGGATTTCTGCCAAATACAATACAACCACTTTTCTTTTTTTTAATAACCATTAAAAAAAATCTTTGCTTTCCTTAGTTACAACACTCTCATTGGCTTCTATCCCATAAATATTTACTCAGGCACTTATGCAGCAAGTAGCAGTAATGAAGCAAAGTCTGCAGAGATTGTGTAACTTTCAACAAAGTTACTAAGAGCTCTACACACAAAAAGTTTGCCCTGAAGCCACTGTTCTTATTTTATGTAAATGTTTTCTAAAAATACCATAAATTTCTAGTTGCAATGATTCTGAAGAGTTAGGTAAATAAATACAAATTACTGTTTTCAAATTCCTTTGGTATTTGATGTGATATTCTTGGCCTGATAACTGATCTAAAGAGACATAAAGCATCTATTAAGTGCATCAGATTACGTGAGAAATAACACTCCAACACATGAACTGAGAAAGATGGACACATCCTTTTTGTTTCACGTGGATGTTTCCAGATATAAAAATACCTCTCCAAAAGATCAAGGAGAGTAAAATCAAAGGCATCTCCAAACCATGGTGAAATTAAACATCAATCTGGCTTTCAGACAATCAAATGACAAAGTGGAAATGAAACAGTTTCCTATGGAAACAAGCCTGCTGTTTGGAGTACAAGAGGCTCCCCTATTTTACACACCAGGGTTGCTGAGCAGTAAGAATGTGATACTTAGGCACAGCACCAGCTCTATCAAATCTAGAGGAGAACTCACAAGCCAGATAGGGCTACAAAGCGTTCTCAGCTGGTATTCCAAAATCTGTGTTAACATGTCCAGATACAGACTTATTTTTCTTTTAATGCATGAACTATTTCCAGTACAAAAAGAAAACAAAAGTTAGGATTACAGGTTTAGCAAGCATGAATAGTCATTTCAGATTTTTCAAGACAATCACACCAGCAGAATATTACAGGACCAAAGTCAGTTCTAGGCCAGCATCATAGTTCTAGTAGGCCTACAAAGTCACAATAGTAGCAGAGAGCAGCAGAACTCTTCAATGACAGCAAGAACACAGCCACTTAGCTCTCTAAATTCCTGATACGGTCCCCCAAAAGGGAAGGAAGAAATTCTGTTATTAACATGCTCCTAATATGCTACTTCTTGACAATATATTCCAAAATATTCCTGCAAGGCAAAAATGGAAACTTTTCAAAGTTACAGACTAAAGTGAGAACAATAGGTGAAACTCTTGAGCTGCTGAACTCACCCAAAGTGTATGGAAAGCCTACAAGTCCTTCTACACCTTACCGTGGCAAAAAGTAACAACAAATCCAACTCTTTGCAGAGATGGAAAGAATTTCACCACAGGTTGGGAAAAGTGCTTCCTCTTCTATGCAAGGATGAAAACCAGATTTATTTCCTTTAAGATTTTCCTATTCAGAAATGCTATTAAAACTAACAGTCTCTATCTGACAGTTCAACTAGAAGTTTTAGCCCATTTTAAGCCTGACTGACACCACAATTAAAAGCAGCTTTCCAAGCATTAAAAAGTTATCGAGATTTTTGAATGTAGATGTAGCTATCCATAGGGCTTACAATAATAATGACTGTTGAAAGCCTTAATACAGTTTTAACTGATGTAACTTTAAAGTCTTTTAAGCAATAGTGAAAGCCATAAAGCATCACAATCTCACTCTGTCAGTGGACGTGTACTTAAAAAAGAGATAAATTATGAAGCAGAAAGCAGGCAAGTAGGAAATATTTCTAGTAAGCCAAGGTTTAATTTACTACACACTGAAACACTGATGGAAAGTATGGAAACTTCATATTCAGCTCAGGGACAGTAATATGCAGTAAAACAAATGGACTTTCAAACCTTGATTCATGACTCTATACACAATTCAGTGCTCTGCAGGCACCTCTGCCTGGTAGTGGCAACAGTGGATTTTCTTGCTTAGCTTCTGCAGCATCACTTCTGCAGCATCTTCTCAATGCAGAAGAGGACACTCAACAATACAATGGAATATTTTAAGGTAATGATGTCTAGCACTACTTTATCATTGTTAAAGTATTAAAAGAATGTAATTTTTAGTATTCTGAATGATTAGTAAGTATCTGAATAGATTTAAACCTAGATATTGGTGGGTAAGAGTCAGAAACAGCGCCAACAAAGAATACAGCATTAATTTGCTTTCTGCACACATACCGACGGTTGCTGTAGTAGGTAAATCCTACAAAAGGAAGCTGGTTGCCCACAAATGCTTTTGGTATGGGAAATGTTTCTTCCTCTCCTTTGTCTTCTTCCAGATCATCAAAATTACTAGTGTCAATGTCACTACTTAAGTCAGGCACAACTGGTGCTACAGCTAGAAAAAATGCAAAATAGTATGATAATAATCAGTACATCACTCAAGTCACTAAGAAAATTCTGCTTGGTACAGAGTAAACAAAACTTTAAACTCCTTTAAACAAAATACACCAGTCTTTCTGCTAACATGATACATAGGTAAACCAGACCATTATTTCTGAAAAGCACTATACTTACTGTCTCTGAGTGTTTCCCAAGCCCATTGATCATTTTTGAAGAAAAGGTGACGTTTAATTTCTTCTACACCATTTCGTCCTAGCCTCACTTCCCTGTTGAAGAGTGTTTTGGTTAAACACATGAGATTCCATAAATTATTCTGAAGGAAAGACTCATTTTAAAGCATAATCTAACAACAGAGACAATAAAATACCTCTCAAGGTACAGTAAAATGTACATATAACTCTAATGTTTTCATAAGAAGATCTCTATATGAGCAGAGTAGCTACATTTCAGACATAGCCTGGTTTTAACTTTTGTCTATAAGAAGCTCTGCTGTTTCTGTTTCCACCATCATGGACAGCTCAGGCAATTGCCAAGTTGTTACAGTGCACTCATGCTCAGGCACTAAGAACTTCACTTCTCCTGAGCAGTTTAAAAATGCACACAAAGCAAATACTTTTTTTTATTGACATGACAAGAAATACTCTTAATGAAGGCTTATTTTCATTATGAATAAAATATAAACCTTACCTATCAGTTAAAAAGGCACAAATGAGGTTTTTTGCCTCTTTAGAAATGTCACTGTCATCAGGGAAAGTAAGGGAGTTCTTATGGTTCATAATCTTACTGTACGTTCCAACCAAAGAATCTGCATAAAAAGGTGTATCACCTGAAAAAGCAGAACCACAAACATTAAAAAGCAGATCAAAATTACTGTAGACTTGATTTGCAATATCTGAATTACACATACAACAATGTATGTAACCAAGTGAACAAAAGGCAAGAACAAATGTTTGAGAACTCTGCCAGAATTTTTCTAAAATATTTTCTGTAAACCACGGCCCATGCCAGAAGAGTTGTAATGTTAAAAACAAGAGTGATTTTAACATGGGAGTCTAGTTAAGTAGTGCAGTCAATTCTGATGATCTTACTACTCACCTACAAGCATCTCATACAAGAAGACTCCAACTGACCACCAGTCACATTCCCGCCCATAGTAACCATCCCCTCCCTGGGACTTCAGTACTTCAGGAGAGATGTAGTCTGGTGTTCCCACAGCCGTGTCACATCGTACCATTCCTTCCTACAAAACAGGGGAAAACAGCCAGGCCCAAATGTAAGTTCCAAAATCGCCAGTAAGTTCCATGAGCTTATGCAGCCTAAGCAACATCAACAGATCCACATAAAATTCTGTCAACAAACATTCTTTTTAAAATTTTTTTTAAATATATTTTTGAAGTCTAAGCTGCTAAAGCTAGAACAAAGCACTATATCTGTCAAACACAATGGAGGTTGCTTGAAAAACCTGTTAGTATCCAAGAAGTAATCAGAATTGCATCTAGGCCCTGCACACACCACACAGCCACTAATGCCAGTATAAATGTGTCATTTGATGACAGAATGTACTGTAAACAGTGAAAGCTCCTCTGTTAGCATAAATGGGTCAACATCAGGGATTTTAATAACAGGAACAGCTGAACTGCAAGTTTTTGGCCTCTGACACAAGATACTGAATGCTAGGAAGACTAAAGGTAGATAAGTCTTTGAAAATTTATGTAGAGAGGCTTCAAAACAGGTAACAGATGAGAAGAACGTTTGATGTTCCTCACACCCCTGAGAAAGTGCTCGCAGAACTGAGATCAGTCACACTGGAGCTGTCATCCAGAATGCTGAAGGTGTAACCACACATCGTTTTTCCACTGCCATTCAGGCACTTCTGAAATAATCCCATGCCATTCCTAGAAATGGATCAGTGGAAAAACTTGCATAAAAATACTTGCATAAGCAAGTAAAATAAATATTAATTTAGTGCGGCATATGCAGCAAATCCTAAATTAAGCTCCTGTGCTAAGCAGTTTTTCTTCTAGAGAATAACCTTTCACTTTCAGAAGACTAGAGGAACCAAGACTAGGCTCAAGACTACTAGGATTTTTACACATAGCCTGCACTTGGTTTTCATTGGTGCCTTTTATTCAGCAGCTAAGTACAGTAATTTATTCAAATCTCCTGAAATATGATGAAAATATATTGTACATATTACACCAACTCTACTATGTACCACATATTTCAGATTTCCAAAGATGTTTTCCTCAAATATACATGCAGGCTGAGACAAAACAGGCAGTTTTGTGTAGGGAACAGTGCTACACAGGTCACGAGTACTGTTGTTGAACTTTTTTTCTTTAATGACCTCAGAATGCATTTTTAAAAATAAGTAATTCTATGACATCTGTTTCTCTCAGATTTGTCCTCATGCTATGTCAGCAATGGCTAATAAGTAAAACTGGCATTAAGCAACTGGCATGTCAGTTTTGATTCTTTAATTTCTGGCACATTACATAAAAATCATCTCATTTCTTTGCTTTACTTTTTCATACCAAAATACTTAAAGAAATAACCCTGAGCATCTAGAGACAATCAAAGGCTTGACTTCAGAAAAGAAGAAAACTTCAGAAAAACTCTTCTCTAAAAAACAGTACTTGAAGAATCATTTCTGCACTTTACATTGCCACTGAATAAGATGCATGAATTACAGAATCATAGAATGATTTGGGTTGGAAGGGACCTTAAAGATCATCTAGTTCCTTTCACTAGGCCATGAAGAACAATAAGGGAACAGAGTACGCCCTTCTCATCTAGCTTAAAACTTTTCAGTATCTTTTCTTTTCACTTTTAAGTATGTTTTCCTTTCACAAACAGAAAAGTCTAATTACAAACATATGTTTACCTTGTTCATCTTCATACAAGTACCAAAATCTGCTAATTTTAAATGACCAGCTTTATCTAGCAGCATATTATCAGGCTTCACATCTCTGAAAGAAAAATATGTATTTTTAAAAGTAATCATTCAATTTATTAGATTTAACTTATGAAAACAATGGAAGTTAACTGATTTTCAGGTGCAACATTTTATGGAGAAACAGCAACATTAAAACATCACTATTGCCTCCACTTTTTTTTGCTTTCTCTAAGTATCACGACCAACAGAGACTGCTGAACAACAACATTTTTAAAAATTAGAACACTTCACTCATCAAATTTAATAGATCTGGACACTAGTTTTGAACTTCAAGTTCCTCACTGATTATGTCAAACAGTCATTGAAAACACAGATTCTTTCCTGTACCACTTCTATTTCAAGGGAACAACTGAATGTCATTTTCAAAATTCTATTATTGTGAACAAATATCTTCCCATGACTGAAGAGGAATATTAACTTATATCACTCTCCAAGTACTTCCACTTTAGAATTTTCATGAAGTAACTGGTAAAGTGCAGCATACTGATGTCATAGAACATACTGAAGCAGAACCGCAGTAAGAAACAATTACAAATTTCAGGAGAAAGTATATTTCAGAGACCTCAAAGGAGAACTCTGGCCATAACTGTCAGATGAAATGTAGTGCAAATGTACCAGTACATTCACAGAATAATTTTGGTTGGAAGGAATTTTTGTAAGACTCTCAGTTACCTGCCTGATCAAATTAGAGCTGCAAAGTCAGATTGGACTTCAAAGTTACATTACGTTACTCAGGGTCAAATCCAGGCAAGTTTTCTTTTTGGAGGATGAAGAATCCATAACCTTTCTCTTATAATGTTTGACCTCCCTCATAGTAGAAGAAACAACTCCTAATGAATAGCTAGGTATTACCCTGCTGCAACTTGTGTCATCCACTGCCTTTCATCTTTTCACCATGCAACTTCAAGCCTGGTCCACTTTTTTTATAAAGTCCTGCTTTCTGTCCTCCTGAACACTGTTCATGTTGTGAACAGAGACAGTGCTGATCCTGGCACCAAACCCCTGGGGAACTGCTGGTAGCTGACTGCTGCTGGACAGCACAATCTACTCAAGGAGTATCTAGACAGTTCTATCTGTTCAAACTGCACCTTTCTAACCCAGCTATATCTACAACCTTGCTGAAGTCAAGACAAACACTCTGCCTCATCAGTGAAGCCCATCATCTCAACACAGAAGGTAATTGCTTTGGGAAGGCATGTATTACCCTTAATAAATCCATGCAGGCTGCTCACCATCACCTCTCCATCCGCACGCTCAAAAACGGTTTCCTGACAATTTAATCCAACTGCCCTTAGGCTGCCTAGCCTTCAGCTCCTCTCCCTCCCCCCAGCCCTTCTTGGGGTGAGACAACTGTGCCATTTGTTTCCTTCCAGTCATCTGGAATCTCCTAATTCCCACACACCTTCCAAGGTGACAGAGAGCAGTATCACAATGCTACTTGGCAGCTCCCTCACCACCCATGGCATGTCCCACCGTGTGCCCTGGACATGTGCATATCCAGTTTGCACAACTGGGACTCAGCTTGATCTTCCTCTGCAGAGCAATGCTTTCCTCTCCCAAGCTCTGCCACTGGGCACAAGACCCAAGAGGCCTGAAAGCAGACCTTATCAATGAAGGCTGGGCAAAGGCAGCAGCCTCAGCCATTCCCATGTCCTTTGTCACTCAGCCCCTGACCCATTAAGCAGTAGGCCCATATTTTCATAAGTTCCTTTTCATTCATCAGAGTTGAACAGATTAACTACAGGGGAAAACAAACTTAAAAAAAAATCTCCTGGTGTCAAAATAATCTAAATTTTCATGAAAAAAACCTCTCTGTGCTGCTGGCATCTTCTAATGTCTGCTTTCTAAAGCTTGCAATACACACGTACAAATGGTTCATTCAGCCAGATAATTTACCCATTAGATGCAGCATAGCTACATAATTAATGATGCTCTAGATCCTACTCAAGCAATGGATTAGTAGTTTATTTTGCTTTGTGTTAGCCTTTTTTGCAAAAGCTTACATGTTAACACTGATCTTGTGAACAAATTACAAACTGAAAATGTATATACTATAGTGTGTACTACACACTACTCAAATTCTTCCTGTATTTTCTGTTGAAAAATTTATTCTTCTGCTCCCAGTTAATACAATTAAAAGCTAGAAACAGATACAAGTTCAAATATCAAAAAGAAAACTTCTCAACCTATCAAAGAAAAGATTACATTTCACTTTAGGGCAAGTACATAATATGAAATTAATCCGAGTCCCTTTGCTCTTTGCTCTGCGTCTCAATTTTCCATTTTGCCCTTCACAAGAAAACATATGGCTGGGAGATTTTCCTCACATTGTTCACAGATTCTTGTTTAATGGGTCATTGAGGCTTCAAACGCCTAGCAGAGAATTAATTCCTAACAGTGGATACTACTGTGATCAAATTCCCTAAACAGCTTTTTCTAATCAAAAGAAAAGAATGCTCACACCATTTTTGTTCTTGTTACCTCTTGGTAAAATGGAACAATTTTATTGCTCCCCAAACTGAGGAACATCAGCCCCCTGAAAACCTTTACTTTGACTATATCACCTCAGACTTACAGTTTCTGATGGCAAAAACTTTTCAATTTCTAAGATGGAATAATTATAGAATAACAATAAAAAAGTAGTATCTTGAATTTTAAAACTGCCTAAACTGAAGTAATTCTGGCAGCATCAGGAAATAAACAACCCTATATAATATCTTTTTCTTTCTCACCTGTGTATAAAACCCATTGAATGAATTGCATCTAATGCAAGTACAACTTCAGCAGTATAAAATCTTGCCCATTTCTCTGGAACATCGTAGTTACTCATTAAATTCACAAGGTCCCCACCAGGCATGTATTCCATCACCATGTAAAGGTAACGGTCATCTTGGAATGCGTAAAATAACTGCAAAAAAGCAAAAACAAAAAATAAGCCAGTTATGTTCTTTGCTTGTTGGCAAATCAAAGGCATTTCTGTGCAAGCTGATTTCCAAAGTAACAGAATTGCTAATAACTGCAGCAACTCTGTATCATTCAGCAAACCTTCTAAAAAGAAGTTAACCTCTAGAGCCAGATCCTCCATCTCCTTACATTACCCTGGAGAAAGTAGAGTTCTGGTTACAAATTATGATTAGTGAATTTGCTACAATGAATTTTGAGATCATTTTAAAGAAAGCTCATTACACTTAGACAAATGCTTTTTCTTTCTCACTGGGATGTTAGTGGACCCATATACAAAGACAAAATTAAAATTACTCTGTTGCAAACATCTGCCCAATTCTACTTGTATTATCAGTAAGTGTTTCTTTTTCTATTATCAACATTTATTTATTATATAGAAAATGAGCCTAAACTTTAAACAATAAAAATATTTCCTTTAAAGTTGCCAGCCCTCTGTTCAACATGAGTAGTGCAAGCAGATTTTTCTTAACTTAAAACTGGATGAAATTCCTAAGTTTTATTCTGCACAATCACACCCAGACAGATAGTAAAGCAGTTACCCATTTGACTTGGGTAAATCTTGAATGAGTTTGTGTAATTCCAAGCTAACAGAAGAATTTACATGCTTAAGGGTAAGAACAGTTTAAATTAACAAGATGACATGTGCACACACAATGCTCGATGATTGGTTCAGGCATGTTCCTTAGAACTTCAAAGGCAGCAGTGCCTCCCAAGAAACTGTCAGTGAGAACACTGAAATGGGGAAAAAATAACCAGAGCAGGCATAATTTGCAAAGATGCACACAGAAATCAGAATTTACAGAAGCTCTGTCTTAAGTATGTCTTTCTGGTATGCTTACTGGTATGCTGGATGATTCAAAAAACTACTCCAGAGCAGATGCACCAAAATATATCTGGCAAAGAGTTTTAATAATAAAGAGAATAGTTTATCATGTAAATGTGAAAAAATACAGTTTGAAGCAAGTGTTATACTTGCTCTTTTGTATAGCATTGCTATAAAAAATTGCTATTATCTTAGTCATGTATGCCCTACCAGACCAAAAAAACAAAAGAGACTTCAAAACATGTAATTCCAGGTCATGCAGTGTCACAACCAAACTATTCTATAATGCCAATAGTTTAAAAGTAGTATCACTTTACCTGAACAACCCAGGGACTATTAGCAAAAGCCATAATATCCCTTTCTTCCCAGAAGAATGCAGAATCAGATCTTTTTATCATCTCAAATTTGCTCAGAAGTTTCATAGCATACACTCTCCTTGAGGATTTATGCCTTACCTGTGAAGACAAATGTGACACACGGAACATATTAGTTTGCCATATTAACATATGAAGAACATCACTGAAAACATTACTTTTCCCACTTTACCATTTAACAGCCTTTATAAGACTCTTCACATTACTATAAAGGATTCTATACTGTACATCCACAAAATAATTACATCTGACAATGCACTACTTTTAAAATACTTGCTAGAACTTTTCAACTCAGAAGTCCATAGGCATAAGAGTCACATTAATCTGCATGTATGTGCCTTTAAAAGGACAAATATTGGCAGTTAGTGATGTTAAATACCATAAAGTTAAAACTATAAGCATTTTCCAGAGTTCATTAGCAGATGTGTATACTTGCTGCTGTATCTCCAGTTTCTCCCACCAGCACTCGGTTAAATAAAGCAGGATTAACAAGCCTGGCTGCTAACCTATCACAAACAACACACATCTCTCATCTGTGAGAACTATGTCCACAAAAATCTGGTGTAGTCCCTGAACTGGCAGAAACTCTTCTAGCCCTTAAGACTTCTTCAAGTGTCCATGTAAACAGTGGTAAAGGCTAATTTTCTTGATTATGAGTAATACACATTCCATTTTAAGAGAGAAGACTTCAATGCAAAACAAGTACTTGTGCAATTGGACAGGACTGAAATAGGACATTTTCAAAAACATTTCCATAAATTGTAAAGGAATAAAATTTCACTGAGCCAAAGGCTTTAATATTTAAGACTGCATCTTCTGAACACTACACTGAGAAACAGATGCATGAACTGAGAAACAGATGCATGAGCAAATACTACAGAATACATTCAAATGTACAACTAGAAGCTCAACTTACCAACTGAACCTCCCCAAATGCCCCTCTACCGATCACCTTCACCACTTCATAATCTTCAGCTTTCATGCGCAGATCTCTCATTTTATTTACTGTGTCTTTATCTACATGGAAAAAAATTCACATTTTATATATAGCCAACTTAATTAAACCCATTTGTCTAACTTCAATTTTTCATCGTTTTTAGAAGAACTGCTGCTCAAAGAACCTACACAGCCATCGAAAAATTCTCTGCAAGAATGCATGACCTTATTCTCACAACCAGTTACCAAAACCTGATATAACCTAATGCAATGACTCTAACGTACAATCCTATTACAGGAGATCTTAATTTAGAAATTTTGTTTAAAATAATTACATTAAAAAAAAAGCTGTGCAAAAATTTCATATACAGCATGATCCTGCTTGCAAGTTGATCAGTATAAAAATATTATTTCTGAATAAATATGCAACACAGCTGGGAAAGTGTATAAGAAAATACATTACAAGACACTTGAAAAAAATATTTTTTGAAAAAAGTTAAGCTTTTCTGCACTTTCATGATTCCTAACACTCAAAAAAAGTAGATTTTAATTTAAAACACGCAGTGGGAATCACTGCAATTATTTATATAAACCTGTCATTCTATAAACTAGAATAATTTACAAACTCCCAGTGGGCAGATATTCTAATTCTAATTCCAAATTTGGTAAAAGATTAAAACAGTCTATTTTAATCCATGTGGGTCAACACTGGCATGAGACTACGTAGAAAAGCTTCATGCTTCAGTATTTCTAAAAGCCAGGAAGTTCTACTAAAACAGAAATGCTTCTAATAAAAAAATAATGCAACGGTATTTTATTTTCAAAAATGGTATTCTAGGCCTAAAAGCAAAGTTCAGAGAGAAGTAAGGACAGGGGAAGAAAAAGGAGGAGAAATAAGATATTTTATGTTCATACACTAAAAACTGACAGAACAGTTGACAGAAAATTATCATTAGATTTCTAGCGACACAGGCCACAATCTAAAACAAAAGCTGCCTATCTACAATAAAAATTCAGTAAGATTTTATTACCTCAAGAGGAACAAACATAGTTCTGTTTGAATAAATACTCTGCAGCATTATTATCTAATGTAAAGCAACCATTTACAATGCAGCATAGTACAGGCTTATTCCGGTAAATTATAGCAAAATTTTAAATTCTGAAAAATTCTTCCACATAGAGATCAAAATACTTAGTAGTTCCAACAAATAATGCATTGCCTTATTTGCCCTGGTGACAACTAGCTTACAGAAGAGGAGGAGCAAGATTGCACAGAAATAAAATGCAGTAATTTTCATGGCAGCAATTTTCTAGCTATTGCTAACTTCCTCCCTAGTAATCTCACAACAGGAGGTTCACCTCTTCTGAACAAAAAAGCCTAAGCACAATATGAATCCTTTAAATGGTATTCAATCACAAGCATTGCCTTTGAACAAAGCAGAATTAAGGAAAATACATCTGAACAGCAACCTAAGCTAAGGATTTTAAAATGTAAGCCAAGCTTCTGATCAGTTGCAAATTGAGATTTACTGAAATTTATTGAAATTGAGATACATACTAATATACTCACACAGCTATCTTCAGAGAACACCTTATAGTAACAACAGTGTTGGAAATTCAACCTCCATACTCTAGATCTGTTAAACAAGGTTTATCAGGCTGCAATAGACTTCAATAGGCAGTTCCTTATCTCCCAGGACCAGTGGAGGACCTGCCCAGTTTATGCTGTATGAACAGCTGGGGTGGCTCCCATGGCAAAATCACCCTCTCCCAACTTGCCCTGAACTTTGGGTATAGGCTCAGATGCTGCCTTGAAATAAACTGAGTCACCACTGCAAGGCAGGGCTCTCAGATACCTGCAATACTCATTTCATTCTTTTAATTCTATATGGTAGAGAAACAATAAGGTTCTACGTTTGCAAAAATCATCCTCACAACCTCCGCCGGTAGAGGCAGATGTTGGAGGCTCCACAAATATACAATGTAAATTAGGGAGAAGTAAAGAGGGGATAAGGAGTGGTTCATAGGGCAATCAGTCCACAAAATAAAGGAAGCAAACTCCCATTTTATTTGCCATCCAGAAATTTATTTTAGATTTCTGCAATAATGTTGCAAACCAGGCAGCTGATACCACAAAAAGATATTTTAAACAGTTTCCTAATAAAATAAACATGAAAATGCTTTTTAAAATTTTTTTAATAGAAATTCAAGGCAAACTAAGACTTGACAGTTCTCTCTAAGGCCACTACTCACACATCCACAGCTTGCTTTCATATTTCAGCAAACACTGCAAGTTAATGTTTCAAAGGCAGTTTGAAGGGAACTAATGTGTTCTGTTCTCCACCTTCAGATTACTTCAGGTCACATCCTACACAGTATATAATTTATACCTAAAAGATATTCATTATCAGGTTGTAAATGTAAAAGTTTTCTTTCACTCAGCCCCTATTGCCAAAGTGAAGCTTTTTGAGACACACTAATGATTTCACTACTCATAAAAATTACATTCAAATTATCTGTTGCAATGAGTATTTCCTTTGCCTGATACAACTTCTCTTTTCTCCAAGAGTTTCACCACACCTTCTCAGTAAATAACTGAGTATACAAAATGTGCATGTAACTCAGCATATGGTATCAACACAGTTTGAACTGTGAAAAGTTAAACAGAACATTTGAGCTTAGGCTTTCAGTAACCAGCTTACGTGCAAATGAGCCATCAAACACATCCAGTGGACTCAAATATTCACACAAATGGAGATTAATGTAAAATAATCACCACAAATTCACTGTCACACGTTACAGTTGCACCCAATAAACCATTTGAAAACACCGTGGAAAAAAAAAACCATTCCACATAAATTTCAAAGTAAAGACAAAAATTATTTTAGTCAAATTATTTTAAATTTACCACAGAAAATATTTATTACAAAATTGAATTGAATTGCTTAAGCCTGCAAAAATTTAACAGTATTACCTTAATTTCAAGTTTCACCCATTTAGTCTACAGGCAGAAACAAGTCTTCAATCAGCAAACATTTCTGCCACAATCTTCAGAATTTGCCGGTTTGGCAGCCTTCACTAAAGTTTTGATTTATAAATGCCTTTTCTGGGGTTTTCTTTGTTTGTATCTTGACTTTTAAATTATGAAAATTATGGAATTATTATTTCTATTTAAAAATCAACTTTACTATTTTAAAATGTTATTATAGAGTATAATGTGCAGGAAATCTTGCAGTGGAAAAATACAAAGTAAATGCAGAGAATTCTGCAGACACATCAGCTGCACACACAAGTAAATGCATCAGCTATGCAGAGTAAGATTTTCATGAAAAGAGACCTTTTATACTAAAAAACCCAAAAGCTTACAAAATAATGCTCCAATTCTGTTAGTGAACAAATATTTAATATGATTCCATGCCATTGTATACATCACTATGCCATTTTACTGTTAATTGCTTATGATATCCTAGTACATGAAAATAGAAAACAAGTTATGGGAATCCAGGGAGTTGCCCTAACAAAGACAAGAGGCCTTTCTCTTAAAAGGCTTTGTGCCACTTCAGACAAGGCCACTTACAGGGGCAACAGATTGGACATTCAATTGCTGGGGATGAGATTTGCATAGGCAGCTGTCACTGCTCAGTGGGAAAATAAATAAGACTCTTGCACCCAAAAACTCAATGCACTCCCAACCCCTAGCTACCTTTCCAAGAGCTAGAGCAGGTGTTTTCTTTCTGTTATGACTTCTGTTATTTAGTAAATTAAACATTAAATACTTACACCTGTTTAAGAAGTTATCAATGTTCTTGTTTTTTCTTAAGGCTGGAAAATCCAAGTCATATACCAAAGCATCTAATCCATCCTGAAAAAACACAATCAAAACAACAAGCAAAATTAAGTATTTGAAAAAATAATTACACATGCTACTAACTAAAGAGCCACATTAAAAAAACAGTTGTCCCTATCAATCTTCCATGCAAATGAAATCATTCACATTTATTTAATGACTGTTAGCAGTTATGTGAAACAGCTGTTACTCCTTCACTTCCATGGGACTCATCAAAATTTAATTCCATATGCTTCTATGTATTATTACCTTAATTAGCTCCATACTTACATGAAAATAATAACTTTTTTCCAAATACAAAAAGAATAGCAGTTCTAATGAAGTTCAGTAATATTAAAAAGTCACAGTGCATCACATAGTAGGCATTTGAACATGAAATGGCAACTGGCAAATAGGACAAAGATGGTAATTTAATTCACAGAATCAAACCCCTGCATTTTATCGATTGAATTCAGTGTGAATTCTCATGAACAAGATGTTGGCTTTATACACTTCTACATAAATCTAGAAACAAACAGCCACAAGCCCATCTGGCACTACTACAACAGCATACATCCCTATAATCAAAAGCAAACCAAACACCATCAGAAAACCAAAGCGAAAAATACAACAAAGAAGGAGATCATTTTAAGGTCTCATTAAGTGCTGTGAACTTTGCGAAACAGTTTAAGTCTAAGTTTGTCACTAGGTATAAATGACTCCTCAGTGGGTAGCATCTTCTTGGAGAAAGACTAAACTCAGTTTTTTGGCTGAAAACCACAGATTTGGCTTTGACTTGAAAATGATCAAGTATTCTAGGAATTATGTAACAAAGAATCAAAGTGCATTAGGGAGTCCTGTCTCTCAGATAAGTGTAAGTGACAACAGGGACAAAGGTCTTAAAATACAAATTGATGAATGCTACCAAAGCATGCCAGAGATGCGCTGCTATTTACTTGTCCTAGGTGTTTATGTTACCTACTTTTAACCTGCTTGGAGTGAGATATTAGACCAGACATATCTTTGATCTGATCAGTTCAGATCTGACTAGACCTAATTTGATTGCTTTCAGCTTTTAAAAGGATTTTCCTATCCTTTTTTCAGGATTGAAAACTGATCCATCAGTCTTTGCTAAGTATATCAAGTAACTATGTCTGAACAACAGCTAGAGCATAAGCTTTCTGAAAGCTTATTTTCCAGGAATATGTAGTTGAGAACACATTTGATTTAGATTGCAATATTTGTCTTCGATATTTCACTCCAAATTCAAACCTATTTTTCACCTCAGTCTTTACAACTGACTTTTAATTATAAAAAATCCCAAGGGCCATATCCCAATAATTTTGAAAAATCAAAATTATTTCTTGGTTTGCAGTCGTCAGTTTTAAAATATGAGAGACAGCCATTATTTACTTCATATATAATAAGAATAAACAGTAAAATCATGCTAGAATTTTAACACAGGCACCTCCAAGGATAATCAGAATAACTTTAAAGGTTAGATAATCTTAAAATTGTCAATTTCATAAAAACATTCCTTTTTAAAGCTACCTCTGCCTACAGTGGCTCATTTTGAACTAAGAAATGCTAAAATGAAAATTATACAAAACAAGAAAAGCATCACAGTATTTCACTTCTCTAAAATAAAGTCAGATTTTTTATCTTGTGCATTAAAGGATCATCTTTTTGGACTGACACTGATGGTGAAAAAAGAAAGCAAATTGCAAGGAAACAACACTAAACCAGTCAGTAGTAAAAACAATAGAGTAAGAGGCCAACAACAATTTGGACTCAAGGCAGATACAGAAATAAAACTATGAAGGTAGGGTAACTAATTTGGTGAGAAATACTTGGCAAACTACTAAGAGACACCTTTTCCAAAGACACATTGAAAATATCCAGGAAATCCAGGAAAAAACTTAAAATTCTTTGGTTCTGTTGAATAAATTTAAGGGGGAACCATGATAATGCTTGCACAGCAGTACAAAGTCCACCAGCAGCTTCTGTGCATTTATCTCCATGCTGTGTGAAGCAGAAGGAAAACACCAGCTAGGAGGCTGCTGGGTCCCATCCAGTGATTTTTAAAAGCAAATTAGAGATGGCAATGAACTGTCAAAATCTGGGGTTCAGTCTGCTATGAAGCCTTCCAATCTGTAGAGTCAATTGATTTGTCCAGGTCCACAGTTAACACAAAACTGACCCACCCCAAGCAGAAGCACAAAATTCTCAAATTCTGGTTGGCTCTGGGGTTGTGCAATTATCTGTTTCAACTCAGGGCTTGCTTCAAAAGGCAAAATTCAGTCTTTTTCTTTATAGGAAGGGAGGTTTTAAACACTGAATACAAAAACATACAAAAAATGGCAATATGTTTAAATTCATAACATCAATCTTACTTTTGTATCATACTTTTTCTTTCAAAATACTAAAATATAAGCCCATGCCTAAAGAAGCAGGAAGTACAGAAAAGGGCATGGTTTCCTTCATGTCTAAGACATGTTAGGTATTTTGTTGTGTTATTTTTAGAAGTTTTAATTTAAAGATGGGAAAAAGTATACAAATTCACTTTTAACATGCAAAAGCAAATTTCAATACTGTTTAATTCAGAATTCACCATGTACAATGTTTCCTGTTCTGTTCTTCACTTCCAGTTCTTAGATATGAACTCTATCAATTAAAATACTTAACAACTCTGAAATACAGAGAATACATTCAAGCTTGAATAAAATACATTCAAGCTCTTGATCTTCCATCCATTTCAAATCATATTTCAAGATCATGCAAACAATATCTAAGGAAGCTACATGCCAAGAATTGCTTATTTAAAAGGCTCTTCAAGAATCAGCTTCCCTTCACTACAGTATCCAGAGAATAAACTAATCTGGTTCAAAACTTACATTAAAAAAGGTAAGGATGGGTGATATGCTATAATTAAGAGACTTACAAATCCTTAACTCTCAAAATAATTATTTTCTTCAACTGAAGTAAGTTTCTGAAGAAAAAAAAGACCTTGGTATTATTTTAGTGTCAGACTGCAAATGCAAGACTACGCTTGAAGCAATTTTATGGAATCATAATTAATGGAAGTAAAATACTTAGGATACCTAGTGTATAACAGAAAATATGAAACAGCTTTACTTCCATTAGCTAAAGCAGAAGAACTTGCAAACACTACAATCTGTCCCAGCACAAAGGAAGCACAGAAGCACAGCTATTTTTAAATGGTATCACTAGTGGACAAACAGGGAGGAGTACACAAAGTCAAAGTGAGCACTGGTTCAAAGTGGAGCGGGTCAGAGAGATGGGAACATACTATGGAGTTGTAGAAATAATGCCTTGCAGAGAAAGGGTTAAGTCCAAATAAGACATGATCATTACTGCCAGTGGCTGCTGAGATAGCTCATCTCTCAGCTTTCTTCATCCCATTTTGGTCAAGCTTTCAATACGTCCTCTGACTTTTTTGCCAACACAGAAAGGAAGGGACATCATCTTTCCATCAAGACCTATAGCAGCCATACTCTTCTCCTCATTGTAACAGGCAACCATACCTCCAGTAATTCCATGCACTGTATCAAAACAAGACAGCCTCAATTTTATGATGGCTTTTTCCTCCACTTGGATGGGTGCCATGTTTTTTTAGCATGTATCTTCTTTAAATACAGCACATTCCATACTTCTTGGAAACATATATTGTGGCTTAGAGGTATTTTCAGCTAGCACTAAGTTCTACCTTATTTTGTCATTACAGAGCAATTTTCCTGTTTAGCTTTCAGGTCTACACAGACATTTTCCTTTTATTAAATTAGATTACTAAAATAAAATTAGATTACTAAAATAAATTGGTTTATACCTCCACTTACATGGTAATAGTATTTCAGAGGTGATTAAAAAAGAACAGGGGAAAAACTTCTTTACTAGTATTCTTCAGTCAGTTTCATGGTCTGATACAGCCTTTTCTATATCACATTCATTCAACAAAATCATCAATAGTTTCATTATCTGTTTAAAAGACCTCATTTCATCCTTAAATTTTAAAGAGGACACACTAGGGAGTCATTACAACATGCAGAGTTCTTCCTTATGAAACCAACAATTCCACATATTCTGTTTAATTTCATTCATTACTACACCATACTTGAAAGTTTAAAAGGTATAGCTATATGGAATAAAACCAAAGGTCAGTCTAGATGCATAGACTGGCTCTGGAGGTGACAGTAAGAGTGTCCAGGAAAGAGGATATGAGCAAGCAGTGCTCAGCTGTGTGTGTCAGCCAGAAATGGCACTGTCACAGTTAACTATGATGAAAATTTTCTAGACAACATTTTTGGGTGATTTTTCTCTAAATGTTTTCTGTTTTAGTTTCTTGCTCTTACAGCATTGCACAGATATGAATTCCACCACCTACAGGCTATACAAAAGTGTACCTCATCTCAAGCTTACCACTCTTCAGCCAAAAAAGGGACAATGACTCTTTACCCACCTCCCCCAAGACACAGCTTTACATGCTTGCAGCATTTCACCACTGGCCAACTCTCTTCCAATTATCCTTGTCTGAAAGTTATTTCAATTCCCACCATCAGCACCCTCTGGTGATTTATTTCCACCATTTACTTTTTAACTGGGGCAGGGACACGTGGAGAAACTGCATGTGGTCTTTAAGTTGTGAGCACACTGTAAGTACACAATGCATTACAACAGTTCCTGTTCTGTGCTTCATTATATTTTTAATTCTTCACTGAAATATCTGCTTAGTTTTTATAGTCACTGTGTACTAGATTGATTCTTTCCCAAAACTAGGCATTACAAATCAAAGCTAGTTGAACATAAGTCCATCAAGATGAGAGGTTTTTCTCCCATGCACTCAATCAACATTCAAGATGAATTCTACCTACCACTTTTAATCAACCAGGCACAAATTATTAATTTCTTCTTTGATTTGCTAGATCTTTAATTTTTACTGCTTTACATTCATTAATTGATCATTATTCACCATTTTAGATCCCTTATGGCTGTGAAATACCACACACCTGTTAAACTTCATTATCAATCTGTTTTAAATAGATTGATCACCAGCTTTCCATTCATTCATCTGTTCATCATTATACAACTGGTCAAACTCAACAGCCTTTGCCATTACTTTCCCTTCAGTTGTTCTAAAAACACAGAATGCTGTAACATAAAACTTACCATTAACACATATAACACATACATTAACTACACAACAGTTCTAATCTATTAACACTGAATTTCTCAGGTTGTTACACTAACTTCTTTTCATTAGATTCATCTACAATGGACTGGTTTTCTTCAGTTTGTCTTAAGCAGTCTCACATTAACTGGATTTTTCCCAAATTCTGGTCTATACCTACTTCCTAAGTTTTAATGCATCAAACTGCCAGTACAACTATGACTATAGTAGAGTTATTCACTCTGCAACTACATTCCCTAATGTCAAAACTCACTACAATTATGTAATGCTGGTTTCATTCATATGTATGAATTAATATTAATACAATTTTATAAGGATATTTGAAAATATACACTATCAACCAATTCTAATTTAGCAAAACATATCTTATCATTCATAAATAATATAAAGTAGAAAATGCAATGTTTTACCTATATTATCAGGGTACAATTACAGCATTTTTATATTTTGAAATTTTATTTATACACATTTCATTATGTGACAGTATCATCTAACACAAATAAAAATACATGAAATTCAGTTGAAACTTTGTTATTGAGACATTTAATTATTTTACTTTTTATTTAGCATTCAAAGCACTAAAAAATACTTAATTAGTATTACCAGCATATAAAATTTGCATTCCTTGGACAGACTGGCAATTGTCCAAGTTTAAACTCTTTGCCACTTTTCCTTTTTTCAAGAGACAAAAGTAAGCCTTAAAATCTACAACTCTTAACTACCCATATTTTTATTCCCTGCATTGTAGCCATTTTCCTATCTCTACAGCACTAAGATCTTCCCCCCTCACTATCAAATCAACAAACCCGACTCACCTTGTTTTGCACGTGTTCATCAAAATTCGCAATAAAATCCTGTCATATGTAATTCTCTGGTCAACTATGCCAATAGTGCTACATTCATCTATCTCTAATCAAGTACCCAAAAGATCCCATTAAGTTTTAAGTTAATCACGCTCATTAATTTTGCTGTCCAAATAAGAGAAAACTGCAATTTAACACTTCATCTTTAAAGTGGACAAGAAAATGTAGACAGAGTTAAGGCACTTCACTTAAGAATTTTCATTAAATTGTCAGAGCAGGCAAAGTACACAAACTGACATGTAAGCCTGGTAAAAGGCCCTTGATTCATCACCCAGCACAACAGAACTCTACAGAGCTCCTTGCTCCCCAGTACCCTGAAATACTCCTAGGAGTTCTTGCAAATTTGCTTAAACAGATAGCCTTTCAAACAGAAATATTGGGGAGGTGGGGTGTTAACTCAATAAAGAGCAGAGTTTGACTCAGCAAAGACTCAACAACTGAATAAAGAGATCTTGAAACTTCAAGGCAGCTTTATTGAAAGCAGTATAGACTACTGCTTTCATTTTGACCATTTTAAAGGGTTTTTCCAAGTGTAGCTGCAAACTTCACCCACATTCTGTGTGCTTCCATGTGTAAGTACATGTACTTGCCTTCTGTTCAAACAGTTGCACTGACAAATTCCTGGAATATACATTTCCTACATGACTCACCAGATTATAAATCAATACAAATATCTCAAATTATACTGATATACACAAACACATACATCAAAATACCCACTGAAACTAACACCAGAGCCAAAAGGCCTCTCAATATTGTTATATCCATATTATCACTTTAGGAAACCTCAGCTACAAGTCTACAGATACACATACAAGTAGCAATTTTTTTTCACATGCACTTCTGGGTGTTGCTGTTTCATCACTTCAGCAATGGATTTTATGACCTGAAGCATCTCCTAAAATAAACTAAAACAAAATGTAGTGCAAGTCTGTGAAATCAACCAATATACAGTAAGCATGCAGGAGTACTGCCAGCACCCACTACACATCTCAGTCTTTCACTAAAACAGATGTGAAGTCATAGATCCTTCACACCAGAGCCTCTCTCTGTCCACTGACTAAATGGATAAATTGTCAATCACTACATCTGTTCTGAATGACATCTATTGGTGAGGCTATTTTATGCCTAAAATTATGGAAAACTGAAATTGTTTGAAGATGTGTTCCAGAAAATGTATTTCAGTGGGTGTTTCTTTCCACTCCAAATTCTAACACTATATTACAACATTAATTTTACTACAATAGCATAATTTCTTGTGGTCAATAGTCTTTACATCCAAACTTCAATTTATTACGTTACTGCTTTATTATTGCAATTTGTCATCAGAATTAATTACACTTAGTATTGCATCTTTAAGAACAACTATCAGATGACAGAGCAGTGTCTTCAAGGATGATGAAGAACACAGACCCACATAGCACCAAGAACGAATTCAGTAAAATCTAGGCAGAAAATGGGTACTATATAATTTGAAAATAGTTCAGGAAGATGTGAAATGGAAGTAAAACCTGATTGCTATTAAGTCAAATTATACTGATTCATTTCACAGCAAGTGAGACTGCTGGATTCTTGCAGCTTCATTTCCTTAAAAAAATGTTCACTTGCATTGGTTAATATGCTCTGTGGACAAGTTTTACAAAATTCAAAGCTTCTATACCAAATGTGGCACATTCTACCATGAAAACAATACTTAACATAAAAAGACTAACACAGTTGTAGAACTGTCTGGAAGGCTACAGAGATTCTTTATATTTTAATGTGTAGAAAACAAGAAAATAGATAGCCTACTTTAGGTTTAAATGATTTATCAAACCACTTTTGGCTAACACTAGAATTAAATAAAGTGTAAGTACAGCTTGTTAAAACCGCCCTTTTCAAGAAAACTGTATTAAATGTCATTAACACAAGTACACCTAAAACATATATATTAAAATAGTGTTAGAAGAAGTAGGAGTCCTGGTCAGGAGCACTGACTGATGTTTATCACCATGGAAGCAGCATCGCACAGCCAGCGCAGCACTTGGCATTAGGAAATGCCTCACAGGTCTAGAGTTCCCAGCTACTGTAACAACTGCAACAGGAGATGAGCAGACAACCTGATACACTATCCACAGAAATACCTCACGGTGGGAAAAAGTGACTTCACATCCTTTCCACTTCTCAAAGTGATGATGCTAACCAAAAATATAAGGCAAGCCCTGTTCCCTCAACTAAGATATAAGATAACTACTTCATTTTTTTTTTAAGCCAAACATCACTTGTAAATTATATCAGCAAACGCTCTTTGAGGTCCCCACAGCTTTCTTGGTTATCCTGTGAGGGCAGATTCTTCCACAGGCAGCAGAGAGATCGCCTGTTCTGATTTGGGAGTCCCAACCTTTTCATTTGAAACACAAACACTCAAAACTACCAATTTAGATCAATGGCAGGCAACACTAAGAAACGCTGATTAGAAAGCAAAAGTAACACGGATAAAAATTAACACTATGGATGCAAATACTGGTACATAACTTCCCTTCGACAAAATGTATAAAGACAGATCAGAGATAGGAAAGAATGAAGACAAACTGGTCCAGTCCCAGCTCAAAAGTCTAAGGCTTCTTTTGCAGCAACCCGCAAGGAGTCGAGTAAAGACTTCAACAAAAGAAAAGAAACTGTACAACTCCATTAAGAAATAGTAGAGTATTTAAGTATTTACCAAAGGAAACAGAATCCCCTCCACATCTGTTGCCTAGGAAATTGCTGTCTGCCTCCCATATTTTTTTCCAGGGAGGTATCCATGAAACCTGACTTCAGAAAGTAAGGCTTAATCACTCGGGCAAGATGTGTATTAGCAAGACAGTAACATATTCATAGGAGTTATTGCAAACAACATCAATAAAATTACTTTAGCTCTTGTAAAAGCTGTCAAATACGTAAAGCAACTTTAGATCTCTCAGCTCTACATTACACTAAAACTAGCCTAAGCTCTCCCATCAATAGCCCAAATTGCTGCTTTTAGCTCTCCTACCATGCTTTTGCTTGAAAAGTTTTTCATGCTTTGCTGTGAAAAACAAACAAACAAAAAATATTACCATCAAAGTATGCAATATAATAAGTCACTGGAAAGGATACTAATTTTTTTGTAAAGCAGCAATACCTTAGCAGCCATTCTGAACCTGCTGCCACCTGACCTGGATTATGTTTGCTGCAAACATAACTAAGTGCTAACTACAGACATAAACAATAAACTATACTACAATAAAAAGGTAGCTTCTCTCTTTAGCTTTGACAATTTGGTCTTGGAGATTATATTAGCTCAATAATTCTGCTTTACAAAAAGACTCTAAAAAGGTGCATCAAGGAAAAAAAAGTTCTCTGTTAGTAATAAAATTCACCCCACAAAAAATAATCCAGGGACTGGAAACAGATGCTGAGAACAAAAGTACTTAATTTTTTAAACAGAGTACAGACAATTAATTGAATAACTTTCCAAGAAAGAGTGGGAACATCATAATTTTTCTAGCAGCCTGGAAACACTGCACAAAATCTCTCCCTCCCCACCACTAAAAGGGAAATTCTTCCCTAAAACTCTACAAGTCAAAACACTTCTACAATTACATGAGAGAAGACCAGAAATTAGGATTATGAAAGAATTATGCTAAAAAAACTCTGCAGAAACTGAATTAGTGATTTGTAAAGCAATGTCTTTCCTTAGTGTCACATGCTAACCAATCTGCAAAACAAAAAATATGGGAAGTTGAGCACAACTGAAGCAAGGAATCAACTCTGAGAAGCTTCTTTGATTGCGCAATCTCCTGTCAGAGCTCTCACTACATTTCTGCAATAAACATTCCAGCACAAGCAATCACACGTCAAGCAGATATTTGAAATATGCAACTAAACAAGAACTTAACATTGTTTAAGAATTTGTGCATCATTAGGCAGTTTTGTATCACAAACCCTAGCAAAGCTCATAGATTTTTTCGTGTATTGATTAAAAGAAAAACTTCACTTTCAATAAAAAAGATGTCTGTATGCCTAAACCCAATGTTTTTTGTATTTGTTCTTTTTCCATGATGAATACACCCACAAAAATGACTTTCAAGTAATGTTATTTTTAAAAAAGGTTATAAAAATTCCATGAGAATTATTTTAGCTATAGACAAGTTATTTCTATTTACAACCACTTAGATTTGTCAGTTAATAGGATTTTGTAACTAACAGGAACAAAACAGGAAGTTTTCCACATTTTTGGGAAATTTTCACTGTTAATGTAGAACAAAAACAGTTCTGCTAACAGATTGTTTCTAGAGTCCAGAACCCAATGAATTAAATTTATAAATTTTTTAAAAAGTGTTTTACCCATTACCTTTAAGTATTTTTTTTCTTTAAAAGTGTGAAGAGACAAGCTCTCTTTCAAAACCCATCTGAAGAAAAAATGGTAGCACATACAGACAATGACACTACCAACATCATTTTAATTACTACTGGATATTTAATTAAATATTCAAGTCACTAATAGTGACTACTTTCAGGTCGAAAAATACTCCCTCAACAGATGCTTTCAGACAAGTTGTGGATGTCCCATCCCCAAAGGTCTTCAAGCCAAGCTGGACAGGGCTTTGAGCAACCTGGTCTAGTGGATAGTAGCTGTCCATAGCAAGGTGGTTAGAACTAGATGATCTTTAAGGTCCTTTCCAACCCAAAACATTCTACAGTTCTCTGATTTAAACCAAATCTCTAAGTATTCTTTTTACTCTTTCTGACACCATAGCAGAATCATGACTAAAATCCTTTATGCTTTGGACTGCATGTGTAAAAAGAAAGGTGTGACTATAAAACCAAAAATTTACAGGAAAGCATGGTTCCACATTCCAGTACTGAAATGACAGAATAGAATCAAAGCTGTCCATGAAAACTTAAGGGTGGCTTTCTACAAACTGTGAATCTGTCTCATTATAATCAGTAAGGATTTTACCATATGTAATACTGCAACAATATAAACCAGCTTATCTGGGATTTTCAAGTACAGTATTTCAAGACTAGAGGAGGAGAGGAAATGTTAGAAATCCATTAGAGGATCCAACTTTTTTAATTTCAAGGAAGTCCAAAGATGATGTGATTTAGCACGCTTACAAGATTGCTAGGGATGTGCAACTGTGTTTCTCTTTGTTCCTTTTCAAGCTTTGAGACTAAAGTTTGAGGAAAACTAAAGCCACTGACTCCATACACCAAGAAAGAAGTTTTTTCCCAACATCTCCATTGCTCAAGCATGATACATGCATTCCTAATACACTTGCTAAAGCATGAGACACAGAGAGCAGAACTCCATAGAACAGTGGTATTCAACTTCTACAACACTGGATATTTTCACCGAGCTCATATACTGCGATCATAAGGATGAAAAATACTAAAATACTAAGAAAGAACTGTAAAAGCAACTCTTCTACCAACTTGTCCAGCTACACCAAAAGAATAAGTCAACTCCTCCCCAATACCATTCTTCCTTCGTAGCACTCCGGAACCTGAGAAAACCAACTCCCCCCCTTACCCACCCAAACTAGACTCCAAAGGCATGATTTTCTTTTGTATTTAGAACACGGGAGAAAACAAATCTTAACCCAAGAGGAAAGAGAGCCAGGGCTGTCTGGACCATTGCCACAACCATGGAATCTTGTCAAAGTCTCTCTTGCCTGTCCTTACAAGGGAGCAAGACTGAGCCTGGGCTGATTAACTTAATCTCTACAGGAGATGAGGGCAGGCAATATTTTTGTCACACCATAAAAGCCTGCCACGAGACAAATCAGAGTGCACTAACATGATATTTTCTGTTCCTCCATCCCACAGACCATTTTGAGTAGCTGTCATTTAGTTTCTCATCAAGCAGAGAGCAAAACTGATAAAAGTGTGTTTTTTACAAAATAAACCGAAAGGAATTGAAAGGCTACTTTTTACTTCCATCCGAATTCTATATGATTTTTACCCCAGGATTTGCTTTATGAGAACATTTTGCCAGTATCTAATTTTTAAAAGAAGTCATTTTAAAAGCACTGATTTCTTGGAAATCTACATGAACTGAGAGATGGAAATACATTGTATGTGTGTATAAAAATATTTAAAAAACAAGTAATTCAAAGACCATGTCAAATGAGGTCAGGCAGTATCTGTCACTTCCCATTCATATAAATTCTGTGTTTGTAAAACACTAAGGAAAGCAGGTTTCCAGTTTCTAAATACTACGCAGTATCACCATGAGATATTCTGGAATGTAATTAAGAGTAATAATCAGTTCAAGAATTTAGAGTCACACTTTTGTCAGACCTCCTGCACTTCACTTTCCAGAAGTCTGCTGGACTACAGAGCCAATTTCTGAAGAACTACATAACACATGGATGGAAACAGTAACTTTGGAAACAGATGCTTGTTACCAATCATGGTCATTTTATAAATGACTATATCTAGCCTCAGAGACTTCAAAAGGAAATGAAGAAGGCAGTTGTATCTTCTGTGATATTCAAACAAAATGCACTGGCATTGAGGTAAACTATCATTAAATTTAACTAAACTTTGAACTACAGATAAACAATTTGACTTAGAAAAGGAAAAACCCAACCATCTGACATTAAGAAAGGTCTAACACCAGGAAGTGTGTGCATGCATACATTCTCTATACACAGATTTACACATCCCAAACAAACAAGCATTTCAAATAATAATTTCTTTTAAAGTGACCTACCACTTTCAAATATTTTACAAACTGTTTGCTTGGCAAGAGAAGTAAGTACCAAATACTTCAACAGAGACACAACAGAGACAAACTCCTTCGCACTTGCAAAATTACAAGTAGTTCACGATGCAAAGCTCTATATGCAGTCTTCAGAGAAGACAAGCAATGCAGCATTTCATCTAATACTGTCATGTAAAGCACATTTAAAATCCCCCTTACTTGCCTCAGTCAAGATAACACATTGTGGAACTTGCAGCAAACAGAAAAGAACTGAATTTCCCCTTTTCTGAACTGCTGTAGATCAACTCTAAGATCATGTCACATTCACACTCTAAGATCATGTCACATTCACATGTTTAGAGTTCTCCTTCTTTCCTTCCAATATAGAATTAAGGGACAAATATGAAAATTGGTTGTTTCTTATAGTTTTGTCCCTTTACCTACTGAACTACAACATGACAAATTTCCAATTTATTTAACCTTATCTCATTGAAAAACCTCTTAATCTGCTTATTCTCTGAAGACAAGATGACACTTAGTCCAGTTCAACAGATTCCGTTAAAAGCCAACTTTCATAAATAGGAACACAAGGAGAGATAATACCTCTTTTTGTACATGTTGCTGTAAAGAATTAAGAAAACAGCAGAAAACCAATCTATGAATAGATACGCTATTCCTTCTGGAAGCCAATATAAAAATCCATGGCTGTCCAGAAGACAGGAACAAGAAAATCAGAAAAAAAGCTGAGTGGAATAGTTCTAAATTCTCACATACTATTTCTACATAGAAATTAATCTTAACAGCAGAAAATCATCTGAATATCCTGCAGCCTGACTTGCTCTGTTTCCAAACGCTGTTCAATGTCATGGGCATGCCAAAAACATATTTTGACTTTTCAGTACCAAGCTTTAAAAAATTTTTAATTAAAAGCAGTATCATCTTAAAAATTACAAAACCAAAATCAGGATAATACAGCTTACATTCCTTATCAATCCTCAAAATAAATATGCTATTTTCTGTAAAAAGTGAGAAGCATACCTTTGAGCGTCTCAAAAGGTCATTGTGGCTTAGATCTTCTGTTCTGTCAAGAGTCAACTACCACCACACTGAATTATTCTGAACTAGCAGAAACATAACAGGAACCTGATGGTAAAGAGATGACTAAAAGACACCCTGGTTTGATTTCTTTTCCTTCCAACACCACAGTGACAGTCACTGAATTTGCCTGTTTGGCACCACAGATGTTGGAGCAACTCATTTCTTCAAAAGTGCATGTGGAATGCCAACGGCCACTGGGAAAAGACCATAAGCAATAGCTGGAATTTGATTTGCTCTTTCCACTGAGTTCTTCCAATGCCTTCTTATTCCATCTAATACACCTTCATTGTGGATCACAGTATGGATCATGGTAGCTGTCCTCCTGCCCCACAACCCAAAACATAAGAGGGAGGTAAATTCTAAAAGGCCTGTGGCTAAGTAATACAGCTAGTGAATGTAGCAGGAAGGCAGTAGCTGTATTAGATGCTGGCCTGCAAAACAGAGACAAGAGGCTGCTGTAGAAAGATTGTGGCCTCACTCTTGACGGACTGGCCTGAGGATTGCTGCTATAGAGCCCTCTAATACCAGTCTTATTTTTGTCAGTAGAATTCTAAAACCAATCTCTTGCACTTCTAAGTTTTATTACATAAAAGTAGTCTGCTGAGAAATAAAATACACTTAAAATTAGACCATAGTTTAGACAATTCTTTTTTTCTTCATAATTCTTAGGGCTCCATCAGAAATACAGATTCAACCAACTACTTCAGTTATTTTTTCCAAGTGTACCTGTAGCCTTGATTTTATGCCCAAATAAACTATATATTTTCATCTAGTAAAACTTAAATGTTGCTTGGCTATATCTGACTGTATATGATAACAACCTGTCATATCCAAATTACCTGCATTAATTCCATACTAACAAAGAAGAATCACATGCTATTTACTAAAAACTTCATTCTATGCTAATCCTTAATTTGAAGACATATACTAATCTCACCTGAAACATAAGACAAAACTGAAGCAATTTCTCACCTGAAACCATCATAAGGCAAAATTCCTACTAGCTCCTGATCATTTTGCAAGCTTCTCTTACCTTAACGGAGGTATCTTTCCAATCTAAATGGATAATTTTAACTTGCTGGTTTAAAGGCTCAGAATATTCTTTCCCTCCTTCCAGACAGAGTTCATCTTAACTTCCAGAGTATTAAATGTCACAAAGAGACAAACATTAACTTTGTGGGAGCTGCTTTTCCTGATGCTTTCTTTTTTAAATTCAGATACTGTTGCTATTTAGAGTTATCATTTAGAGTGTAAAATATTTAAGAAAATAACAGCGATTTATATTTTTGTCCACTTAGAAACTAGATTTGTTATGCATGCATTTTCTGGTTGAGTTTCTTCCATGTCTTCAGGCCATTACCTTTAAAGGTTTTTCTCTTTTAAGTCTCTTTCACTCTCATGAGACCAGATCTGCCGTTAAAGGAGAAATTAACATCACAGTGCTCAGCACAGATATCATATCTGGGTATCCTGGACAGGGTCACCTCAGAAAATGGGACCTTGATAGCTGAAGAAACAATTTGCACATATAGCACATACCATTATTTTCTGCTTAACCAGCACTGCTGCAAACATGTTCTTGCACTGATTTAAGAGCTTCACTGAGGCTCCGAAACAAAGCTAGGAAAAGGCAAAGGGACAACTGACCAGTGAAACTGTAGAGATGTTTTCTCCAAAGACAGAGGATCACAGAACAGTCTAGATTTGGTGGTACCTCAAAAGTTCACCTTGCTCAACTGTTCAAGCAAAAGGGAGCCTTGATGAGATTGCTCAGCACCCTGCTGAGCAAACCACCACCAATGGGGAAAACCACCACCAATGGGGACTTCACCCCATCCCTACGGACATTGCTCCAATGACTGACTACTGTAACAGTAAAAAATTTCTTTTGTACGTAAACCTCTCCAATGCAACATGTACATGTTGGCCCTTGTTTTCTTCTCCTGAAAAGACAGCTTTTCGTCTTCTTGTAGCTGTCCAGGCGTCCACTGGAACACCGTGATGAGGTACCCCAAGCCTCCTCCGGGGAAGCACCTTCACTTTTCCCTCACAAACCAAGCTCTCCAGCACTTTGATCCCCTTTGTGACCCTCCTTTAGAGCTTTCCTTGAGTTGCAGGAACAAGAACTGGACACCTCCCCACAGCTGTGGCTTTACCAGCACTGAGTGGAATGATCACATCTCCAACTCTGCTACTGACCCCTCTGTAGATGCAGGCCAGGATCCAACCTGCCTTTGTTGCTGCAGTCGTGCTCTGCTGGCTCATGCCCACCTTGGAGTTGTCCAGTGGAGCCCCAGGTCAGCAAGGCTGCTCCCAACCTCACAGATCCCAGCCTGGACCAGGCTCTTTGGTTGTGTCATCCCAGATGTAAGACACTGACCTTGGCTTCCTTAAACTTCATACTGTTCTTGCTCGTCCGTTCTTCCAGCCTATCCAGATCTCTCTGTAAAATGTCTCTTCCTTCTAAAAGGTCTCCTCAGTACTCAGTGTCATCAGCAAATTTACTGAGGGTACTTTTAATGCCACCATCCAGGTCATGCAGGAAGACACTGGACAGCATCCACCCTGGAAGACCCACTTGTGACAGGCTGCAAGCCTGAGTAAAACCTACTGACCACCACAAGTTCTGATATATTTTTAAAATAATACATATTTGATGTCCCACCAAAATTATTTCAACTCTATATTAGCAAAATTTGGGTAAATTATTCCTTGTGCAATTTTGGTGTCACCATTCACTATACAGAAATATTCTCTTCACAATTTCCTTCTAACAAAATCTAGAGAAGAAAATTATAATTGCACAGTATTGAAAATAAACACTCCCATCAGTTTTTCTGAAGCTTAGAGACTAGCCAGACTTCAACTGAATTTGCAGATTTTTTTGTAAAGGAAAACTCATGATTTCATATTTTTCATCACATATACTGTGTATACATGTACATAAAAGTCTGTGTGAAGGTACTAGAAATTTCTTTTTATCCAATTCATTCATTTAATTATGATCTTGAGTGATTAATGAAGCTTTTCACAGGTGTAAAAAGCAAGCAATAGTTGTATATGAATTCATTAAGGTACAAAACCACTACCTACTCAGTAGGTAAGGCTAACAAGAAGTAGAATTATTTCAGAGAACTAATAAACTTTATTTATTACAACCCTCAAACTGCTTAGGTCAATGGAACATTTTAGTGATCTCCCCCCTTTCCTCCAGTGATTACACCACTGGAAACTATGGCAAACAGGAAGAGTCTCCCTTTATACTACTGAGCATTATCAGCTGAGCACTGGGCACTGCAGTTTAAGTGCAACTGAAAATGCATATATCTTCATTTTTACAGTTTCATATACATGCACAACACAGTTCAAACAGCCAGTACTGACATTTTTCCATTGAAAGCATCAAATTTCATTAAGCTCCCCTTTGTATACAATTTTCCCCCTAAAAATACAGTCATTCTCTACCACATGTTCAATGCAAAGAGAGTGATGAACATTATGAACATGCTACTAAAAAAGCTAATGTATTGTAAAAATTTACTTATATTGAAGCACAGTAATTTCTAGGTTTATGATCTAATATGCATTAGCATGCAGAGAAACTAATTTTCTTTACCCTAAACCAGAATTTTGCAGTCATAAGCCTCTGTCCATGTAAATCAGTTTTCCCTACTTGTCTGTGGGAACATCTGGAACTTAAGAAAAATACAGCTCTAACTCAAAAGGATAACCTTCTCAATGATTTTTCAATGATTTGGGTACCTAGAGAGGTTCCAGCTGACTGGAACCAAGCTGGTAAACATTGTCCCAATTTAAGAAGGGCAAGAAGGATGACCATGTCCATGTCAATTCAATGACTATTACAGAAAAGCTTATTTGGGGGGGTATTGAAAAACACCTGAAGGACAATGCAGCCATCACTCACAATCAGTATGGGCTCCTGAGGGGAAAAGTCCTGCTCGACAAACTTAACTCCCTCTTAGGAGAAGGTAACCCACCTAGGTATCAAGGGAAGCCAGCTGATCTAATCTTTTGGGATTTCAGTGAAGCTTTCAGTACTGTCTCACAGTGTCCTACCAGATGAAATGTCCAGCACTCAGCTGGACAAACACAGCATGGGAAGGGCGAGCAACTGGCTCACGAGTCAGGTGCAAAGAGTTGTAGCGAATGGGGTGACATCAGACTGCTGACCTGCCACTAGCAGGGGTTTGCAGGGCTCTATCCCTCCACAGGGTCTTGTGCTCATCAACATCTTCATAAATTACTTGGATGCAGGACTGGAAGGAATACTAAGTAATTTTTCCAGTGATACTAAATCGGGAAGACTCCCTCAAAGGCAGGGAAGCCCTGCAGAGACACATCAACAAATTTGAGGGCTGGGCAACCACAAACCATAAACAAAAGAGAAGTGCTGGATTCTGCACCTGGGATGAGCAGCCCTGGATGTACACACAGACCAGAAGGAGATGCTGAAAAGGAGCACCAGGGGAAGGGACCTGGGGCTCCTGGTCAATGGCAAGTTGAATCTGAGGCAGCAGTGCCCTGGCAGCCAGGAGGGGCAGCTGTGTCCTGGGGGCATCAGGCACAGCAGCACCAGCCCGGCAAGGGAGGGGACTGTCCTGCTCTGCTCTGCACTGGAGCAGCCTCACCTCGAGTGCTGGGGGCAGTTCTGGGTACCACAAAATAAGATACAAAGCTATTAGGGAGTGTCCAGAGGAGAGCCACTAAGATGGTTCAGGACTTCACAAGGAGTGGCTGAGATCACTCAGCCTGCTCAGTCTGGAGAAGAGGAGACAGGGGAGACCTCACTACAGCCTGTAACATCCTCATGAGAGGAAGTGCAGGGGCAGACACTGATTTCTCTCTGGTTATCAGCAACAGGACCCAAGAGAATGGCATGAAGCTGTGTCAGGGGAAGTTTAAGTTAGATATTAGGAAAAGGTTCTTCACTCAGAGGGTGGTTAGGCACTGGAACAGACTCCCCAGGGAACTGGCCACACCACCAACCCTAAGAAAGTTCAAGAAGCATTCTGAAACAACCTAAGGCACATGGTGTGATGCTTGGGGTTTGTAAAATGTGCAAGGTCAGCATGATCCTTGTGGATCCAACTCTGTATTTCTGTGATTCTACAAAAATAACTAAAGAATTTGAAAGCAAATAATTATATTTAAAAAGCAGTTTGCAACATACCAGTGAAGATGCAATGTTAAACAGACTCACGGCTGCCTTTTGACTTTAAGTCTTGCTGTGGAGGTTTTTGTTGGCTATTCATATTTGACACACGTCCTTGATGTCTGCTTTTCAAATCCTTAATGGTACTACCAGTGAAATTTCCCTACCCCTTAAAAGGAGTACAAAAAGTAACTTGCCTCCATGCCATCAAACCCACAAATTGTGGGGGTTGGGGGAAGTACTTCCTTATTTTAGATGCAGGAAACAGAAATACAAAACAGCCTCAGAAAAAGACTCAGGAAACCCTAACTTTAGGCACATTAGGCCAAACAAACAATTCCAACACCAAAATCATCTTTAATTATCATCTTACCAATTTCTCTGCCTGTTTTCCAAACCTCATATTTGTGTAATTATCTTTCACACAGACATGACTTCCTTCTCCATAAAGGGCGTTTTTTTGTTCTTGCACCCTACCCCTGCCACACCATAAATGTAATCTGTTGTGTTCTGCAGCTTAAAATATTCAAAAGCAAAGAAAGATGTATTACAGTATCAAGGATACTGCACTGATGCTTCTATTTGTTGGTATTTTATTTACTAAGGCAAGAGGATAACACAGCACATCAATTCTCATTTCATCTCCTATCTTTTCAAGAGATATTTGACTAGTACTCAAACAAGAGGAAGAATTTAAATTCAATAATTGACTTTTCACAACCTCAACGTCAAAAGGATAAAGTTATTTTTTATAACTGTCAATAATTAAGCAAGTCACTGTAGGCAAACATCCATTGTACAAGTTTAAGAATTAACTGGAAACTACAAATTGACAGGACTGGCATTATTGACAAAATAATTTTTGTTGACTGTCCCCTTAGTTGCTTCTCCTTTTCATGTCAGAACATGACTATTGGTTTTATTTCTACAGCAGAAGTGAAACAGAAATTATGTGAAGGCTGAAGAACATAAAATCATGACAACAGACACCACCTTTTTGGATTTAAAAATTAGATGATTCTTGTATTTTGCAGAGATGAGCACACGGTTATCTTGCCCAACTTCATCAGGTGCTCTTATGGCTAACACTGCTTCCAACTTCTTCTGGATGTGAAAAGGAAGCTTAACAAATAAACCAGCTCATTTCTGTGAGCTGCACTTCATTATATCTGAAAGACATTTGTTAATCATGATGAAATTCAAGGGAAGCAAGATCTACAGAGAATTATCTAATCTTAAGCATAAGCTTTAGCCCTAAGTTGCAAGTTACTTGTTAAAGATTGTGTATTTTTCCACTGTTATGAAAGAGGTTATGTTGATTCCAACTCCTCTGAAAAAAACCCAACTTATTTTGTAAAAACAACATATTACTTTTTAAAGTAATTCTTAAAAAACTTATGACTATTTCTTTTTTTTCTACTTCTGCTAACCCATCAGCTCAGAAGACTTGTTCTTAAATTACATGTAAGGGTCTCTAAGTGGAATTATCATTCAGAAGAACGCTTAGAATTTCAACTTGAAAGAAGAATTACATCTTTGCTGAACACTGCTATTTACTCCCACAAAATATGAGTAATGCAGCACCACTGTAAGGTAAGTTTTTTGAAGTTGAAACATACAAGAAAGAAAGCAAAAGATGTCCCACAAGACAGCCAGATTTGAATGAAAACCTTCAGCTGCCTATTCTAGTTGAATCTTACACTGAAAAATTAAGCTTTTACTTACAGGGTCTCAGAAACTTTGAAAGAAACTTTCCAACCTGCAAATAAATGGTTTTGATTAACCTTTTCTTTTATTCCTGACCATATCTATGAGTTTGTCAAATTGCAATTGAAACGGGGTATATAAAAAGAAAAAAAAAACCTTTTTCTCTCCTCTAGAATTCATGGTTCTCAGACCCTTCTTTCCCTTCTTTCCCATGAACTTGCAAAGAACTATGACAGAATCTATTCTTTACACGAAGGTGAAGTTAATCTGACTCTGTTCTTTGACAAGACCTCAAAGAGGAGACAACCAAAGAAGAGAACAATTGAGCCATCCTAACTATTCCCTGACACCAACCAAAAATCAACTGTACAGAAGGCAGAAAGTCACAGAGGAGCTGCCTACAGCCACTGCAGTCCCAGACCCAAAGCAGCTCCTGCAGCACCAGCATCTAACATCCCAGTTTTGCCTCTATATGGTATCTGCTTAAATCCCAAGTCCAAACTACTAATGATAATAGTGTTATGTACACATTGCATTCAGAAGGACAAAAGCTTTCTTATCAAAGCCGGAAGGCATTTGAGGACAGAAAAAAACAAAAGGAAAACACTTCAAAGACTCCTCTGACCTTACACTCATCAAGAGCAAGAAAGACTTTTAGTCCTTTTCTTACTCCAGTCTGCCATGCAGAATCAATTAACAGCTCTGAGCTTGCAAGTGATACAAGACCTTCTTTGTGTTACAACTTTTTTCTTTACACCGACAACGCAGAATTCTCCTAAATATGGTTTTCCTACCAAGAGTCTTCATAGCTTGACTCAGAACCACACTGTGACTAGCTCTGATGATTTCTCTGACCATCTGATTTTGCAAGTCAAAACTATCTCCAAACACTTTAAGGTCACGCTACTTCCAAAACCCATATACACAAAACAGTTTGTGGAGTATGAGAAAGGCTAAAAATAGCCATGGGCATTTTAGTAAAAGCGGACAAAAGCTCACCCAGGAAACCTACTGATTTATCTGCTACAGAGAAAGCCTAGCTCATTAATGACATGTCCAATTATAAATTCAGTGCATTGGGAAAAAAAACAAAAACAACCAACCAACACACCTACTGCTTGAACAAAAAACAACCCATTAAAATACACAATCACATCAATAGCTCAGCTTTCACTCACAGGTCTTCATGGGCAATTTTTTCATTTATGTCACCATCTTTGCTACACAAATGTTGGCAACAACAGCCCCTCTTTCAAAAGCCATGGTAATTGTTGCCAGTACTAGCAGAGCAAAGACTTCAATTCCTAGTGAGTCTACCACTTGGCTGGCACCACTTTCAGCCTTGAATTTCCACAAAAGAGGATATATAGCACGTAACAACAGGTTTGAATGATCCCAAGACCACCAAAAATTGTATCATTGTTGTGCTGGCAATTGTTTGTTTAATTACCAATGAACTTAGTAGTAATTTAAGTTGAAGGAGGACAGCTACCCATAAAAGATGTATTAGAGCGACAAACAAACCATCAGTGAAGTGGCAGAACCACCTTCCCTCTTCAAAAGGGGAGACTAAATTCTCTCAGCTCAATACCGACAGGATTCTTCACATGCCTACAATCAAAGCTACTTTCTAAGAAGAGATCAGTATAAAAACATATTTGTGTGATCAGATTTCATAACAAAGAAGAGAATTCTATGATTCCACCTCTAACACTGGCAGCAGTGCAGAGTATCAAGACAAAGTTGTGAGGCATGAGTATTATCTCTATTTTCAACCAGAGCTTCATATCCTGCCCAGTATTATTTGCACAACCTAGCATCCGCAAAAAGCACAAGCCAAGTATAACCAGTGCACACTCACTCCTCCTTGTCCCACCCTCACCTCACTCCTCCCTGAAGAATCTTCCCCATCCACTCCTATTTGGTTAGATCCTGGCTGGAGAGGTTTCCTCCTCTCTTAACTACTTGTCAGAGTCACTTGCACACTTGTAGCCAAATGAGCTCCCAGATCTCATACTCTAGGAAGATGGTGCTTGTGGTACCGACACCTTACACTTCAGCTTCTCTGAAGTCAAAGCTTAAAGCTGAAGTCTCTCCTCTGAAAACTCTGCCCAAAAACTCCACAGGCAGTCTCTCCTCTTCTCCAGTCTCTCAGGGACAGGTTCCTGTCACATCAGTATCAAAAAGTCTTTCACACTTCCAGCGCAATAAGGAAGTCCTACCCAGCATCCCTCACTGCTTGTCAAAAGGAAAATTATCTGTGTACACAGATACAGAAAACACAAGGCTACATAACCATGAAAAACTGAAGTGGCACTAGTGGAGTGCAAACTGGTGATCACAACAAGGCAATCGCTCTCTTTTTAGCTCCAATAGAAAAATCCTACATCTGTTTCAACCACACTGACAAATTAAATATGAGTTTATGAATTCACAGCAACTGACCCCTCAGACACAAATCTTTATGCTTAAAATTTCCAAATCTACAAATGCCTCCACGCAGAAAGTTCTTCTGGTCTTCTGTGGCAGATACCTTTCAAAAAATTATTTGGGCTAGAAATAGATTTACTGAACAAGAAGGCCAGACCTCTGCAAATAAATGCTGAATGAGTACTGATGACTTTTCTATCTAGTTTTGGTGAATTTTATTTTCTGCTGTGTGAAGCTTCAACAGAGAAAGCATTCTGAGAAGTGGAAAATTACAGGTTGCCCAGAGAAGTTGTAGAGTTGTCAAAAGCCTTCCTGGGCAACCTGGTCTAGGCCACCCTATCAGAGCAGGGGGATGAGGGACCCCCAGAGGGTCCTTCCAGCCTCAATCATTCTGTGAAAAAACCATCATTTGTACTCAACAACATACTACTTTCCCACAATACAAGGTAATAAAAATTGAGAAGGCAGACTTCCAAATCACCATCCAAAGTAACTGATTTAGACAAAAGAAACAAATGATCAAACAGCAGTCAGTTGGAGATGAATTCCTGAAACCACTGTTCCTTTACACTTTCCCACTGGAAATAACCATTATGGCTATAATACAAGTTTTACTAACCATCTGCTGAAAAATGTACCATCTCCAACCACAAAACAGGAAAAAATTTCCTAGCTGAAATTTCCAGATGTCAAGACAAGCTTCTGGCTTCCTCTTCTTCAAAAAGCACATTCCAGATGACATATTTAGTTTTGTGTAGTCAGGTTCATACCTTAGCATCTAATACATCTGAATATAGTGCAGCACTAAGTACTGCTGCTTTCTACTATGTTAGAAAAAAATATTAAAACACAATTAGTCGATATTTACATAACTATTAGAATTTGAGGATTTTTTTTAAATTAATATTATGACTCACGAAGATCTGTAAGAAAAAACAAGGATATGTTTCACTTGTGTTTCCAGTTATAAGCTCCATAGCCCAGACACACTCAAGCTAGAAACACTCTTAGGTAGTTCCAATCTGGAGTCCAAAATAAAGCCTTAGTGTGTGCAGTGTTTCCTACAGAGGTTTCCAAGCACGGTCTTTGCATCACCTTAGACCATGCAACTGACAAAAAACAAGCAAACCTTCACATATTTCTGAGCTCTGTGAAAGAACAGAAAAATGAATGCATATAAGAAACACAAGAGAAACTAAAATAAAGAAATCTGCAGTTGGATTTCAAATAGGACCCACTAATAAAGAGATCTTACATACTATCCCCATGACAGTTTTTATTGTATAAATATTGACAGGGAGTGGCAACCTTTCAGCTAAGGAAAGCCAATCCTTTACAAGATTTTAAGTATCAGAATAGACTTTGACCCCTGCTCCAGTCAAAAGCTGGTGCTGATCCTGTGCTGGTTCTCCCGTAGCAACATGGGCAGCCAACCAGCTCTGCTAGTCTAGACAGCCTCCAGACAGCTGTAACTGAAGATGCACCACACACCTTACACCCTGCTGAAGCTGAGCACACCACACAGGCATCCCTATCCTGCTGCCTGGAGACTTCAGCACAGGCAATCCCATCATCTCAACACAGCAAAACAACAACGACAAGACCACTTTTCTTCTTCTCAAAGATCCTGTTCCAGCACTTGTTCAATCACTGTTCACAGAATCATTTAGGCTGGAAAAGACCTATAAGATCACTGAGTCCAACCATTTCCCCAGCACTGCCAAGAACAATCCCTAAACTGTGTCCCCATGTGCCACATCTACATGTCCCTTCCAGGGATGGGGACTCCATCACTGCCCTGGGGAGCCTGTTCCAATGCCAAGGTTCCAGTGTTACAGATTTCCTGCTGCACGTGGCTCCCTGCTCCTCCTGTTTGCTGTCCACGCTGTGTGCCTTGGCATTAATTTGAGTGTTAATTTCAGCAGCTTGCTAAGGAAGCTAAAAGATGGTGTTATTTGCCTGCAGTTTCACCAGTATTGTCTCATCACCCTTCTGGCTTTATTGCTGATGGAATGGCTGGACAATTTAAGGCAAAGACAGAAAAGTTTTTAACCAATCTCCATTTTTTTTCTCAGAGAAATATGTTCAGACTTTCAGTATTTCTATTTGGAACTGCAATTTCTTGACAACAAAGGAGTTTTGATAAATACAATCAAGCAACATCCACCAAAAAAGAATTTAATTACATTGTTTGGGACCTATTAAATTCAAGATAAACATCCTGTATCAAGACAAACATCTCAGTGTTCTTTAGTAAGAGACCTTAAAAAGCTTTTTATTTTTATATAGTACTCAAGTATGACCTAGGGAATTCTGCTAACAGCAACTGTGAGGCTACCAACATCATCTACTCACAGGGCTTCTCAGTATTTATTAAGTTCTCAATGAGTGGCTCCTGAAACTATCACTGTCCTCAAAGATTTACAGACCAACAGGTTGATTTTCAATTTGTCCAGCAAACAAATTCCAGGTGTTTCCCTCTTCCTTCCCTCAAGCAACAAAAAAACCCACTCTGTAGTTGCCAGGGAAAAGGACATTGTTTACAAATATTTTTACTTTGTAAGAGCAATTATAGCTTAGTTGGGTGTTTTATTCCTCTTGTTGAAATGTGTCAACATCAACTTTCTATTATCACTCCTCATTAAAACTTTTTATAGGAAAAATAAATACATTCCTGCACAGCCTCTAGTTTTATAAGCAGAAGAATTGGCTAAGTTAACTATTAATTCCTCTCTAAAACCTACCATACACCATGAAACAAATGCTAACATTTTGACAGCTCCACATCTCTACTGTTAAATTTTTAAAGGCTAACATAATACTAAAAAATTCTTAAGAGATGCAACCTGAAATAAGAAACCATCAAACTATTGTATTGTCAAAGCCAACTTAGAGTTGCATTTTACCTTTGACTAACATATCAAGATATATTTTATCATTAACTTAACATGAATCTTTATATTTCAAAATCTGTAGTGATGAGTAGATAACATTAACATTAAATAACACTGTTAATAATGTTAATTAGCATTAATAATTAACAGTACTAATTAACATTAATGATTTTTGCATATAAAGTTCAGATATGGTAACTTGAAGACATGGAATTGTATTTCTACGTCAGCCAGAAGTCTTATTTTGAGTCTAACTACCAAATCACAGAATGGTTTGGGTTAGAAGGGACCTTTAAGGATCATCTAGTACCAAACCCCTGCCATGGGCAAGGACACCTTCCCCTAGATCAGGCTGCTCAAAGCCCCATCCAATCCAGCCTTCAACACTTCCATGGATGGTGTATCCACAACTTCTCTAGGCAAGCTATTCCAGCACCTCACCACCCTTCCAGTAAAAAACTTCTTCCACATGTCCAATTTAAATCTGCATTCATTTCAATTTAAAACCCTTGCCCTGGCACTGACAGTCCCTGTCAAAAAAGACTTTTTCTGACAGGTGAGCCAGAAATTCAGATAAAACCCTCAAATCCTTCTCCACAGGGCTGCTCTCAAACCATTCAACACTCAGTCTGTAGTGATGCTGGTGATTGCCCCAATACAACTGCAGACCTTCCACTTGGATCTAAAGAATGGTAGAAAGACGTCCAAGGAGATTGTGTCAGTCACAACACTTTCCCTTACTTTGGACCATCTTCAGACAACTTAAAGAATCCTGAAGCTGACAATCTGCAAATGCTCATGAAGTTATGCTTCTTGAATATGAGTGTATATATATACACACACAAGAAGCTTCATTAGCAATCAAGGAAGCTTCTCAGATACCACATTTTTAATCACTCAGACTTGAAGAGCAGAGTTAATGTGGTTTCAGTCAACATGATTTCTAGTATTTAATCACTCAGACTTGAAGAGCAGAGTTAATGTGGTTTCAGTCAACATGATTTCAACAGCTATTTGGATAGATACCTCTAAGGTAAAGGCACTTTCAGTTATTTACTTTTTATTTATTGCTTTTTAAAATGTTATTATCCAAATCCCTAATCACAAAGTCTTCAGATGTGCTTTCTAACACGTTTAACAGAAGGGAACTGTTTCTAGCAACAGAGATATACAGAACTCCAAATATCAAAGATGAGGAGATCATCTTGCCTTTTCCTATGCAAGACAGATGAACATGAATTCATCTAGCTGATGAAACAGGCCTAGGAAAAACAGGTGAATCAAGCTCTGTAGCTATGCATTTCTGGTGCAACAAAAATGGAAACCTCTTCAGAGCAGATAAAACAAGTTCGTGATATGCTTTGATTTGCAGTGTTTACTGCTGTCAGTTATTTTGAAGACAGACTGCTCAACAAATGAAATATTTGACAACTTGGAAGATTAAGACCACCAAAAATGTGAAGTTCCTAAAATCAACTATGGAAGTAACTGACTAAATACCTGAATAATTATAATATTATATTGTTATATACATATAAAGAGAATATATATTATAACTCAAGTGCCTGTATAAACCATGAGAACGCTCTTCGTGAGCACCTACCTCAACAGAGAGAGAACCAAAATACATTTCCATGAAAACTTACTAGTTATTTTAGAATAAAAAACATATGTAATTCCAGGTCAAAATGTCCCACACCTACACACTTATTACACCCCTTAACTCCCACTCTCCAAAAACTGGAAGCCCATAAACCCCAAGAATTTACTAAAACACGGGTTCATTCCAAAAATTGTTGTAGAATGATGCTCACTGAATACTGCTTTTCAGTGTTTAAGCTCACTTAGCTCAAGTTAATAGTCACTTCACTGCCTTTGGGCCTACTGAGCACCCCTATGGAAATTACCAGATCTGACCACTGCACACCCCACAGTGTGACCACCTCTCTAACATGGCCTTCACTGTTATTATATCTTTTGGGGACTGTAGGACTCCTAGTACCAAATATTTTGAGAAAATGCACTACATGATGCTGTGACACATTGTCTACACTTAAATCAGGCTTGAGCCTCCTCATGCCTCATCAAAAAAACCCCAAAAACCAGCTTATCTATGATTCCCCTGCCTAGTACTAAATCAAATGCATGGAAGCCCCAAAGAAACAAATTTTGTTACAGACAGTTGCAACCCAAAATCATTTTCTTACTCTTGTTTTTTATTACCGTTGCATAAGAGAAAACAGGAAAAATAAACACATCTCTCCCCTGCACTTCAGCTTTATGAATTTCCTTCCTGCAGCATGTAAATTGAAGTTACAAGGCCCTCAGTGTGCCTTTTCCGCCTGCTCTGCTCTGTTGTCAGCACTCTTCTCCCACACCTTCCTGAAACGGTAACAAACACATCTTCCTTTGTACCGGGCCCCACCCCCATCTTCTTTTCTTAGCGTTCTCATACTACTTCACATATAAATTTAGACTCTTTCTAGCATACAGAACATAGCTTATGACAGTTACCAAAACCCAAAATGGCTACAAAACTAATTTAAAGGTTAGTCCATGTCTTGCCTGTTAGTCTACAAAGGGTACAAACTGATGGGGAAGAAATATAAGAGCAGAAGAAAAATGAAGCCAAGTTAGAGGGTAAAACCATCCTAAGAGAAGCCAAGAGCATTGCTGGGACTTTTGATCGTACAGCCAAAAAAAAATGTTCCCTGAACCTAAATGAACCCCAGCATTTTAAACCTACACATACAGAATATCAGATGCTGAAGAGTCTGTGCATCTGCTATTCCTGTATTTCCACTCAGATACACACAGTTATCTACCACCTTTGCTTAGGAAAAGCCAAAGCAGTTATAAGGAACATCAATGCACAACTTTAATCAAAGGTAAAAAATAATTTTAAAGTTTTACTAGAAAGAATTTTTGTATGTAGTCAGATCAGAAAAATATGATTTAACTTTCTTGTTAAGTGTACCACGTCTAAAGTCTGTCAAATTTCCCTCTTTAACTGAGACTTGCAGGGAGGAGAATGAGGAGTTCATTTCAGAAGGTATTCAAATGCAGATCAATCACACCTACACCTAAGCACTTCTTCCTTAAAAGCATATCCATACAGATTTTAATGGATTTGATATATAAGTAGTACTTTGGGCCAAGAATGATGCTTGTAGTGTGAATCATCACATTAAGAACGGGTGTAAAATATTTAAGCCGTTTAGAAAATGTTAGGATACTTAAATTCTTCTATAGAAAAGACCCCAAGAATGAGTGAAGCAAAGTATATGTCCTGCCAGCAGTTAAGACTGATATATTGACTAAACACATACAAAGCTAGCTTACCAAGTGATTTCCTCAGAAGCAGCGTTTTCTTTTTTAATTGATAATAGTTTAAAAGAAATTGCCTAAAAAATTGTCACGTCAAAGGACCTTAAAATCTGCAATGCAAACACATGTTCTGAAACTTTCAACAAGCATGACAGGAAGCATCCCAGCAAGTTCATTCCCAAACTGACTACAGCTTAGCTCCTAATCACAATTAAGATAACTGAAATGGGGCAAATCCTTAAACTGCTTATAAGATTAAGGAATACAGTTAAAGATACTACCAACTGCATGTCTGATACCTGCCAATTCCTTCCTACCACTGTAGGAAGGTTTCCATAGAACTGCCAGCACTTCAGCATGTACCAGCAAATACCACATACTGGGTCATGGTTAATGTAAACTCTGAACTCTTAGCTGACTTTATACTCTTGACACCTATCAACAGAACCTGGCTGTAAAAATGTCTGATTAGTCTCGAGGTACCAAAATTGACACACTATATCCTAAGAACCAGAGGTCTCCTCATTAGCTGTAGCTCTAAGATGACAGATAGGTAAAGCAGATCAAGAGAAGCAAGTTAACTAGAAGATGCAGTGCTGTTTTCCTTTGTGACAGCAGCATCCACAAAGCTCTGCTTTTATCTAGGGATGTAGGTTTGATATGCCAACACTTCAGAAGCTCACAAACCTGTAATAAGTTAAAGAGAGTAAACAATATTGTGAACTTGCACAGATTCTTGCATTATTCTTGTAATCTATTTGCCGCCTTATGCTCAAGCAAGCTTTCTGCCAAGAACCATGCAGCAGAAAATGAAGAATGACTATTAAGAGCTATCTCCACCCCCACACCTCCCTTCCCTTCCAACCCCAAATGTCAGAGTTCATATAAGGAACAAATTCAATTTATTTGTTCCTCTCTCTGACAACAGAAAGCTAGGGAAAAAAATACACTAAAGAACTTCCATCACTTGCTCCAAAGTAAATAAGCCCTCTACTTCAGTGTGAAAGCACAAGTTACACTTTGGTACTATTTAAGGACATCTCGAGGCATATCTAAGGACCCAGATGTATCCCAAGCAAATTGGTTGTATTTGGCATGCAGTTTCCTGCGGTACTAAGTGAACTGAGGACTAAAAGAGCATCCAATTCTGTCAATCAGCCACCAAATGACGTTGGTTGGTTTTGTATCAGGAAGTGTTATGGCTTGCTTTCCTATGATGCGGTTTTAACACTGACAGCACTGGTGAGATCCAGCTATTAGGTACGATCAATTAGGGAAACAGCAAGCGAGCAGGTCTAGCACGATCACCAGTTTAAAATGCATTTAAACACCTGCCCCCACCTATAAGGGCTTATTAATGTTGTATGCGACTGTCAGCGCTGCAGTGCTTAACCACAGCATAAGAGGACCTCAGTCTTTAAAGAAGTTGTTGGAGAGAGAACTGGTATCAAAGCTATTTGACGTCCTGTGCTCACACAGAGGAGCGGCACTCACGAATTCCGCCTTTGTGGAAAGAAAGGCTCCACCGCCCCTGTGACAGCCGGCGGGGCACAGAGCAGCGCTGGGAGCGAGAGATGACAAGTGTGAGGCAGGGCTGGGCAGGCGCCTCCTTGGCAGGAGCCGCTGTCCCGGCACACGGGTACATTCACGCACCCTCAGCCCAGCGCTGGGTAAACAAAACACCAGCACGGAGCCGAGCAGGGCGGTGACTCAGCCAGGAGAGCGAGATTCGGTCCCACAGGGTAAGGAATTCGGGGAGACGTGACCGGGGCCCATCGGCGCTCCGTACTCACCAGCAAACAGTCCACGTTCACTTCGGATTTGGGGTCCTTCAAAGTCACGTCGATCTTCTCAAACCGAGACTCAAAACTTTCTCCCGTCGACATGTTTCCGGAGTTAAAAAGTTTCCCTTATTCCAGAGCAAAGTTAAGGTTAAAAAAATAATAATGATAAAGTAAAAAAACAAAAAACAGGAACAGGCGAGCACAAAAGAGAAACTGCAGCCTGCACCAGGCTGAGGAAGCGCCTCTTGCGAGATCCCTTCAATCACAGAAGTCTCTGGGGCAAGTCCCCGCCAAGGGGGCAGAGAATCCAAGGGGAGCCCGCAGCAGGCGGGGGTCGAGGCTGCTTCTCCCCCTCCTCCAGGCACGCACGCAGCTTCCCGGGATGCTCACAGCTCCGCAGCAGCAGGTTTCCTCTCCCTCCCTCCTCTCCTCGGGCCCCACCGCCTCAGCATTCCCATTTTCCCAGCCGGGGAAGCCGTCCTGGGCTCCAGCGTAGCGGTCCCTCCTCCTCGCCCTGCTGCTGCAGCGCCGGCGGGTCGGTGCCAGGTTCCGGAGCGCAGTTTTCTTTCCGGTGAACCAGAAGAAACAACAGAAGAGGGGAAACAAAAAAAAGGGGGGAAAAAAAGAAATAAAAAAAGAACAGAAAAAGGACAAAAGCCTGCAGCCACGCCAACAAGGCAAAAATGGATGGAAAAATAAAATTTAGGGGAATCCTCTCGACGGTGTGTCTCAGCGCCGTGGGGTCGGTCCGTCCGTGGGCACGGGGCGAGGAAGCGAGGAAGGCACCGGGCGAGTTGCCCCCGCGGGCGCCGGACGAGTAACCTCACCGGCGGAACGGCCGCAGCAGCATCTTTCTTCCTCTCTCCTCCTCTCGCTGCCTCCCGCCGCTGCCAACGCCGGTTCAGCCCCTCCCTCTCCTTCTCTCGCTGCCTCACGGACGGGACGGCAGCCCGGACCGCCTCAGGACGGACCCGAGGTTGCGGCGTGAGAGGGGAGGGAAGGAGGCGGCTTAAGGGGAGGGGAGAGTGTGAGGTCCGGCGGCTGCAAGAGAACCTGCGAGAGGCACCAACATGTCCGCCTTCCTGTTTGAACAGTCGGGACGGGCGCGCATGCGCGAGGGGAACGGCTCCGGTGCCGGCGGGGACGGGACGGCGGCAGGAGGTGCGCGCGCGCGTTTGGGAAGGAATCAGAGTCACCGAATCGGTGAGGTTGGAAAAGACCTCCGACACCATCCAAGCCAACCTGTGACCGAACACCACCGTGACAACTAGACCAGGGCACTGAGTGCCACACCCAATCTTTCGTTAAACACCTCTAGGGACCGTGACTTCACCACCTCCCTGGGCAGTCTATTCCAGTGTCTAATCGCCCTTTCTGTGAAGAAACTCTTCCTAATGTCCAATCTAAACCTCCCCTGGCGCAGCTTGAGGCTGTGTTGTCTGCTCCTGTTGCTTGTTGCCTGGGAGAAGAGGCCGACCCCCAGCTGGCTCCAGCCTCCTTTCAGGCGGTTGTAGAAAGCGGTAAGGTCACTCCTGAGCCTCCTTTTCTCCAGGATAAACACCCCCAGCCCCCTCAGCTGCTCTCCATCAGACTTGTGCTCCAGACCCTTCATCAGTCTCGTTGCCCAGGTGAAGGAAAAAGCGGGAGCGGGCGGGAGGCAGGGCGTTCGGCTCGGCCCGGCCCCGGTGCGGGCGGGGCGGGTGGGACAGCCCGGGATCCCCCATCCGGGAGCGGCTGTCTTTGTGCGCCCGCCCCCGCCCGGCGGTTCCGGCGGGAATTGCGCGGAGCCCAGGGCAGCGTCCCGCCGGGAAAAGCGCCCCTTCTCGCGGGCTCCCCGTGCCATAGGGGGATTGCATTGCGTTTCCGCCCCGGCTCCCCGGAGGCGCCTCAGCGCTGCTGGCTCCCGCCGCCACGGCACGGACACTGGCACGGGGGGACAAGTGGCAGCGAGGGTCACCCCTAGAGCTGTTGCGGGCTCCATCCTTGCGGATCTTCAAAGCCAGGCCCTGGGCAGCCGGCTGTCGGTGGTCCTTAGGTGATCCCTCACTGCAGATATTCCAGAACAATATGGGCACAATCCTTTGCCATGTGTTCTGCGATGATCCTGCTTGAGCAGGGAGATTGGACCAGATTACCCACTGTAGTACTTTTCCAGCTTGACCCATTCTGTGATTGTGCGGTTCTGTCCTACCTGATCAGGGGGACTGGAGAAGTTGGCCTCCAGAGATCCATTTCAGTAGCAGCCACTCTGCCATCGTGTGTGTCCTGGGAAGGAGAGGCCACCTTCCACAGTGCCAGAAGTTCAAAGCATTCTGGTTTATGTCCAGACAACAGCAAGGTAGCACACCAACAGAAAGAAGAGATACCAGCACTAAACATGTAACCTGTGCAGCCTGTGTTGGTGTTTCCAATTCAAACTCAAACCTTACCCTCAGACTGCAGCAGGGACCTTTTCTTCAAATAAAGAAATAATCACAGAATCCTTTAGGTTGGAAAAGACCTCTGAGAGCATCCAGGCCAACCTCTGACCAAACACCACCATGTCAATTAGAACATGCCACTAAGTGCTACATCCTGTCTTTTCTAGAACACCTTCAGGAATAGTGATTCCACCATCTCCCTGGGCAGTCCATTCCAACGTTTAACAACCCTTTCTGTGAAGAAATTCCTCCTAATGTCCAACCTGACCTTCCTGTGGGTCAGCTTGAGACTCAAGCAAAGTAATGATTTCAAATATTACTGGACAGAGGCCCCCATACTGTTTCAGTCCTTCGACTTCCTCTGCAGTTCCATAAATGGCAATGGCATTTTTACAAAGATCACTATAAATTGCATAGAGATTGTCAAGTCATTGATCTCTGGTCACTGAACAGTTGCCAGCAGCAAACCTGAATCATTAGCACTATAAGTTATTTTCCATGTCTTAGTTAGGAAACAAATTAATAGGCAAGTGTTAGAGCATTTGAGCTATTCAGTATTGGATATCAGTACTTGCTGTCTTGCTTTATTCAGAAAAAATAAGAAATGGCATTCTACATTTTGCTTTTTCTTATCCACAGCTGTCTGCATCTCTGTTTTCTGCTGAGAAGAATGTACAGGTAAAGCAAAAATACAGGCTACAGCAACATTTCCTGCTCTGTTGTTTTGTGCTGGCTACTACCACAGCCCTTTGATTCAGAGGGTTTGGTTGCTCTTGGAAATGCAGATGTTCCATTTCAGCAACCACAGTCCAAAGAGAGCGTTTCTGCAAGCTACAGGGTGTAGGCTTGGGATAATTTCATATGCGAAGCAGTTATTTCTAAAATACACAGAAAATGCTTCTTGCAGTCTTCATCTAAAGCAAGATGAAAATCATCACTAGAGATACAGAGCCTAATTCGCAGCGCTTTTGGGCACCTGATTTAGGCATTAGGGATGATGCCAGGCCTCAGCAGGGTGATTTGAGGCACCTAACTGAAAACAATGCAAAATTCATGAGTCTGTAACAGTGTATGGAAGAGGAAGCCTGAATTTGCAGCTTAGTGGGCAGGATCACCACTATGATCAACAGGTGCCAGTTATCTGTTTTATCCAGTGTCTGTGGGAAAACTTACAGGTACTCTTGGAAATGCAAAACACCTTGCATCCTCTCCAGATCTCCCTGCAACAAAGCTACATGGGTCTTGCTCTCTCTTGCTCTTTGCTTATTTGCATTTTTTATTTTTTTTCCACTGTGGCTCAGATTCAACACAGAAAGTGGAGAGAAGCACCATCCCATTGTTTGGCAACTTGGAGAATTCACAGAGATGAGAGCTGGGCATCAGACAGGCCCAGCCTCACATGTTTATTTGGCAGTGAAGGATCTTGTCTCTGGAGCACTTCTACCTGGAAACTTCTACCAATGTTTGTGGTGAGCAAAGCTGCTGTGTTTGTGTTCATCTGCATGCAAACTCTGTGTGTTTCAAACATGTCTGTGAGACTGGGCTTTTCTCACAACTGTGGTGGACTAAAACTGCTTGTCTGTCTGTCTCAAATAGAATAGAATTTGTGTGGGAGGTACTCATGCAGCTGTCTAGGAAACTCTGAGCACTGCTTTGAAACTGTAAAAGGCAAGCTTTGGCTACCAGCATCAAAAAGGATAATAGATTCTAATTTTTAAAAGCAGGTATGGGTTAAGTGTCCAGTGTGATAAAGTACTCATGTTGTAACGTGAGAGAGTAATGTAATAGTTTTTAATCCAGAGAACACTCATTCACATGCTGGGATCTTAAAGCCTGTTTTCACATACTTCAGTCAGACTATTTGTGTCTATATGATTAGGAACTTGCGTATTTCTGGCATTGGCCCCTTAGAAATCATATGAATCCCATCCTACACAACCAGCTAGTGCATTGAACTCTTGAACGTTGAATTGTTTTATCTTCCTGATATATAAACTAAAAATGGGTAATTTTTTATTGTTGCTTTTGTTATGTCACGTTTTGGATTGAACTAAGTTTTGTTGAGTGAGATAGGAATTACTCAACATATACATGACCTGAAAACACTGAGCTGATAAAACATGCAAACCTAAAAGATAATTTTTTCTCTCTTCAAAACCACGTCATCTCTAGTTCTTCAAAGTGTCTCTAAGTAAGTTGATGTCCATACAAAGTAAACAAACTGATAATACTAATAAAACCAAAACCATGGTACCCATATCCATATTCTCTTGCCTGTTTCATAAGATATTTAAATGTTCTTGCTTCTGCTGTGATAAAAATTGACACTGACTTAAGAACTGATTGTTTGGCAGAGATTGAAATTTCTTATTAAATACAGAATATCAGTAAACTGTTGAATGACTACATTGGCTTCCTCTAAACCATAATAAAATACTTATAAAAAGTACGAGTAATACTGTTTATTTTGCAAATAACATTCTTGTACATGAGAGTAATAAAACTGCATGTAAGAGGTTTCAGTAGTGCTCATTTCAGGAACATTTAGCAAACAGCAAGAACACAAGAACAGTGGAATACTCAAAGTATTGGCTCAGCCCTCTCTGAGCAGGTACTGTTACTTCCATCCTCTTGTGAAAAAGCTAAGAAGAATTAAGCAAAAGAGATTGTAATAAAGTCAAAGGCCATTTGCATTTTTCAGGTCACTGAGTGTGCACATTAAAAGGCATACACTCAGAATGAGAGAACAGGCTGGGACACCCATGTTCCTGAAGTAGCTGCTGACTTCAGAAGAGTTGCACAAGACAGAAATGAGACTATATCCTGTTCACCATATTAGGCCAAGTTAGTAATGCATGAGGTCCCCTCACATTCAGCTTCCAATTTAGTCAGCATGAAGGTTAAATCACATTATATTAAGCCTGCCTTTGGTCCACCGCCCTCTCTCCTCCTTTGCCCTGCAAAACTGGCTTAGTTTAGCCTCTGCTCTAGTCCTAGGGACAGTTAATAGCACAGGCCAGTGTGGCTTGAAGCTCTGGGAGGAAAACTGGTCAACAAATCCAGTCCTTGGGCAAAATATTTTATCATTGCTAAAGCCCATCTGTGCAACAGGCTACTTGCAGGAGCTTCCTGCTTCAGGCAAGGTGTGATGGATGCTCAAGCAGACATCTGAACTGACTTTGAGTAATGATAAAGTCACACTAGCATTGATCTTAGTGTGCTTGCAAAATCTGGAAGGTAAAGGCTGCGTTAGGTAATGAATGCTGGTGTCTCTAAGTAGCTGATTTAAAGTTGCAGTCACAGTGGTGACCACACTGCAGCCCCCTCACGTCCCTTGAGGACTCAACTATGCACTGAAAAGACTCCTCAGGGAATTACAGACTGAAAGCTTGAGGTGCAAAGTGCTCTGAGCAGTGAACACATTAAAATGCTCTATGAGTAGGAGAGAGAAAGTAAAGAAATGAGAGAGATATTAGTCAACATTCAGTATGCTGAGAAAAGTCATCTTGGCTCTTGATGAGGCAAAACATATGACCTATAACAGAAATAGAATAGAAGTGGCCTGGGCAATAAGAACTGCTAGCATGAGAAAACCCTTTTGCATATAATAGATCAAAAGAGAATTTCCTATGGGTAGGCACAACCAAAGCAGTATCTTTCAAACATCTGTTGGCAAACATATATTTGATGTTGAAAAGTGCAACATATACCTATACATATACAAATATGTTTTTTCTGCATGTCACCAGATTTAATAAAGGTGTGAGGGTCCAGGCATGTGGCCTTTCCTGTTCCAATGTATCCCAGCTTCCCAGCAGAGGGTAGCTGCTGCTGTTCTCTATTACAGTGCATTTTCAAGCACTGTAGTACTTGTGCTGGAACCCTGATGAGAACTTGCTCCCACTGCCTGTGAGTGGTGAGTGATGAGTAAGAAATGGGGCACCTGATTCTGAATCTTTGTTGTATGTTCTTGAACAAACTAGAAATAGAGGTGGGGAATCACCTTTTGGAACTTCATGGCTCAGTTTGATGGAGAGGATCCAGTCTGAAAACAAACTTCTGCAAGGGAGGAAGTAAACTGGATGGCATTGTCTGTTCCAGTGCAAACGCAGATGTGTTTGCTGCCAGCAGACAAGGGCATTGTTGTATAAACAGCATAGACACTCCCAAAGTAACTTCTGTTGTATCTGGAAAGGAGGGCAGCTGTGAGCCCAGAGATAGATAGCAGCTCCCATATCTGGTCACCATATGGCTTAGGCCAACATCAGCCACAAGTATGTATACAGCACAAGCTCCCTCTGCTTTTATGCTTTAAAGGTGCAGGAAAAAATCCTTTAACCAATGTATGTCAAAAGCTCACAAACTGATTTGAAAGCAAATCAAAATTCTACTGGAATACTGAAAGATTCATACCCTAGAAAGGACCATTTCCGTGGCAAATACTATTTTCCCGTTAAAGCCACTTAATGGGTACAAAAAATGTCAATATGCCAGAAATTCTTCCTTGAGAAAAAGCTTTTTTATTTTCACTACCCCAGGGCTTAAAAATGGCCCAAGTACTTCTTGTTGGAAATCTTTGAAAAGCCAAACAAATTCAACTCTAAGTCAACAAAAAACTGTGGAAAAAATTGCCTGAAAAAACAAAGGTTTCAGAAATGTAGGAGTATATTAAAGCAGGAGCTAAAAAGTAATCTCCTTATGGTCTCATTCACCAGGATATAAACAGAAGTAATACATCTTTTGTGTCTATATATTTACATTGTATACATGGAAATATAAATAAATATGTATTTCTATTAAAAGTAGAGTGATTATCATCATTTTAGACCTCTTAAAAGCTATCATGAATCTGATTTTCTACACTGCTGTTATCTTGTTAACTCTGAATCACCGCTGAAATTAAGGAGTTTTCTTCATATTTCTCCAGTTCATAACCCTAAGTGCGCTCTCTTAAAACAAATTTCTCCCACTCCACCTTACTCCTATTTCCCTGGCATACACATATCACATTTCCTCTGGTCGGATTAGTTTTGCAGTCCTTGCTCAAATAGTTCTTCTGAAGACAAAAGTTAAAAGTAAACTAGGCTGAGTTTAAAAGTAAACTAGCTTCGATTGCCCTGGCTTTGTTTTTATGTATGCTGTCCTAAATATCTACACTCCTTGTAAATGCTTTGCTCAGATGAAGACTATGACAAATCCATAAAAAGCCATGTTTTTTATCTTGGGCCTGAGAAATATTTAACAGTTTCAGCCCTTAACAGATAATTAACTTCTAAATTACACATCTCATAACTTTGCTGGTATAAACAGAGAGAACTCTGTGTGATCCTTTTCGGGACAGAACGGCAGAAGTTGCCATTCCTGACACTCACAGTGTGAAGATTCTTAACACAAGTCATAGACAATTGCTTTTATGCCATGAAGCCTCACAAGATTCTACATGTCTTGTCTTAAATTAAATGCACTCAAATTCCATTAAATATGTAGTTTTTAAAAAAATGCATGTGTTTCATATGACTATCTTCTGGATATCAAAAAAAAGTTTAGTCACTGAAAAAGAATTCAAATTCATTGCAACTTCAGGAATTATAAATCAGTTAAGTTAGTAATTTTTTGGTGAATTCTCATAACTAAATCCCAGAATCTGATTTTGTTCACAATTGGGATATTTTAAAATTCTTTTTAATCTCATGCCACTAGGCAATCGTTAACCCTTATTTTATACCAATGCTACCACTGTTGTTTTCTTTATAGAGCTCTGGTACTCTTTGGAGACATCTATAAGGTTGAGAGTCTAGTCTTAGACAACAGAGATTATTTATATATTGACTTTTATTATAATTCTGTTTTCATTTGGCCATAACAACCCAAACTCCAGAAATGAAAATTTTACAGGTGTGATCATAGACAGAAAACGATGTGTATGAAAGTGTGAGCAAGCTCTTTCTCATCAAAGAGTTAATCTTATTCTTCTTATTCTTCTCTTCCTCCCCTCTTGAAAGACACCAGACTTCCTTCTTCCTGTGATAAAATGCTATGCAAGATTGTTGGGTAATTCAACTCTTAATACTCAGAAGATGGCAATTTTATATCAGTTTAACCTCATTATTTTGCTTCTTTATTATTATAATAATATTTATTATAATTATGGCTACTCCAAATCCCCAGAACTGACTTATTTGAAATGAAGAGAAATAGGACAAGAAAAAATGGCCTCAAGTTGCAGGAGGGAGGGTTTAGATTGGATATTAGGAAAAAGTTTTTCCTGACAAACCAAAAGGATTTTCCAGCATTGAAACAGGCTGCCAAGGGAAGTGGTTGAGTCTCCTTTTCAAAGATGTGCAGATGTGGCACGAGGGGACATGGTTTAAGTGGTGGACTTGGCAGTGTTGGGTTAATGGTTGGACTTTTCCAACAGAAACCATTCCATGATTCTATAGACTCCTAATTTGATTATAGCAAAAATAATCTGTCAAAGGGACAAATCAAAGGCCAGGAACCGGCCATTTCAAAAATGTAGTAGATGCAAAGTAATACCTTCTTGATGGAGAGTTTTTAGGCAGAGGGGGAAAAGAGCCAACTCAGTTTGCTTTTTCCAGAGTCAAATAAAGCCCATCCACCAGGACTGGAGAATGCCAGCATTGTCCTAAGCTACCTCTACACCATAAGAATAGATGAGGCTGCTCTATAAAGCACTGGATTAAAAAAAGTACAAGGTGATTGACTCATTCGTGGCCCATAGCCATACTAATACTTGCAAAATTGCCTCTGGCTGATGTTCTAGACCCTTTACCACAGAAACAAAAGGTACTGTGGCAAACAAAGCTGTCCCTCAGGAGTCTTATACAATGAAAACAAAGCTGGGAACATGCATATGCAAAGCAGTATTTGTAAAGAGTTACATCATTACACCTTTGCAATCACTTTGGTTTTTGTGCCAAACTTTGCTGAAATTATGGAACAACTCAGAACTAGAGTGAGTTCTTTTAAACAGATTATTGAAACTGTAAGTACTATGACCAAATTATTATGGAGTTTGAGTTTGTTTTAATGAAAATGTCTTTTGTTTACCTGTTTGCATGGAGTTCCCAGCACTCCTTTGTGGTGGCCATGCCATCATTTTATATTCCTATGAAGGCAGAAATGTTATATTGCCTGCACTGTAAAATACCCACAGCAGCTTAGACCACATCCACAACATTTTCACAGACATGATTGTATAATCCAGCTGGCTGAGGTCAAAGCAGGTAACATGATTTACCTACTAGCCCCAGGTTTTAAGACCAGAAGTTTATCCCTTTGCTTGTCAATGTGCATGCAGAAAAGGGACATACACCTCTGTAGCTCCAGACTTACCTGAGCTAGTTTCTAGCCAGCTGGCTGAGGCACCTACAGTGACACAATCAGCCTCCACAGACCATCATGTTATTTGCCCAGGCCCCAAATCCCGTGTTGCTGAAGCTTCATGCAGCTGTTCCTCAATCAGCTGGATTACACCATCACATCCTCTGAGCACAGCATGGACATGGTCTGAATTCCTATGGGCATTTCATGGTGCTGGAAGCATAACGCTGCTACCTGCACGTGTAGAAAATGATGGCACCATCACCACAGGGGCCTGCTGGGCACTACTTCAAGTTGGATAAACACAAGACCTTTTCACAGAAGGAAACCTGAACTCTGTTATAGCTTGGATATGGTACTTGTAGTTTCAGTAATTTGAATATAGGAATCTGTCCAATTATAAAAAATCATGCAGTTATAACAGTCAGTGGTCAGTGATGTTATCTGCACTGTGGGTAACTATGGCAAGAATTTCTTGTGGCCAGTATTTCTACTATTTGATGACCTCATGATTTTTTTTTTTGGTTAGTTGTTGCTATTTCCTTCTTGACTCACTCCCAAAGGGCACTGAAACATCACAGACTTATCACTCACACAGCAATAACTGCAACTGTCCTTAAATCAGTTTTGCAAACCTGCATCCAGAGCATCCCCTACCAGAAGGGTGCATGCTCTGCATCTTGTTAAGTTGAAGTCCCCCACTTTCTATTGATGTGAGCCATGGGATCCAGCCTTTCATTTGGGCTTATTTAGACTAGATTGGGTCTGAGGGGAAGCGCCTGCAAAGCACTGGAGGTAATGCCACACCATGGGAAAATTAGGAAAGAAATGTATGTCTCCTGCAGCATGGGAGACAATCAGCTATTAGCCACCATTCTTCTCAGCTGGGTGGAGGTTTTAATCCCCCCAGCTCACCCTGGGCAGCCAACAGATCATTTCACAGCAGCCATCTTTATAGCATCTATGTGAGCATGGTGGGGTGCCTTGTACTTCTGAACAGACATTTCATTAACGTCTCTTTTCATGTCCTGATCAGACTATTGCAAAACCCCACACGCAGACTCCCCAAAATGAGTCATGTCTGCCGGCAGGGATGTCTGCAAGATGTCTTTGTGCAGAGGTGCAGAGCTGTGCAGGAAGCGTGGGAGAAGACCACCCTAGCACAGCACAAAAGCTTATTTATTAGAGAGAATGCCTTGGTGGAGCAGAGAAGGCCTAGCAGGTCTACCCCAGGGGCCAATCCATTAGCTTCCAGGTAAAATGTAGTGGGTTCATTGTGAGCTCCAAAGTCTGACTGCCATGGGGGCTGTCCCTCTATGAAATATGTCTCCCCGTGCATCTGCAGAGAATTGAAGTTTTGCTCTGGAAGGGTAATCCTCCAGTGGGACTTGGGACACTGGAACATGATCTACTCTGCCTATCCGAGTCCCCAACTTCTCCTTTCTCATGGCATGTTCTTATTTGTCTGGTTTTACACCCACTGTCCATGAGATTTTTCCTGTACATCAAATCTGATGCTGGGAGAAGGAGCTGCATTACTCATACATAATTTCAAAATTGTGGGCAAACTGGATGGTTTCCTGCTCCCATAGACATATGACTTCATCATGTCTATCTTCCCAACTTCATGCACTGATACTTTTTGCTTCAGAGGCCTTATCACCAGCTGAGAAAGAATTCCTTCCTTATCACCTGTTAAATTGAAGGATCATTTGGGGCAGCCATGTTGCATCTCCTGGTTTCTGTCTGCCAGTAAGTTAGCTGCATTCAGTTTCAATAACATGACTTTTCTTAATATGTTCATTCATTTTTTGTTATTTAAATTAGAAAAAAATAGGTTGGCATGTTAAAATTCAGACCCTCTAAAGCATAGTAGACTAATACAATAATGCCTTGATTTTGAATGCCTGACAAGTATTTTCCCCTTTGACTCCAGAGTTTTCCACAGCATAGTTGCCTGAGCAATTTACTCATGTTATTCATGAGTAAGTTTGATTAGCAATATGCTATTAATGCTGAAACCCTTTGGTTTGCTGCTATTGTCCATAAATGATAAAAAAGCACTTAGGCAGCCCAGTCCATTTCCAGCCCTACAATTTAAACTCACTAAATTACTAGGCCAAATCTATATTCAGAAATTGTTCCATCCTACTCTATATGCTTTCTCACTCTGTTTCCTCTCATCTTTTTCCAAGCATGTATTGGACAACTTACATGCAGAAAATAATATCTGTAAGACTTACCTTGATTTTTAAAATATTTATTCTCCTATCGATCAAAACACACCAAAAAATCCCAAAAAACAACCAACCAAACAAAAAACCAAGTTACAAAGCTGTGTGCAAACTGATAGAGAAATGGTAATGCAAATTTACCCATCTTTCACACTCAATAGCTGTTTCTAGTACTCTGTCTTTGTCCTTAGGATTTAATTAAATCTCTCACAGAAAACAGAATTTGCTAGTACTTGACCTTTGTTTTCAGAGCCCCGAAACACAAAAGGCATTTAGAATCAATGACAAGGCACAAAACACAACGCACTCCATTTAGCGCTCAGGGCAACACAATGCTCATCCTTCATATGGAGAGACCCGGGGTTAAAAAAGGATTAAAATTAAGCCACAGTATTCTTTTCTAGGTTGTCTCCTGAAGAATCACCACTGCTGCCTCAAGCTGATTATATGTTTTGCAGTCCATCAGCACATGATGCCCAATGCAACCCCTAATCTTTTTTTCACTACATAAACGATATCTCCACTCTTTATTTGCCTTCACTGGCTTCCTTCCTGTCGTAATTCCTCACTGCAAGCTCCTCACCCTCCACTTGAAGACCAAACACAAACTCCCGGCTCCCATTTCTGCTCCCACTTCCCCTTCCTCCCATCCGGGCCGCCTACAGCCAACTTTGTTCCAGCAGCCTTTCTGCTTTTGTTTCCCAGCTGCTCTCTCCTGCGTCTCTTCAGCTGCTCTTTATACCACTTACATCCCTTTCCTACATGGCTTTTTGCAGAGATTCCTCACACTTTCTCTTCCTTTTCTCTCACTGATTTCTTGCTGGATTTTTTTTTCTTCACTTTGGTGTTAATGGCAGAGAAATGGTGGATTTATGATAAATAGTGAGAAAAAATTCAGTTCTTGCAGAACTCATGGAAGCAAGTCTGAAAATTAACACTTAACTAAAACAAAAACTGGTAGAAAGCTAATTAAGGGAAAGCATGATGTTCAATGGCCTTGAACTACATAGAAAAAGGCCACTGAATGAGAAGCTACAGAGAATAATTTGCTTCTGTTCATGTTAACAGGGGATAGTAAGCCACACATTAATTATATTCCTCGAATTAGAAGGAGTTTTGAGAGTGAAACTCTCCTTAGCCCTCGCAGAGTGGCTCACAGTAGGAGAAAGGTGTGCTCTGCCTGTCACACCAGCCAGCCCAGCCCATAACATTTCTTTCTGTTGATCTCTTACTCATTTACCATCCCACAAGCTGCAAGAAAGCCAGTTCACAGCTTCTTTCCCATCCAGTGGCAGGCTACACCTCTGCCTGCTATTCATGCAGCTGGAAAAAGTTTGTCTGCTTCCCTGAGCTAAAAAGTGTCATTCTTGTATCTTTTAAAATATTGCCAGTCAGCACAGCTTACAGTCCCAAGGTTCACAGCCTGGCTTTTAGCTTAACTAGAACCTGGGCATGTTTTTGTTTGGGTTTTTCAGTTTTGTTTTGTTTTTTTTTTTAATGTGGGAGTAGAAGAAGCAACAAATACAAGCTAATTTATTTGAGGAAAATAATTAGAATAATTTAATAATAACAATAATTAAAATTATATTGTAACTCAAGTTATTGCCACAAGTATCCTGCAGAAGGACTACCAGGTTTGCTTTGGCATTTTAGACCCCCTCCCTCCCATAATATTGCTCACTGCAATTTATACTGCTGAGAGGCCTTCTACCTCCTGGGACACCTTCAGGGATACCTTCAGAGATACCTGGGTCTGGCCCATATGGTACAAATCACGTATTTTAAGCCATCTGTGGGAAAAGCAAAAGGTGTCCAAAACTTGTGAAAAAAAAGAAGACTGGGGAAGATGCATTGGCACTGGTCCCATTTCCATCTTCTTTGTTGGTTAAAATAGTTAAACACTGTTTTAACTAACTACTATTTTTTTTAAGTACAAATTATTCTGTCGGTCATTTCAACAAATTCCCATAATCTACACAAAATCTGAAGACTTTTAAAGGTCCCTTCCAACCCAAACACACACACACACACACACACACATATATATATATAGGAATTCACCTCTGCCTCTGCTGGGCCTCTCCAGCAGCTCTGTTGGCAGGAGCTGCTTCGAGGATGTGTGAATCACTAAGGTTTTTCCAGTTTCTACAGGCTGTTTTACCAGGTGCCAGGCAAGTTGCAAGGCTACAACCCCCAGCTGGAGGGACTCTCTCTTGCTCATGGTCCTCTGCCGGGCTCGGCACAAGCAGGGGCCTGATTCTGCAGACAGATGCAGGGGGGAAAGGCAGATGTTCTCCCGAAGGAAAAAAAACACATGAACTGAAGACACATCCTGTACCACAACCGCACATGCCTACAGAAAATGCTCCACATTACTCTGCTCCAGGACTTGCACTTCCTTTGATTTTCCTATGACCAGAAACAGCAAATAACAAATTGGGAATCAAATGCAATACCCACCCCTGAAACCCTCTGCATTTAACAGAAACCAGCTGGTTTTCTGCAGCACTTTTACAGTAATCTATTAAGCTATTTTCAGACTGCTTCAACCAAGAATAGCAGTGAATGTCAAGTCCTTCTATGCATGGCTGTACCCTTCCTTTCTCTGCGAGATACGTTTCCAGGCAAGTATTAGGCCTCGACAACTATATCAAACGTTCAGATCAGGAAATGTTGCGTCCAAGAGGTAGATAATTCCCCCCCCTGCTGTGGCCAGAAACAATATTCTACAACCCAGCTCTTCTGTTCCTTCCCATCACATATGCCAGGCACCACTGTTTTCCTTATTCTGTCTTTGTCCAGAGTTTTGACCTCTGATTGACTTTGAAGTTTACATATGAGGAAAAACAGTCAGGCAGCTGCTAAAACAAGCAGAGAGATCAAACGGTTCTGAAAGAATTAAAAACAAACAACTTTTATCTTTTTCTTTTGTGTTTACCAATACATTAACAGATCCAGATAGATGGAGAGATACTCAAATGCGCATACATATATATTTAAATGGTAATGTTAAAAATTACATTAAAGGATATTGTTTAGAAGGATAAGGAAATTAGGAAAATTAGGAAATACCAGATTAAGACTGCTATGCTAATTTCTTTCTGCTACTGGGTGTGATTATCCTGTATTGTACAGAATGAGGCATGCATCCTGTGGGAAAGTCTAAAATCTGACTGTGTCATGGAAGGGTTTGTAAGAAAACATATGCACATGGGGAGGGACAAAAAAAGATTGTCCAGAGTGTCTTAAATCTGCCACTTTCTAATGTATCAGGAATGGAACTGTAGCTTTAGTGGCACGATTTAATGACTGGAGCATGGGGAATTGGATGTTCTAGCTTGTTTTCAAGGGAGAAAAAAGCTAGCAGAGGGAAGTCCCCTGTGACATGCATAGAGAAACACAGACTCTTGACATTTATTGAGTCATTGCAGACATTTCATTAATTGGGTTTGGAGTATCAGGCATAAGTAGGAGTTACTTGGTCTGGAGCTGGAAGACCACTTAGTAGAAATCAAGTTTTGTTTCCTCTATCATACTAAACCTTTTTAAGCTTCATCTATATTAAATTGAGTCCAGAAATTTCATTCTGCTTTTGCTGTACAATTTCTTCTAATGCTTAATCTTCTATTACTGTTTCAGTGTCAGCAAGAACTTGGGTCTTTAAAACAGTGATGTTGCCCAATTACTATACCGGCAGACTGCCTTGACCTTTCCTAGAGAAACCAGCAAGAAAAAAGCAGTGGTGGTTCCCAACAGTTTCCATCTCAATGACTCTCACATAGAAATTCACAGAACACAGGAAAAATGTTGTCTCTGAGATGAATGACTTTGAATTTCAAAGGTCTGCTGAAAGTAATAAAGATGTTAAACTTTCCAAAATATGTCAAATTTTACAAATACCTAAAAAATATTTCTGCAGATACCATATAAGTATGAATAATAATCTAAACCAGAATGTTTTAATTTACAATGGAGTTCTATTTGGTTTGTGAGAAGTTTCCTTTTTTTTTTTTAATAAGATTATTGTGGCCTGTATAATATGAACTCTGTAGGGCTCTGTAACTTGTGGCAGAGGCAAACCAGTCTGTGCATTCTCCCACCTCTTGATATTGCTTGTACATGTAAGATAATTTCCATAGTCAGTTAGTTCAAATCTGCTTTCTTAAATGCTTAAAAAGCAATAAGTTATAGGGTGAAAAATTCTACCAAATCACAACTCCCTGTGTGTCATTTTCCCTTTCTGCCATAGATAAGCCATTGTCTCTTATATGGGCTACAAATAGTGTAAAAGGACCAGTTTGGATAAATGTAAATACACTTTCCTGTGGTTTGGGGTTTTTTTTCAATGCTGAATTTCACAGATTGTTAAGATAATTTTTGTAGAGCAAAATAGTAGTATAAACAGAGGTAAAATTGTCTTTTCAGTATTAGCTTCAGAGCTGAAGCAGTTTGTGTACAGTTATCTTTTCCATCTATCCCTTGGGCATAAAGGCAGTGAAAGAATTCCTAAAGAGGGGAAGGAAATTGCGTTGGTCAAGATCAAATTGCAAGCATGCATAATTTGATGTACTGATGACTGTCCACCAGATATCACAGCAGGAGACTTGCCAAGATGTTAATTGTCCCAAGGACTGGAGTTTGATGCTTAACAAACATCTCAGTTTCCTTGTGGAATGAAAGCTATGACAGCTGGAAAGACTCCTTTTCTTAGTTACATGCGCAGTAGTGAGTAGCATTGAGAGAAATCCTGATTTTAAATGAAAATGTCTTCTGCTTGCAAATAGCAGTTATTGGTAGGGTTACTAGAGAGAGAGGAAGTGTAACTTCATAGCTTCAGTATGTGGAGTCAGTATAAAACTCCAGGGTTGACTTTGTGGCTTCAAATCAACTCAGACATTAGGGGAGCATGTAATTTTGTGTAGCTCTTTCTGCTTTTGAAAATGTCAGGTTGTATCTTAGAGACAGGCCCACAGTGCAGTCCTTGTATAAAACAACTCAAACCTCTATTTCATAGTCTTTGCATAGAAGTCTGCAGGTTGCAAATCTGGCATACTGCAAGTTGGTAGATGTCATTTGTCACCTCTCATGTCCAGACATACGAACCTACAAACAAACAGGCTACTTTTTTTACTGTTTTTGAAGCAAAGGGGTCAGTCAACAGCCCATTAAAAAGACTTATGGTGAATAAAATATTTCTAAACACAGAAGACTCCCCTAATCTGACTTCTCTTAAGCAAGCCTGCTATTCATCACCCCAGTCCTGAGCAGTGTACATAATGAGAAGAAATACTTCTCCATTTAGGACAGAAATTTTTCTCACTTTGATGGCTAGGATTTCATCCCAGATATTAAGAAAACTCTGACTGCAGTAATTGTAGATCTGCTGGTTGTGCAGGGAGCATTAGCCTCATACCAGCCAAGTAATTGTTGTCCAACTGGAGAATGGTATGGCCTTTCCCTCTGATATTTCCCCTTACCACCAGATGGAGAAGAATCCTTCGACACAAATGTTACCACGTCTGATTTGTTGTAGTTGTTAATGTGGAAAATGTACACATGGGCTTGGATTCTGTTTTTGGCTGAAGCAGATTAAACTGCAGAGGGAATAACTGGAATTAACCAAGAGCTATCACACATATGCTGGATTACTGAAGCATGTAGGTGATCAGCATTTCCCATGTGCACCAGTAAAAATAAGCCAAGTCCTTTTTCTGCAATAATCCTAATTTAATCTCAATATTCTTCTGAAAAAGAAGTGGTAGTTATGTTTATCCACAGCATATATCCATGATTGTTTCAGTTTCCTCTCTGTGTAAAACTACACAGAAAAAATGATCCAGGGTGGAATACATTAATTACTTCATTTGCTGATGAAACTGGTATCTTTGTTATAGTATTCCTAGACAGAGTTGTTGGAAACAAATGTAAGGGCAAATATCAATAAATAATGTTGAGAAAAATAAGTATATTATTATATCAAATGAGAAGAATTACTGGACTGCAGTGACTGAAAGCTGAATCTTCATCAGAAATACATCCAGATACCTAAAAATAGTGTGTACGTCAAAGCTCCGTACGTCCATATTGATGATAAGAAATAACAGCCGTATTATGGCCATTCCATAATCACTACTGGTTCCTGAAATGCTTGTCTATCTGCAAGAGATGCTGTCCAGCAATCTCAGCTGATCAAACTGTTAAGCATTTTCTTCCAAAGCAAGAGAACTTGGCATCAGCCTGGAGATCAACCTGGGGTAGGCAGGATGAGTTGTGAGCTGGGTAGAGCAGCTGTTGATCCTGCTTTTGTTTCCACTGCTGCTTGCAAGGAGTTATTTACCCTGCTACACTTCATAGGCTGCTCCAAATTGTCATGAGGCTTTTCTTTCTTTCTGCAGCATTCAAGAGAGGCAGGTCTGTAAAGTGTCTTCTCTGACTGCTCTGAATCACATTAGCCTGCTCTTTTTTGTAAGCATACCCCATAGTGATAACAGAATTCAATCAGGCAGGCAGTGTTGCTGTGCCTGCTCTTCCCCATGTGCATGTACATTCCTGTGTTCACCACCTCTTGGGGAGCTCATACTAGGGAGCAGCTTTACCCCCAGCACCAGGGCAGCTCTTGGGGCTCTCCTGCTGCAGGTGCAGGGAGGAAAACCCTACTCACCTCCCTCTGGGGAATGCATAGCCTGTGAGAAACCTACACAGCAGGGAGGCCATCCTCTAAGAGAAAAATCCCCTTGGACAGTTTTGTTTCTAGCTGCCAGGGAAAATACTGACATTTATCTGTGGCACTGGTGCCAAGTTACATTTAGGCTTGCTCATGCTCAGGAACTTTTTGGCTTGGAGAGAGAAGAAAAATAGAGCAGTTAGGCCACAAGGCTCTTTGCTGCCTTTCATTTTGTCCCTCTGGGCTGCTGCCTTTTTCCTTACTCCACAGCAATTCATGTGGGAGGGGAAAGAAGTGACTGTGGCAGAAAGGCACAACAGAAACTGGAAGCAGAAACCTGCATATTAGGGCACGGTGACCAGCAAATCTGCCAGGAGCTGGTGATAACACCCAGGGCACAGTAACCTACACTTACAGCTAGGAAAATTACTTTATGTGCTTCCAGCTTTGCTGGCCTGTTTGTGCTCTTACACCTTCCTGGGAAGTTGCTGCTTGGTGTCAATGCTGCTGGGCACCTCAAAAGAGTTTCTCCATATGCTGAATACTTGCTTCTGGGAGGTTAAGAATTTTGGTTTGCCTAAATAGTTCATATTACTCAATAATAAATTAAATTAATTATTTATTTTATTATTATAATGTGCTATGTATTTTATGTAAATATATTTGCTTCTCTAACTCTGATTTGGACTGCCGGCTTTAGTTTCCCAGGAAGGAAGAAGCCTTGTTTTGGGAGAGTGCGTATCCACCCTCTGAGGAATCGCCAAAGGCTTGAAACCCAGGTTTCTCCTGCACTATACAAAGTAAGGAAAATGCCCTTGGTGATTATTACCTTGGGCAGAACTGAGAATGAGCAACAAAATCTGAGGAACACAGTCTGAAAAGGGGTGAATTTGTTTGATTTCCCATCCTGGTATCCTCTTTGCTCTCTCTTACAGAAAGATGTTGGCCTGGATCAGTTTCTGTTTTTCTAAAGGGAGCTTGCCCTGGGACACTGGGTTAGCTGAGAACAACTGCTGAGCAAGGACATTCCCCACTTCAGTTTGAGCAAAATACTGTTTACCCCATTCTCACTCATTTGCCTCTCCCATTTCCCTGTTTCTCACTGGAGGCGACAGCTGCCTGAGGCATGGGAGTAACAACAGATCCCTCAGCTGCAACAGCTGTCAGACCAGGAAGGGCACAACGAGCCCCACAGAGTGTACCCAGGACCCTTGGAAATCTGCTCTTTGCTACATGTTACCCTGTCCAAAGTCCCCTACACCCAGGGAGATGCCACTGCATGGTCTGACACTCTTCATGCCCATACACCACACTGATTAGGGCATTCTGGCATTTACTTCCAGGTGTCACTGCAGACCATGATTATGCACAGCTAGAGACGATCCTCTTCTTCCCACCACCCTGGCACTGCTCTGAGATACAGAGGATCTCTATGGATATGAAGAGGGGTGTCTCTAATTGTGGTTTCTGGTCCCTGGTTGTGCCAGGACAACTGTCATTCATGGGAAAGTACAAAGAAGAGGCTCAGCAACTAGACCTGTGGCTGCCTGAGCTCAGAAAGTCTCAGGGTCTCAACTATTGGCACTCAGACTTGGCTTCCTTTGTGTGTCTGGCCCCTTCCTGCTTGCCCACTGTCCTCTTCAGTTTTGCCAGTCTTCTTTGCAGGAGAGACCAGGAGGCTTGGGCCAACGAGTTCTGCTAATACTTGGTGACATAGATTGAGTGCTGGTTCATCAGGACTGGTTTCTGCATATCTGTAAGGTTACTTACTCATCACAGACACCACCACCCATGGTGAAAGCCCAGGTTCTCACAGTGGGCCATGAGCGAAAATACAGCTTGCCACTGCCTGGGCCAGATTTGTCAGTGGGACAACTGATGGCAACAAGAACAGGAAAGCTCAGGAGGGGGAGCCCAGCTAAACAGCCCTGGGCATGGCACATGTGTGAAGGTAACTCTGACCTGCCTGCACAAACCATCCTGGCTTCCCATACTTGCTTTTTTTTTGAGTCCTCCCACTCTTAAATCTGACTTACAAGATTTGCTGCACCTGTCTATGCCAGATACATAGTGTGCACACAGTGGATCCAACCCACATATCAGCAAACCTGCTATGCACTGGCAGCTGCTGTTGTGGCCTGCCTTTCCAATTGGGAGACAGATGCTTTTGTCTGTGCACTTGTGCCTTAACATGGCATTGGAGCCAATGTGCTGAGGGTTGTTTCTACAGCATGAAGAAATTTGTGGTGGAGCCACTTTTCCCTGGAGTTGGTTACAAGACAGTTTCCTCAGATGGTGCAGAAGCCAACCATCAGAAGGCAGAGCCTTTGTTTGTCCTTACCAGCTCCTGCCACACAGAGCTCAGCTAAAGAGGCTCTTAATTTCAGTTTTCCTCAGAGACACATTCTCTGGTTTCTCCCCAGACCACAGGATAGAATAATTTTTTGTTCCTTTGTTTCATAGATTCTCCCATCTTTTCTGGTTTTTCTTTCATATATTTCCAGCATGCACTGAATATTTGCCATAGTTGGTTATTCCCTCACACGTGTCTTGTATTCCCTCACACGTGTCTGCTTTGCTACAGGCATTGAATTGCTCCTGTGTTTGGGATAGAGATTGCTATTGTTTGTATGGTCTAGCTACATGGAGATCCCCCCTAGAACTATCTTAAATAAGGGATGACAATTAGTCAAATACAAAGCCATGTAAAGTGAAAAAAGGTAAGCTATTTGAAAACTAGGGGAATGAGAGGCTGGAAAGCAGTGCTGCAGAAAGGGACCTGCGGGTACTGATCCATGGCAAGTTGAATCTGAGTCAGCAGTGCCCTGGCAGCCAGGAGGGGCAGCTGTGTCCTGGAGGCATCAGGCACAGCATCACCAGCCCAGCAAGGGAGGGGACTGTCCTGCTCTGCTCTGCACTGGAGCAGCCTCACCTCGAGTGCTGGGGGCAGTTTTGGGTGCAATACAAGGAGTGTCTGAGATCACTTGGTTTGTTCAGCCTGGAGGAGACTGAGAGAAGACCTTACCACAGTCTTCAACATCCTCATGTGGGGAAGTGAAGGGGCCAGTACTGATCGGTTCTCTCTGGTGACCAGTGATAGGATCCAAGGGAATGGCATGCAGCTGTGCCAGGGGAGGTTCAGGTTGGATATTGGGAAAAGATTTTTCACCCAGAGGGTGGTTGAGCACTGGAACAGGCTCCTCAGGGAAGTGGTCACAGCACCAACACTGCTAGAACTTAAGAAACGTTTGGACAACACTCTAAGGCACATGGTGTGATTTCTTGGGCTTGCCCTGTGCAGAACCAGGAGTTGGACTTGATGATCCTTGTGGCTCCCTTCCAACTCAGCATATTCTATGATTATATGTTTCTAAATGTTCGCTCACAATTGTTCCAGACTGCTCACTCAAAAGAAACTTTTTGCTTTGATCCCCATGTTCTGCTTCACATACAGGGATGACAATCCTTCACTTCACTAGAATAGAAAGATGAAGAAATACATGTGAATCTCCCAAATATTATAATACTGAGAAGCATAGAAAAGCCTAGGAAGAAGCTGATGGTTTTTCCTCTGATAATTGGACTTGGGGCAGACAAACATTTGATGAAAAAAACTTCAGTTCTACCATGATTTTTTTCTTTCTTTTCCTGCCTAACATTCAGCCCATCTCCTGATACTGTGAGACATGGGGGAATGTGTAACCACATTACAGCAGAAGAGATCCCCTATTCACCAGGGAGAATCTACTGTGGGAGTAGATTTCCTCCAGTTTAAGTTCATGCTCTGCATGCATAAGCAGAGCAAACTTGGCAGGCTGAACGGTCTGTCCCTTGGGAATATTGACAGATGAATATAAACTCAAATAACTTGCTTCTTCATTCCAGTTGGGTTACTTGTGCTGTGCAACTAAGTACATCAGCATCTGGAGTCACTCTGAACAACAGGAGAAAACATTTTCTGGTGTTGAAACTAGAATTTTGTACAGCATTTATAACTTGCAAAAAGTCAGGACGCTAGCTGTGCTTTTTTTCCCACGATCCTGAAAAAACCAAACAAACCAAAACCAAGGTAGAACGGTCACCATTGCCAAGGCCTGGGGTTTCTTCTTTTGGTATAGCTAAAAGGCTGTTAGCCATTTTGCCTATGAGCATGCACAACTGAAAGATGTAAAACCAGCTCCTGAATTTTCCTTACCATTCTCCCCACCACCACCATCTTCACTATCCATCAACCTGCCTCATTGGTGAAAGCTGAAAACACAAAAATAAACATTAGTCAATGAGTTTGCACCCGGGGGTGGTAAACAAAACTGCTCTCCATGCCTGTGAGCTCTTGAAGGGAAACTCTGCTGTAGGAAAACAAATCTCATCACAGTAAGAACAGGTCTGCCTGGGGTAGGGTGTGTGTGCAGAGAATGATAAGAATATTTTCATTTTTCTGATTTCATAATTAGGGAATGATGAGGTACAAAATCTTTCCTAAATGTGTCCCTCCAGTTAGAAAATACATACTTGCCTTATCTTTGTTTTCATTGTAGCTAGAAGCAGAATTTGATGCTAATCTGATTCCTTACTCCTCTGTAGTTTGGGACATTTCAAATACATATTTTTTGTCCTGAGATTTTGTCTCAAACGGAGACAATTGAGACTTTGTCTTGGACTAAGAGAATCAAGACTTTGTCTACAATGCAAAAATATGGTGCATGCTAAACAAAACAAGTCTTTGTGTATCATTGTTATTAAAACATTGTAGCAGCGGGAAATAGCTAGACATGGATTTTCCTTAGCTAGTTAACTGCTACTATAGATCTATTAAAGTTCAACTCATTATACATTTAAATCCTATTAGAGTAGCTGAATGCTTTGACAAAGAAAGAAACAGCCTGTAAGACCGTTCCTTGCAAAATAGTAGTGCATATATTAAATCAGCATGTTCTCACCTTACCGTGTCCTTCATTCAGTCCACACTTCTCTGAACGTGACTTTCACTCCCGCACCCGGGCGTGACCTCCTCCCGCCTGCCCAGCGGAGCATCGCCAGCGAGCGGGCAGGAACCCCCCCGGCACTCTGGCCCCCTCAGGAGCTGTACGACAGGGTCAGGTCCATCCCTTCGGCATCGCTCACCAGAGCCGGGCTCAGTCCCAGTCTTTCAGGAGCTCCTTGGGAGTCGTTGGTCAGAAGAAACCCCGCACGGTTTAATGCCCGGGGCAGGGTCTGCTCTCTCGGTCAGTGCTCCCCCCGCCGCAGGGCTGTGGTCTGAAACAAAAGCAAGCTCTAGAAAAGCAGATCTCCCTTGCCACACATTCAGGGATGGATTTTTCTCCTCTTCTTCTGGTGCTGAAATCAGGGAGAGGACTAATTCCTCTGAAGATAATGGAGCAAACCAACTCAAGTCAAAGGAGAATCAGACTGTAGGTCTGATTCCTATTACTTCCTAGGTTGTTTTTTTTTTCTGCAAATATATATATCTTTGTATTAGCTGACTTCAAAGATCTTAAATCCATAATTGTATGTGCAGACTACTGATGCAGTGTGCTGCTGATGCATAAAACACACGTAGATACTACCCAAATACACTCAGGCTGGGCTTAAATTTAGCTTCAACCACACAAAAGATATCTTTATAACTAAGAATGATGGGAAGAAAGATCTCATTCCAGACCAGATGAACATCTCATTTTTTCATTAATCCTGGATTTGGCTGATCTGACTTAAATGTGTCCTAAGACATTTCTTAGTGCTTTGGAAATTACATCAACATACTTGGGTTGGAGATGCCAGAGTTAGAAAAAAAAGAGAGGGAATTCTATTTTTAAAATTCTGCTGTTCCTTTTAAAAATAGATCAGCAAAGCATAACTTTTCCTATAGCTGTAATTTTTCAGGCTAAGCAAACTCCAGTAATTTCAAAAGCAGTGGGAACAAGGGGTCACTTGGGGCCAGGCAGACAAAACATTTAACTCTTTGCTATTTTCCAGCACAAGTTTTTGTCATGTTATTATTGTTGAAAAGAGTCAGCTTATAAATGAAAAGTTAAGCTTTTCCTTGCAAGAAAACAGAAACTGAAAAAAGTTTGCAGCAATAGTGATTTCAGACCTGTATGAGAACATTAATGAGGGAAGAGAAATAAAAACAGGAGTTCAGCTGTGCATTTTCTCAGTACTTATCACTATAGCCAGACTAGAATTTGCTAAATGACATCTGTCGCTGACAGCTGCTGTCATCAGGAGACTGCCAGGAGCTACAAACACCTTTCAGCAGCAGGAGGCTATCAGCCATGGCAGTGTACAAGCTTTTCATGACATTGCCTTCAGTGGTGAGAGCTCCAAAGCCTTTCCCTAATAATATTGCTGCAAGTCTTCTTTAGAGGGGAAGAAAGCCATGTTACAGCAGCACGACCTGACTATCTTGAAAATTTAACATTAATAATACAGATCCTTTTTTCATGATTGTTTTGTATCAGACAGCTAGACTTCCATGACCTAGTCTTTTAGGTGATTTTTAGATGTTCCATTTTATACAAATATACAAATAACCCCTCAACAGTGAAAAACCCAAGCATGGGTAGATAGGCTGTCCTTGTCATTAAGGTGTGTTTAGCATAAGGATGGACTCCCCCCGCCCAAATTCGCACCTTTGAGCTCTGGCCATGTCACAGATAAAATCCCTAGGAGTAAAACTCCATCTTCACCTAACCTGCCAGCTGTAGCTCAAGTTTGCTGATTTCAACTGGAGCTCCACTCACATTTATATAGAAGTTATTTGCCATCCTCCTGGCAAGTCATAGGGTGAATGATTCTTTTCCCCAGTACTTTCCAAGTATGGGAACGGGGGTTAAAAAAATCTGTTGGTTTCCCAAGTGGCCTCCAACAGGGTAGTGATAGTTTGGCACTGGAAATGCTTGGCCTCTGTAGTTTGAGAACCAAACTGGGGAAGCTAGGATAGATATTTGGGCTTTGGAAACACCAGCTATCTTCTGTTTGTTTGTATCTACATTTGCACTGGGATAAACAGCTCTCAGCAGAAGAAAATGCAATTTGTCTAAGTATTTCAGCCAAAGAACAGCAATTATAAAAATAAGGCACTCCTTTCCCTACCTTCAAAGCATTTGCTAGTGTCAATAACTAGGACCTGAGACAAAGTCCTGAGGCTTAAATCTCTTCTAACTGACACTAAAGAGATTAATCTCTTCCAGCTTGACACTTAAGATTTACTATTATGCATCAGACATTGTGAAATGTTACAAGCACTTTCTAGTTAGAGCTTTATTTTGTCCCTTTGACTAAGGAATAGTCACACTGCAATGATGTCACACTGCAATGATGTTTTAGACTCCTTGAGAAATGAGCTGCTTCATGCTGTAACCACAGAGTGTGATCAGTGGATAGACAGAACACCAATCAATCTTTTGTCACAAGCCATCCATATATTTCAGTCGCACTCTCTGAAACATCTACAGCTCCTCACTTGTCAGGAATGGTGTTGCCTTAATAAATCACACAAAAAACCCTTAATGGTATTTTAACAGCACTGAGCATGCATTGTTTCTAGGAAAAAAACCCTCGAACCTCAAAAAACTTGGTGATCTAAAAGTGTATACCAGGAAGGACAACACTGTAGCTACAACTCACAGTGGCTTTTATATAAAAAAAGTCTGCCATATATAAGCGATTATAAAGAATAAATTTTAAGGGCCTAATCAAATAAAATTTCTTTCACAAAAGATAAATTTCTGGAGATTGAGAAGTGTAATATAAAGATTAATTGTTTGTTTTGTGTCTGTTACTGAAAAAGTTCTGCTAAAATAATAAAAAAATGCTTTCATAATTTTTTCTTCCTCTTAATTTTCAAGTTTTCTATATTTTCATTTTTGCATTTTCTCTCCAAAAAGCAGCTTAAATTTTGGACCAAAATTACACTTGCAAACAACCCAAACTGGTACGATGTAGTGGCTCAGTGCAGACTGCTGCGTTCAAAGACAGCAGATGGATCCTCTATGAAAACGCTTCCCTGAAAATCCACTCACCTCGGGCACAGGCTGTTTTGAATTTTATAACCTAAATAGTGCCAGACTGCCAGTCAGATGAGAAATATGCAAGGAAAAAAACTGAAGATATTTTAAGGAGCTGTAGTGTGGGGACACAGTAAATTTGGGTTTAGGACTTCAGTATCAGATCAGAAGTTGGCAGTTGCATACTGTAAAACATTTTGGAAAAAAACCCTCATGCTTTTAGCTGAATTCTATTTGAAACAATCTTAACTCTGTGCAGATGTCGCTTAGGCTTGTGTTGATACTATCAGGAGAAATGTCATCAGCCAGTCCTCAGCTTCTTATTTTGTCATCTGCAGGTTGGTGTTTCCAGTCAGTGTCCTTTAATTTCAGATCCAAGTCAAAATCTAATAATCTCTGTATTGCAGCCATTTCCATAATTTGCCATAGATATATTGCATGTTCTTTTGACCTCTTTTGCATCCACCCTTTTCCTCCCTCCTCATATGCTGAAGAAAGGGAAGAAACTCGGGATGATCTCAGGAACAGATATGGGTGTCTATCCATAAAGAGGCACACTATAAGTCATGTGCACTGTTTGTATTTCCCTAGCCCTGTCTGCCAAAATTCAGCCCGATCCCAGGTTGTCAGCATACATCATGATAAATTTTACCTCATGATGAAATTTACAATGCCATTTCTATGTGGCTATCACAGGATAGATACCAAAGAGAACTGGAGCACTGCAGGGACGGAGTTTTGAGGTGAAGAGAAAGGAACAGGTGACTTGATGCAATAGGGTGCTGCTGGTTCCCGAGGTGACCAGCTCATCCGAGGAAAGTGGGTACAATGGGATCTTGAGGGCAGACTTCAAACTGAAACTTTAAGCCTAAGTGCTCTCTTATCAGAAAATAGGAAAGGATTCAAGGATTTTGAGGGGACTGTCCTAGGGGCAGCAGCCAAAGAGTAGATGGGCCGTACCTTCTTTGTCCTTGGGTGTTGTTTACAGCAGAATGTCAAAATAAAATAAAAAAACAAAACCAAAAAACTTGCCTCTGGCACAAGTAAAGAAGCCACGATGAGAGCTCTCTTCTGCTTGCAATTTTTTTATTTGTTTGTTTTATTTCTTTTGCAGGGTGCTCCAGTTTTCTGGGCACATCTCCAGGGGCTGTGTGCTTTGCCAAGCGGCTGCTTCACATTCTCAGGCAGGCAACATCCTGGTTCCACCCTATCCTTAATACGGGGAGTGCTCACACACCCTCATCTACAGTCAAGAACACTTTATTTCAGATAGATGTCTGGTGAAGAGAAATTAGACTAAATCTGCATTTCTCCCATGAACTGGCCTTATTTAGTGTACTGGCACCTATAAATATGGGCTGTAGCTTGACACAGCAGTGTTGGAGAGATCCCAGAAGAAAAGATACTCCCCGAGATGTGCACAGGCTCTTTCCACAGTCTGGTTCACAATGTTTCCTCAGGCATCATTTGCTGTGGGTTCATTGTGGCATGGTTTGACTTGAGTGACAAGGGACTTCAGCTGATTAGAAGCTACATGGATGACTGTCACATTCTCCAGCAGGGCAGAAGTTTCACCCGTGGACCATCGCCCACAGACATTTACTGTCTCCAGGGCTGGCCCAGACAGGGAAGGAAAAAAACAGAGATGCAGTTTCTAAAGCGAAAGGAAAATACCTATTTTTGTAATAGAGGAGAACTGCTTAAATTTTACAATACTGCCTCGGAACAGAGATCTATAATTCAAAGGAAAGACGATAAATCCACACGTGTAAAAGCCGGGGAGCCGGAGAAGGCAGCTGGGGCGGCAAGGGGAGGGCTCGGCCCAGCAAGCGCGCAATCCCATTCCCAGAGCAGAGCTCTGTTCCTGAGCAGCCATGGGCTGCAGCCCGCTCGCTCCCGCAGCTCCCGCTTCCAAGGAGAAGAGAGAACAACCAGCTTGGTCAGGGGAGCGAAACTTACTGCGGTGTGTGCCACGGAGCCCTGACTGCCCGTCCTGGGCAGGCCGCGCCGGGCGGCGGCGGGCCCGGCCCGGCTCCCCGCGCTCTCTGGGCCGCTGGGCGGCGCTGCGGTAGCGCGGGCCCGGCCCCGCGCCCTGAGAGGACTGGCTTGCTCGGGAGGCGCTGCGCCTGTGGGAAGCTGTGAAAATTATATCTATATATATAGTATTAAAAAAAAAAAAAGGAAAAGAAAGGAAATTAAAAAGGTGATTTTAAAAATTGGTTTAGGCGCAGAGGGAAGGTTCCGTGGGACGATGACGTCCGCGGACGTCAGCGGCGCTACTTGCGTACGGCAGCGAGCCTCAGTGGCCCTGTCCCTTTTTCCCTCGGGAGCCCGGGCCAGTGCCGATGCATCCATCCCCCGGCTCCCGAGGGTACTGAAGCACGTTCTCGTGTGTCTCCCACACCGAGGCAGTGCCGGTGCTGGAGGGTTTGTCGGGATTTCCACGGAAGGACAGAGTGACAGGCGGCACGCAGCCAGGAGGGGCGGCTGCCGTGTAGCACCACGGAAGGGCAAGGACGCTGCAGAGATGAAGAGCAGCATAAATACAGATAATAAACATTCAGAAGAAGGTTTCTCTAAATGATGGTAACAAAGGGATTTAAATATTGTATTAATTGCTATATGGGGACAGTATATAAGCGGTAGCAGTGACGTAGGGAGGGGTGAAGCTTCAAGCAACATAACTGTGCTCCAGTAGGAAACACTTCGAAGGGATTTGTTAAGACTCTGCCTCAATTTTTACTCAAGTTTGCCCAGGATTTTTGCCTATGCACCATATAAACCAAATAAAGATTTGTAATTGACCTCTTTTGGGAATTTCAATGACTACTTCAGTTCTGCATCTGGGAGTAAAAGCAAGTGGAGTCACTGCTGTGGAGGAAGAATGGGTATGTCAAAATGCTCAGAGCAACATACCAGACATTCTAACGTTAGAAAATGTGTCAGCACCCCAGAAGTTCCTACAAGCTGGCAGAAGCTTGTCATTAAAACTCACTTTCAGAAGACCTGGAAATCCAGGGGATCTCCACGGGGTCAAGAAAAAGTTCATAATGAAACAGTATTTGAAAGATACACAGAACAACCCAGGCAATTCAGGCAGTGAACTTCTGTCCAGCCCTGACATTGCCTGGATTCTCCTGGCTCTGGGCCTGATGGAAGTCCATAGCCTGAAATGTGTGCTGCCCAAGACGACTGTGTTAGTAAATACCAAGATAAAAGAAAATATACTATTTATACTAAGTAATGTGGATTTACAAAAACCAGATTTTGCTGAGATAATCTGGTACCTTTCTCAGAAGGGCAAGACATTTTCATATAAAGCTGCTAGGTGCATGAGGCTTCAGTTTTGTGCAGCTCTTTGATGGAGAGGTTGTAGTATATCAGTATATCAGTTCACAGTCCAGTAGTTAACTCTATCTTAATGTTAAACAATCATTGTTCATATCATTCATTGTTCAGGGGTATTAACTAGTGAAGCTCCACCTAGATTGTCTCCTGGCTATTTTCCATTTTGATCTGTGGTACAGAAAAAACCCCATAAACTCACCCTATGGCAACAGACCAGAGGAACAGAAACAAAAATAGGCCACTGATGTAATCAGATGGTAAACAAAAAGCAAGCATATAATATACTACCCTATTACAGGTAAACATGAATCTATATAGCTAAGAACAGAGAATGAAGGCCACAAAATTAAGATGGGAAGCTATGCTTTGAAGCAGTGGCTCTGGAAAAGACTCACGAAGGAGGGACACAGCAACTGAGCAGAAACTCCCCCTGAAAGAGGACCTAGAGGGATAAGGAAACTTTTAGATGTACAGGCAAGTGAGTTCTTGAGTTGGGCTAAGGAAGATTTTGAAATTTGTTAGTAATCTTGAAATTATGTGGAAATATTGAGTCTAGTTCTCCTATGTTTGGGTCTGGGAGGATGTTAGTGGGGGGAGAGGTCAGTGTCATTTTGCTATGTTAGACCCAAAACACACATTAAGGAGCTCCTAATGGTCCAGGGACTTCTCTTATAGACAAGAAAATGGTGTAATGCAGCAAGCAGAATGCTGACATTTGTGAAAGTAGAGCTTTTTATACCTGAAAGATTGATTTCTGGTTGTTATCAAGAATAACTTTCCTGGAACTGAAACCATTCAATACAACTAAATTTTTCTCCTAGATGGAAGTAAATACCTTTGAGGTCAAACTTTCCAGCTTCTACCTGTGACTGGGAACAAAATTATGTCCCATAGGATAGTTATCTTTCCTGAAATAGGAAAACCTTCTGCGCTTCTGAGGATAAATGTAAGACTATTTATTTTACTGGACTTCTGAAAATAGCAAATGAAGTCACAGAATCATAGAATCATTAAGGTTGGGAAAGACCACTAAGATAATTTAGTAAAACCATCAACCCAGCACTTTCAAATCTCCCTTCATTATTTTTGCAAGGGTTTCCTCAACCTCAAGCACCCTTTCCTCTGCCCTCATATTTTGCTCTTGGATTGTTTTTGTGCAGAGCAGCCAATGTCAACACTTGCCTGTGTCCCCATGTGAGCATTTATGTATTTGCAAGTTGCCTGCACCTTAACACTTCACCACTGTGTTATTTCTTTTCATTTTAGTGACAGCAGCACAGTGTATGCTAGGAGGCTGAAAGTGCCTAAAAGTGTCCTTTCTTTTTCACTGAGTCACTCTGCAGTTGCTTACTGACGATGAAAAAAGGCACAACTGGGGAGCACCTGCTCCCACCCCCTGCTCAGGACAGGGCTGATTTAACACATGCTACTCTGTGTCTTTTCCAGTCACTTGTAAATATGCCAAGGTATGAGATTCCTCAGTACCTCCAGGCAACCAGTGCTTGAAGGGGCTTCTCCCGCCCCCCCCCCCCCCCCCCATGTTGTGATGGAATTTCCATTCTTGTTCCCTGATAGGCAAGTAAGTGTCAACTGGTGTTTACAGGGAAGGCAGTATGCTTGATGGTGATGCGATGAAGGACAAACGCAGGGAGGTGGCATTTACATTCTTCAGCTTGCTCTTGGTCTTACTGGTTGCTCCGCAACTCATCTCAGTGAAACCAGATAAGATTTGAGTAGCCACGTTGTTCTCCCAGTCAGCGGGCAGTTAAACCACCAGGTAGTTGACCAAAGTCTTTGATGAAGTCAGAGCAGCTTCTGTTTCGACCAGGACTTTAATGAGCATTGTGTTTAGCTGCCTCCATTTCATGTCCACCTTCTCATGCCAATTTTAGTGATTTCTGGTTCCCTCCTTAGTTGCATCTCTTGAAAGATTTTATAAACTGTTCCCAGTATCTGTCTGTTTTCAGCTCTGACTTGCTGGCAGCACTGGACTTCTTCCTTGACTCTTCACCTCACAAGTGATGTGCTTTTTATCCTACCCTCAGCTTTATTTGGAACTGAAAAGTTCAAAGTCTTGTGATTTTCAAGTTTACGTTTGCACACTGTTCACGTTCCTGATGATTACAGCAGATGTAGACAGCACCCAAGCACCAAGAGCAGTCTCTGGCAACGCTAAAAGCTGCCACCACAGCTGGAGCCACTATCTGTAAGACATCACACAGCTCATTTGGTACTTTAGGAAAAGTGTTACTCTCAGGCAGTCTCTTGAGGAGGTTCCTGCTGAGAGAGACAACAGCATGCCTTATTTTAATTTGGGGGTGTCAAAACCCAAGAAAATCTTTGGAATTTCAACTACAAAACATTATGTAAAACTGAACTTACTTATGAGGAAAAACCTTCCTCATAGGCTAGGGAAAATAGAACAACAAACAAACAAAACCCAAAACCAAACAAGACAAAAACAAAAGCCCAATCAACTAACCAACCAAAAAGCAAAGGAGGGCAGGAATACCATATAAATTCATGGAGTGCTAAATGTCATGAGTGAACATACTAAGATACTTAAATGACTTTTTGTTAATTCAGATGAACAAAACCTCTTTTTAAATAAACTGGAAAAGACAGAGGAATTTGTTTTGCGTAACCTGGATCTGCCCTTTCTCTGGAGCTATTGGAACACAGGCCATTCTATACAATAAACATATAATAAGGGAAATGAATAGAGATTAACCCACAGCATTAATAAGTTCATGTTTTGTAGCCCTCAGGATTTTCTTGCTCTTTTTGGCTAACTGGACAGCAGCTTTATCTGGAACTGTTTCTAACCAGCAGAGCAAGTGGGCAGGTTTCCTTCCCTGGAAACAGCAATGACAATCCTGTCTGTTTCACTGTCAGGAGGTACCAAGAAACTGGTTAAAAAAAGCAATATGGAAATAAAACATGACCTGAAACTACACATTGCAGTCATGAAGATCCAAGTATGTCTGAGCTGGGACTGGGGGCCATAGATTGGTTGTTGTGGACTCCAGGACAAAGCCATGCAGGGAGTTAGTGCAGCAGCCTTCCCTGCTGGCCAACCCATATATCCCAGATTGTTTTCAAAATGCTAGCAGGGGCTCTCAATCAATTCTCTTTCACTGCTGTCACAAGAAGACCCACAGAGATCCAAATCTCTTCAGCAAGTTGTTAGCAAAGGTAATAAACTCACTATGCATTTTTTAGTACCATGTGCTTGAGAGATGATAATACAGTAAAAGACAGAAAATTACACTAATTTGATGAAACAGCTGATTTCCCTGAGACACAGACAAATCTAACTCAGTATTAAATCCAGTAGTTTTGTGAGACATTAGCCTAAATTAATCTCCCATGAAAGTTACACACAAAGAGAAAAAACAGAAGATGGGTAGTTGCGCAAAAGTATTTGTAATTAATACATTATAACTCACAAATTTATTTTTGCAATGAGATTTGTGGGCATATAGATACTTGTTTTTAGATATTTAACTTGATTTGTTTTCTTTTTCGCTTTTGTTGGAGAAACAGGAGAAACAGCTGGGAGATGAGTGACTAAAGTGTTCTGTGTCTGCACACCTGCAGAGTGCAGGTTGAGACACCTCAATGCCAAGACCCTGGAAGCTGCCCAAGAGAGGGATGGTAGGTGTCTGACATGTTTCTGAAGCTCTGTGGGAAACCTTCGCTGTGGAAAACCCAGCTGCTGGCAGGTCACACCCCATGGCACACACCTATTTTTCTTCCTGTGCTTCAAGAGAGATTGAATTGAGCCAAGATGTCTCTGCATTCACATATCCCTGTAAATTTTTCTGGAGAAGATGAAGATTTTATAAATATGGGAATAGATATCTTTGTCAGCTTAGATGTTTGCCTCCACAAGACTAAGACAGCATTTGAACCAGTTATGATGCAGTGGATGCTGGACTGAGTTCCCTTACTGGGAAGGGAGTCTGGTCTACCATGATGTATGTGGAGCCAGGAGGAAAACTGGGGGAAGAGTGAATTACTGTTACTTCTGGCAGCTACACAAACCCAGGAACTTTACCACAGGCTGCTTTAAGTAGGAATTTTTTCTGGTAAAGGGAACAGTGACAAACCCATGAATAGTTAGGGCTTGTGCAGTCTTATCTACCTCACCTTAAAAGTATTTTCCATTTGTAAGAACCCCAAAAGCTCAAATACATCTGTGACTTTCTGACAAAAACAAAACAAAGTCACAAACCAAAATGAAGATTTGATACCCGAGATAAAGGATAACTCTGCATAGATTATAGGTAGTGCAAAACACTAAAAATTCCTTGCACTACAAATATTACACTTAGATCATGGGTGACATTCCACTAAAGACATGGGTGCTGTAATTGTGAGATGAGTGTTTTTCACCTCTAAAATTACCAATTTCCATGTTTTGACTCCAGTATGGATTCAGGGCCATTTTCTCTGCTATTGTTAACATACTTGTAGTTCATAAGCAGCACCTCTTATGCAATGCAAATATCTGTTTAAGAAAAGGGCAGCAAAAATAAAGTAGCAAAGGAACTAATTGCCATTTCCCAGATGGATTCAGAATAAATATCCCAACAAATGTCACCCAACACTAATGAGGCCAAATTAAATGGAGCTCTGAGCAACATGGTCTAGTGGAAATTGTCCCTGCCAATGGCAGGGTGTTGGAACTAGATTTTCTTTAATGTCCCTTCCAACCCAAACTATTATTCTATGATTCTTTACCAACTTTTATGAGAGTCACTTCTCTTAGTGATCACAACTACAGGAAACTTTGCAAATTTGAAATTAAAAAAACTAACCATTGAGCTTTACTCTTCAAACCATGTCAGTGCCATGAAAAACCCCCCACCTCTGTAAGCTCTAAATGTAAATGCTTATATGAAACTGCAACTTATCTTTATGCTGTATATGACTAATTAGCCAGGGGACTCACAGCAAGCCTGTGAGTGGTTCTGTTGTGCAAGTCAAATGGTGAACAACAGGGAGAAATTTCTTATATCCCTGTGTTAAATGATCAGGTGATCCCAAGGAGACAGTCTGCATTCCCCCAGTATTGGTGATATGTAGGTACATAGACTAACCTAGGTCTCTAAACTCGCTCAAAAGTCAATGAGAACACAAGAAAAGGGATTGCCTTTTGAAGGTGTTCATTTAAGAATGGAATGAAACTGCCAAGTCATTTTCACTGTCTATAAATAAAGATAGATTAGATCTCAAGTTTTATACCTCTAAAAGTTAGGCAAGACTGCCTCCTCTGTAAGTAAGCCCTATTTAAAAGGATTATTTCACTCTAGGCTATAAAATAATTTTATTTGGTGGATGTGTTTGGCAATGGAGATGTGTCAATTAGGAGTAACGGATCTAAGTTTCAGTAGTGTCTCTGAAGGAGCAACCCATGGTGAAAAATCCAGAGCAGACTGGATATTTTATAGAATAGCTAGTGTTATGCATACCTTTTCCATTTTGTTGAGATTGCTTTTCATATGGTCTTGCACTTTGAAAACATTTAAACAATAGGTAGTATTACTTTTTATTACATACAATTAGCTAAGTAGCCTTGGCAAAATTATTTTTTTTAATAGTATTTCCTGATGAAGAAAAGGCTAATCTATATCTAGATATTCCAAGGGGGAAAACAAGTCTTTGATCTATGGGCCTCATGAGTATACTAACTATGCATTCAAAGATACATGGAAATTCTTTATAATGTAGTTAAAGTGAACAAATCCAACTAACAATCAGAAAACACTTCTTGAATAATTTCAAGCAGTCACCATGCTTTTAATTTCCCTTTAAAAATACTATTTTGTTATATAGTAAAAAATCTTTCTGTATCTTCTCACTGAAAGAGGTCAAAATGGATTGTGCTAATCACATAGTGTATAAAAACCAGGCTTGATCAAAAACCTGAATTCACAGTGTGATTCATTTTACTCAGCTACATTCTAAAGTAATGCACAGATTAGGTAACAAAAATGATTCCTTAATCAATAGCAAATAAAAATGATTCACTGAATGATCAGTGAATTCTGAAAATGAAATATGACATCAAAATTTGTATTAAAAAAACCCATAAAAACTATGTAGACAGTCAGCTTTGACAAGTGCTCACTTACAGAGTTTTCCATAACTGAGAACATACTTTTTTGCAATATCGTGGTAGTACCAAAAAGGGGTAGTCCTTTTTCACTACCTTATCTGAAACAAACATATTTAGAAAATTATGAAGAGACACGCTGTCTCATGTAGTTCATTCACTGTGTCTCATGTAGTTCATTTTCCCTTTAGCTGGCATCCGGGCTGCTGTTAAGGACAGGGTTCCCAGCAAAGGAAACGGCATCCTGCCGTGCCTTTCATGATGGATGCTGTACAGTTACCAATCGGTAAACCAGAGCTGACACTACTAAATATTTTATAGAAGCTTCTAAAAAATGGAAACTGTTATAGTTTCTAGAATCAGTGTGACTGAGATCTAAGTGATTAACTCCAGGGCTTTTCCACAACTATCCTTTTCCTTTTGTGAAGTGATCATCTCATTAACAGTGGTCATTCTAAATGACCTAAAACTCTATTAAAATAAAAGAAAAAAAAAATAGAAGGTATATGCCTGCCACTGACTATGTAATACTGCTGAATTTCCAGAAAAGCCTGATGATGAGTTGCTCAATTTCTATGGAGTGAGTAATGGAAAGATAAAGCAAATATGTCCTTACTAGTTGTAAGAAATACTCTTGTCTCCTTTATCTTGCTGTGCACTATCAATTTTTTTGGTAGGAGGTGTGCTAAATATTCATGCTAAAAACATGAATGCCAAAATATGGATTTTAAAAACATTACCATGAAATAACAGTGATAAGGAAGCCTAGATGTGATGACTTGGAGTTACAGCAGTGTCTGAGCATCAGATCTGAATTCAGTTCAGCTCTGCCCTCAGACTGTCTGCATTAAAGACATCTAATTTTATATACTTTCACACCCATCTCTATCTCATGCTTTCTGTTTCATCCTATCCACCTATTTCACCCATTTAGAATAAATGTTTTTGGGGCAATAGTTCATTTCACAGATGCCTTGATGTTAAAGAGACCAAATTGTATTGGTCCTAATCCTAATTACAATATTACAACTAGGGAAAGGATAATTCACATCAAAATAATAAAGGGGTAAAGTATAATGAACCTTAAAAGGTCATTGGTGATTCATATAGAAGGATAGAAGTTATTTAGAAGGTTTAAACCAGAATTATCCATCAGGATGGTGGGATTCTCTTTAGCCCCAAAAAAGAAATCAAAGCAAAGTCTGCAATCGGATTTTAGTGACAATACCAGGTCTGTGGAATTCCAACACTTCATTCAGGCAAAATTTAATACCAAAAGTTTCATAGGCTGGATCAACTAAAACATTTTTACTAAAACAGGATAGAAATTACTGGGTTTAGAATGTATGAAATCAATAGTTCACAAATAATAAGAAATTAAAGCAGAGAGTTCTCTTGTGTGACTATTTGTTTATTTCTTTGTGCTTTTTGAAACCTAATACCTGAGGCTGGATACATCAGATTATCAGTGAATATTTAGATGTAACGGGCATGACAACAATAAACACAAGCTGCAGTTCAGAGAATGATCTAAGATGAACTTGAAACTTTTGCTTGTAGGATTGAGAAAAAAGGTTGAAATCTGTTTGAAGTTTGCCTTTTTGGCTTGGAAGAGGGAAATGGACTTCCAGAGCACTATATCATAAAGGACCTTATTCCTATTGCTCTCAAACCCAGCGAATATGAAGAAAGTGAAGAGACTTATACTTATGTGCAGAGTGAAATGCAATACACAACAAAGGCTCAGGTCGGAATGATACCTATCAACTTCTGTAGTTCCACTGGGCAGTGGCCCGTCAATCTTTGCACAAAGTGTAGTATCTCACAGTATTCTTACGCAGTAGTCCTTTACAACACAACAAAGGTGATTGTATCTTGCCTTGTGAGTATGAAAATGACCATACTCCAGCCTGTGATAGACAATTTCTTCTATGTTGCCTAGTCAGCAATCAGAAAATGCCATTTGTTAGACAAGGTGCTTTTTTTATGATGCCTCTTTACCTCAGTATTAATTGACCTTGATTCCCAAAGTGAGTCTCTAATTGCTGTGTGACTGCATATCTGCTGTCAATAATTCCAAATGATTGACTTCAATTTCTCACTGCTTGAAGTTGTGCTTTCTTTTTCCCTCAAATGTCCTTTTGTTCTTGATGTCATCATGTTGCTCCAACTGTGTGGTCTCTCCTTTATTTCACTCCAGCAGCTGCTTTGGCATTCTGCTTCTTCTGTTTCAGATACATGAGTGGCTCTGCACATTTGTGTTGTGAATATCATGGCTTCAAATCCTGAAAGACTTTTATGTCCCAAAACGATCTCTTTGCAGATTTTATCCTGCCATCTGATGTGCAATATGGCCCACAGATGGTACAGATGAAACCACCCTACAAGCTGTAAATGTTGATAGTCAAAATAAGAAGTTAGAAGAAAACATATAATTAACGTCTCTTCAAAAAAGCAAAACAAAAATAAGTCCAAATAGGAAAAGAGTTACTGCATTAAAGCTACCAGAATAATTCTCACTCATTCAGTACATATCTCTAATTAAATTCAAACACAAATTTCGAGGGAATATAGACTGCAATTACTAGGATCAATTTAGATATAATTAAGTAACCTGAGTTAGAGTTATCACAAGCTGTAGCACAGTATTATACAGGCACCTTGATATGCTTTCAAATCTCTCACAAACCTTTAATAACAATAATAGTTACTATCTAAATGTGTCCAGAGCCACATGGCAGCACTATCTCAAAAGGACTGACACTGACATTACTTAATTCCATTATATTCGTGTGTAATATCAATAGCAGAGTTGACATACACAGCATAAAAATGTACCACTTAGAACTGGCAAAGTGACAAAAGTGTGATCCTGAAGCCTGACCTGCTTTGGTAAACTCTCTTAAACTCTGATTCAACTAAATTTTTAGCTACGTGTTGTTAAGGGTCATATTATTAGCAACTTTATAAATGCAGAGATACCAAGATGTTAGGCTAATGGAGGTAGCATGTCTTCAGGTAATCCATGGCAGAAGCCCAGCTCTAAGCAATTCAAGCATATGAATAGCTCTCTCAAAGACAATTGATGTAGCTATTCACATAAAATTTGCATGAAATCAGAATCAAAGTAGTCAGTGAACAACCCAGTTGCAAAGCTTTATTTGGGAGGTGCCTTGGTTTTGAACATTAAATGAATCTAGTTTTTTTCTGCCTTGGCTATAGCCATGAGTTCCAGAACTTCCTTTCATTTATTCTCCTGCCACAGTTGTTCTCATTTCTGGACCAAGCAGCATTTTTGCAGTGCCACGCTGTTGCTGTGCCACCTCTACTTTCTCCAATGGGTATGGACAGATTTTTCCCTCCCACTTTTTGATGGGAAGGATGCTGGAACTTAATGTTTTAACCAGCAAGTACAAAAGAAAAGGATGTGAGAAAAGTACTGGACTTCTTTTTCTCTATGTCACACTGCAGCAGGTTCCTGTCAAAGAAAATGAACAAACACTACCACTTTTTTGTCACTGTACACTTTTTTCTCAGGTGTTGAAGCAGAAAGATAAAACACTTTTATCATAGCATGGGATTGAGCCTTATGGTCCCAAGAGATGAGAAAGACTTTTTGAAAAGCTCTCAAGAAATATGTCCTGCAAAAAGCAAAAAGGGGCATGTTCATACACTTGCTTAATCAATCCAAGGCAGAAGGAAGGAAATGCAAAATAATTTTTCCCCAGTTCAATGGATATTTATCCTCAGAGCACCTGGCTATATTTCTAGTCTCTTTTCCATGCTCCTGCTATGTCTGACCTTCATCTTTATACACACCAAGAATCCAAACCCGCTTCTTTCCCACCCACTTGGACACAGTTCACAGATCTAATTAAATGTTCCAGATCCTTCTGTTTCCAATCTCTCCAACACAATCAGACCCCCTCATCTTTACCCACCTCAATTAAATATCAGACACAGCATCAGTTCAATTTAATATCAGACACAAATATACGCAGAGCGCCCTCCTCCTGTTCGCCTCCAACAGCCTCCTAGCATGCTAAATCCCTTCAGCTTCTTTCTACTTCAGCACCCCGGACCAGCTCCATTGCTAACTAAACCCAAACACAACCTCCCGCCCAAATTTCAGCTCCGCCCACAGTGCACTGCAGGGCCGTCTCTCACAGGGCAGATGGCACTCCCAGTGCCATCTTCTGCCCTACCGGCCACTGAGCCACGCTGAATATCCGACAGGGTTTTGACATTTCCTAGCTTGGCTCCTGTCAGTGCCCCTTCCCTCACAGACTGGAAGCTGGAAGCAGCCCAGTTCGCTCTGTCCTCACCGAGTCTCTGCCGCTCCGTCCCGAGCCTCACCTGCCTCCTCCCCTAACTCATGCCCACACTAGCTCCCGTTCCATCACCTCAGTCCCTGACACGACGCTGGCATCCCCTTCCCAGCCCCGCCGCCCTGGGGCACGGCCGGGGACGCTGCCGCCGGACACCCCCGCACCTGAGCGCGGTATTCCCGCGGGCACCGCTCGCTCCCCGCGCCTGCCGCCCCCCGACCCCTCCTCTGGCTGACAGAGCAGGAGGGGCGGCACCTGCGGGTCCGCCCCATTCTCCTCCCCTCGCCTCCCCTCCCCTCCTCTCGCCGAGAGAGAGAGAGCGAGAGAGACCGAGACCCGGAGGGAGGGAGAGAGAGAGACGGTGGCACCGAGGGCGCCGGGAGGGACTGCCTGAGCGCAGTGCTCGGCGTGAGCGGAGGGAGGGGGAGATTAAAAAGCCCAAACCAAACCCCCAAAATTTCAAATATTTAAATTTAAACAAAAAAGTGAGGGAGGTGTAGAAGGAGAGTGCTTCAACTTTTTCTCTCTCTGCCCAGCAAGGTAAGGGAGCGGCACGAGGCTTTGCTTCGCTTTCTCGCCGGTTTCTGGGAGGGCACAAAGGTAGCGGGATGGGGCGGCGGCGGCATCTCCGCTGGCGGAGTCGCGCTCGGCGCTGTCATCCCGCGGAGAGCAGCCCCGGGGGCGGCGGCGGTGGGCTGCGGGCTGCCAGCGGCGCGGCGGCAGCACCCGTGTCACCCGCGGGCTGCGGGCGCCCGCCCCTGGGTGGGCTCCAGCCCTTTGTTACCGGCGTCTTGCATCGGGGCGGGGGGAATAACCCGAGCGCATGGGGCCGGTCGGGGGTGGGAGCAGCTCGGCCGCGGGGCTGCGGTAGCAAAGCAGCCGCTGTGGCCGAGCGGGCGGCGGGCAGCCGAGCCTCGGGACGAGGCGGGCGCGGGGGGTGCAGGTGGCTCGGCCGGGGAGCGGGCGGGCGGCGAGTGCGCCCCCGCCCCGCGGTGCCAGGCAGGCGGCCGCCGGCAGAGGGGCTCGGCCGCCTCGCCCTCCGCGGCCGCGGGAGGTGCGCCCGGGGCGGGGAGCGCCGGCCGTGGGTGGCCCGCGGGACGGGCGGGTTCGGGGGCGCTTCTGGACATGTGCAGGCTGCGTTTGAGGAGGGAGGGGAGGATAGGCGCCGGCCCCCCTCGTGGGTGAGGGGCTGTCGCTGTGGCGGGGGCACGGCCGTGTCCCCGGGAGACGCGGCGGCCCCGACGCGCGGTGGCGGCCCGTGCCACCGGCGGCCCGTCCGTGATGCTTCCACCGCGGGGGCAGCTGACCGACACGGCTCCTTTGCTGTTGGGAAGTACGGGTAGAACGGGGGAAAAGCGGCTGGGATGAAGCCGGCGGCGGCTCCCCGCGGCAGCTGACAGATGTATCCGGGGGCCTTTAGGTACCGCCGGGTCCGGCCCTTCTCTCCCGGCGCTCCCCGAAACCTCCGAAAGATGAAAACTTTGTGTTCACCATAGGATTTCGACCTGCTTAGCGGGTGGGCCAAGTGTTGCTGTTTGTTTAGGCCCCAAGCCTGCAAATATTTATCCGTATTCTGAAATTTAGGAATTATCAATAGTTAGATGTGTTTGAAGTGCGGGAGACTCTTTCAGTTACCCCGTGGAAAAATATTTCCCCTGTCTGCTGCTTGTCAGCGTGTTTGCTTTGAATCCGCTCAAGATAGGACCTTTTTTTACATTATTCCATTTGCCTTTCTTTGAATTGGTGCCTCTTTAGACTTTTCCACTGAATGATACTTTAAGTATTATTGAAATAATACTTCATATTCTTCATACTTCGTTGATACCTTGTTACTGAGAGCTTTTTAAAAGATGGAAATAAAAAGGCTGCTGAGAAGAAAGTGTTGTGTCTTATTGCCTGACTAGGAATTACTGAAGCTTTATTTTATTTAATATATTTTTACAGTTGTTACTCTTGTTTAAGAGGTGAAGCAAATAGGTGCATAGTTCAGTTCCAGGTACAGTTATATATGTGGCTTCTGAGACAGGAAAAGCTTTCAGCACTTTTAAATACTGTAAGGCACACCTAAGTTTGGGTTTTATTAAGGGATATACCCTCTAAAGATAAACAAGGATGGGCCTTATGTTGATTGAAAAACTTACTACGTATGTGCTAGTGGGTTAAAAAAAATCTTTATCCTGTTGAATTTGCTTGTGAGTACAACAAAAGCACTCATGAAGCTGGAGGATTAGCTTGTTAAATATCTCTGTGCAAAGGAATAGGGATTGTGTGAGTATTCTCAGAGCTGTTGAGAAATATTTAGTTATTTGTCATTTTTAACATTGGTGGATTTTGTGCATATGCTTACTTTTTCTCATGTATTCTCAAGTATTCCCAGCAAAATGCTCCAGAAAGTCAATGAATAATGCTCAATATGTGCCTGCCTGTTTAAATGATTGGGTTCTGAGCCCTGAAGGTTTAATTCAACATCTGTAAATACAGACAAAAATTACAGTGTTTATTTCTACTTACTGTTAGTAGTGCCAAACAATTTTTTTCTAAGGTGTTCAACAGGAAAAAAAAATTAGCTCTAAGAAACAATTTGTACATACCAGGAATTTTTATTGGTTGGGTTTGGCTGTAGATAATGTAGCAATCATAAATAGTGAGGATTTTTTGGTAAGGCAGTTTTTAAGTCCGGGATGTATTACTAAAGGAAATAAGTAGTAATAGGCGAGCTGATTACTGAGCTTTTACTGGGATAATTAAATTATGTGAAGTTTCTTAAGATGGCATGAGGACATCACAGATGAAAGGAGGGGTGATCTGACTGTGTGAAAAGTTTGTCTAGAATTCAGAAAAAGCACATTTGGTTCAAGGTCTTCCGAAACACATAGCTACTGGCATTGGTATTTGGCAGTTCAACAAGTCATGTCCAAAGTGTTTTGCAGATAAAACGTAAAGAAAATTTGGAGTCCAATTTAGAAGACTCTAATTAGGTGCTATGGGATATAGAGAATTAAACTGTTTTTTTGAAGGAAAAATGTCTGTACCTTGAAGCCAGTCACACTATGAATGCTAGGCTGTTTATTCAGTGTAAAATTAGACTCGGTATAATGTCAAAAATATACTCTAGGAAACCTTATAGTGAAAGCTGAAAAAAAAATTGAATGCTTTTCTCTCTAATTTTCAGTGCTTCTAGGAAATTTGGAGTGGGCATAGGACTGTAAGGATTTTACTTTCAGTGGCGTAACCAGTTTTGTAGTACCTTTTATATTAAGCATGTGGTTTTTAAAAGTGCTTTTTTTGCTTTGTACGGTTCTGTACCATATGTTTTTTATTTAATTCTTTGAATGGCCACTGAAACGCAGCCAACTTTGGGTAAATGTGGCAACTGTTAACTAGTGCTTAGCAACAGTGCACAATAATCACGACGGGAAGTGAGGAAGAATACCATGTCTAATTGAAACTATGGGGGGCATTTAGCTAGGTAGGACGTAATTAACAAAACATGGAGCTTGGACATGATATTAAGGCATCACATCTTGACTCTTGCCAAAAAAGGATTGTGAAATCAATAATGTAAAAAAACATTTCAGATACTTTGCACCTTGGAAGAACAGCCTCTTTGAGATGTATGTTCTTTGCCTGTTCTTGCATAAGCATTCCTTCTTGCATGTAATGCAAAAGAGCATTTTCTTTTGTTTCTACAACATAATTGTGAGCAGGAGAACTGTTGGGAAAACCAACAAATGAAGAAGTAATAAGCCTTGACATTCTGACATTCTGTCTTTTACAGAACTAGTCCTGTGAACTGGAGTTCATTAGATATAGTAAGCAATTAAGAGATGTCTAATATCCTGAAACAGATTACAGCAGCAGTCATAAAACAGCACTAAACTTTTACAATTAATGTGTTACTTTTTTCCAGAATTGTTGACTTTCCTCAACCCTGTCTTGTCATTACTTTCCTTAACATGTTAACAAAAGTATTTTTTGTAAGAGTCCGTGTTCAAAATGCTTTTGCCTAGTGTAGTTTCAGGTTTTACTTTTTAAAAATTCCAGACCTGATCATTTTGTTTCATGTTGTATTCTGTGTGGAGATACATTCATGGACCAATTTTATGTCTTGTATAACCCAAAGACATCTTGTTTCTAAGAACTCTGAAGATATCCTCACATAATAAGGAGAGACCTAGTGAATAAACGATCAGTGAGTCATTGCAAAAGACAATCTGCAACTCTGAGCAAGCTACTGTAGCCCCTGTTAATGGATTTGAATTTGCAGGTAGGTAGTGAAGATGATCCGAAATCAAGGAGTCATTCTTTCTAGGTGCATGTATTGGGCTCTTAATAATTAAATAGAATCATTAATGTTTTTAAAATCTGGAAGTAAAAAACACAGGATATCTGTTGGAAGAATGTAGATGACAGAAATTTGGAGCAGTGTTTATTCACAATGGGGACAGCCAAATTTTGTACACTGTTGTTCTTGGCTTGGAAGTATCAAACAGAAGTATGGAGCTCTTATAGAAATTACAGGCTGGATTGGTGGGCCAAGGCCAATTGTATGAGGTTTAACGAGGTGAAGTGCCAAGTCCTGCTCTTGGGTCATGATAACCCCGTGCAACACGACAGCCTTGGGAAGAGTGGCTGGAAATGTACCCAGTGGAAAAAGGACCCAGGAGTATTGGCTGACAGCCAGCTGAACATGAGCCAGCGTGTGCCCAGGTGGTCAAGAAGGCCAGTGGTATCCTGGCTTGGGTCATACTGTAGCCAGCAGGACCAGGGCAGTGATTGTCTCTCTGTATTCAGCACTGGATGAGGCTGCACCTTTAATCCTGTGTTCCATTTTGGGCTGCTCAATTCAGGAAGAGTGTTGAGGTGCTGGAGCATGTCCGAAGAAGGGCAACGGAGCTGATGATGGTTCTGAAAGTCCTATGAAGAGCAGCTGAGGGAGGCAGGATTGCTTAACCTGGAGAAAAAGAGGCTCAGAGGGAACCACCTTGCTAGATGGGTGTTGATCTCTTCTGCCAGGTAACAAGGGATAGGACAAGAGGAAATGGCCTCAACTTCCACATAAATTCTGCATGGAAAGGTTTGTCCAGCATTGTAACAGCCTGCCCAGGGAAGCTGCTGAATCACCAGCCTTGGAGATATTTATAAGTAGTGTAGTCATGGCATTTAGAGACATGGTTTAGTGGCGAACTTGGCAGTGGTGGGTTGATGCTTGGATTCAGCGATCATATAGGTCTTATTTGACCTCAATCCTTCTCTGTGATTCTAAAATGTAATTAGGTTTGGTTTGGATGACTGCTGAAGCCTGGTGAACTGGTTTCTGTTGTCTTATTCTATTACACAATAATGTCACAATTTCTGTGAAATCCTTTTGGGACATGAGAGACCATAGAGAATTGTGTAAATTACTACTTTCATTGAAGTGTATTTAATGTTATTCTCATTGAGTTAACATTTTAAGTTCCATGGCACCTCAGATGTTTAGTAAAAAACCTCCATATACTTGACCTGAAAATCTTGCATCATGTACTGCCAAGTGCTTTGGTTAATTTGGATTTAATTTTTTAAAATATTTATATAAAATGTAAAAGATAGGAAGAACTATATGTTGTGACATAAAATCACAGAAGAATAAGAAGGTAGGGAACAGCCTGAGTCAGTATGACAAGATATGATTGATTAATATTGGTCATGTAAGGTTTTAGAGAGGTTATTTTGAGTTAGTTTTTCAAACTGCTGGAGCTGTGCACAGAAAACAGTGTGGGCAGACCTAAGACACGGTTACTTAAGAGATTACCAGACATCTGTTGCACTAGTTCCATGAACAAGCCTGGAGAGACTAGTTTTGTGAAATGCTGTGCAGACATCCTCTTGTTCTCTGTCTCCTATCTCCATGACTGCTTGTAATTAGCTCTTTAAAGACCCTTGCTGTGATTTGATCAGAGCACTTTGAGACAAGTGTGATGTAGTTAGATACTGAATGTAACAGTGATCTGAAACACACTCTATTAATAGTCTTCATTTTTAAAATGAAGATTCATCTGTGTCTCACCAAAAGTGATAATATTTCCCTAGAACTTACAGTGTGAAGCTTCTTTAGATAGTTATTTCAAGCTGCTGAACATTTTCCTGGTACTCCTGTCCTTTTGCACCAAATTCTGCTGCACCTCCCTCTGCAGCACTGATTTCTCTGTTGAATGGAGTGCACAGCACCAAAATTTCAGGGACATCAGTAGCCTTTTTTGAAAGGCTCTGTTTATGCCGCTGTTTTTCTCTAGAGCCATAGTAAATTTAAATTTGCCTTCATAAAGAATTAGTGTGCATATGAAACATTTTACCTCTAGAATTCTGCATACTTGAGAGCTATGATTCGTCCCTCCCCTTTCTTTTATAATGCTACCTCCAACTTCAAAACTTGCTTTCTTATAGACTCCCAGGTCTGTAGGCATAAGGAAACCTAAGCACAATTTTTCTGGGAGTGTGATAGTTAAATTATGCTTTTAATTTGCTAGAATTCCCTTATGCCACCCCCTTCCCCCTCCCCTGCATTACTTCCAGCTGTCCTTTAAGGTAGAGGTGGTCATGTGCAATTGTAATGCCAGTGCTCAGGGAGACTTGTGTATACTCTGAGTTGTATGGTCCCTTGTGGTGTTATCACTCAGGAGTAATTGAGTAATTAGAGGAGGGTTTGGAAATTGCTGTGAGCCTGATCCTCCACAGTCTTCCTAGTAAAGAGGAAATGATCACTTATTAAAAAAGCGAAGTGTGGCACAGTGAGGTCCAAGCTCTGGGCTTAGTGAGATCCAAGCTCTTTCTCCATCACACCCACTTCAAAGAGATAGTGTAGTGGTAAGGAACAGCAAATGCAGATAGCTGAGCTCAGCTGCCTCTGATGCTGTAAGGACTCTGGGCAGCTGCCTCTTCACACTGGAATCACTGGTGAAATAGGGGTGTTCACAGCAACATTTTATAAATATTACTGTTGCCTGCCCACGCTCAGAATGAAGAGCGTATGTGACAAAACTGTGTTTTGGTGGCTTGATTTGGGATTTGCAGAGAGCCAAGTGCTCTGTTCCCTGTCCTGAGCCAAGTGTCCTTTTCCTGATGGTACAGTACTTCACTGCTTTTAGTTCTCTTCTTACTTATGTAACGTGTTTCACAGTGTACAACTGCATCTTAGTTTTGCCATTCAGCAGAACAAGCCTTCTACTTTTGCTGCTTTTGTTCCTGCCTCACTGACCATCTCCCTGTGGCTTCTCAGGAAGTCTACCAAACTGTGTTGCTCTGCAGCATTAGATGGCTTTATTCTCCTGCTCTTTTACACTTTCAGTGCACTTGGAGAACAGCTGTTTAATAAAGAAAGCTTAATCTTGTAATTTCTTTGAACCACTTATGCAGAATCAAATTCTCAGTGCAATGAGGTGATTCCTTTGGGAAGACTGAGAAATAGGTCTTGATTTTTACAACTACAATGCACTGAATCAAGAAGTGGGTGAACAGCTTCCTGCCAGTAATATTGTATGTGACATTTAAGAACATGTTGGTTTCCCATTCTTGTAAAAAATGCTTTCAAAAATTAATATGTATAGATAAGACGTTAAGATACTCTTGTTACTTTTTTGAATCTTAATCTCTTAGAGGGAAATTTCTGGTTGTGAGAACAATCAGAAATTAGGTGGATTAGCTAAGTGATCAGTACCACCCCACAGAGGAGCAGTTATGAAGAAAACGTACAGGAGAAGGGTGGGAAAGGCAAAGCCATTCAAGAACACTTTAATGGCTCCAGGCATGCCAGAGGCACACTGAACTACTGATGGGATATTTGAAGCAGAAGTCCAGAGTGAAAAATATGCATATCCTCAGAGTCCCTTTTGCAGCAGTTTTGGTAAATTTTGACAGTTAGTGCCTGCCATATTTTTTTTCAGTAGAGTAGTCATCACTCAATTGCCAGGCCTTTTGAGCAGGATGAAGACAACTTGCTTGCCAGACTGTGGACTTGGAGGCAGAAGGTGAAATAACAATCATGATTATAGCAGATGTGGAAGGTGAGCTGGATTTCAATGGCACAAAGATTAAAACATTAGCAGTCACAAACTTTTGTGTCAAGAGCTATGAAATGACAGGGCATCTAAACATACAGATTTTTTGTTTTGTTTTGCTGCATTAACTTAGTAATACTGTTCTTTCTTACTACACATCTGAAAATGTTTTGGGTGCTGCATGGAAAATACATAGGCAGTTGCCTTCTCCAGAGTACTCAAAGCTAGAGAGGATAGTGTGTATGTTTGTGCATGTACATATATGTACATACATGAAAGAGAAGACAAGAATTAGAAATACTGAGGTCTGATATCATACTGGTCCAATACATTAGTGGGTCTTTAAAGAAGATTCTTTTTTTTAAATTATTGACTGGCTGAGATTATTTATACTGGTTTTTTTGTGTTGTTGACAGATTTCCTTTAGAGACCAGAAGTTCTTAGTGGGTAGTAGATGTGCCACTAGTAACGTTATTCAAAACAGTATGCCTTGGAAGCTTTTAAACAAAGGCCACCACCACAAAAAAACAACAACCCAATTTAATTTTAAACAGCAGATGTGACCTTGTGGCAGAAAAGCCTGAGAAGGAAGGGGAAAAACAAGGATTCTTCTGGCTGCTCTTGGCTATCATAATGAACAGTGTTGCTTGTTGACTGCCCAGCTTGGCTGTTTTATTGAGAGAAGTCTTGTGTCTGGTGTCTGTGCAGATAGATGCTCAATTTTCATCTGCAGCACAGCTGACTGGCTTTCTGTCAAGCTTGACTTTGGGGTGATTCCAGTTGTCAGATGGATTTGCTGTAGAAGGAGGGAGGCCATGCTTGCAGTAGGAGTTAAGCACTCCCCTACACACTGCACTGTCGGTTTTCAGCTCCATTTGCTGTCAGTGTAGTAAATCCATTTCTGATTATGTGCTAAAGCCAGACAGATTAACTGACAAATTGAACTTGTGAAGTTGCATGTGTGTTGCCAGAGTCCCTCCTGCTGGAAAAGGCAGATCTGTATAACCTGTAGACTTAGAACAGTTGAAAATTCATCCTAACATTGTTGCTTTGATGTCTGTTTGAAAGCAAAAAAACACGTTTGCTTTTGATTACCATGTTTAAAGGATGCTGTCCCAGCAGTGTAATAAATGAAAATTGGATCTGGGACTTAGTTTCAGTAAAAGACAGCGTTCTTCCAGATGCTTTTAAATTGAATCTTCCTGTGAAAATGGGCTCAACTTTGAATTCAATAAACATGCAGTTCAGGGGTTTAGGGCTGAAAAAGACAGCGGAATGCAACAGATGCTGCATAGTTTTGATGCTTCTTATGTCGGATGATACTGATACTTTACTGATACTGTTCTCTGTTCTGATTCACTGTATAAACAAGAACAGCATGAACCTCAGTGTATAACCTTGACAGGACTGGATCTTTATAGGTCACTAACAGTTTGTCTAAATTGCAAAAACTGCATGTTGGGAAACAGATGAAGTATTTGCATCAATAAAATATTTAATTTCCATTTAACAAAAGCTTTTTTGTGCCTTGGGCTTTTTATTTTTAAGAAATAGACCTTCAGTCCTTGATTCATTGTACTCCAGCTGTGAATCACTGAGAACCTCACAGTTAGATTTGACAGAATAATAAGTCAAAACTATCAATGCAGATCAGCCATGAACTAAAATACATCATAATATGTGTTGTTTTAATGGACTTTCCAACATGGCCCTGCCAAGAGTGTGAATTTGCACTGGTTGACCTTCAAAGTTCTGTTTGTTGTAAAATGGGGTAGTACAAAACCCATAAAACTTGTCAGTATTACCTATTGGTAAGGTACAGCTTCCTGAAACAATTCATCTGGCCCAAGGCCTTTGCAAAAATATCAAGGAACAGGCTACGGGCAGCCTGAACTGGTTTGGTAACCTGCTTTACACTTTTCTTCTTTCTGGCCATTTTTCTGCTATGTGCTGGGTGTGCTTTCTGTATATCATCAGAAATGTGTGCTGGTTGCACATCCAGTGTTGCAGATGCTGGTTGCACGTCCAGTCACACGCATCGACAGAGAGACTCCATGAGCTCTGCTACTGGCAGCTCTCTGCTGGTCTTGTCACCTTGGTGGATGGCAACAGAAATGGTCTGGTGATTGAGGCATCGCTGGGCATGTGTTAATAGGAAGGGGTGCAAAGCTTGAGTGATTCCCTAAGAGGTTGTTTGGCCTGTCTGAGATGGAAGATTGAGCATCAAAGGGTAATAATGATACCTGATGGATTGACATTGTTGCATTGTCTAAAATCAAGTCTGTCTAGATTCACGTTCATAATTGAATATTTTACTCTAAGGAAACTTGGAATAAGCCCAGTAGTATTAATTTTAAAGCTTTTTCAGGGCTAAAATAAAGCATGCCTAAAAAAGAGACACTTGTTATTTCAGTCAATCACTTCTACTACTTATTTTGTTAATTAGTGAGATTTGGGAACTGCAGTTTTCAATGACATGCCCTCCAGCATCTTTCTGTTGAGTTGTGTGTGTGTGTGTCCATATGTTTTATTTTTCTGGACATATTGATTCTTATGTGATGATTCAGTATGTGGGTTGCAGTTTCTCCTTGACGTATTCTAGCTGAACACACTCCATATGTAGAGGAAAACCAGCCAAGTGTGGAAAGAAGGGGGTTGTGCTTTTTTTGCTGCAATTATGAAAAGAGACACAGAGGCTGGATGATAAAATACCTTTTCCTGCTTCAAATGATTATCTGAATAAACCATGGGAGATCGAGGTTTTGTAAAAAAACATAGCAAGGGGGGAAAGAACTAGAAATTTGCAACTGCAGATTGAATTTTCTTTGAGAAATTCCACCTCAGGAAGAAGCTGACTGTCAAGTTAACAAGAGCAGAACTGTTTTATGATTCATTGTCCCAAAGACAGAAGCAAGTGCATTTTGAGGCCGTATGCCTGGAAGGAGGCAGGCCTCAGGATGAATTAATTGAAACAATTCTGTCCTCCCTGTTCCAGACTGCAGTTCATGCTGAGAGTGACTGATAAATTTCTCATTAGGAAATGCTTGTTGAAAATGTGGTCTGTTCTCTGTGTTGTCACACTGCCTTTCTGATCTGGAATAAATTACATAACCTGTGCTCCTTTCAGCCAGCCAGAGATAAGAGAATGCACGGGAATCTTGTGTCCATTCTGTCATTATGTGTGCCAGGAAAAATAGCCCCAAACTAAATATATAAGCCGAAAATTGTTTTAAGAGAAATGTCCCCTTTTAACACTTTCATGTCAAACTGGAGAGTAAATAGTTAAATGCAATGCCACCATATAGCCACATGAAGGATAATACTCAGTTTCTGATGTTCTTTGTTTTGGAAATGAGGCTTGCAATGATGTACTTGCAGTTTTTCACTGGCTTGCCTATCCCTGTAGGTTATCCCTTTTGTAATTGCTTCTCTGTTTCTATGGATAAACTTTTTTTTACTTAAGAGAGCTTTTAACTGATGATCGTTGTTCTTTACTCTTCTATTCTTCTGCCCATCCTTTAATGAAAAGTAGTGATGTTATGATTTTAATAAGACTGAGGAATGTTCTTGTGTTTTGAACACTGCCTATTGCTATTATGTTTTATGGCAAAAAAAGGGGCTTTGTTTGGATCATTCACAATACAAACTTTATTTTGCTGTTGAATGGCTTAGTTCAAGGTAAAGAGTCAAGTTAAACTAATTATTATAATAAACTGTGTTAGAAGACCTAGGGTTCTTAACCATCAGTCTGAGAGATGGAGAATCCAAAGAAAATCTGTTGTGATTTTTCTAAGGAAAGGATACTGGAATGCAGTTTCCTCAGGCCTCATTTCATAGAATCATAGAATTATTGAAAGAGATTTGAGGTAAGCTTGTGTCCTTTTACATTTCAACTAAAAAACATGCAATGTGTATGGAAATATCACCTTGGCCAGGGAATATGGAAATTTCTTTGGTCACTAGAGAAAAAGCATGATGGTTTACTTAAGAGGGAAAAAGAAAACAACCTTGCTTTCCTCTCTTAGGTGCTTCTCTCTCTCTTACCATGGCAGAGTGGTGTAAAGTACATATATTTAATATAAGGGAAAACACTCTTTTAAAACTATAATAAATGCCTGTGCAAAGCTATAATGTATGTTTGTCTCCCAGATGATGGTCTGTGTATTAGCAGGTAAAGAGTATGGAGCTTTTGCTACCATGGTATATTTCGCACCATTTACACAGATGCACAAAAGAAACAAAACCATTGCAGTCCATAATTAATGTAATATTTATAGAGAAGTTGCTAACTTGCATTACAGAAGGGTTATAGTTTTATGTCTTATTTAGCCAAATTCTGAATGTGTTAGAAAAATAAGTGTATCCATTCCTGAAAAACTCTGGGACAGACTATCATTGCCTGCCTGATTGGAGAGACTAATTTTGGTAAAGAATTGGATTTAATCTACAGGTCTCTTGTTCAGCTGTGAAGAGGCCAAGAAAAACAGCTGTAAAAATGTTGATGTTGGCTATGAATTTACATAAATAACAACTTGCTTGCTTCACATGCATACTCAGGGTGATACTACAATGTGGACTTGGGCCTGCAGAAGATCCGGTTTATTTCCAAATTCTGCCACTGAGAGATGGCACATGGCTTCTACATGCCTCAGATTCCCTCTCTCTGAACCAAGGGTATTCTTGGCCTGGGAGTTTTTGGAGCACTATAGGATGGTAATGATTTGCTGTTAAGGTTTCTTATGGCTGAGCCTGGAGGGCCCTTAGTTCAAGTCTCCTGCTCAGGTCCTTGGGCTGTTAAGCTTCATGTTTCTGTCCGAAAGCTTTAGACCTCAAAGAACAAATGGTGTTCTTGGCATACGTACAAGCAGCTATTTGGCTTTTGTGTTCAAACCTTCTGTTTAATTTCAATTAACTTAATTTTAATTAATTGAATTTAGACATCACAGTCTCTGGTTTGCCTGTGAGAACTATTTGCTGTGTGCAGAAAGCCGGGGCGGCGTCTCCACTGAGATGACTTTATGGTGAAACAGATTCGAAAGTCCAAGGCCTTTGGTCAGTGAAGCAGCCCACGGCCCGTGTTTACCCACCATAGCGGTGGCAACCAGTATGTGCTCTGGTGTCAAAGGAGTACATGAAATACCCAGTGAAAATAGGCTGTGTCTTGCAGAAGGTCTTCAGCTGGCTAAAGCAAGCAGTAGTTGAGGAGGGAGTAAATAAAGCTCTTGCAGACCACATGCTGTCACAACCTTTCCCCTCCCCCCACCCCCCCTTTTTTCTTTTTTTTTTATTGGCCATATGTTTTAGTAGTCTAAGTATGTGTCAGCAGTAATCCAGGCTCTGTGCTTTTAAAGGATGATTACCCAGTTTGTTGCCGAAGTGAGACTTTTTCTTCCCCATTTAATTAATTTCTGTGAGGGTTGTAATCGTAAACCTTTTTTTTTTTTTTTTAAATTTATCACAGATTACTCTTTGTGTGGCTAAATTTAACTCCCATCTATTTTTGCTGGCTGCCGATCTGTTCCTGGTTTGTGTGATGGACGGGAGGGGGTCAAACAAACCGGTTTGTTCCCTGGATGCTAATCTGAATTTCAGAGGCGCTGTCCTTCACCCCCGGGCTCTGCTCCCCTCCCCCTACTCCCTGATCTCTGCAAACAGCCTCTTCGGGTCTCTTTCTCCCCTCCATCCCACCCCCCACTCCAGCCCTTCTTTCCTCCACTGGCTCACCAGAATAGCAAATGTTGATTATCCTTTCCTACTCATCCCACACCCCAATTCTCACTTAGGGTGTTTGATGTATTAGGGAATTAATGCTCTTCAAATTCAAATTATTTAAAAGCTTGCTGGTCTGTGTGTTGTATTAAAGATATCATGGTGCTTTTTTTGGGAATTAAATTTTAAGGGTTTTCATGGGTTAAAGCAGGTACAGGGTTTTCTGATGAATTAAAAAAAAAAAGGTGGTGACCTTTTGTCAGGATGTGATGAGGGTCATCTTTGTTTTATATAAAACAGTGATTAGGAACTCCCCTCTTTAGGGAGTAATTTCTCAGGTCACCTTGGCAGAGCAAGGAGGGGTTACTAACTAGCATTGAGTCCCTGCTTGTAACCCGTCTTCGTGGTAGTTCTTATAGCACGGATACAGTTAACCCCCTTCTTGCCTTAAAAAAAAGGAAACATGGCTAGTGGGCATGCAGAAAGGCGTCGTCCTTGCGCAGAATAAACCCTCCTACCTGATATGTGGAAAATAAACAAACCCACAAACATACCGCCCTAGTAGATTGAAATGTATGTGTGTCGGGGAGGAGGGGAATAACACGTAGGAAAAGATTTATGCCTTCCTTTGGGCTGTTGCTTGGTAACAGAAAATGCCTCTTAAGCCTATTTTTGGAGAGGGGAGGGGTGAAACTTGATTCAGTGACCATCTGTCCCAAGCTGGTTGATTTCCTGTTGAGCTCTCCTTTGTTTCTGTCAAACAATTGATTCTTACCCTTTACAGATAAGAATACTGTTGGTGACATTGCCCTGAATCAGCAGGTTGCCTTGTGGCAACCACAAAACAGACCTATTAATTTTAATAATTTTTTAATGTTTAAGGGATTTTGTTTTTTCTGAGGCTACTGACTGGTTTTACTGGGATTTATTTATCTGTGTTGTGTTTTCGGTTTTTAGGCTTTTAGCTCTTTGGGAATGCCTGCAGTACAGTAGGCAAGTGTAATAAATGTAATTGAAACATTCTTAGAGAAGATGTAATAAGCTGGTTTTTCACTCTGAAATTGTTAGGGAAAAGAAGCCATGGTTTTGGGCCCATTAAGCCTTTTGTCAGTGGGGGGGGGAGCAGAAGTTAATTGAAGTCACTATTGAAGAAATCCCCACTGTTTCTGTGAAAACAAAACCCAGATTCTTGTTGCAAATGGAATATTTGCTATTGTTCTTGTTTAATTGTCAGAAAATCATTCTCTGTTTGACTGCCTCCTGATGTTTGCTTAGTAGTAGCGTGCTGGATAGATTTGAACTCGAGTTATTTTTAAGTCATCTGTTTTATTTATATTGCAGAAGCCGATATTTTTCCTTTAGTTTTATGCATGCAGGGTACAAGGCCCATGCATATGCCAGTATGTGAGTGCCCTCTGTAGCTGTGACTATTTAAAAGCATTCCAATGCCATTTTCTTCCCTGCCCTGAATTTCAGCATTCAGAGAAGCATTTCATAGTTCCAGGTATCTGCTGAAAGGGAATTAAGGCATGTGTGATACAAAGATACACGTAATATATGCAAAAAAACTAGTGAAGTCACCCAATGCAGTAGGAAAATGATAGTCACTGTTATTTCCTTCAGTCATTGAACCTCGTTCCTGGAGTATTTCCATGATGTTGTGTTACAGAGGAGGGTGAGAAGGAAAGACTTTCAATACAAATGTCTTGGCATCTTACAGGTCTTTGCTTATTTGAGTTTAGCCTACTTGTCACTCAGTAGATGAAATTTGGAGGTAATTCCCAAAGGTCACTTCACAGACATGGAGGTGTTAGAAAAGTTAATTTCCCTTTCTCTTCTGTTTTTCCCACGTACTTTCCAGATTGCCTTCCACAGGTAGGAGGCCTGTTGCCTGCATCTTTCAGCATGGTCCTGGATGCATGTGGACTCAGCTCTTTTGGAAGCCAATGGCAATATGCCTACTGAACAGTGATTTAGTGAATGTTGGGTCAAGGGATACTTGTGAGATTTCCATCCTTTTAAAAGAAAGCTGCATCTGTGTTTTGGCTCAGTAAGGGAGGTTGATATCAAACCATGTGAATGAGCCTGTGGCTTGTGCTCCGTCAGCCTTTGGCTCCTTGTTGGTTGCCCATTTCCTTACCCCAGTCTCAACCTTCCCCTATTTTGCAGCTGTTTGTTTGGGGCATGCTGGGATATGGCAGAATAACTGATCCACTTGGAAATCAGCGTCGTTTTCCAGGTTACTCTTCAGCTGGATGAATTCCTTGGTCCAGTTTACCCACTGAGTGGCATGCAAGCTTGACTGGTGCAGTGTAACACAGTGGGGTGGAAGTGATCAGTACTGAGTAGATTTATTTTATTTTTTCACAAACCACTAGTGCCAAATGTGCTGTGAAGTGTTTTTAAGCATACATTCTCTTTTAGGTTGAGAAATCCTACTTTTGGATTTCAGACTGGACAGCTGTAAAATTAATTGAACCTGCATATGTGCTGCTTTTTGCCTTTTTTTTTTGTTAGAAAGTGATAGGTACCACCAACATGCCTTTTGGGTATTTTCAGTCTGTCTTGAAATTATACTGATCAAAAAATGATCAAAAAATCATTTGTAGAACTAGTGCTAAGTAGGTCGATGTTGACCTGAGATTTTAAACTTGGCAGTGAAGGAGCTGTTCTGAACTGTTTTAAGAACTGATTAAATTTTGTTTCTTCCTGCAGAGTTATTTTCATGAAGGGGAAAAAAAAAAAACTTGTCAATTTTATTTCAGGCTTGAAATAAATGAAAAATGTAGCCTTGTTCTAGATACTTGGAATTTATTTTTTTGTCTGACCTAGAGAAGATGATGAGTGGTTGTTCTTCTCAGAACCCTTAAAAGAGCATTACTAAGCTGTATGACTCAAATTGCAGGGAACTGACAAAAAGTCCAGTTCTTCCGGTATCTGGGGCAAGCAGCTGAGTCCATGACCTGTGCAGATGACACAGTTAGAATACAGTCCTGCACTTGTCTTTGTGCTTTCTCTGCCTGGGTTGTACTGCGCTTCTCCCCTTAGAACTGAGCTGACATGCCCTTTGTTCCCACATAAGAGCATCTCCAGATCTGCCAGTCAGGAGGCACAGCACCTGTGGCTTACCCTACAGACAGGAGAGCAGTAATTCTAGAAAGGGAAGTTGGTAGAAGACTGGCATCTGCTTGCATTCACCTTCTCATGTTGCTTTTGCAAGAATGGAATTATTTATGAACATTTTTTCATCTGAATGCAGTCAACCAGAGTCTGAAGAACCGCTATTCAATTGTCAGGGTGTTTGGCAGGGGGTTTCTTTTGGGAGGGGGAGCACAGAGGTAGGGTCATGATGAGCTGCTTCTCCATGCTGGGTGAGTTCATTGTATGTGCCTCAGGTATTATGTCATTGTCATGTCAGTGTGCCTACTGCAGTTCTGACTCAGCAGCCATTTACAGAACTGATGGCAGTGCCATCCTTAATACGAGTTTGAGAAATCTTCCTCTCCTGTGATAAAAAGGCCAATTTGTGGTTTGCAAGACAGAGTTTGGGCACTGTAGCAATGACTTTATGCTGTAAGGATGAGAATGATGTGACCCTTTCCTCCCCAGCCAAAATCCCCAGCTCCAAAACCACATGCATCAAAGGTGCAAGTGCCAAGCTTCCCTTCCAGGAAGGTATGGCTGTCAGCGCCACTGACAGACTCTTCAGGGAGGAAGCAACAAAGAAAAGGCTTTTAGAGAGCTTTTTGTTTCCAGCAGATAGCTTTCTAAAGCTACAAAACTGAAACGACTTTGGAAAAGAAAACCCCATGTTCTTCAATGGAGTTACTTCCTAGTGTGCCACAGGCCTGTTCTGTGTTAGAAGTTACTGCTTAGGTGAACACTCACCTTTAAAAGAGCTCCAGGCCTTAGGCATACTGGGCTGTGCCCGTCCTCTAATCTTTGCTTGATGTTCTGAGACCTAAGCTAATGTCTCAAAACCTACCTGCATATTTCTGAATAAAATGTACTCTTTTGTAACCTGCTGGCTCAATGTTCTTATGAGTGTGCTTTCCTTTGTAGAGATGAGCCCATTTCCCACTCAGGAGTAGGGAATAGCCACTCCTATATATATCTAAAAAACATGTGAGTGGATCAGAAAGTATTCTTCCATTTGATTTGATCTAATATAGATCTTTTTGATTTAACTTGTAAGTTGCAGTTGCCTGGAGATGCACTGCTGTTTTGCTCTATGATCAATGCTTTGAAAGTAACTTTGATGTTTACTAATAATGTTTAACATGATCCAGACATTTCATATAATGCAGTGTAAGACCAAAGAACCCGGACTATTGCGTATTAAACAAGTGTTGCCTCTGTCTGGTGTTGCTTTATATATGGGGGTCAAGGACTGCAGAAGACTGCAAATAAGTGAAGGATGTAACTCTTACGTGTGTCTATGTTATCCTGGAATGGCAGTTTCTGTGCATAGAAAAGAAATACCTTCTCAGTTGAAAGAGAAGTGAACCAATGTAAAGCAAGGCAAGGCCAGTGTCTCTGAACTACTGTTACTCTCAAGGCTTTTTGATGTAAGGATTTTTGTCATCACATGATGATCAAGTAGACCAATACTTCTACTTTTTCATTCCCTTTGCTGAGCAAAGATGTGTTCTTCCTTTTCCCCCCCTCCCTTATTCTCATGAGGTTGAATTTCTCACTCATTTTTCCAAGGGTTTTGCTTGGAGGTTTTTTCAGATCGTTTTCCTAAGTGACTAGGTAGCAGCAAGGAATAAAATTAAACCAGCTAAAGCCAGCAGCTGGGAGATCTTTGTTCTGTTCCTTCTTGACCACAAGCTTCCCAACAGACATTGGTGGGGGTGGGGGCATGGATCTCAATTCTTTATCTTCTTAATTTTTTTTCCCCCTTCATGAGTAAAATAGAAATAAAGTGTTAGTTAAATGAGCAGCTAAATTCTTCTTAGTGTTGGTGTTGAATTAACATACTCTGTAAAGCCTGTAATAAACTGTGGGCTTACAGAAATATCCTGGGAGGATGTGCTGACTTTTTTTTTTTTTTTTCTTGCAGTACATTTGTTTAAAGTGAATTATCTAAGTACCATGAAAGTGGGTCTTCATTTTACTCTTCTTTTTGGAATGCAATTTATTAGTGATATCCAGAGGGGTCAGCAGCATAAATAATGTTTGTTTCGAGTCATGTTGGGTGCAAAGGAGGGGGGTCCACAGTGAAGAGCTGTTTTGTTTGGTGTAGCTGATGAGGAGTGAGGTTGGAATTGCTCATAGCTGTCATTCAGGTTTTGTTTCAAAGTCCAAGGACCTACTGGGAAAAACAAAAAGCTAATGAAAGCTGACTGTATTTCAACCCAAACCCTGTGGAATCCAAAATGATGTCCTGACACTGCGTGTATTCTTATTCTCCTGCATTCCCATGGTTACTAAGGTAACAGGTTTTTAGAGGCTTTACATCTTCATTGTCAAGTATTTGCTACACTTATTGTTGCTGTTTGCAGATTAGGGCAATTTAAACAATGCCTTTTGAAATGGCAACCAAAAAAAAATACAAAAAGAAATATAGTAGAAATAGATGTAATGAATCAATTACCTTCCCTTGTGTAAATTTTCAGTGCTACATCTCAGAAGCTACACACAAAATGTCCCACTGGTTTAGTGTAGGTATTTTAGGCAGAGGAAAATGCTTTCTTTTAAAGCATGTTGATAACAGAACTCCGAATACAGATGTGAGGACTACCAAATGTGACTTGGTGCCTTTTTTTGACTACAGAACTGTGAAGAAACTGAAGTTTGTGTTTGTGTCAGGGTATTGTCACTCTACTTACAGTACATCTGAGACAGTGACCCGAATCTTGTAAGCTGTGTTATCTACTGCATCTGTGAAATCATACTTGAAAAATTAAGCAGCTAGGAAAAAAACCTACTTTTTTTTTCTAACAAAGAAAAAGGCAGAACTCTTGTACTTGAACACACTTTATTGATGCTCCTCTGTCCATTTAGAGCAAGCAGAAATATGCTTGTTCACATCTTCACTGTAAAAATGGATTATAGATGAGATGGTCAGGCTTGTAAGTGTATCTCCAAGAATATGATATTTAAATTGATTTAGTACCTGCAACTTCTTGCAAATTAGTGCATTGTGCAGCAAAGATCTTTAGCATCTGTGCTAGGAGAATTGTTTTTTAAAAAAATTAGTGAAAGTAGTGAAGTCTTTACATCATGATGATTTGTGTTACGCAGCTGAGGTATGGTACATAATGATTCCACTTTGCCTGACAGAAATAAAATGTTACTAGTTGAGAAGCATCCTGCTAGACAGGGGAAATACAGGTAGTATTATTCCTGAGTGTCCTTGAAATGAGTCTTTTGCCATGGGCTCAAGAGCCTTTTGTTGGACAAACCCATGCAGTGGGTGACATCCCCGTGCTGCTGAAGTGAATCACCACCAGTGTCCATGCTGTCTCCATCTGGGCAAGACTCAGAGTATGCCCTTAAACCACTTGTTTAATAAAGGTGGGTTATAGGAAACAACTTTATTGCTGCTTATTTGCAGCTAAATATAGTTTCTTTTGGAAGCATAAGGGGTGGTGGTGGGGGGGGTCCCTGCTGAGCACCATTTTGTTACAGTTTTGCAGATGCTGCTGATGGTGGTTTGTGCTCAGCCAGGCATATGCCTGGTCTCAACCATCTCTACCCCCAATATCAGCAAGAACTAACTTTCTTGAGGTAGACAAGACTTAGGAGTCTAGTGTTCAGATAAGTACAGAGCAGATTACCCCAGAAAAAGGGAGGTGGCAGATGGGTGGCTGACGCCAGAGGGGTGAAGCCGAATGCAGACTGAATTAGTCCCTGCAACCAAGGACAGAAGGTGCTTGGCACGCAGCTCTCACAAGTTATCATTTTAAAGTGTTTGTAGGGAAGCCTTTAATTTGATTAGGTCATTTCCTTAATAGTTTTGTACTTGTGGTTGTTACATTACCCTGGACAAAAGTGTGATTTGACATCAAAATGGCTGCTAACATTTAGCTTTGTAATAAGCCATTTATATATGACAAGATCTAAATTTTTCTGGTAATTTTTTTACAAAAAGCTGAATTATGAATGTATATGTATGTATGAAAATAGGTATACTTTTGTGAGATTACTGAAGGAAAGGTCATCTTCCTTCCACCTCACTTAAAAATGTATATTGCATAAGAGAAACAAGCTGTGCAACTAAAAAAATTATGTAGTGCATCATATAAATACAATGGTTTGTTAATTTTTTTTGTTTTTATGGGTTTTTTTAAACTCCATTAGATCTGTTGTTATACCTTTAGCACTTCTTTAAGTTTTTTGGAAGTTGTAGAACAAGAGGGGAAAACAAATTTATTATTAGTGCTTTGCAAAGCTTTTGAGATTCAAAGTTACCAGTATTTGACATGTGTCAGTTGTAAGCTTACTAGGGCGGCTTGTAAATTCCTTAGTTGGAAAAAAAAAAGTCTCTGAACTGTAAGGTTTTTAAGGACCGACTTGAATGCAGAAGGGTCCACAACAACTTGTTTTTTAAAAAATAAATCAAATAGAAAAGTCATACTGCTGTTTGCCGAACTGGGGATAATCACTGAAAACTAATGTGGCAGGAGGCTGTAGCACCCTCTGGCAGAATTTTTCCTATAATAAGTATCTTCCTTCCCTATTGGAACAAGGATGAACATCCACCCATCTCTGATGTATGGAGTGTTTTAGAGGAGTTTGGAGGGGGCCTCCACTTTAGGGAGCAGGGAGGATATCAGGGTGCTTTGTTCATGCTTTGGCATTCCAAATCTGACCAAATATAATGTAAAAGCATTTGCATGGACCTCAAAGGAGCCTCCCAGTTTGATAAAGAAAATCAATCTTGCTCCTTCCTTCTCTTGGTCCCCCATCCAAAAGGCAGGAGCATGTCTTGCACAAAAACATGGTTTTCAGCCCATTTTTTTCATCGGTGATACCTCTTTTGGTTTTTTTTAAGCATAATTTTTATCCCCTTTTGGTCAACTTTTTAGATTCCACTTTTAATTCCTGTTGAAAACTTCTCTTTCATGATAATCTTAAGAAAGGTTTCTGTTGGATAGGCTCCTTTATCTTCAAGATATAATTATTTCAGACAAACTGAAAGATATTAATAAAATTATATGAAACTTAAACTTTAATGAGTCATCAGTTACATGTTTTTCCTTTCAACGTGCTGGTCAGTGATTAGATTCTAGGAGATTCTACTGGGTTCTTCTTAAGTAGGAGTGCCAGTCTTGACAGTGAATTTGAGATCAGAGTTTGGCAACCTTGATTTTTTTTTTTTTTAAGCATTGTGTTTGTTGTTGGTTGGTTTTTTAGTTTTGATTGGTTTGGGGCTTTTTTTAATGGAAGATGTTTGAATGCCTTTATTTTTAAATAGCAGCCAGAAGAATTTACTTCTTACTTACCTCTAGATCTTTCAACAGTAAATTATTACCATTCAGTGAGGAAAAGGGTATTTACTTCAGTAAGAACCGACTGTTGTTGAGTACCAGAGAAAACAGGAGGGGTTTCTTTTTCTGTATGGTTTGGCTGTTAAAAGCAAATTGAAGTTAAACTCTGAGTTGACTTAGCTGTTTGCATTCTTAAATATGGCATGTGTTTCTGCAGTTGTCTTAAAAGATTTTAAAGACTGAAAGTGTGGGTAAAACCAACAAGATGAATTAGTTGCTGGAATGTTTACTGTGCTCCTGGCTCAAACAAGGGAATGACTTTTATTCTTCGTGGATAAAAACAACTTAATGCTTTAGCAGACATATAATTTCTAGACTAATTGCATAGTATTTATAACCCATAAATGGGTTATAAATTTGCATTATCTGCAGCAGATGCAAATTTTTTCTCCTGAGCCATTAGGCAGCCTACCAGTTTATTCCCATTGACGATGATGGCTGCTGAAGAGGCACAGACATTGCAGGGTCAAGCTATACATTTAATTTCTGGCACACTGGAAGCTCTTCAAAGTGTGTTTTGTTGGCAGAGAAAATTCTTGCAATATAAATACGTATTGTATCTTGCAGCCCACACTGAAGAGAGATGGAATGAAATGTAAGAATATTCTTTGGGTTTTGATGAAGTGGTTTTCTCTGGGAGAACAGAACAGAGAAATAATTCAAGAACCCTTTTAAGGCTGCAAGATGTAAGTACTTTATATCTTCTTCAAGCAGCCTGTGCTGAACACCATTTGCTATATAAGAAACACTGACTAAATAAGTTGGGGGGTTCTCCTCAATAACTATGCAGTTATTGCATAAAAGAGAGACTGATGAAAAGCAGTACAAACCTATTCTGTTCTCATCCTCTTTTTTTCCTATAAACTGACTTTTTGGAATTTCCACACAAAATTCTTAAAGAATGTCCCATTTTTTGACATGGCGGCTCTCAAATCTGTGTGGAAAAGCTGTTGGTTATGAACTAGAGCTAAAACAAATAATCACTGGGTAACCTCTTTATCTGACACTTAGTGTTATAATAGAAAAATTATTATCACATCTCATTTATTCACACTATCTAAATGGAATGTATCCAGTAATAATTAAGTAGACAATTTTTAAAATATTTGCATTAGCCTAATAATCTTTTTCTTAATTAAGTGTATAGGGTTCTGCAGCCTCTGGTTAGATAGGTATTGGTTGAATAACCTTATAGGAAGAAATTTGGTTTTTTTCAGCTTTGTTTCACAAAACTAAAGTACTCCTAAGGCCAAACAAGTACAAAAGATCAGTTGCAACTAACTTTGGTTTGCAGCAAGGAAACCAGTGGAAACCAGAAGGCCAAGGGGGTTGTCTTCCATCTGTGCTGAAGATGCAAAGTCATGCTATCTATAGGAAAAGAAAGATGACATTGCCCTTTAGCCTGGGTTTAATGTAGGTCAGTTGGGTCACCAGATGACATGACTTTAATGGCCAAACTGCTTTTAACAATTGCCTTGGGCAGTGTTTAATTTCACTGATCCTTGCCAGCCTTCAGGAGAGGAGAGAGGAGAAATCCACCTTATCTTTCGGTTTTCACACAGTGATGATTTAATCCTCTTTTGTACTGAAATTTCTCTAATGAAACCTATTACCTAGCACACACTTGTTATAGTTGAATGCAGCCCAGGTTTGTATGAAATTTCAGAATGAGTTGACAGAGAGGTTTGTTTGTGTTCTTGGGCTGTTCAGCTGCCATGTGCAGAATTCCTAGTCTTAAGAAGTTAAGTTGGCCTATGGCTTATTATGTCTCTTTCACATGCAATATCTTCTTTCTCACTGCAAACCACTGTAACAATCATTCATACTGTAATAACAGAAGAGGAAGGATAGAGCTGAATTCCAGTTGTCCTACTGTTTTTCCATCCTGGTGATGGACTGGAATAGCAGTTCAGGGAATATACAATGTTCTCTTTTGGAAATATCTCAGTATATATCTTAGAAAGTGCCTGGATGTGTGTCAGTTTTATATAGATGCTCTGAATGGGCTACTGCTCAGAAACAATGCCATTAACGTGCTAGCTTAATGGTCTGTAATGGTAGGGGGGAAAAGAAAGAAAAGCAAATGTTGAGGCATTAGTGGGGACAAAAAAGGAAACCAAAGCAAAAAAAAATTATTCTGCCATGCACATGCATCTTCAGGATACCTACATCTTGAAGGTCATGTGCAATTTGTCTCCTTCCTCTTGCTTCTGTGATAACACATATTAAGATTGGGGAAAAATACAGAGAAATAAATAAGGTCAATCCAAGTGTAGAACAACCACTATTATGTAAGGAATAACTACATTGACTACACTTCAGCCCTGCAAGTCAGACAGCTGAGGTCCATAAAATACTGTGAGGCAGAAGGTGAGAGCTGTTCGTGTCTTCTGGAGGAAAAGAACTGTGGAGCATCAAATGAAATTAGCAGGGGCTGTGCTGAATGCAAACAAAAGGTGATAATTGCCAGTGTGAGGTGGGTTATCACACTCCTTTCTCAGGTCCCAGGCGTGGTGCTTTCTAAAGCAGCTGGATAAAAGTATGGTTCCTGTTAAATGAGCCTTGAGCTGCAGATCAGTGGAGTTTGGGAGAACATTTCAGATACTTAAAACTACAGGAACATCATGGAGTTTGTGTTCTTTGAGTATCTGCTGTTGGCCACTCTGTGACCTAGAGAAAGCACCTCTGGTCTGACTTTAGGTGTGTCTGCTTTTAGGTTGATCTGACCACTCCTTTGTTCTTCTTTGATTAGTGTGGGTCACTGTGTTGGGTGAGGTGGGCTGCAGAAAGTGTTCGGGTCTGATCTATGCTCACAGTGCATTTTCTGCAGGCAGTGAGCCTGATGAAAGCAGCATACAGTTGTCTTGTCTGCACCATGTTGGTTTGATAGGTCATAAAATTACCCATTAACAAGCAATTCGAGGGGTGCCAGAACTGAAGAAGCTAGTTTCCTCTGTTAATAACTCTGATTTAAAATGTTTTCTATATTTAGGATGTGGTTAGGATCAGCCCTTCCAATGGCTTCCTATTGTACTACCATTACACAGTCAAATGTCCTGCCTAACTGGCTAAGTTTCCTCATGAATATTGAGAAGATGAAATATTTTTCAGAGTTCTGTTCCTCTGTTTCATTTGCATGGAATTGTGGGTTTAAGAGGTGGTTGACAGTAAGCAAGCAATATGAGCCATGTTTCTCTTGGAAGCCAGGCAAACAGAAATAGTACAAAATAAATAGAAATAATACAAAAAAGCCAAAGAATCCTTCATTGTACTGCAAAGTAGTAATAATATAGTTGAAAAATCACATGAATATAAAAAATATATTAATGTTCATCTTTCTAAAGTTTTGAGTGTAATACAGGTTAGTTCAATGCTCATGGCTGTGCACAGGAGCAGTTGGGTATGAGTGTGACATCCTATTTTTCTTACATTATTTAGTAACTGACACACGCTGTGTTCTTGCTGGTTGTTAACAGCATGTGAATTATGAGGCCAAAGGGGTCTTCCTCATGACAATGGCTAATGTTTGCAGAAATGCAAAGGTCATGATCATGACTACTTTTTTTTAATGCCAGCTGGATACCAATGACAATTACTGAACGAGACAGTTCTTAAAGGGTCAGTTTATTGACTTATCTTCCCTGCTTTGGGAGGGGTGATGGAATCAAAGCAACTGCCTAGCTTCTGTTCTGATTTAAGTGACTTTAGCCTTGGATAGTTTTCCTTCATATTCCCATGAAAAATGAGAGCGACTCCTTCACTAGGTTTATTTTTCTGTGAGGTGCTACTTGATTAGAAATATTATTGTCATCTTTAAAAGAGAAAAGAGAGTGAACTTCTGAAAACATATTTTGTCGTTTTGAGATAACTTTCTTTTCCTTCTAACCTCTAGTTTAAACCTTAATGGAGGAAAAAAACTTTATGGTTTTGCACTTACAGATTGTAAGTAGGAGCTGTAGTGTACTTTTTAAAAATAAGTTTTTTGAACAAATTTGAATATTGACATCTTCGAGCTAAGCCCAGGATGTTAAATAAAACTCTTTACTTACCTATGGCTGAAAATATGTGAATAAATAGTTTTGGTTTTCTAACAGACAGAATGTGTTTGGAGGAAATTGCAGCTGTAGGACAAATGGCCATGGGTTGTATCTTCTCTTTCCCAGCTCAGATGTTCAAAACTGAGTGTCCATGAGCTTACAATTGTTTCTGAATTAATTCCTCTGTAATGCAGTGACCTTACATCTGTGGGATGCTGGAAGTCTGCACTGCAGTGTGTTTAGTTACCCCTTACGGTGATAAAAAATTTGAAGTGGAGACATGAAGGCTATTATTTGTTACTTGGAAAACCGTACTTTACAGTTACTGTGCTGAGTGATTTCTGGAGTAGTAAAATCCTAGACTGGTATTTTGAGAGAGGGCAGGTCAGACATCAGGAAGTTGAGTCACAGTTGGAGTGGACACAGTGCTAAGTATCCTCCTTAATAGCCTGAGAAGACAAGAGGTATTAGATGACCTAATCTTTTTCCTGTGAAATTTTTGCTGTTGTGACTTTATTTTCCTGGTTGCCAAGACTAAATGTGGAGGTCATCTTTTTTCTTTTTTTCTTCTTTTTTCTCTTTACACAGGAAAGTTTCATCAACATACAGCTGGTTAGTTTGAACCTTGCCTGAATTTATGGCCTTCTGATGCAGGTATGGTAGGAATATGGTAGATGTTAATTTTATCAGTTTACAAAACTGTTGATTAATTACTAAAAAGAATACTTTGGCTTTATGATAAGAATCTTTGTCTCAAAAGAGGCTGGAAATTATGCAATCAATGACTTTGTGTTTGGTAATAGCAAATCCATATGAAATTTGTCTGAAGTTAAAGAAGTTGGTCTAAAGCCAGATGTATCAATGCAACAGCTGAGTGTAAGCTTAAAAGTTCTTTTTTGCATCCTCTTGGGAGCTGGGGGGTAGTGGTGGCAAAATGAAGGTTAAAAGTCTTGCCAAGGTTAAAACAGACAGTGAAGGAAGAGTCACTTTCAGAAACAAATGACAGGAAACAGTAAATACTTTTAGACAAATTATTTTATTGTTCTAAATAACTATAGGTGAAATTTATTATCTGCGGAGATTTGCAAGTGGTTTCTCTGACACAATTTAGTATCGTAGTGCTTTACCAGACTTCAGTCATGTCTGAAACTTCGGCTTGTTGAACAGCTGTTGAAGGCTACTCTGTGCCCTTAGTTCAGCTGTTGGCAGTTTTTGGCATCAGGCACACAGCTGGAGCAATTGCTTTTCTTGCAGAAGGGAAGATAATGTGAAAACATTGTTCTTGATTGGTTTTGTTTTTTTTTTTCTTTAATCCTTGCTGTCTAATTACTTTGTACTTGGCAGGAGTAGATTTAATCTTGAGTTTACATCTTTGCTGTGTCCTCAGAAACTAGCCAAAGCTATGTAAGACCCAAAACTTCTAGTTTTTTCATGCTCAGAAACTTCCTAGTGCTGCACTGCTGAAATTCCACGTCCCCTATGGTTCTGTTTCAGCCTGCAGCTGTACAACCTTTAGTTGTACCCCCTGATCCTTAGAACCCTTCTGAAGATAACACACTGAAGCTGAGGAGGTTTTTAAGGGTGGCTGGTGTGTGTGTGTGTGTGTGTGACTGTATGACTTTACTGGTTGGATTTAGGCAATGTGTGGTGGAAGATGGTGAGGAAATGGGAATCATCATGGGGGGACTAAACAAGGAGGCTGAGAAAGATAGGAGTCTTGGAGCGAAGGATGCAGAACAAATTGAGGAGATTGGACTGGCCATGGAACACTTGTTATAGTTGAGGGCTTGGAAACTAAAGGGAAAGCACATGTTAAAAGAAATCAAGATTGGCTGGATGAGGAGGAAGTGTTTGAGAATCAGAAAGGGAAGTGAAGGGCTGTTGAAGGCAAAGCTGGGCAATAAGACTCAGAATGTGTTGACAAGGAACCTGGGAACTGCTGAGATGGGGGCGGGGGGGGGAAAGGGTACTGAAACCAAGTGTTTCTGACAGATTTATATACAAATAGGCAATGTTGTTTGTAATGAGTCTTGGGATAATGGGAGAGAGTTGCTGAACTGGGATAAAACTTCAAGAGCGGGATGAAACCCCTTTGGAATGACAAGAACTGGCTCACTGTGGCCTAGTAAACAGGATTCAGATTAAGGAAAGGGACTGGTCTGAAGTTTGACAAAACAGTTGGGAGTGGAAACAGTAGGGTTATATCAGAATAATATGTTTCCACAGAAATTTATCCATTGTAATGCCTAAAAAAGGATCAAATTTTTTTGTCACTCTTCTGCCATGTCTTGGGCTGACCCTGGCTGAACACTAGATACCCGCCAAAATCACTCCATCACTCCCTTCTTGAGCTGGATGGGGGAGAGAAAATACAGCTTGTGGGTGGAGATAAGGACAAGAAGAGATCGCTCACTCATTTCCATCAAAATAGACGTGACTTGGGAAAATTAGTTTTAATTCATTACTAATGAAGTCAGGGTAGGGTAACAAGAAGTAAGCCCAATTCTTTAAACACCTTTCCCCCACTCCACCCCTATTCTTGGGCTCAACATTATGGGTCCCCTCCCACTCAGAAGTGATATTCTGTGATATTTCTCTCCCTGCTCCCCTGCAGTAGCATTATCAGTTCATCACATGTTGTCTCTGCCATTCCTTCCTCCTCAGCGGAGGACTTCTCACACTCTTCCCCTTCTTCACCAGAGGGTCCCCTTTTCACAGGGTGAGTCCTTCAGGAACAGACTTCTCCAGCGTGTGTCCTTTATGGGGTCACAGGTCCTCCAGAAAATCTGCTCCAGCCTGGGCTTCTCTCTCCATGGGCCCTCAGGTCCTGCCATGAGCCTACTCCAGTATGGGTTTTCCAAGGGATCACAGACTCCTCTGAGCAGGGTTTTGGGTCCTCCATGGACTCCAGATGGGTCTCTGCTCCACACGGACCTCCATTGGCTGCAGGAGCACATCCTGCCTCACGGGCTGCAGGGGGTCCTCGGTTCTCGCCTCCTGAGCCTGGGGCATCTCCTCCCTGCCCTTCTTCCATGACCTTGGTGTCTGCAGAGCTTTTTCACATGTTCTCACCCTTCTTTCCAACTGCAGTTGCAGTAGCACATCAGCTTTTCCCCCTTCTTAGCTCTGTTATGCCAGAGGCACTACCATGGTTGCTGATGGGCTCGATGTTCTGCAGCATGTCCATCTTGGACTCCACTGGCATTGGCTCTGTTGGACACAGGAACTTTCTAGCAGCTTCTCATGGAAGTCATCCTTGTACCCTTCCAGCACCATAACCTTTCCACACAACCCAAACACGTACTGTCAGTAAATATCATAAATCTTTTCAGCGACAGGATCTTGCCTCATTACTGGTGTTCCACATGAAGCACCTGACTCAAGGAGAGGAACTCCAAAGAGCTTTGCTGCTCCCAGCGGACAGGCAGACGCAGGAGAACTGAGCCACCACAGTGTTCTCGCTGATCTGTGGGAATACTGGCAGTGCTGCTTGACTTCTGCTTGTCTGCATGAAAACAGACCATCAACTAATGGTTGCCCATGTCCTCCCCTGTTTGGGGATTAATTATCCCCACAGATACTCACAGCAGTCTGATCACACACTGCTGGAGCCAGGATGTTGGTGGGTTTGGCTTAGTTGTTGGGTCAGGCTGCAGCTGGGATAGAAAGGAGGTCACAGTCAGGGTCAGGAAAACCCAAGGTCAGAGACCAAAGAAGTCCAAACACATAAATCTTGAGGGCAAGGCAGGGGTGTGGATGCCCGGCTGTGATGTGGAACGTGGGAAGGGCCGGTGTGCCAGAGTAAGCATCAAAGCCCAGAGTCTGGGCTGAGGCAGAGGCTGGACTCAAACAACACACCAGAACACAGGAATGCTGAAAAAGGAGGCTGGTGAAGCAGGATGGTTGGGAGTGAGTTGCAGAGTATCAGAAAGGAGGATCAGGGATTAGATGTAGAAATTGCAGCATAATACATAGTTTTAGGAAAACTATTTTTGGCAAGCCCACAGAAAACTTTCTGTGAAGATGTACCTACCACTTTCTGATGGTAGGGTTGAATTTGGGGCAGCTGTCAGGTGGGGCAGCACAGTGGGGGACTCCTTTCATAAGAAAAGTTAAATCAAAGTACACTTGTATAAGTGAAGATAATAGTATTTTGGGGTTTTTTTTCCTAACTTACTGCAAATGCCTAGGCCTCACTCTGTATGGAGACTGTTCCACAAATGTGTTTGTAATGTGTGGTGGTTTTATTGTTTTGTCCTGAATATGGCAGGTACACTAGCATAGACAGAAGATAAATACTTCTATGGTGAAATCACCATTCTGAGCTCTGATTTTACAAAGGTTTATGAAGAAGGTCCTGAGAGCACTGTTGGGAGAGAAAATCAGTTCTCTGAGAAACAACTTAAGCCACAAATTATTACAATTATACACTTGGCTGTTTCAGAAAATTAGAATTACTGACTTTTCATTGAGGAAAAGAAGGAAGTGTGTGTGCAAGCTGGTCTGAAATGTTGAAAGAAGAAAAAGTAATTAGTGAGGTTTCATGTAGGTGAAACCAATCTCACTGTTGAAGGCTAACAAGCCCCTCATTTTCATGACTGTAATAAACACTCATTTATTCCTGACTGCTGGCAACATAAAGTAGCTGAACAATTAGTGTGGGATGGGCTCATCTGTGGGTGGCATGTGAGGTAATACCAGTCATTCCTGAGGGGAAAACTCATACTTAGCTACCTTTATTTTTACCACCACTAGCACACTCAGTGGACTGAAGTTCTGCACCTCTGGCTCCAGTGCAGCCAGGATGGAGCACGTGTGGAATTTGAATCTGAATTTCCATGGGATTTTGGCTCAAACAAATCAAGTGGCTTCCACTGCCCTCTGTAAGGTGGAAGCTCAGGTAGAATTAAGCTTAAAAACTTGTATAAACAAACACAAATTTCCAGGTTTTGAGATGTGAAGAATTCTGTGAACATCTTCCATGTTAATTCAATGCTCTGCGTGAGGAAGGAGAGAAAGTGGAGACAGAAGTGACTTGGTGTTCCTCCAGACTATCTTAGTGTATAACGCAGGTCAGAGGACTTTCCCAGTGGTTTTCATGCTAAATCTTGGGACACAAGAGAGGTATAATAATTTTATTTGATTTAATTTGGTTTTCCATCCCTTAAATTTAATAATTATCATTGACTGTTTGTTCACCTGGGTTTTTAAACTTTTGAGGCACACACAAGGTGCTTTCCTACAATTTGTTTCACAAGACTAGATGGTTTTTTGGTGTATGGACCTTGAGATTTTGTGGGTTTAGGGTGAGATTGCCTTAAAAATGTAATTTCTTGCAGGTATATAAAATTGAATCTGAAAAGCATTTCTGTGTTAAATACAGTTAGCTTTATTTTCAAATATTCTTTCAATTAATTTATTTCTTCCTTTCTTTTCTCCTCCTCCCAACTCCACTCTGTGAACTCTAGGAAAAGCCTATTCATTTGTAAAGCTTCTTCTTTCAGGGCTGGTATTTTGGGAGGGCAGTCATACTGTCAATTGTAAAGGGGCACATCAAAACATACAGTTTTTATTTCTTTTTTCTACCTAGTGTGTTCATCCTGCCTGGTTTTGGTGCAGAAAGTGTAGAATGTTGCGCAAGATGGGATGGAGAAGGGAAACAGTGACAGAGTAATATACAGTGCTAAATTTAATAAAATTTGGTTTTCTGTTTTAAAGCCTGAATTTTTATTTTGTCCTTTTTGTAACACTGGCTTTAGAGGAACATTTAAAATAGTGAATCCATTTTCTAGATTTAGAGAAGTGCTGTTTATTAGGCAGCAGTTGCAGGCAACTATAGCAAATTTTTTGTGCCTATGCACAGTTTAATAAGGTTCTAATGACAGTAAATTTTACTAAAATATTTAGTATTACCTAGGAGAACCACCAATCCACAAATTTCCTAAGTACGAGGACGTGCAGTTGGTGCAGCCAGCATTTGCTGTATCTCCCCCTGCCCCCTCCCCTTTGATTTACTAATAACTCTGATTCTCTTGAAAATTTTCTTCCTTCCCCACCCAACAACTGCTTTATAGCTGACAAAAATAAGCAATTTCCTAGCCTTATCCTCTACCTACAGAGGTCATAAAAATTGCTAATGGAAACGCTGTTGCCTTCTGTTGTGTGATTCTAATAGGAAACGGATCACTGCAATTTATGGGGTACTTACCCTTTTCGGTGCATGATGAATGGCTCACTTCAAATGATGTTTCCTCATTGATTTCCAAGTATTTATCACCAGAAAAGACAGAGCAGGAAGAACAGCATTTAAACATGAAGTTGATTTTGAAGATGTTGTCTTTTCACTACGGTGTGAATTCATGGCAATATAGCATTTGCTGTAGTAGGGAAGCAAAAGATGTGAAGTCAGTTCTTTATGTTGCTCTTAAGATTAGGTCTCCCACTTTTTGTTATGCTTTATTAGCTTTCTTGCCTGTTCTTTGGTCCGGAGAGTGTAGAGGTTTTGCTCACATTCTGCCTATTTGTTGCCATGTTCTTGAAACAAGCACATATGATATTTATATGTCAGTAGTCTCTTTGCTGTCAGGCTTTTTCAGATATTTTTACTTAATTCACAGGAAAATCTATATGCAAATAAATTCTATGTAATATTTAGTAGGTGACTGAAATATTTGTATTGGCGTGGTGTTGTTTTATTTTGCTGCATGAAGTATTAGAAGAGACCTTCTGAATCTGTTCAATTTCTGGCTGGCTGGACTGGACTGAATCAAAATAAAAACCATCTCTTTAGTGCCTGCAGTGTTCATACAATCTATTTCTGTGTGTTGCTGCATGAATCACTGGGCAAAACCACATATAAGCAAGGTAGGTCATAGGCAGATACAATCCTACAAAATATGTTTTTAAATTGCCAAGAGTAGAAAATTGAGAATTGATACATCCCTTTTCCAAGTAGGATAACTTGCTTCAATTGAGAAGCATATTGCAGTTTTGCAGTTTGTAAGACTGGCTTAAATGTCATTGACTTGACAGTCTTTGAATACTACAAATTATTATAGCTATGCAATAACTAAAAATTTCATCTTTTTAAATGGTAATGTTAAAACTTGTTTGCATTCTTAATTTCCAGAGATTCCTATATAAGATAATTAGATAATATGCTAGCAAAAATGAGGCTGTGTTGGTTAGAAAAAAGCGTGGAGTTTCACAAGTCACTTTTGATAGCTACTACTGCAATTAGGTTTACTATCAAATGGATATAAACTGATTTTTCATTAAAGAGCTATATGAAACCATTGATGTAAAATACACCTATTTCAGAGAACTTGTAACAATTTTAACTTTCACTATGTAAGAGCACACATTTATACTATTCTCTTACATTATTTACCTTCTTCTCGAGATATAACTTTGCTCTTTTCTTTCTTACTGTAATGTGATTTACAAATTTTTAGTTTCAAATCATAATGCAAACAATGGAAGTGAAGAATAAAATCTGCAGATGACAACTGTGCAGTTTCCATTTTTTCCTCTTTTTCTGAAAGCTGTGTTGAGTAAATCTCTAAAAAAGCTACCAGGCTGCACATGAATGACTGACAAAAACCACACTGTATTGTCTACTTCCATTGCCAAGTTTTATAGAATTGGTCTTCAGATGCCTCTAGTGCAAACGTACTGGATGTCAAAAGAAAACAAGTGAAGACTGTCATACCTCTCTGATCATATTTGCTCTAAAATGGGCTTAGTATAATGCACAATTTCTTTCTACATGACAAAGCACTTTTCTGTAAAACCATCCTTTTCAGCTGTCCTTTCCAAAATCAGTATTATCAAGTGTTCTGTTCTTAACTTCACCTGCTTTCTCAGGCCACATTGCAGTTACTTTCAAAAGAAGAGCTCTCATACTTGTGAGATGTCTCATGTAATATAGCAACAAAAAACTAGTTACCAGCTTTGTAGAGCACTAGATTATATGTTCATGTTCTGGGCTAAAAGTTGTCCTATAAAGGACTTCCTCAATTCTCCACAGTGTTCAAGTGGAGCCACCACAGTCAGTGATTAATCTGTGTTTCCTTTGGAAGCAGATGTTAATTGGTTGGACACTGAGTAATGGGTGATGGTGTGAAGAATAGGTGCAGCTTTAAATCTGTGTAATATTGGAACACAAAAGATAATTGAAATTGTATCTTCAAAACACAAAAATGGTGTCTGACTTGTTAGAAGGCAAGGAATAACGATATTCTTTATCTTGGGTATGTGTAAAGAGAAAAGGAAGGGAAAAATATAGTTGTTTACTGTACTTCATTTCAGTTAAAAACAAGCATTATTTAATTCAATGTATCTGCTTTTCTTTGTAACTTAGGGTTTGGTGTACATGCTTGAGGGGCAGAGGACAAAATGTACTTTTTGAAGATAATAAATGTTCTAAATGATGAGAACAACATGCACTGAACAAGCACAAATCATTCAGATACCTCTAAATTGCACGTGTTGAATTTAAGTGACTCAAAATTAGGTTGAAGTAACAATCTAAAAATACATAGAACCTCTTTTTTCTAAATTCTGCTTTTAGAATTTATGTTCTTATTGTACATCAAAGAGCTGTTGACGGCAAGTCTCTAAATGACTGGCCCAAATCTGAGTTGAATCGTATTTTGGAATGAGCTGTTCCTCGTCTTTGTTCTTCTAAACCAGCCTTGTCTCTGAAAACGATAAACATCTGTATTTGCAGTCTTGCCTTTTGCTCTTGGCGGTGGCATGGCCTGCATTGGAAATCTCATGTCTGGAGATCCTGACATTTTGTTGTAGCTAATGAGCATCTGAATCTTGATAGTCACAGAGCTGGAATGGGCTTGTTTGTAAAGCTGGAACAATGCTGGTTTTGGATAGTGCTGGTGAGTGTTGCTGGAAGATCTGTCAGCCCGGGGATTTCAAACAAGGGCAATTGCAGTAAAACGTTGACAGAATTTTTATAAAGTTAAAATTACTTTAAGAATGTTCAAACTTATTTATCTTGTCTTTTTCCTGTATTATCTGCCTCACACCGTTAATATGTAAATGTAAGAGCTGATTGCAAAAGCGATTATGTAGGTTCATGAAGTATTTTAGCAGTACTGCCCAATTCTTTCATTGCCTTTGCTGTAACTCTTGGTAGAACTTCATGGAAATGCAGTCCTCACTGAAAAATACTGACCTGAATTATTGAAACCATGTATGGCTAAGAGTAGTCCTATGAAAGCTTTGGATATAACTTGGTTTTTCTTTAGTCAAATAACTTAAAGTACTAATCTTAAATTATAAATCAGTAGTTTATAGAGAACTTTGAAAACCATTTGTATTGCTATTTGTCTTTAAGAGCACAGGTGAGAGAGACATAATTGAGAGGACTGGTAATTCTAGTGGGGTGTTGTTTTTTGAGGTCTTTTGTGGAAAAAGAAATTAAATAGGTGACTTAACAAAGTCGTGTTATCTCTAAAAACTATTATACTTTACTACTGGTCACAGTTGAAAGTAGTTATTTAACTGTAGTCTAAAATGCATTGGGTTTTTTTCATTGAAGCTGAATGTTTGAACAGAGGATTCTGTTGTAAATGAGAATTGCCTATTGCTTTGAGTTTCAGAAGGGCAGATTGTATTTAAAGTCTGCTAGCTGTGTACCACAGACAGTGTGAACACTCCACTGGGTTTCCTTCTTCAGGTACCAGGTTCTGCATTGCTGGAAGGTACAGCTGTGGCTGTAAGCAAAAAGTCAGAGGAACTGTTTCAAAATTCCACTTTGTTCCTCGCTACTTAGTGCTGTTAAATAAATACCAGCTAAGCCTGTTGTATCTACTGGGCTTTTATCTGTTTATTCTATGCCTTGTTTTTCTTCTGTGTTGTTTTTTGCTCTATCTGAAACAAGTGTTATGTGTTTGCTGTTTAGTAACTTGTAGTTTCCCTACTTTTATTTTGTGGAAAGTCAAAACTCCTGGCATATAAATGAGATGGCAAAGAAAAAAGTTGCACAACCTGTCATGAAACTTCATCACCATCAGTTGCCTCTAGTACAGAAATACATTTTGTTTCCAAAAATGCAGACTAACAAGTATTTGCATGTTCAGTGCTCAGGGACCTGACTTTTATTTTTATGCATCAGAACTTAATCACAAGCTCAATAAAATTCTCTGCTTGGATAAAGCTGATAGCAGGTTCTTGCCCATCAGTATAGGGATGGAAAGTCATGTTCTTTGCTGTGTGAAGGGAAATGATCATATCCTACAGATAGCTGACTGGTGAAACCCCTCTCAGAGGGTCAGCATGGAGAAGATGTCAGTCAGAATATTCTTTTTCAATACTCTGAGGAGTCATTCAGCTTCAGGATGGAGCTTCACTGCTGGAGTCAGCTTTTCCTTCAGTGCTCCTTCAGAGACTGATATTACACCTACAGCTCCTGGTGTTAGGACTGCACCTGCCTCTATCTGCGGTTCAGACATCAGGATGGGAAGAAGCATTTGATCTGGTTAAAGCTTGTCATGGTGCTGTAAAGTATGACTTAGAATCTTAAGCTAGCCAGAAAGTACTAGTGGAGGTTGTTAGTAAAGCAGCAAGAAAAGTCTTTATCCATAGCTTTTTCTTCACTAGAATGAATTCATTGCCCAAGTGCCCTTTGGCCTCACCTTTCCAAAGGAATTCTGTGTTTCTAGTGAAGAGAACCTTGCATTCAAACTCTGCTAGCTGGTACCTAAGTGCCCAAGAGGTATTTAGCACAGAGAGGAAAATATTTTGTACTCACTGTTGTGACTGTTAGTTCAACACAAAATCATCCACAGCTCTGCTCCATGAATTTGCTTTAAATGAATGTGCATGTGCTGACAGTCTTCTACTTAATATATACAGGGGAATAGCACCAGTAACAAATGCACTGCCTTCTTTTAAAAAGTGGCAGTTTACTATAAGGAATTTCCAGTTTGTGAATGTCCTGATCTATTCTATCATCATATAGAAAACCCACAGACATGGTATTTCTTCATATGTTTTTTCAGTGCAGTGCAAAGGTACCCAAACGTGTCTGTTTAGAGAAAGGTTGGACTTGGATAGACACTGATCCCAGGACAGCAAGGAGCTCCATGTGAGCTATCCAGTCTACTGCTCAGAACATGATGCCCTCAAAGCTGCCTGCAGCTGTGGGTGGGCTCTTTCTGCTTCTTGAGCTGCCTCCTCCCTCCAGATATCTTTGCTCTGCATGTGCTGGGAAGATACAGCCTAGTCAGGGCTGTAGGTCAGCTCCTTGCTTTGTTAACAAAAGAAACAGACTCAAAGGCATGTCTTATCTTCACAGGAGCTTTTGCAGGTCCCAGTGCTCTCCCATGCCACCACTGGGGGAGAGCTACTCCTTTGTTTTCAGGCATGGAATGCAAAATTCATCAGTCAGATACTGAAATTGTTGTATTTGTTGTTAAACTTCACCTCTGACTGACAGCTACTCAGCTTGCTTTTGGGTTTTGCAAAGAGGAAAGGGAATACAGACCTGTTGGATGTACAATGCTAGTGATTCTTCCATAGTTGGAGTCTCATTGAAAATAACCCTTTGCAGTTCTCTAGTGATCTTTAATGCCCTTGTCCAATTCCTGTGATGCAGTAATACTCTATACACTGGCAGTAAACACTTGATAAATTTTTTGCCACTGGCTTGACAACAGAGAGAGGAAATGTTCAGGTGAGGATAGAGAGCTTTTATGAACAGGAAGCTCTGTGATCTCCTCTACTCCGGGGAATTCATGTTTGCTTGGCCTGGGCATTTTTAAAGCTTGCACTTACCATTTATTGATCTACGTTTTTTCCCCCACTACTCTGACTCAGCATTTCCAGTTTTAAGAAAATAGGTGGGACTGCAATCCAGAAAATAAGCATTATTATTTCTGAGACAAAAAAGATGGCTTGCATATGGAGGAAGACAGCTTTTTTGATAGTTCAGCCTAGGGAAATGGGGAAGGAAGGAGATGGTCTTATTTGTATTTTCCCATCCCTTATATGACAATCTGCATTAGTAGCATTTGATATTTGGATTAGAGAATAAGCTCAGATTTTGCACCCAGAAGTTCCAATATTCCTTTTGTTTTCCATAGCCTTGTGTTCCACGGCCCTTTGTTCACGTTTACCTTTCCTCTGGACTCAGATTGCCTAGCCTTGCTGCTCTATGTCTCATCAATTCCAGCCTAGTCCCTTCCAGTGCAGAAAGTCTCCTTTCTCCTTTAGCAACACGCAGCAGAGACCACCTTGCTTCTTCCATCTATGTCCCTTTTGCTTCCCAGTTGGCATCCTCCCTGCATTTAACTCCAGGTCTTGGGATTTGGATGGTCTCTTCACCCATGCCAGTGTTCCCCATCTCTCCTTCATCTATCCTGTAGACACAAGGACCTAATGGTCTGTTGATTCTAAAACCAGATGGGGAAACTACATAAGGAAAAGTAGGAGACTGCAGGTGGCTGTTCCTATTGTTGCCTCAACATCTGCAAGCATAAAATGCCAGTGAAGAGACAGGGAGATCTTCCTCTAGGTTACAGTATTCTTGAGAGAAAGAATGTGTATTTTTTTAACACTTGCTCTGACATCAATAGTATTTAACTGCTCCAGCCTGGTTGGTATCCCTTGAAAATTGCATGTAGTTTATGGCAAGAACACCATGTTCACTTTTTAAAAGGCTAATTTTACTCCTAGAGATAAGTAGTGGTAGTTGTTCTGGTATGAATGAATGAAAGAAGATTGCTTGGAGAACTGGTCTGGGCCAGATAGCACAGGCAGCTATTTTTATGGAACGGTAAGTCCTGAATGAATCAGTCAAGGTCAGAATGGTGTAGTTAAACCCAGCAGTTACCAAGTTCCTCTGACCCAGATGAAGGTCTTTTTCTTGGCAACTTCAGTAAGAAAACACTGGCTCTTGTATGGCTCTAACTTGGTTGTTACATTGGTGAGACACAGATTTATATTTGAAATAGATCACCAAGAACTGAGTTGGACTTGCCCTGGCTGGCAACAGTTCACAGAGTGCCATGCCCTGGTCCTCTGTGACCTGGACTGGCTTCCTCTGTGACCAGGAACTATCAAAGAATTGAGAGTTTTTAAAAGGTATGATTAACACGATGTCCACCCTTTATGTAAGTATAGAAAATAATTAAGTGAACATATAATTATGCCCAAATATTTTGCTTATCTTTTTGGGAAGGTGAGGGAGATGAGTGGAGAGAAACTACAAAATTGATATAAAATATATATATAATATGTATATAAGAAAAATAAGTATTTCTACATGCAAACAGTGATTTATATATTGAGTATCTGTTTCTGAGAAGCGTGCAGAATCTTCTTTACATCAGGACACCTGTACTTTGGTTACACCAAATCAGTATCCTCAAAGATATGTTACTAGTGTGGGGTTTGGTGTATTTTGTAGTGTATGGTATCCCCCTTTTAGGAGCTACTGTATAATGTTTTCCCCTCAAAAACTGGGATTTCTCGCAATCTTAACAGTAAAATATGTTAGAATTTGGGGTAAGTAAGGGAAGAGGAGGAAATTTCAACTGTATTATAGGGAAAATTATTTTGATTAATTAGGAGTACCTAGCAGGCCCAGGGAGAGAAGGAAAGTGTGTGATCCTGCTCACAAGGGAGAGTGACAAGGAACCGTAATTCAATTCACAAAGCATAATCTGTGCAAAACTTTTTTCTTTACAATTTCTGCTCTTTCAGTGCGCAGTAATGCTGACTGTCTCTACAATTTGTCTGGATTTTAAATCAGATCAGTGTAATTAGCTAACTTTACTTATTAGCTTGAGCTGACTCTAGTGGCACAATGGTTGAATTGGTTGCCATTATATTTGTTTAACTGCTGTAAAGTAAGGTTCTAACAATAGGTTCCTACACTTAAATAGCACTGTCGAGCACCGGTGCCCTATCAGTCAGTCAGACCTCTCCCTCCTGCTGTCTGCTCTGATAGACAGTTCTGCTGATGGGGGGAGTCTGGAAGAAGAGATCAGGAAAAGGGATGATGGATAAAGACCATCTCCTGTCTTGGGAGGAAATCAGAGAAATCCTTTCTTTGACTATCAACAAGCTGCTTTGTCAAGGTGTCAGAAGATTAATTATGCTCATGCAAGAGGCAAGAGTGGCTGTTTTCTGTGCTGGTTTTGGTGTAATGGGGTGGCATTCTTCTGAACCATGCCAGAGAATTGCAAAGAAAGAGGCTTAAGAGATTTCAGCCCCCTAACATCACTGTCCTGTAAGCGTTTGTAAAGCTCTTAGGCACATCCATAGTGCTGTGAAGTTCTGCCAGTAATTGATTAATCAAAGTGTTTGTTCCGAGTGCTGTATGGACTTGATCTCGTGAAACATTTGGTGTCAACTGCTGTTAAAGTCTGTCAGCATTATTGGTAGTTGGGACTCTTTATATAGAATAAGCTTTCAGCAAAAAGAAAACTTTTCCACAGCATAACAGTGAACGTGAAAACATGCAACCACTCACTAGTTTTTGGAGTTTGTAAATCAATGAAAGGGAAAATCTCCAATAAGTATTTGGAGTATTACATATTGGAGCTGAGCAAATCTGCTTTATGTTTTCTTTTATCCATTATCCTTTTGTATGTTTTTGAACAAATTAGATATAAAGTATAATAAAAAAATTAATGATCTTACATTTTGAATTAATCTTCTTGGGAATAAATTTAATGTGCAAGCTTTAATTCTGAACAGATTAGATTTTGTTAAAAAAAAAAGTGGAGTTTTTCCTTAGAATAAATCTAAATCATAGACTTGAAGAAATTCACTACTTGAAATATGAATTTAAACTAAGTCACTTGATAAATTAAAATATTATCTTCAAAAGCTCTTTAAATTTTGAACAACCTATGTCAGTAAAAGGACCCCTTCCATCTGGCCTAATCTGTCTAACTTAATCCCATGCTCAGATGAAGAAGGGCATTTTTTGTTATCTGCTAATTTGATACAGTTTTGGGCTTTTTCTTGAAAGGGTCAAGTCTTGAGTTAATAAAATGGAGAGTTAAAGAGCCACATGACTTTATTAATTGTGGTTTAAAATGTTTTGAACTCTAGTACGCTGTAGTTGAAACTGTAACAAAACCAAACATTTCAAACATGACTGTGCCTGACCTTGAAATGCTGCTGATAAAAGCTAATGCTGTTAAATTGCATGCCAAATTAACCCTCATTTCCAAATTCTTTGTGTGTGTGTTTCCTGTAGGATAGGCTTTGATCCTGCCAAGCAACACTTCTTTTACAGTCAGTTATTTTTTAATGAAGGAAAATCAATGAACAAGTTTCAGTAGCTGATTTCAGCGGTAGTGAAATGAAATGTTTTGTTTTACATCTTTCTGCCACTGTGCTTGGTGTGTTGTATCAGACAGCTGACATGATGCAGTGTTTTTGTATAGAGGTTATGGTGATTTTCATCTTGAAACTTTATTTTGATGTGTGTAAACCTTATCAATGATTACAAGTTCATGTGAGAAAGGCACAGGAAGCTGGCTAATAGACTGGCCAAGGAATACTTTCGGGAGCAGTCTTTTTTTTAAGTCTTACTGAGGCTTAGCATCAGTAAAGTGGGGATTTAATCTAAATCAAGAGAAAAAATGGTAATTGCCTCACAAGTGCTTTTTGCTTGAAGCATGCAGGTTCACATCATTTTAGAAGTTGTCCGTTTTGGAGTGTTTGTTCTTAATTCAGAAGTTATGTTGGAGGAGCATCTGTCTTTGCAATCCACGTGTTTTTTTCATTTGCATATTTTGAGAAATATAGACTTGGTATGAGATTTAATGGGATAGAATCATGTCCCTTTTTGGATCAGCAGGTCTTTGTAGATCTGGTGGTGTAAACTCCACTAAAATAAGACAACAGGCATGAGCAGAAACTGCTGACATACAGATACTGGATTTCTGTTAGTTCTTGTCTGTTGAGGACCTCGAGTGTTCTCGTTTTAAAATGGAAGTGGCTCTTTTTAACCTCTGACAAATGAACTGCCATCTGCATAAATTCATTTGAGGGGGACATTATCTTCCTGTGTGAACTTTGGTGGGAAGTGCTTTCAGGCCATAAAGTGAATCACTGGTCTCCCTGGGCTGGAGCTGATATCTTGCTCTCTCTCCCTGGCATCTCCTCCAGGATGTTTAGCTCCTAGTCCTCTGTTACGTGTCTTTTCTCTGCCATTATGCATGAGCCACCCATACCATGGCTGTGTCCGGTGTAAGGTCTCTGACCTAGCTGTATTGCCTTTCATTTGGAGAGGGAAATACCACGGTCCAAGCTTCCATCTTCACCACATGAGGACTTTGTTCATTGCACTGGGCAGATGTCTCCTTATGCTTGGTCTGTGTGGCTGTTGTTTTCTGAGTGTCACCTTGATTGCGTTACTTTTATTTTTGCACTTCTCTGCCAGTTTTTTTTTGTTTGTTTGTTTGTTTGTTTGTTTTGTCTTTATAATGTTAGACCAAAGGTTTTTATCTTTTCTTTCAAGGCCCTCAAAAAAACCTCCAAACCATGAGGTTTTTTTTTCTCTCTGTTATCTGCCACTTGTTCCCCTTTGTTATTGAGATGTCCACCCCAGCGCCTAATGGGGCAGCTGACTTTGATCCAGGGCCAGCCCAGCACTGGTGAGCCTTGTTGGGTGCCCACTCCCTGGCACCATCTCACTTGCAGGGTGCTTTTGCATATGCTGAGACATTTTGGCCACAGGAATGGAAGTGTGGCCGCATGGAGACAGCTCCTGAGCCAGGGTGGAAGAGCCTTCTCCAAACCAGAGGTGGCCAGTTGCTGCACTAGCACCAGCCCTGCTCTGGGAAGGGCTTTTCTTTCACCCTGGTTCTGACCTGACCTTGCTGCTCTCAAGAGAGCTGCTTAAACATCTCTGCTCTGTGTTCCTGGTCTCTGGAATTGGATTTTCCTGTTACCCAGTGAATTCCAGCACCCACTTCTCTGTGTACTAGGGGTAACTGTATTCCTTTGTGTGGCCTCTTGGCTCATGTGGATGCCTGGGGAAGCAGCCAATCTGTAGGTCAGGGCAGCCTCCTTCCCAGTACATATATTGCCAGCTCCAAAGAACTCAAACTATTGGAAAAGTGTGTTGTGCTTAACCTGCATAAAAGTGCAGGCTATTTTAGAGACTTGTGGGAGTGGGGAGCTGTAAAGAATTGGGAGGGAGCAAGCTCAGAGAGCAAGATTTGGGATTTCCCAAAGGCTCTGTTTTGTTTGTGAGTTTTTAAAGCATCATCCCCTTTCCAGCTCTAAATACAAGAATTAACATTGCTCCAGCACAGTAAACTTTGGTGCACAGCTGTTTCTTTATGCAAGCCCACATGGTTTCCTGCCTACTTTGTAGGATGCTGGATTTGCCTCCAGGAAAATCCAGGGGCAGGGTTTCCACTTTGTGCCTGATGGTGGGGATTTGCATGGTGTGAATGGAAGCAGAGGGGAGGCCTTGCTTCTCTCTGGAGCAGAAGCAGGTGCAGCTCGTGGGCGAGTGGATTGCTCAGGGCAGTGCTGAGGTGCTGCTGGAAGGGCTGTCTGGAGGTCTAGTCCAGCTCTTAACAGGTCTGTTGCCAGCATTTGTGTTGGAAGAGGTTGAGAAGGGGATAGGGTATAACCAAAGATATTGTATATTATAGCTGAGAGAACCTTAGGAAATGCTAATAGCGAGAGGAAGAGGTGATGGGTTTGTTGTTGCCTCTTTTTAGCAGCATTTCTCTGAGAATTTAAGAGAAAATGAATTCTGCTGAAATGACCTTTTCTTCACCTCTTACTGGCTCTTGAAAAGCCTGTGCTCCCTGAGCTGTCCACACAAGCACACAAATAATCCAAAGAAAAATGCAAGTGCACGTGCTCCAAGGGATAGTTAAGCATGTCTAAAAAAAATCCTCATCGCTGCTATTATGTTAGTGGGCAGTAGTTTCTGAGTAAAATTGATTTTTTTCCCACTTTAATACCTTAAAAATGCTTTTAATATATCCCTAAGGAAAATGTGATAAGTTCTAAATAACTAACTTGAAGCTTTTTGAAGCCTGGAATATCTTTGTTGTTCTCCCTGTGCATATGTTTTCCCGAGACTAAGGGGTTTGTTAAGATGTAGAAATAATATTTAGAAAGAGATAAGGTATCTGATCTTGCTAAGTCCTATACTTTTCTGTAGAAATTCAAGGTAATTGAAGATGCTGTTTTTTCATGTTAAAATTGTGTGTACAGCAGATAAAAAGTGAGCTTCAAAAGAGGCTGTTCTGGAAAGGAAGTAACTTGAGAAAAATGGGCAATTGAACAGGAATTGGTTTTTTAGCTTTCCTTTGAGCACAAAGTGTTCCTGTTACACTCACTGCACTGACCTACCTGTCTCACCATTATTTCAGAATGTACTTATTTTCTCTTTGGTATTTTTGTCTTTCTATTCTTGGAGGAGTAATGTGCAACATTTACCTGGTACCTGACAGCAGATCAGTCACATCTCTGCCTTCCCAAATGAGACTCTTTCTGTCTAATACTATTTTGGTTTTTTCAAAGAGGAGAACCTGTATTTTTCTGCCTTGACAGATTAATGGCCATGAATGACACCTTGCAATAAAATCAGCATTCTGGCACAATCCCTGTTGGCCCTTTTGTATTTGCAGGGTAGGAATCCCTGATCACCAGGTTGTTTTCTGTGCAAACACTGGGAGAATGCTGGGACCAACAAGGTTGAGCTGACCTTATGTGCTGGCCTGCTCACTGCCACTGACTGTCATGTTTCAAAGGTTAAACTAACTGTGGATGAAATGTAATCAGTAGTGCGCTGGATCCTTTCCAGAGCTCGCTGGAGGAGTGCAATAACCAGCATTGTTAGCTTTAGGAGAGCAAGAGGCAGAGGTCATTACCTGTGTGCGTCTGAGCATGAGGAACCAACTGCCTTTCCTGCTACCTCCCACGTATGTTTATTTAAATCTTATCTGGAATTGTTATCCAGCTGGCCCCTGCTTTTTAAAAAAATACGTCTGTTTATTCTTCATACAATAATTTTCATCCTTCTGCTGCTTTCTTATAGTTTCCATGAGAAAAATGTGCTTCTCTCAAACCCTGTCATTAGATGGGATGAGAATTGATATTGGGGAAGCAGAAAAGGCTGAAAGAAAGAATTGCCGTGTTTTTAGATGACAGCCAAACCTAGACCAGGGTAAACCAGACACTGCTTTTAAGACAGACACATAATGCACCAGCAGAGGAAAGATGATCATGGTAAATTTTCCCTCCTTCACTACTGGGTAGCAAGGTAAAGAGCTGGCAAAATAGGAAGCTGGCAAGGGACAGAGAGCAAGTGTAGGAGGAGGAGGCCAAACAGAAGCACTGAAGCAAAGATAGCATTTCTGAGAATTGATTTCCTGTTTCTTTCTATAGCCAACCACTCATTTTCCCCAACTCTCTGTCATTTGTGCAGTACTTTCAGTCCCCAGCATTCAGATCTGCAGCAGGAGTCTGTTCTCAGCATCAGATAAAAAGGCTTTCTGGAAGGCACCAGCAGCATGTAGGATATGGTGGGGAAGTACTGCTTGTTGTCACATTAGGAATTTCAAGGGTGACAGGCACTGAAGTCAGTTTTGTTTTTTTTTTTACCTGTATAGCTTTTACACTGCCTGCCCTCTGAAAATGCCTGTATAATAACAATAGATTTAAGTGAGGAGCAAAAAATTGTCTTCCTTTTGAATCCTATGGAAAGATTATTTTTCACTCCATCAGAGCATTTTGTTTTCTTTATAGATAGGGGTGTGGGTATGGCCTTGAAAGCCAATACATTTAGCAGAAATGGAGACTTTGCCCTTGAAAGAAGAGAGGGACAGATGGGGGACTTCCATTCCAGAGAAAATCAGAGCTGTAGAGAGAATTAGATTATATTGATATATGTTTTGTTATACATTTGTGATTATTGTGTTATAATCAGCTGGTGGGAAAATGAATGTCTTTTTCAGGATCTTCCTGTATGGGCTTTTCATTTTGAATTAGTTTCTAAAATAGCCCCGACAAAAACAGAGCCCTGTACCTGTTAATAGGAAAGTCAGCTCCATTCACAAAAGCTCAATCTAAGTTGATTATGATGTCGCGAGAAGAAAACACCATTATCCTCCTTAGCCCGCCTTTATCAGACTCTCAGGTTTGTAATCACAAGCAGAGAGCGTTCCTTAGCACTGCTTTTATTTGTTACCCCCTCCTGTACTTCAAAAATAGAATGATCTTTTTTTTATTCCTAGTCTTCATGAGATCTCTCTACTTCAGTGTGCGTGAGAGAGGACAAGGTACTCTCTTTCTATTTACTTTTCTTACTAAATCTTATTTCTGAAAGGCCTTTTTTTTTCCTGTGGCCATTTTTTTTTTTGTTTCTCTTCATTCCAGAGCACTGGAGATGTGGAAGGACTGAATAAAAGCACTAACAAGTGTCTTTTCCTTGTGAATGCAGAGCAGTATTCTTTCCCAGTCCTGCAGTTTCACATGTCTCTTTATCTATGCTAGATTTCTGTGATAATTGTTCAAAAAGCAGCTCGATTTCTCTTCCCACCTTGAGGTAGAATGCTTCCATAGCCACTTCTGTAAATATTCCCAGACTTCTAGCATGGCAAGCAGTGTCTGGATTAGACATAATTTCTCTACGAATGGTTCCTAGTCTACTTGAATAACTATGCCAATGTCCAATATTTGTGGTCCAAAACTGTGCTCAAGGAAACTCTCTGGGCATTGTGCAAGTCTCCATATAGAGAGCTTCTCAACAAAAGCAGTTTTGATGTGAGAAAAGATGCAGACTTAAACTGCAGTCATAGAGGATGTTGGTCAGCATGAGTAGTGAAGATGCCCTGGTCTGTTTGTGGTTTTCCTATCAGGTCTATAAGGAACCCATAATTTTTCTGTGTATGTGAGGCTCTTTCTAGAGACCTTGTGCTAGCTCTGCTGAATGACTTTTGGAACAAGAAACCAGTTTCTTCTACCTCCCAGGTGTTCAATCAACTGCCCAGAACTGGGTCCATGGCATTCCCAGCTAGGGAAATACTTGTGAGTCAGGTGCTTGCCCCTATGTAGAAATAACTAGAATTCCTCAAAGAGAGGAAGGTTTTTAACATCAGTATTTCTAGGAAGGCCTGCTCATTCTCAGTGTTTCTGCACAAGAAACAGCACATAAACAGCAAGCCCTGATGGAGGTTCTGTTTTTTTGGAGTATCTTAGTGATGGGAGAATTTGGGCAACACAACTTGAAATAAATAGCCTTGCTTGGGAAAGCCATTTGTAATTCAAGTATGGCGTCTGCTTGAATTAAATATTTAAAGGTTTTTTGTTTTTTTAATATTCTGAACTGATCTGCTTCTTTGCTTAGAGTGCTCTGTTATTTTGTTAGAAAGATGGAGTGTAAAAATCACTAATCATAATCTAACTGTTCATACCAAGCATGTTGTTTTTTCTCTTTGCAGCAAGAAGGCCAACTTCATTCAAGTGGATGATTTTACGTGATTACTAGCTGCATCCATCTTTGTATTCAGACTGGCTGATTGCTATAAATACAAACACAAGTTTCTTTGAATAGTGACAGGCTGAATCTCCTCAGTATAAGGGTTCAGGATGAGCCAGGTGTACAACAGTATCTTGTGTTTACCCTCCAACTAGATTTCTACAGCACATATGTGTGCACATTTTGGCCACAAGTCATATTTCCTTTTGAAATCTCCTTTCTTCTTGATGCTGTTCTTCATACCTTTCACGTTTTCCTTCTCTGGATTTATAAAGGCATGTTTATGCCTGAGTGCTGTTTTGGGTAAGAAGATATCTTTAAAAGAACAATAAGAGCAGAGGGGCTTTTAGTCTGTCTGTCTTCTGCCCATCCATCTTTTTTCTCTTGGGTCATGTATGTGGCAAAAATACTAGAAGCAGCATGGATGCCATGGTAGTATTCCACAGCAGAGTGGTTTGGAAGCATGGAAAAACCGTATGTGCACAGTACCTACTCCATACCATTGGTCTTTTGGGCTTTGTTGAGTATGATGGCACAAATGTCCCCAGAGATGGCCATATTCTGTAATTAGAGGCCTGCATTATATCTTCCCCTTTCAGATGTGTTTCATGGCTGTGTACTTTGAAAAATTCACCAAATAGCAGAAGACGTTTGCAAAGCTTTTTCTGACAAGCCTTTCACTGAGCCAGGATTTCCAGGTCAGTGCATACCATATATTTGTGTCTGGACACAGCTGCAGGTTGTCCTTTTATACTGTCCCCACCAGACTCTGCTGAGATGTTTTTTTGGGTCTGTTTTCTCTGCATTTGTCACTGAGAGGAATCAGCTGGCTGTGGATAGGTATGCTACATATGTGAGATCCCATCCTAACTGATGCTAGCGGGTTTAGTTGCTGTATGTGTACAAAACCCAGGGAAGAAATGTGGTGTTCCAGGAAGGCTTGTTCCCTCACTGTGTGTCAGCTTTCTGTGTCGTGTGCTAGCAGCAAGAGATGCAGAGAGCAAAGCCAGCAAGCTGAAATGTTCTCTGCATACCACAGTGTTCCTCAGAAATTTCTTCTAGCTCGTGAATATTTCATAGCAGGACAATTTACTGTCTTGTGAAGAAAGGAAAATACTTGTTTTGGCTCTGAGTGTATAGAATTCTTAATTGTATAAGATAAAATTGTGGCAAATTTTCCAATTTTACCCTGGAAAGTTTTGACTTCTCTCTCTCTCTCTGGTGTCTGCATATTCTTACAGACTTTTGTGTTTGAGTTTTGCAGTTTGGTCCTTGTGGTTATAGTGTGCCTGGGCTTTTTTCAGGATCAAAATCCTGTTTTAAGCTTCTGATAAGGAATATAATATGATTCTTTCCTGTGTTGACAGTAAGTGAGGCACACATGAGGAGATGGGGACTGGAGGGAGAAGGCAGCCTTCTGGTGTAATTATATGAGAATATTGTAGTATGTGCATTTTCTGCAGGAGACTTTTAAATACAGATCAAACTAGTGAATCTGTTCCTCCAGCCTAGCCATATGTGTTAAGTCTTCTAACTGAAATCTGTACAACAGATTTAAAAATCATTATTAGACCTTTAAAACGTCATAAAGATTCAAAGACAAAGAGGCCAGTTTACCTCTTTAAATTATATGGCGTTCAAGGATGTGTTACTTCAGGAGCTTTTCCAAGACACTGCGCTGTCACAGCTTCATTGCTTCAAATGTCACTTCAAGTAGGAGCAGTTTTTATAACTACACAGTGAACTCAAGATGGTTTAATGGAAATGATTTCTTCATGTGTCAAAATGACCCCTTTGTTTCTCATTTTACTCTTTTGTTGCCTGCAGCTAATCTGGTTTTTGGGTTATCAGATCCAAGCATCTTACAATGCTGACTCTAGCAGCGGCATTCAGCTGGAATGCTGCCTTTTGTTTACTGGTTTCACCAGGCCTCCAGTGCTTTCTTTGGTCATCTGGTGGCTCCACTAATGTGATTTGCACTCCCAGGCTCTGCAGGTAGTCATGGGCTTTTAAAGGGAATTAGAGGAAAGCCTGCCACCCTGGTTGCTAATGAATCCACAGGGTATTTCTTACTGGTGTTTTGTTTTTCCAGATTCTTTTTTCTGTTTTATGGTATTTTTCTTCTGTCTGCTTAGACTTCAATTTCTAAAGTGGGTTTACCTGGCTGTGGTGTCGTGACATTCACTTTGCTTGAAATAGAAGTACCAAATTCAATTGATTAGTGTGTCCATTTGGGGTTTTCTCAGGAGCTGTAAATAAGTATGGAAAAAATTGATAGCTACACAAATACTCAAAACTTCTTTATTACAATACATATTATACAAAGATTGTTCTTGGTAATAGGGGATGTGGTAAAAAGAGACAAACTTCTACCTTCATGAAAACTTTATTAAAATAGCAAATGTTTGCTCATGTAGGGAAGTTAAAGTGTTTTGCTAATGAGGTGGCAGCTGGAATACTGAATTTTTGCAAGCACACCAGGAGAAGATGCAAGTTTATAAACACCCTCAGCAGTCTTACAAATATGAGCTAGTGAAGGACAAAATCAAAGAAATATTCTATTACAGTTTTTACAAAAAACCAAGTTATACTGGAGAGGGTTTTTTAATATGAAAAGCATATGCACAAAAGGGGATATATTATGAAAACACCTTTTACTCTTTTTCTGGAGCAAAGGAGAGTTTTGGACTCTGAGGAGTTGAGTAGCATGTCAGATGCTGAGTAAGATGCCATTCCTTCTTATATCCTCAACCTCTTACTTAAGTATCCTTGTGGATTTGAGTGGGGATTAATAGAGTGATTAGGGCTGGTTGGGGTTTTTTTCCCCCAGATTAGTCCTGCAGTTTTCTTAGGGCCAGTATTTGGCTTGCCCAAAAACAAGCACAATGTCAATGTTTTTGAAGCTTCACTCTAAGTCTAATTAAGACTCAGCCTTCTGTGGCAGGATGTGCAATGTTTTTATATTTTCATAACATAATTTTCATCCATTTCTGTTGTTTTAGAATGGAAGGGGAAAAAAATCAGTGATAAAAAGCAAAATCTCAATAAGACTTTGGAAATAAGTGGGCCCCTTCCTTGCAAAAATACTTAATATTGAATCTGTTCATATTGTTGTTTCCCTTGAGAACAAGTCTATCTGTTTACCCAAGTCTGAAGAATTTAGACTGGTAGGAGTTGTGCCACTTATATTGGTTTATAGGGTTGGGTCTTAAGAGTGGAAGAAAGCTTTAGAAAAGTTGAAGTGGACAAACATGTTTCAGTGCCCTTGCTTTGTGCTCTTCCACAGTGTCGGTGCTGTAGGATTTATGTTTATATTGTATGTGTGTGTTTATGTTTTTTAATATACAAACTGAATATCACAGCTTTAAATTGTGTTCAAAGAATGTCAGTATAGTTGTTGAATTGGTATTTTCGCTTCAGAAAAAAAACCAACCCAGTAGAAATTTGGGTGCAGTGGTTTTAATAATGGACAAATAAAATGAGTGTATTGATTGAGTTTTACTAGGCTGCCAGCAGCACTGAAGGTCCTTGTGATGCAGAAGTTTGTGACCCATGAAATCTCCATTTTCCTTCTCTTGGTAATGTACCTTGAAGTACAGAAGCCTGGAAAATGCATCCTGAGTGACCTAACACATTGATTATCTACAAACAGAAAATTTTTTGAGCTTATTGCTAAAAATGTGTTTGGTACTAGTAAATATAAGGGATAGGCTTAAATGAGATTGTTAAACAAGTGTTCCATGAGCACAAATTCACTAAGGCAACAGCCAATCCTTACAGGTATGAATAAGATCTGCTATGTTTTCCTTTAAAATGCTAATTTCAGATGCTTGGCCATTTTGCTGATTCAGCTTCATCAGCTTGCATGCCAGTGCCCAAAAATGAAAATTTTCCCTTAAAAATGGTACTTGTGTCTGCTGGAAGGAAATAAAGGGCAGTAAGGAATTGAGCAGAGTTGTTTCTAAAACGGGTAAGAAACCAAGGTTCTTGAAAAGAAGCCTGTAGCACACAGGCACACCAGCAGGCAGATTTTACAGCTCTGTCCAGAGCACGGAAAGAAGATAAATCATGGCCATCCCCCTCTCATTTTTGAAATGGTTCAACCCTGGGATTTAGCTGAAGGACTTAAGGAGTTTTTGAAGTGCAAATAGACTGGTGAAGGGTAAACCTTTTCAGAGTTTCATTTAGATGGGTTTTTTTTTTCTATGTGGATTTCTGGCACCAGCTGAGATCTGGAAAGCCACAGGATTGTTTTGTTTTTGATCAATCAAGCAAGCAGAACTTGCCATGGGGGTGTACATTCTCTGCATACATATTGATCCTATTGTGTTTAAAAGTACTTAATTTAATCAGGGCTTTTTGAAACCTTCCCTGGTAAACCTTGCATTAATGAAGCTGTCATTTCAAGGTCATGTTTCAGTGTCAATAACTTAATGGTAATGACAAAAGTTACCTGTAAGTTTATTATCAATTTTTCAGTCATTCCATGTTAAAATTGCATTGAATGAGAACTGATTTTGCATACATGCATGTAAAAAGGCTCAGCTTCAATTGGAGAATGTGAATCTCATGGAATGAGAGATTTTCAAAGCAGTCTAGAGTTACCAAACACATTAATACTAACAGTTCTGGTACTGTTCACTGCTGTTTGGATCAGTACCTTGATCTGCCCTATTCCATATGGAGTTTGGCTCCAGTAATCAATTTTACACCTTGTCTCTTCCAGCAAAATGGTTGTAATATCAGAGGTTTTTTCCAAGGCCCTTTCTAGTAGCTTTGACCTTTTACCCACATTTTGTCTTGTTTAAAAGCAGCAGCATGTGGAAGATGGATTGCATATTAATTATAAACACTTCCCTCTACTGTGATAAATATTTGGAGATAAAATGTGTAAGGGCTGGCTGCTTGATAAGATGCCCATTTGGGTGCAGAGTACAGATTTTTTAAGGCAGGATACAGTTTACTACTTTTTCATCCATATCTGATGCCAAGATTTCAGGCATTTTGGGTGAAAGCATTGAATATTTTCAAGCCTTTTTTCTGTGAGGATGTTAAGTGCAGACTTCATTATTCACTTCTTTGATTTATTTGGGTTGGAAGGAGCTTCAGAAAGTTGTTCTGGACATGGTGACACTCAAGGTATAGTGGAGTTAGTGGGTTCAGGTACCACAGCAGAATGTCCCAGTACATCCTCCAGAGTCAATCTTCTCATTTCTTTTCTTCTTGGCAGTTGCAGTATGCCTTGAGCCCTGCCAGTTGATGAGATATGAGGTGGAAAGAAGAGTCTTGCACAAAACTTTTTCAGTCATATACCAGTAATGGTCTTCTGTAGATTTTCCTCTTCATGTTTTTCCCAACTGAAGGGGATTTTATCAAAGATTTTGGTGTCAGATCACTCAGGGGCTCAGAATAGGAGAGGAACTATAAAGGTGGTCTGAGGCCCAGAGCTGGGATCCTCTTTAGGAAGGACCAAAGTGGTTTTTAGTTTAATTTCTGTGTGTTGGATGTACAAAATGGTACTGCAGAATGGTATACTGTGGGAAAATGGCTTATATTAAAAAATAGTGTATTTATAGATTACTTCTGCATTTACAGTCTGGTGGTTTGATGTGGTCTGCTATGAGAGCACAGCAGAAACATTCTACATCAGAATAGGGACCTAAAATCATAACTCATCACAAATTAATAAATATGGCCGAATACAATCAATAAGAAGTCCATGTAATGGTTTTTCCCTGACTTTACACTGGACAGGAGGTGTTTGGTTATCAGGCCTCCTATTTTATTTTACAACTCTAACTTTACATTTGTGCAACTCACATGCTCTTATGTACTGTAATGATGGTTATTTCATGAAAGGTTTGGAAACTGAACATGAGATGCTGTTTAAAGCTTTACTGAGAGACAGGGAAATTCTTTGTATCTCACCACAGACGAGGCGTTCTCAGCATTTGTGGTGCCACTTTGGCAAATATGTCACCAGGAGAAGCTAATATGACCTTCCTTTTTTTTAAGTAATATTTTCTACCACCCAGGACTCCTCAACAAGTCCTGTTCCACTGACTGGATGGAGAATTTTGGGCATGTTTCAAAACAGCAGGTTTTAGCTCAGTCTTACAAGCACAGAGGGCAGATTTTTGTTTAGGAACAGGCATCACTCTATAGCTGGATATGTGGGTGTTGGCTGGAAAAATCTATCATTTTAAATTAATTTTTTTTAAGTGATGCATGCTCAAATGTCAGAACACTGAGGGGTTTTTACTTGCAGATTACACATTTATCAAGCAGCTGTGACATTAAAGTAATCTTACTCTGGTTACAGTATGCATTTTTCAAGGGCACAGGCTTGCATGATGATTCTGAATTCCTGTGGAATTTAACTGAGCAACAGCTGGTCTGTAGGATGTGTAGATTTTAACAAGGTAATGTCTGTGTTTTGGCAAAGGACTTGTGTGACCTTCTGCTGAAGCTGTTGCAAAGTGCCTTCTTCCTCCATTCAAGTCTGTAGGGGTCCTGAAACAGTATTTGTGTGAATTTTCTCCATTTTCTCTTCTCCTCTTGATTTTATCACAAGTAAATTCTAAAAAATTCTTCAATGGGGTATTAGGGGGAAAAAAAAAGAAAATAAAAAGGTCATCAACACCACTAACTACAGCATAGGATGGAAAGAATACTCTTTTTGGCTTGTAATTGTGTCAGATTCCTTTTCCCCACGGTTGTTGGTTGGGGTTTTTTTTCACTTGAGAGAGGTTTATGGTGCTGTCTCTGCCGGGATAGCCGTGTCTCAGGGCTGAAGTTGTATTTCTCCCGGAGTTCCTAGAGGTGATGTTATCTTTTGTTCACTCAACAGTATGGTCATTCCTGAGAGCATCTGTCACTTTGGGCATTGTAAGATGGATGAGTCTCAAGTGAACTGCTGGTTGAAGCAAATGGTAAAAATAAGAAAAGACGTGGGGGTTGGGGGTCTTCAGAGGGGACAGACAACAAGGAAGCACTGTTAAAAATCAAAAGTAAGCCAGACCATAGTGGAAGAAAGAGCCAAGATGTGAGTCACGTCAGCAGATCTCACAGGTCTTGGCAATGAAGATTGGTGATTGATGAATTCTGAAGAGGTCTTCTGCATCTTGGCAAAAATGCTGTTGATTTGTTTCCTATTTCATTTGCAAGTAAAGGTGGATAAGAAGGAGATGACCTGAACATAAGATGAAAAACATATTTTTTTGTCACGTTATATTATATGGTCAGGACAAATTAATGTTGCCAATATTCTGGAAAAGGGTTAACTGTATTTTGTGTGTCTTAAATATTGTGTGATTATCTGTCAGTTCTGAGTGGGCACATAACAGTCTAAAAACCAAAGCAGCGTATCAGCAGTTTAGCTTTTGGAAAAAAAAAAAGGAAACTTAAAATTCTTAGTTGATGGCATTTCAGAAAGTACTTAATATTTTTAAAAGAGGTAAGGTTCCCTACAGCATCTCTGATTTAGCTGAACTAATTGAGTTAGACTTTTTAACGGAGAGAAAGTGGTGCAAAACCACATAAACCCCAAGAAAACTGCCTTGAATGCTCTGACAAGCAGATCTGCACCCCCCACCCCCAAGCTGAGCAAAGGTCTGTGTTTGCAAAAGCAGCCAGCAAAGGACAAAAGGCACTTACAGCCCAGTGTGTGTCAAGGTTTGGGAAGGGTCCAGGAGGATCTTGGCTTGAAAAATTATTTTGTCACCCTGTTGGCATTGGTCCATAAGGGGAAGCACTGGTTGAAAGGCGAAGAAATTAAGATGATTAGAAGCTTTAAAGCTTCACAAATGGTGGAGTATCTCTCTTCTCAATGGATATAAATAATAGATGAAAGACTGAGAGTGACAACAAAGGCTCAGGGCCTTTAAGAGAATGTGTGCAGCCTGAATAGAGGTCTGTGGCCTAGGGCCAAAGGTCCTAGCTTTGAGTGTAATTAGAAGAAAATACAAAAATGTCATTACTAGCAGGTGAAATGTTCAGCACGTGTCTGAAAAATAGCAATTTCAGAGCCAGGAGCAGCTGGAATTGGATTACTGACGTTCTGCAGTGGCTGCAGGCTGTGCAGAGCCCTACAGTTTGGTCCGGGGCTGCTGTGTTATCCCTGTTATCCCTCTGTGCCGGAGCTGCTGCCAGTGTGGCGGGGACGCGCAGGGACGTGGGGGCAGCATCGGTGCTCCCTGGCAATAGAGCTGTTTAGTGCCTTTCTTCAGGACACAACAATCCTGCCCAAAACCTTCCCTGAGCCAGAGGTGAGGGTTACAGCTGCTCTCTTAAACAGGCTGATGTTTAAAATTGAGAGGAGGAGGAGGAGGAAGCTTTAAGGGCGTTAATTTTAAAACCTGGAGTTTGAATTTGGGGTGTACATCTGAGTTCTGGTTTTGCCAGTGGGCCTGTGCCTGTAGTCCCTGATTTAAGCCTTAAAATTCCATCTGCGAGCACCAGGGAAAATTCCTTTAAATCTTTTGGCAAAATATGGTCTGTTTCTATTGAGAAACCAAACCAGTTTGTCTGCCTAAGAAAGTCTTGTCAAAGTCCACTCAATGACAACTTAATTTAAATCTTTTCCTGATGTTAATTGGTGTTCTGTACAGCCCTAGGTATTTTAGGAGTTATTATTTTGCTTGCTGCTTGCTACACCATTTTTACCATTCTTTGGGATATTTCAGGTGTATTTTCTTTTATTAAGTGCGATTTCTATTAGTAATGTTTTCACTTCAGTATTTTTATGGAAAGCCAGATAGGAGAGCAACCAGCTAATTCTGATTTAATTTTGATAGGGTAGATAACTGTTCACCCATTTAGGTTGTTTCTTTATAAATAGTAAAATAATTACTTTTGCATTATCATATATATTTTTAATGTTTCTACAACAGTTAACTTTATCATATTAATGTGATAAATTCCTAATCTGTCATATAGTGACTTCAGTGCCAAAAATGTGCAAATTCTGAGTTTGGACTTCTGGTAGAATATAGAGAAGCAACCAAGCACTTTCAACCAAGCATTCCTCTAAAGAAAAATGTGATTTTTATGATCATTGGCCCACTTTTCTCACCCTAGACCAGGTTTCCACAGGAAGGGTTTTTGTCTTGTTATAAATTATATGCTGGCATGAGTAATTCTGATTTTTTTCTCCCTTTTTATTTTTCAGGTGGTCAGGAGTTTTAAACAATGCAGCAAGGCTTCACAAACTCTTAGCTGCATCCTTTAATCATGACTGCATTTCGAATAGGTTGAAAGGAATCTGAGAAGGTACCATACTTGCCTTTCCTAATAGACAATACACTGTATGTTTGTGATCTGCATCTCTGCTTTCGTTTCCATTGACTGCATTTTAGGAGCTGTGTGGACTGTAAATAACGATTTTATTTTTGTTTCAGGCATGTAAAATATCCAAGTTCTTAAAAAAAAGTCATGAAATTCAGTTCATATAATCAAAAAGCCTTCAACAGAGGGCTGATTTGTGCTTCCATTTTTTTCTTAGATAGCCACAATGAGGTCAACTTCATTATTTAATGACACTTCTTTTGAAGCTGTAACAATCTTCTTCTGCTGTTTTACTTAGAGGCTCTGCAAATATCTAAGCAACTAGCTAAATATATGTTTTATGCACTTGGAGGGTGAATGTTTGTTTGTTTATTTGTCCTCTCAAAGGGTTTAAAACAAATGGGAAGAAGAATGCAGATCTTGGTAATGATTGGGGTGGATTTGTGCTTCCAACTGAGATTCTCACAGGTCTTTTTTTCCCCTGCCTTCTGAGAGGGGGGAGGCTTGCCTCAGTACACAATATTGGGTTCACATAGTTTCTTGCTGCATTTAAATAGCCAGTGTACCCAGAAGGCTGAAGATCTATTCCTGCTTTATGACCTGTTGTATCCCTGGGGGCAAGGGCAGCCCTGAGCGGAGCAAGGGGGTCATGGCCACAGCCCAGGTTCTGCACAGCCCTCGGGGGCTCCCAAAACCTGCCCGCAGGAACATTCTGCTTGGCAACATCTGGAACGTGGCATAAATCTGGAAGAGGGGGGAACCTCCAGGATTTTGCTCCGCCAGGTGCTAGGAGGAAGCAACATTAGCCTTTTTGATGGGGGAGGCAGATTCTGTGGACCTGAAGTTAGGCTAAACAATTGCAGAGGTCAAAGGACAGCTGAGTTCGGTCAATGAGACACCCTGGGGTGTATTTTGTTACTTAGTAAAAGGAGCACCATCCTAAAACCCTAAAGGATTCTCTTGAAAATCTGTGTTGTGAAAAGGTTTTATGAGTCTGATGGCAAAAAGTGCTGATTTAGCTAAGGAATGCTTGCTTTTGTCTAAATGAAAGGCTAATCCTTACCAAATGTTGGCAGCTATTATAGTGCAGTCAATGCAGGTCTGAAAGGACAGTTAGAGTAGAAGTGTACTTTGGGATCCCAAATGTTTATCATTTTAATGGTTCTGTAACTGAAAAGATTTCTGAAACTTTCACCCTTTATCCTAAAATTTAAACCATGAAAAAATTATCTGAAAAAGTAATAAGTAACTCTTCACTTATAATTTAAAAAACTGTTCATAAGGGAGCTGTGCCTGCCTGGTTGGTCTGTATTCCCTGACAAATTTGCTTTAGATTTTCAGGGTACCTCCTGGCTTAAAGTGTAACTTCCTTTAATCTGCTAACACTTATTAAAAGGCAGGAAAAAAATGTGTTTTTTCTGGTCTTGAGTAATTTTTACTGTTCTTATTTCAATGCTCAGGACAAAAAAAAAATAAAGAATAAGTTTGGGGTAATTAATTCCAAGAATTTGTTTAGCATTATCTTTCTTTAAAAGGACAGCTTATTAACACTTAACATTTGTCATAGAAACAGATAAGAAATCAATGTCAGAGCCAAGACCTTGTAAATAACCCGAAAGGAAATGTAATAATGGCTGACTTCACCACAGAGGTGGTGGGGGAAGGACTGGGCATGTGGCAGAAAAGGTTCAGTGCTTTTTGTTTTCCTTTGGAAGGGGGGGCTGCTGCAAGGCATGACCCAGAGCCTCTGACTCGCTGGCCCTGCGGTCTTACACAAACACTCGTGGTTGTATTAGGAAGAAAAAGGTACTTGGGAGCCAGTGGTGGTGGTGTTTTTGTAGTGACCAGCCTGGTGTTTCATCATGATCTGTAGAAGAACTCTGTAAGAAGAGCAAAAAAAAAAGAATAAACTGCGTCATTTTCAAGGTTGGGGGAAGTGAAGAAAGACGTTGACACATTGGTTTGGTTTATTTTTGAAAGAAACCTCCTTGCAAAATGCAGCTCTTTGAAGAGTTTAATTTTTAAACTCTTCAGAAGTACTCCATACAGATGCCTAGCATTGATTTATGTCAAGGTTAAGGCACCTTTAAACAAATAAAGTCGGGAATGGATAAACCTACTAAAATACAAATCGCCTATTAAACACAGAAGATGTTTGTATAGCATTCAGGTTGCCACAAAACTGACACATGTCCTGAAATTCTCCTGATAACCCCTTCTAAACTCATCAGGAAATGATGGCATGTGTTTGAGGGGTACACAAGGGAGCAGCCAGAGAGGATAGAGATGGAAGGTCAGGCTTTAGCTTTGACTTTCTCAGCTTCAGCTTCATGCTTTTGCAATAGGGTGATGGCAAATGAAGAAAGGATTAAGTGATTTATTTATCAATGAGATTGTTCTGGCTTCTGCTGTAGGAATTCAGTGAGAGGTCTGAGACTATTTTCAGCTTTATCCCTACAGACAATGACTATCACATTTTACATATATATCTATGTGGAATTAAGTGCTATATCTTTATAATTAAACTGCTTAGAAGAGTACATATTGGAGCTGAAATGCTTAATTTAGTTTGTAAATCCAGAATGTAACTACTCAGAGTACATAAAATAGGTTTAGATGTGTTATTATATTTTTTTTCTCATCTACTGGAGAAAAATGTTCTGTGTTTATAAACTGTTTATTTAGCAGGGGTTTGGGTTTTTAAAAAAATTTTAAAGCAGATTTTAGCCCACAGTGAGAATTTTATGGATAGTATTTGTATTCCACTGCGGCAACAGTCACAGAAAAATATTTTGATTATTAGTTTCTTGAGTACCAGGATTTACTGGAAGTTTTACGTGCATGCCATGAAGAATATGTAGAACCTGTAAATATTCTGTGTTGCTGACTCATTAAACCGTAATAGCAGCTTTGGGAATCAAGATTGCCTGTGCTAGCATGCTTATGTTGCATGTAAATTAAGTCCAGCCTGTAAACATCATTAAGATTTTGGGGAGAAAAGTACAGAAGGGTATCTAATGCCTCCAACAAGTCAAATATTTTATTACAATTTTTTTTCATGTAAGACACAGGTGCCCCTCCCCCCAAATTTATCGTAATGGTTGATGAGTTGCATTACAGTACAATATAAGCATTAGAAATTGAAAATTATTTCCTTCTCCTATTAAGTATTAATAGTATGTTATTTGAATTTTTTGATTTCTGTTTCAAGTAAAGATGAAGGTGGGTTTTTTTCCCAATGGTGTTGTATAAATGTTATTTGTGGACATTTATCCCACAAACAACTTTTGAGACTCCTAAGTATCTAGAAAAGGTAGCTTGAATGTCAAAACTCTTTTTTTTAGCCACATCCCTGGATATGGTGTTCAAGTGTTGTTCTGTTGATTGCCTGTTTCTTGAAAATTTCATCCTAACTAAAATCTGGGATATTGCAGATGGACCAACAGTGATGTGCATCTTTGATCTCAAACAGGGTTGCCTCCGGTAATTTCGGAGATTCTGGACAGAACTTTGTTTATTTTACAGAAGAATTTGTGGTATTCTAGGGAGGGGAGAAAGTAGAGTCAGCTTTGACACGTGACAAACACATGTTGTGGAAAAGGAAGAACTCTACAAAGCACTCTGCACTTGGAAGTTCATTTCCACTAAAATTATCTATGAAAACTTTGGACACAATTTCCCACCAGCAGGGAAGTTGCAAAAAGTGTCTGATTGATAGTAAATTGACATCACTTGTGGATTTAAGCTGATTGTTACGGTTTTGACCTATAGAGGGTTTTCTTGTCTGTTCAGAGCATCGTTTTCTACATAGAAACGGCCATGAAAGCAGCTGGTTTTGCTGTGTTGGTCTTTTCTTGTCTCTGCTGAAAATGGGCTGAAAGTGACTGCAGAAATGTTAGATGTGCCTCTGTATCTAGTGACTACATGGGAGCTTCAGATAAGAAAAATCTTGTTCCGTTTTAAAACATATTTTGAGTCCAAAAGAGCAGAAGCATGATCATTTTGACTTATTTGAAAATGGTACTTTTGGAAAAGCTGTGCCCAGGTACGTGCTCTGTGGGAACTTGACAAACATTTTGACACAAGCCTCTGTGAAAGAAGAGGGGCTCATTTCCACCTTTGCTGGTTCCTTTTTAGGGATGACTAAGCCTTGTAAAACTGAGGAGAACTCTTGTTCAGGCTTGCCTGTTTTCAAACTGGGCTCTGGAGAGAAAAACAGTCCTTTTTCGGAGGATGTGAGGAACCAACAGCTTACCTAACCTTCTATCCAAGTGCATTAGTGAAGGCTAGTTTAATTACTTAAAGCTGACTTTATTTCTTTTTGATTAAATTTTATTTTTAAATCTAGAAATCTGTGTTAGGGATTCTTTCAATAATCTATCTGAAGAGGGAGAGGAACAAAGCTTGATGGTGCTTTTGGCAGAATTATGCACTTTACAAGTGAAGGAGAAGGGGGAAATGCCATGCATGAGTCACTTGGATGCAGGGTGTTACCCTTTATACAGAGTCAGAGACACGTTCTGGCTGCAGAGACTTTTTCTTTTTCTTTTTTTTTTATTGGTAACCCTGAAATTACTTTCAAGTTGCATATTTGAAGAAGTGCCATGGTACATCTCCAGCTCTGCCAGCTTCATGGGGGAAAGAAAGTTTGCTTGCAGCAAAAGAAAGGTTGGAGTCAACAAAGTTTTACTCCAGGGCTTTATTTTTAGCCTGTTGCAGCTGTCAGAAACTAGAACGTGGATCAGATAAGATGAATATGGTGGAAAAAGAAAGTATTAAGTGGGTATTTGTGGAGAATTGGGTCATCTTTGTTTGGGAAGTTTTAAGAGCCAATGTAATCTGTATTACCATTATGGCTATTATTCAGAAAGTTTTATTTTTATTAGTGTCAGTTTGTATGTGTTTCAAGAACTGAGAACTATCAGAACCACTAATGTCTCTGTGAAATGAATAGCGATTTGTTTATATTGCTTGGCAATAAAAATATCTTTTCCTCTCTTATTTAGCAGCACTTTCACATGAGAAAACTTTAAAAAAAAAAAAAGAAAAGAAAAGAACATGGGGAAAACCGCTTTTATTGTAGATATACATATCTAAAATTATCTTTATTAAGGATTTTCTTTTTAATGCTGTACAATCTTATGTTGAGATGTGTCAAAATGGATTACATTTTAGCTTCTATTTTCTGTATCTTAATAGGGATTTTTTTTTGCTGTTTCCTATCAAGTAGTGTCATCTTGGTGAGCAGTCTTTAAAAATGTCAAGCATAAGTTCCTACACAAATGGTACTTTCTGCCTATAATAAATAATTAGCATAAGCTGTGATGTTTAAAACTTAAAATTTTGCAGCCCGGTGGCCTAAGTATTTACAATAATTTACATACTTAAATAAATAATACATATATGTATGCTAAGCCATAAGGCACAGTCCTACTCCATAGTCCTACTGAAGGCAGCACCAGGCAGGTGAATATGAAGAGTACTGAGTTCTGAAAGCAGATCAGGAGAACTGGTGTAGAGACAACTTGCAGGAAAAAAAGAAACACAAGCTGAGCAAACTCAGTGGCTGGAAATTACTTCAATATCATTAGCTTCATATGGGGGTCTTTGTTAGTCCAGTTGTGATGAAGAGTTGGTCCACGAACTGAATTGATAAGGCATTTGAAGCGTGCCTGGGATTGTTGGTGAAGTGCTCAGCTTCCAGGTGCCCAGTCCTACAGTGCTTAATAGATGATCATTCCTCTCATTTTCACGAGCAATGCCAGCTGAGATGCCATTGTGATTGCTTCTTTTTATGGCATTACATGGCTCTTTTGAAACATTGGTGACTTTGCCTTTCAATTTCTCAGGATAGAAGCAACTGGAAAAAAAAAACCAAACAAAAATATAATTCATAAAAGTCAGCAATTAGTGATAATTACCAGCGTTAAAATTGGTGACAAGCACAGACTTGTGTTTATTTAGAAAGACCATTCACTGAGCTTCCCAGTTATGGAATTTTTTTTTTAATGGTGGAATATTAGACAGTGTTCTCTTGAAATTAACATTAAATCATAATTAGAAACAAAGCTTTAAATTAATGGGTGCATCTGAGAATATAATTTACTTCATAGATTTTTGTAAACTACCTAAATAGATTTTATATCTCTAATGCTTCTGAATACTTTGTTTTAATTGGTAAATACTAAACATAGTTGTTAGCTAATAACTTACAATAAGATCTGTGTATTAACAGAATATATGTTGTGACTAAACACTTATGTATATGAAAAGTATATAAAAATAACTAAGTTTCAATTAAAATGTATTGGGTTTGAGAACAGTTACTAATTTTGAATACATTATTTGAAGAATTTGTTCTTATTTTATTATGTTAGTTGCTTACATACTATATTAATTTTATCTGCTGTGTTATTAAAAGTGGTAGCTAAATGAATTCATAGAATCATAGAATGGGTTGAGTTGGAAGGGACTTCAAGACCATCTAGTTCCAACCCAGAGCCTCACCACCCTCACAGCGAAGAACTTCTTCCTAATACTTACTGTAAATCTATATTCTTTCAGCTTAAAGCCATTTCCCCTTGTGCTATCACTCCTTGCCCTTGTCAGAAGTCCCTCTCCAGCTTTCTCCTAAGCACTGGAGGTCTGCCTGGAGCTTTCTCTTCTCCAGGCTGAGCAGCCTCAACTCTTACAGCCTCTTCTCACAGAAGAGGTTCTCTCCTATTCATGGCCCTCCTCTGGACCTGCTCCAGCAACTTTGCATCATTCTTAGTATGATGGAGACCCCAGAGCTGGATGCAGCACTGCAGATGGGGTCTTACCAGAGCAGAGCAGAGAGGCAGAATCCCTTCCCTTGGCCTTCTGGCCACGCTGCTTTCGATGGAGCGGGATGCGGTTGGCCTTCGGGTGCACATGGCTGGGTCGTGTTGCTCTTCCTGTCAACCAACACCCCCAAGTCCTTCTCCTGAGGGCTGCTCTCAGTCCATTCCCCATCCAGCCTGTATTTAGGCCTGGGGTTGTCCCAGCCCAGGTGCAGGACCTTAATGAAGTTTTCATGGGACCACTGAGAAGTGGTGAGATCCTGTGAAGCCTGGAGAAGCCTGTGAGATCCTTCTGCATGGGATCCCTTCCCACCACTCTTACCCCATTGTAGAAGATTACCAAATTTTCAGGCACAATTTGTCCTTAGTGAAGCTGTGTTGGCTGTCATCAGCCACCTCCTCATTTTCCATGTGCTTTAGCACAGCTTCCAGGACGATCTTCTCCATGATCTTGATGGGCAGGAAGGTGATTCAAACATAACTGTCTGACTGTGTGAACAGGCCAGGTTGTTGGAAGAATAAATTGTAATTCGTGTCTGCTACTAATTGCAAAATCAAAATTACACAACCAAAATAGGTCTTGATCCTGTAGCTACGATTAAGCATCATTGCTGATTTTGTTGCATTGCACTGGCATTAATAATGCGGTTAATAGTCCTGTTGATTTAGGACAGAAAACGTAAGTCAGGAAAGCTATGTATGCATGTTTTAAGGAGGCAGGCTGAGGTTTTCAAAAGTGCTCCTTGGTGATTTATTTGTGCCATCCCTGCCATGACTCTGTGAGCATATACTCCTTTTAAAATAATGAAGTCTTTTAACAGTACATAAACTTCAAAATCGAAAGCGATGGTTGTAGGTTGATAACACTTTTTCCCCTCCTGAAGGTTTTTGTATTGAAAGAGAAGTGCATCCCTTTTGTTCAGGGTGCATAGTAATGTTCCTTTTCCTATGTATACTCTGAAAGGTCCCTGCAGCATAAAAGTATTTGCTCCGTCTTCTACTAATTTATTTAGAAAACCCTACAAAACCTCCACAGTAACTTATCTGCTCATTTCATAACCATTTGAAAGGACTCCAAAAGCTTTGCAGTCAGAATAGGCTAAATCCACATAATTAACTCCTGAAAGCTTTTATATGTTTTCCTTCATCTGCTTATTACATCTGGTTTTTTAGGAAATGGCATCAAATGAAGCTTGGTACATGCTTAATCTTAAATCACCTCAGTCCTCATTGGAGGAATGTGTTGGTGCACTGGCTGCACCAGTTTTTCCCTCACTGTGTTGTAAGATTTTTAACCCATCTAGAATGCAGCATATATTTTTTCCTGAGTGGGAGCCATAATCTGGAGAAAAGTAAAGCCAGGGCCATTTTGTAAAACTTGACTTGAGCTCAGTTTGCAGCGACTTCTGTACCATTGTGCCTCTCAGTGTACTCTGTGTTTGATTGTGATTGTAAACTGCTCTTTGTGTGCACAGCTCAGTGGATAACACTGTTAAAAAGACCTAAAGAAACATTTCAAACTTGAGGTAAAAGAGATGAGATGGTGTTTCAGTTGCTATTTTTGGTGCTTTTCTTTTGCCAGCCTCAATGTCACATCACTGCTGGTTTATCCTGTGAAGCTGAAAACTCTCAGGTCATTGAATTTCTAAATCTGCAATTCAGACCTAAATTTTTGCTTTAAATCACTTGGGGGTGATTTGAAGTTCATTCATGTAAGCTCTACTTAGTAACACCATCCTGCATCCAGGTGTTAATTTTACCTTTAGTACGTTTATTGTTTTGTGCTGATCCTGAGGACTGTAGGAATGGTCTTGGGGTAGAAGGGATGGAGCAGTAAGGGCATAGCAGTCTCCATATTAGGACCACTTGTGATTTGCTTTCTGTTTGATGTTGTGGGGAAGCAGCTGCCCTCTTCCACCATCCTGCATTTGGCTGTGTAGTATATGCATTTTTCTGTCTCTGTGCAAGGAATTCTCCAAATCCCAGATAATCTGATGCAATACTCCAAGTACAGATACCATTAGTTGAGCAATAAGAGAAAGAACCTTGTCAGGAAAAAATATGTGTTTTTGATCCTTCCCATTACTTTTACACAGTAGTGGCAACATTAGACTGAATGATGAGACTCTAAATGGTATTGAAAGCAAACAATATTTTCTTAAAAATAAAATTAAAAATAAAGATGAGAGGAAAGTGCACTGTAAATAGGGTGAATCCAAACTAATAATTAATTTCTTTTGAAAGACATTGTGAATGAGTTATTTATCTGTCACTTGCTACATAAGACTGTAAGCTCTTTTACAGTTGAGTTTGAATCCCTAATGAAGACAAAACAGGGTTTAAAAAACCTTGAAAAGACCTTAAAACCTTAAAAACCTTTTAAAACCTTGAAAAGACTGTGAGGAGGGAGAAAGAGGGATCTTACAGTAGTTATTAAATAAGGTTTCTACTTCACCTTAAAATCTTGTTTTGAGTCACACATAAGTCTTCCCCACTGAATGCTACCGTTGATGCTGTACATAGACTTTTGACTTTGAAGTCTGCACTTCTAGTGAGTGTATATATTTGTTATTGTCATTATTACCTGACATTCTTTCTGCTGTATGCATGCTCAGGGTACATCCTAGTGATGCTCTAATGGGAAACAATAATACTCCCAGAACATGACTAAGAATGATGTAAACAATCAAAAACACTAGCTGTACCTGAAACAACCAGTTCAGTTTTTCTGCAGCACAAATAGATGCCTGCTCTCTCTTTGCCTGAGATAACCCTTTGAGATACAGAAGCTGTGTTGGGCCTGGCAGTGCCTTTGTGGAGGAACTTGCTTTCTTTTCCTTTGAAGAGAAACTTCTCTGTGGGGTAGGCCAGATCAGAAGCCAGATTATGTGTTTTGGAGAACACAATTACATTATTAGGTTAAACACAAAGTAAGGACTTGATAGAGCTGACTTAATGGAGGGTGTTTGCATCAGATTCATCATTCGCTATCAGGTAATTGTGAAATTGCTTTAAGCCATAACAACAACACTCACCCCCTCCCTCATCCTCCCGTTCGGTTCCTCTCCTTTAAAGTCTCTGGGGTCATGACCCACCTGGAGGCCAAATATGTGGTATCTGGTGTACTGAATGATCTGATTATATTTTTACTAGCAGAGCCTTCAACTCAATGTGCAGTTCTGGCTCCCAGGAGTTATTGAGTCATGATCCACTTTTCAGAGGTGACTTTTATTTTTGTTTGACTTTTTTTTTTTTTAATGCAAAGAAGCACAGTCATCTTTTTTTCTGTCTAAAAGTGGGTAGTGGTTACTGTGCTTACACACTGCTGGGCCTGGGCTCTGGTTTTTCTCAAACATCTCATGTCATGTTTCTGCACAGATCTTTTGAAACCTGGGTGACCACATGGAACAAGATTATGTGCTTGAATTGACAAGGCCTTTTTGTAAATTCAGCTTCTGTCTTTGAAAGAGTGATTAGAATTTCCCTGAGTCCTTCACCACACAGTGAAGTGATGCAGTGTTAAAATCAATTCTCTTTGAAATTTTGCTTTTGTAATTTCCATTTCTGTCTGCTTTGATAGAAGCTCATGGTAATTGTAGTTCTGCTTTCCACAATGAATACCCATATTAATTGTTTTATTTAAAGCTGTAGCAGTAATCCTCCTTTACCTGTGGTCAGGTTAGAGGCATTTCCCAGTTGCCTTGTTGGTGTGTCTTTGTAAGGAGACAGATGGAAATGTGAGGGCTGCCTTCCAGCTCTGTTTTAAGGCAGCTCTCACTCCAGCAAATCTCATCGTTAATCCTCTAGTTCAGTGATGGGCCACTGCAAAGAAAGCTTGAAATGGGTTTAGGAAATTGGTTTTGTAGAAGCACAGCAGAAATGGAGATGTGCTGGGTGGTGCTTTAGTATCTGAATCTTTTCAAAGAACACTGAGAGTGATAGAGCCTGGAGGTGGGGGTGATCTAAATTTTAGGAAATTCCCCTATTATTTCATGTTTTCTTTCAGATTTAATTTTGAAATTATTCAATTCTGATAATGTCTTCTAATCCCCATAGTAAGTTTTAAGGAAATTAAATAAAATTCATCTGTGTACAGTGGGAAACTTGTTGAGGGAGAGGGGAAGCCTTAGGAGTGTTGCCAAATTGGACCTCCTTCCTTGGTAGAGTGGTGGGGAAGGAAAAAGTATAGCAGCTAAATACACATACACTTTGCACATACTAACATTCTGTAGAGTTCAATCCAAAACAGAACTTAAAATGTTGTCAAGAGAAGTAGGCAACTCAAGAATTACACTGGGATCCATCCAGTGGTGCAGGTAAAAGGAAAGATGAGTGCTGGAAAACTGAATTAGAGATGTGCAGATGGCTCATTGCCAGGAATCTAACCAGCTCTGAGCTGAGTTAGCTACAATTAGTGTGCAGGTAGATATGGAAATGATTATTTACCCTCTCACCAAACCTCCTGCGCACTGGAAACGTCTCAGTGCACACAGGTAGGCTCCAGCAGAATTCCATGCCATGTTGCTGGGTGTGGAACAATGGACACGAGGGTGAGCCCTGATGTGCCAGAGTTGGCAGCATAAAAACAGGTTTGTGAGATCAGGGAAGAGCTCCTGAGTCAAGTCCAGCTCTGTTTTCTCAGTCACTATGTCAGATTGGCTCAGATGAACTCAACAATGGAATGTCTTTCCCACATCCTCCCGAGCTCACTGATGTATCATCAGATGGGCAGAATTTTAAGAAAACCTTATCTTAATTTCACTATGAAAAGCAAGAGGGGTTGGTTTGTTGTTTTGTTTTTTTTTTTTACCAAATGACCTCATATATGAATGTTGGATAGACATATTATTTGGGTAATTTTTAAACAACGAACATTAATTTAGTTATAGTAAATCATTGGCTTTGGTCATATTTAAATGCAGATATGGCAGATACATGTGTTAATAAGAGAAATGTTCTTTGGTTTTGGTGGTTTGGTTTGTTTTTTTTTTTTTTTTTTGTTTTTTGGGGTTTTTTTGCCTCCTTTAAATTCCATCAATTTATTTTTCCTCCAGGCTCTGCTGCCTCCTCAAGCCCCCTCAGCACACTGGAGTCCACTTAAAGCATGTTCTCCCCTCTCCTCTGCTGCTGCTGAGGTGTGCTCCCATTTACACTGTGTGGAGGAAAACTAACCATTTCCTAATTGCACCAGGCATTTAGGGCTAGAACTAAGTGCAGACACACTAAGGAGTTACTCCCTTGTATTGATGCTCCAATTCTGGGGAGGCTGGATCAAGCACAACCTGACCCAGGCAGCAGCTCACTGCTGCAGGGTCTTGCCACCTCCTCTCCCCTGCAGAAGGAAAAGCCTCTGCTCTCCCCTCCCCAGCTCTATTGAACTCCAAATGAGGCCCAGCTGCTCTAATGGCCTCAGGCAGTGTTAGGAAATCAGCTGCCCCGTGCTGTTCTCCAGGGCTCCCAGCTGCCTCAGCCGGAGCTCAGCAAGACCCGCGGCCACCCTGCCCCGCCGCCTCTGCCTGCCCCATCCTGCACAGGCACATCCCTGCATCCCTGCACGCCTTCCTCCCGCCCTGCTCCCTCACTGCAGGGACCAGAACTCACACAAGCCGTGCTTCCTGAGCCTTTCTTGGCATTTCCACCATCAAGCTTGTTTTCTCTTGGCAAGCTAGAAACATCCTCTGGTAGCATTAACCATTGACCATTTCTCTGGTAAATCTGTGGCAATCTCCATCCGCAGGCAAGTCTCCTTGTAGAGATGCCAGGGAAGCAAATCAAATTGCCAGCATTTTTGCTCTGTGTGTGCTATGCTTTATTAGTAGCTTCCAATCAAAATTATAATAGTTGTCATAGATTTCATACAACAGGTGGGCTGTAGAAAACATGGGGAATGAACGGACTTCATGCAGAGGTTGTGCTTTGGGAATTGAAGATTTTTTGATTCATTTTCATTATGGTGTTTTTACTAAAGTCTTTTAATTTAAATACATTCCTGAAATCTTACCTTAAGAACATCATAACTGACATAAATAGCACAGAAATTAAATTTTATTGCATGAAATTTAATAGAAGTCTGTAATGATTTCACTTATATTTATGGAAGTATCGTCACCGATTTCAGCAAAATAAGTGTTTCAGTCACTCAGATTTCCATAAATTCTTTTTTTCAAAGGCACCTGACAGGCTTTAGGCTACTGCAACCTTAATACTGCTTCAGTGTAGTTTTTTCCTTAACACACTTCATAGTTGTGTGTTTGTACACAGTCCCTACCATTTCCAAATCTAATGAAAACATAGAAGAGAAAAGAGAATCTGCTTATCTTAGGTATTTCACTGCTGAAATAGCAGAATGTGCCAGGCTAAGAAATGTCATTTTATCTGGTATTGTCTCTGGTTGGGGTAGAGAAGTGTAGTTGCCACAAAATCTATTTAAAGCCAGTCTAACTGGAACTGACTCTCTCTCCCAGGTTAGAGGTGAATAATTTGGTTTGTTTCACACCTGTGTATCCAGTAGTGTAGTAATAATTAGTTCTTAGATATTTGTCTACACCAGCAGACCTCAAAGGCTGCTGGAAGTGGCTGTCATGATTATTGCCTTTTTACAGGTGGCCCTGAAGACCTTGACCAACCTGGTGATAAAGCAGGAGTAGAGCTGTAGGTTTTCAAAATGCCAACTTATCTTCTTGGCCAAGGTCCCTTCCTCTTTGTAGGGCTAGGTGCCATCTATTGAGGGGAAGAACAAAGATAATGTGATAAGGTTTTGTACTTTTGTGTCTGTTGGTTTAACTGGGAAAACTTTTCTCTGTTGAAATAAATTTCTCTGAAAGTTCAGTCTAGTGTTCTGGTTATTGGAAAATTTTAGACTGCTGTTTCTTTGGAACAAATGTCATTTGATATAATGATCTAGCAAAGTGGAAAATTTCATATTTCAGTGGGTGCTCCTTAGCTCATTTTAAAACCTTCCATGGCCACCCTGTTACTAAATGTTTAAATTTGACTGTCCATATCCTAGTGCTGGGTGCACAAATATAACAGTCTTTGAGCTGTGTGATGCCATCCAAGAAGTGATCTACGGGTCTGTTTGTGCTTGAGTTAAATTCCTAAGTTCATCATCAATATAAACAAAAATATTAATTGTTAAAGCAGATACTTAAATAATTGTTATCACTCTATGAGTGTAAAGCATAATTTCAAATAAAGACATTTCACTACATTTGCTGCATGTGGTTTAGAAGTTATTTATTTCTCTTTTTTTATGTATATATTTTGTTATAATTAGATCCTTTGATAGGTCAGACTACATGTAAATCGCAGTATTGCATTGAAGACAGGAGGTGAAGAGATTCTGAAAAGACAGAGAAACTGACCTTCCATGCAATTTCAGTTAACATGAGCAAGAGCAAAAAATCAAGTTATTGGATGTCTTTGTGTGAAGTTTTTCTCTAGATAATGGCATACTGACAAGTGAAAAATCGTGTCAACAGACTCTTTGGCAAAAACTGATGAAGCCCAACTTGATTTTTAAGATTTTTTTTTGTTATACGTACCCTTCTGTATTCTACCCTGAATATCCTAAAAGCGCCAAATAATAATGATTTTATCTATCCTCCATTAATTTTTTTATGCCAGGCAGGTTCTTGAGGCTGTTGAGAGGCCATGTATTCAGAAGACACAGAGCAGTGTGTTGGAGATGTGCTAAAGCTTGGTGGAACTTGCATCCTTCTGATGCATCTCTCTCAGACAGAGAGAGAAACACAAGCGTGTGGTGCTAGTTAAAGATGTTGTTTGCACAGCATAGTTTCTTGCTAACTTTGTATCACTGTCATGCATGATAGCAAGATCTCAGTCTTCATTTGTACATTCTCTGTCCAATCCCCTTATCAGCTGTTTCCTTTGTGTTTTTAGATCATGGGGAATTCATATGCAGGGCAACTGAAATCTGCCCGTTTCGAAGAAGCTCTCCATAACTCCATAGAAGCTTCTCTGAGATGCAGCAGCGTTGTTCCACGGCCAATCTTCTCCCAGCTGTACCTGGATCCTGACCAGCCTCCTTTCCTGCCGGAAGGTAACCATGAAAGTATGGCACGTTTCAGTTGTTTTTCTTTGTGTGAAAAGGGTGGGGGGTGTTTCATTAAAAAAAAAAAGAAAAAAAAAAAAGGAAAAAGGCAGAAACTGCACAGCAGTTCATTGTGTGACAAAATCTGAATCTTGGACATCATTAAGGGGAAAGAATGGCCTACTGGTTATTTTAAAAGGAGATAAATGTTATATTAAAAGGAGATACTGTTGAAAAGTTTAATTTTTAGGTTATTTTTATCTTTATTTTATTATTTTTTCTATTTTTATTCTTCAGATGTGAAGCCAAAGGTAGAAGAGTTGGATAAAGAGTTAGTACATCGCTATTCACAAAATGGAAACCTGGACTTTTCTACCAACCAAACTGTTAATGAAATGGAAGATGAAGAAGAGGATGAAGACATGTCAGATTCAAGTAGTCCTCCAATCCCATACTCGCAAAAACCTGCCCCAGAAGGGTCTTGCACTACTGATGGTTGGTATCCTTTTGTTTTACTGTATGATCTTCACTACTGTATGATTCTAGTGATAATGTGCACTCTCTGCAGTTACAAATTCTTTAGCTAGAAAGTCTGAAAATACAGTTTATAGTCAAAGCCACAGATCTGACAAAATACAGTTGAGAAGATAAAGTTTAGTGTATCCTTGGAAAGCAGTGTGGAGGACTGGCTGTGGCACGTCATTAGTTTCTGAAAGCCCTTGTTTGTCTGTGGTTTTCATTGATTCACTCTCCTCAAAGAGGTTACCTGAGTTGGCATCAGTATGGCTGGTTCTCAGTCTATCCCTAAATGATTCTTGAAACATTGGCAAGGCTGGATTTAGTTGCTTCCATGGGTAGAAGGAAGAGAAGGAAAATAGGGAGGATGTTTAGTGTACTTTCTGCTGCTGAGGTGATAAGAAGGTTGGTAGTGGAAGCTTGTCTGTTTTGTCTTCCCCATGTGCCTGCTGGCCAATACTTCCTTACCCTGAGCTGCCCTGATTTGTTGCTCAAGATGAGCAAAATTGTTGACCATACTATATTTGTTTGGGTTTAAATGTGTTAAAGAAGGAACCAGGTAATTATGCGTGTACCTACTTGGCCTAAGAAAAATTGATGTGATTGGTTTATCTTATCCCAAAATTGTGCTATTCTGAAGGTTTAACTTCCTCAAAAAAAGATCTACTCATAGTTATTAGATGTGCTTCTTGTTAAAACATCTCCCTGCTGACTTCAGACACCTGAAAACAAGAACTGTTTCCACCGGGTCCCAATGGCCTTTTTGACTTTTTATTCAATATTCCCCTGAATCATGAATTCCTTGTGCACAGTTCATCAAAAGCTGTAATTTTGAAATGGTTTTGCACCTTACTGAAGTATCTGGTTGTATGAAGTTATAGAAGTAAGGATCAACCCCTGGTAATTCTTTGACATTTCTGGGGGGGGGGGGGCATTAGCAGCATGTGTTGTCATCTTTGCCTTTTCCACTTCCAAATGCAGCTCACAGGAGCATATTTACCCTCTGTAACAGCATACTGCCCGTTCCCTATAGCACAAAGAACAGAAGGGCTGGCTAGCTACTGTGAAAAGATGGGGAATATTGTTGGGAGAATTCATTATTCACACAGAAGTGTGGTTTTCTGTCCTTTGAAGGCTTGTCAGTTTGAGGGAGTAGGGAAGGAGAAAGTATAAAATGATGTATTCCTAGGAGAGTGTTCTCAGTTGAGGACAAGTGTCAATAAAGTCTGCAAAATCTCCTGTGGACAGTAGGAGCAGTGCCTTTTTCACTTCACATATTATATGTATATAATGTTAAACTTCTTAGTATGTCCTGGGATTGACCTTTCAGGGGCAGTTTTGTATTTTGATTTTTATCTATAAGGCTTTTATGATCAAAGCACTCTAGAAGAAAGTTTTGTGTGTTACATCTGCAGAATTTTAGGGGTGTTCATTACTCATTTTTAAGTTTACCATTCTGAGTTTACAAAATCTGCCTTACTTTTAGATGTTCTCAAGGAGCCAATTAAAGAGAGTAGTGTTTTTGTGTCTGGAAAAGGAATGGAAAACAGATTTTTTTCCAAATACTTCTGGTGATCTGTTAGGACAGTTTTGCATAATTGTTTAAAATGCCCTGGTTCCCAAACATTCACACAGCAGACCATATCTCAACAAGATATTAATCTGATAGCTCATCTTTCATCTCATGAGTATGCCTTCCAGAGATGTAAGACAGAATCACTGCCATTGTTTGCATCCTTTATCTTACTTATTTAATTGCAAAGGTAAATAACATTATGAGGGTGTTAAACAATACTGATAGACCATTTGAACTCACTGTATTTGGACTTTAAACTAAGCCTGTATTCCATTGCTTATCCAAGAGCAAAATATTGGTACTAGACCCTGCAGTTCATAGCTCTGCTTGCTGTTTCCCACCTTTTGGATCAGGTGGGATGAAATCTTTTTTTCCTTTGAGGTATTTGTGCTGTTTGCTTTTCCTGAATTCAGGATGTGTGCCATAGCCATCATATTATTTTCTGTGGTGACTTGTTTTTTATTCAGATGCATTTGTCAGTCACATGGATGCAGAAAGTAGATCTTAATGGTTTTAGTTGTCAGCTAAAAAAAATAAGTGCCTCACAAGTGAGTTTGTTGGATATTCTTTCTCAGCTAGTATTTGATGTCTTAACTCTTCTTAGCCCATTGGCAAGAGCAATTGTATTTGCCACTGAACCTTGCTGTTAGTCATGAAAGTAATTCACTTATTTTCAGGGGCGTTGGGGGTTTGTTTTTGTTTTTTTTTCCTGCTCAACACAAATTTTTGTAACTAAAATTTCCATGAAAATAGGGTTTCAAGAAAAATAATTTATTTGTTTTCATATGGGTATCTCAAACAGGCAACAAAATTCTTGCATTATCAAGAAGCTGTTCTTAACCGAGTGCTTGCTGTAGCTTTAAAAGAGGCTGCTTCTAATTTGTGGAATAACATTCTATGCAAGCTGTGGGAAACACAATAGTATCACCTTTCTTTTGTTAGCAAATCCTCAATTTACCTGATGCTTAAAAAAAGGCCAAGGTAGTTTCAGAAGCAATTAGGTAAGCAGGTACTTAACACCTGATCAGTTACTGTGAGGTTACAATAGCGAGTGACAGTGACCCCTAATTCATATGTAATTCCTGGAAGCTAATTCCTTATGCAAATACCCCATTTATTACAGTGCAACAAGGAGCTGGTGCCCCACATGGAAACTACCTCTTCTTGCAGTGGGGAAAGGGAAGAGAGATTCAAGTTTTGTTTTTAAGAAGATTCTAGGACTTGTAGTCGTTGACAACTGTGGGGATACATTTTCAGGAAGAAGGGACTGGGTTACTTTAAATGAAGTGATGTTGGAGAGTGCATATGTGCTTCTCAGAAGCAAAAACTAATGCAGAGAAATGCAGTTGTCTGTAAAAGCTGTTAATATTTTAATTTTTTTGTGACTGCTCCTGGTATTTGCAAATCTTTAACTAAAATATAAGTGCCTGTTCCTTATTTGAAACAAAGCTGAGATCCCGTGAGAACATGTTGTTTGTTTTGGGTTGTTTTTTTTAATAGTTCAGCAGTTATATGTCGATAAAAGATTTAACAGAAAGAAGTTGGTTTGGTTTACTGACTCATGTTTTCTTCTCTTTGTACTTACATTTTCATAAAAGGTACACAAGTAAATTAAAGTGCTGTTCCTTCTTCTTTATAGGAAATGTTTTACTGCTGTTTGACATAGAAATGTAGGTGCCAGCCCAGTTAGAAATGAATAGCTATGAAATGTAAATGAATTTTAAATGTTCTAAGTCTTAGACATCGACGGTGCAAGTTCTTCTAGTACTGAGACATTATGTCTTGTCTTTCCTAATGTGGAAATTATTATTTCTAACAGATAATTAATTACCAATGCAAAAATCATGCAAAACAGAAAAGAAAATAAGATTGGGTCTCTGTGGTGCTTGCTAGTTAGAAAAAGACAATGTAACAGGGAGAGGGTTAATCTCCCCTTCATGTCCCCGCAGTTACTTGCTTCCAAATCAGTGTGTTTTGGGTGGAATTTCCTCGTTCAGTTTCAAAAAGCAGCAGAAGCTTAAAAGAGTGCTTTTCAGGCCTTAAAGTTAAGGCAAAGAAGGATAATGAAGGGCTCTTGAAGTATTCCATCTGCATGTCTTTGAAGGAAAATTCAAACCTTTTACTGCACAGGAGCAGATTTGCATCCTCTCCCTATCTCCTGGTGGAAATAAATCCCAGCTGTAGCTGGCCAGGCCCTGCAGCCCTCCCTGTTTCTCCTGGGACAGCTGTTCCATGAGCCTGAGAAAAGTTCCTGGAGGCTCTGAGGGTCTCTGTGTGCTGCCTCTCTCCCTGCCCACCCATCGGGATCCCTTTTTCTCTCAGAAGGGGAGCCAGAGGAAACCGTTTGGTGTCAGCCCTGTTTATTATCTCACCACCTCAGAAAATGAGGTTTTGGCAATCGCCTGTGAGCTTTGAGCTGGTGGCTGCTTTCTGCCATTTCTGGTAGTGAATTATAAAGGCAGTGAATTTCAGCAAGGTTTGTGAAGTTCAGGAGCTGTTTGGATGACATCGGTGTCCCCAAACTTAAGTCCCCTGGGGCAGCAACATAATTATAGCTCTCTCACAGGCTGAACATCACAGAGGCATGTGCTGGCCAGCCAGTCTGCACATGCATACCTCTCTGATCCACAGATGTCGCCAGCCAAAGCCGAGGAGGATGCCAAAGGAGATTGTGAAAGGAGGGAGAAGGGGGAGCGTGCAAGGGGTCTGGGAGCACTGGCTGAGTAAGAGAGGATACTGGGGGTGAATTGGAGATGTTGCTTGCAGTTTCAGTAGGATGCAGCATTTCTACAGTCCAGTCCTACATATCCTAAATGGTGGGAAGTATTAAGTATATTAAGATCTACGGCCTCTCAGCTAAGAGGCTGCTGTTCCCATGATAGCAAGCTGTAACTGAATTGTGCTTGTAAACTTGTTAAGTTGTTTTTTCTTAGGACTGTCCTGTAGCTTCTCCGTTGGGGACTGATGCAGAATGGTGACACACTGCTGCTCAAAGCATAGCTGAAGTTGTTTTGCTCATAGCCCAGATAAATCTATGAGTCTTTTCTTTCACTTGGGATGTCATGGAGCACTGCTTCACTTCACTTCACTGGGGCAGCAAAACCTTCAAGCACCCCAAGGGGCTCAAAGCTTCTCATGTGATATTCACCCTTCTCAATGTTGTGTGCTCCTTCAGGAAGCAAGTCTGTATTGACACGCAACAACACTGACAACCGGGCTTATTGCTATTGCTAGGAATTCCTTCAAAAGCCTTCTCCTGTTGGGCACCATTTGTGCTTCTGGCCATTTCCAGAACATTTTTAGGTAGAGACTGGGCTAGAAGCTATTTGTGTAAAGCACGGGTTTAAGTCTGTGTTGAAATCTTACTGCATTTGCTGTTTCATAATCCTTATCTACAGATTTCCTGTTTGCCCGCATTGTCAGCAGTGGGCAATTTTTCTGTTTTAAATCAGATGTAAAGTGGTATTTCCTAAGCATGTCAGCTACTCAGATTTCACTGAATGCCTAAATATTTAAGGTCAGTTTTGAAAATTCTGGATTTAATATCCAAGTGACATAAACATTTGAATAAGCACATTTTATTTTGAATGGAAGGGACTTTTTCCCTGGGTTTATCTGAGACTGTTTCTTTCTAAATTATATCCAAAAGTCTAGATAATACTTAGCCTGGTACCTGGCTTCTTATTTGACTATGATCAATATGTTTTTAGAGAACATGCCTTAAGAAGAATTTAACAGATTAAAATCAAATGGCACCTAATCAGAAAATAACTAATTGTGCTTTAAATATGCAGATTTAATACTTCTCTCCTAAAACATATGTAAGTTTCTATTGGTAAGTTGTTGATATAATCCACTGATTCATACATGAAAACTTCAGGTGCTTCATTTCACTTCATTGGCTGGAAAAAGGTGTGTGTGAGGAGTGAATCCAAGCTAGCTTTCCATGAGCTGCTGCTGGAACTGAGCTGATTGAAGAAGTGAAGAAACCATTCAGCCAAGAACTGGTTCAGCAGATTGTGAGTGTAGGCACAAGACTGAACCTGTATTGGACCCTGTTTTCAGCAAGCTGCTGCTTGTGAGGAAATTCATGCAAGCTGATTCTGTGCATTCCACTTTGCACATGCTCTGTGCATGCTACAGTGCTGAGATAAAACCAAAACCCATTAACTTCCATAATTTTTGGTGAAACTGCTGTAGGTTTTGGCCCAGGAGCTAACAGCACAGATGTATGTATCAATAATGGCTGAGGTGGCTTTTGGTTAAGCTGTGATCACATTGTGTTACCACATGCTTACACAAGGTCTTTTTCCAGGATATTTTTTTTCTTCCTTAAAATTTCTGTGACAATGAATAATATTTACATGAGTAGTATTTTAAATGAAGTGTAAGTAATAGGTATTAATAGCTGTTGCAGTAATTCCAAATTTAACAGTAATCTTGATTCTTGTGATTGTGATTTTCTTTATTTATTGTTTATTTAGCCTGGACACTGCTCTGGGATGCCTTGCTGTGCTTTTTGTGTGACCCAGCCTGCTACCTGCTCACTGCAGGGCATAGAACAGCAGAAACTCTCTCCGGTCCCCATTTTTGCCCACTTCTGCTGCTTTAGCTCTACATTGATTAGAAGCCCAAGAGGCAATGTTATGTCCTTATTTTGTGGCCATATGGGTATTTAAGTGGGAAAAAGCCTTAAATGGGGACTTGAAAGTCATGCAGTCCACTCAGTATTCAAGAGACTCAACTGGAGACGCAGAGAAAGCATGATTCATGTCTCTAAAATTAGTGACTTATTTATCTGCTGGAATTTCTAAAATGTGTAGAGAATTTAAAAATACATATTTAATTATTTTAATACAATAAAATGATTTTTAGTAGCCACTACTAAACTTCCATCATCAATTTTTATCATACTTTAGTATTGCTTATGTGTATCAATGCTAGCTTTCTGCAAGCAACTAAGACAAAATAGTTTCTCTTGAAAAAACTGCAGACTGAAGTTTGGCAAAGAAAAAATAATCTTAGGCATGTTTTGAGAGCTGTTTTCTGTTATTAAATCACAAACTTATCCTCTTATTTTGGTTTTGAAAAATTGGATTTTGGAGCCATTTGATGTCTAATGTTCGAGCACTTAAATTTCTTTTGTGCCTTTATATGTTTAAATATGTATATTTAAAATAATGCTGTCTATTGCCTCTGAAACTCTCAGCTAGTAGTTCTGGTGAGATGCTATTTCAATTTCCTCTAATTCCCTTAAAAAGGATATATGAAAACTCCAGTTACAGCATCAAGTTGTAAAGGCCATTTGCTTTTGCAACTGATAAAACAAAGAGAATTAAATGAATTCTTCTGAAGAGTTATCATTTGTTTTGCTTTGTTCTGTAGGTTTTTGTCAAGCAGGCAAGGATTTACGGTTGGTATCTCTGTGCATGGAGCAAATTGATATCCCAGCAGGTTTCCTGTTAGTAGGAGCCAAATCTCCCAACCTTCCCGAGCACATTCTAGTCTGCGCTGTTGACAAGAGGTTTTTGCCAGATGATCATGGAAAAAATGCACTTTTAGGTAAGAGATCTTTTTCCTTTGTGCCATAATAATTCGGAGAAAAAAAAAAGCCAGTTGAAAATTATCTAATGTCATTTCAGCTAATTATCTAGTGTCATTTCTATTAGAAATATGTTGAGGACTGACTTCATTAAATCAAATCTGTAGATGAACCTGCCTTAAAAGCCCATTTTAAAACAAGTCCCTGATTCCACCATTAATCACAATTGAATCTCCCAGATTTCTGTGTGGGCAGAAGTCAATTGCAGCCCAGGCATTCTAAATGTGAGCTGTCCATATTCTCTTTATCTCAGCTGGAGCTTACAGCATTTTCATTTAAGAAGAAATATGCTCATGCAAGTACTGAAAATGAACTATATAATTTCATTTTTTTTTAAATTAAGGGTTAATTTCTGCCCTTGGCTTCACCAGGATCATTGGTCTCAGTAGAAGTTCTGGGAGCAGTTTGCTTCCCAAAAACCAATACATAGGGACACCCCTCTCTGCCTTTCCCTATTATGTCATAATCTGTTACATTTATGAAGTTTAAAATCTTACAACAATGCCTCTTGGTAATTGAAGACAGGCCTATGTGCACCTAGATTTCCTGCCTGGGTCACAACTGGTACACATTTTAACAAGCTAGTAGAAGTGATTTAATGTATTTTGGATTCTTTAGCCTGTTTTGAATTTACTCCTTAATTTCTCCCTCTAGTCATTGTTCTGCCTAGGATATATTCAGAAAGAACTTTCAACAGGAAGGAAATTTCAACAAAGGATAAATCCCCTGATTTAACTGCATTGCTCAAATTCTGGCGCCAACCACCAATATTTTGTGTAACTATTGGAAACAGCTTTGTTTTGTGCTTTAACATTACCTCTCCATTAAATCCATTTGATAAATCCATACACAGCAAACCTTTGGGCCTAAGGCAGAAATGCCCCTGGTTTGAGTTAGAAAGAGGCTGTGGTGTGATGTGCCCTCACTGGTATGACTGGGGATTTGGGATAACAGGGTACACTTCAGGATTCAGAGGAGCTTCTCCCCTGCTAAGCAGGAGAAGTGTCAGGAGTTGACCAATAAGAACTGATAGGCAGATGGTGTTTAAACCTGATTAAATGTGGTTCTGCTTGTCTTTGTTGGTAAGCCTCCCCCTCCATCCCAGCTTTTTATCCATCCATCCTCTCTGGTTTCATTTGTTAAGGTGCTGGGATTGCTGAAGTTTCTGTCACTGGCACTTGTGAGCAAAGAACTGACTCTGTAGCTCTGAGAGACCCTGATTACTCTTTCTGAAAACTGTGGAGATGCACCAGTAGATCCTGTGGGCTGCAAGGGAGTAAAGAAAGAATGATTCAATCCCAGGAAAAACAGAATGAAGAAATATGCATCTTGGCATCTTCATTGAAGCTGATAATGAGGCGTAGTAAAGCTAAAGACAATGGCCTAATTATTAAGAGTTTTATGGATAAGGCATTTTGTCAAAAACACTGAATATCTTTGTCATAAATCTGTTATTTTAGCTGATAGGTGAGTGTAGGAACCAGCATCCTCCAAGGTGTTTGTCACTGTGGAAAATAACCATAGTAGCAAGAATGAAAAATGTCTTCTCTTACAGATCTTGAACTGATTAGGAAATGGAAAAAAAACCCAAACAAACAAAAATAAAGTATTTCCACTAGGTATTAATCTGCTAGCACTTTTATAAATCATTATTGATATTCCATAGAAAATCGGTTTCATTAAGGGTTGAAAGCAATTCAGAGATAAGGGGCATGACAAGTAAGACAACAGGACTTAATTGTTCAGCATTAGATAATAGAGGGCTGATTCAAACAACAAAGATTTTAAGGCAGACCCATTTCAGAACATACTCTGTGCTTTGTTCTATGAAATCTGCCATCATTATGCCAGATTCCCATTAACACAGCTGTGAATGCCACTGAAAATCAAGGCTGCTTATAATTCTTAGTCTGGATTATATCCTCCAGATCTCAACTCAAAATTTCATCCCTTTCTGTGAAACCTTGTTGGGAACATTGCAGAAAACAGTCTTTGTCCCCAAAATGGTTACTTTCTTGAGAAGCTGTAGGTTTTTTGAACTGTTTTGAAGCACTCCTAACTCTGGCTATGCAAATCTTGACATCAAGTGATTTCTTTCAAGACTGTAATAAAATGTAATGTTCAGCTTACTTAGAAAGTATTTTATGTAAGAAGCCTTAGGGAAAATTTATTGGATGTTAATTTCAGTCATATGAAATTGCTCGGATGAATTAGCCACTGTTTTGAGAGAGATGTCTGCAATTTGGAACCCATGGTTTTTTAATATAGAAAAAATGGTGCTTTTTTTTCCCTCATGGAAATTTCCCAGTGTGGCAACATAGTTCTCCCCCTGTCAAGTAGTTATTCTTCTCTGCACTGTGTAGAGTGGAAAACTGGTGGTAGGATTTTGGCATGAGTCAGTACACCCCAAAGAGATGTAGGATTTTCAGAAGAGCTCACACTGACACCTGTGTGCTGTGCCCACAGAAACTGGCCGGCTGGAGGCCTCCAGTCCCCTGGAACTGGATGTGCAGGTAGGTTTAGACGCCCTTATTCCTAGCTGACAGTACAAGACATTTCATCTGCTTGTGTATCTTCTGCTTCCTTCTTCCAGGATTTTCTGGGAATTGTATAGGCTGTGGAGAAAGAGGATTTCGGTACTTCACAGAGTTTTCCAATCATATCAACTTGAAATTAACCACTCAGCCAAAGAAGCAGAAGCACTTAAAGTACTACCTAGTAAGAAGCTCCCAAGGTGTACTGTCGAAGGGACCCCTTATTTGCTGGAAAGGTAATGAAGGTGCCCATTCAATTTTTGTGTTTTATGCTCTTAGGGGTGATGTTGAATGAAAAATTGAAAGTTGGTGTTGAAAATGTATGCATTCAAAAGCAACTGCTTGAAGGGAGAATTCTCACTGATTTCTTGGAAGTTTGGATTTTGCCAAAGAAGTTAAAGTCTTAATAATAACCATGTGACTGTAAACACTCTTCTTTCATCTCCCCATACTTTTGGTGGCAGCCCTAGATCTTCCCATCTTAGAGTGTGCAGTCATCTTGGTAGAAGAAAAGAGGCTACTCAGTCTGATGATTCTTTTATGTGCCTGAAGCACACAGCCAGGGCTGCAGCATTGGTTTTCCACTGATATTCATCTTTGCAGGTGCAATCCAATCTGTCTCATGGCTGAGGATACCTAGCATGCTGTAAGATTAAGAAAGCTCAGGGCATTGATCTCAGGGAAAGAAAAGACTTGGATGCTCCTGCCATTTGCAGTGTTTCACACTTGGTCTTACCCTCTACTAGAGCACCCTGTGTGATATTATGTGCTACAAGAGGGTGCATTTGTGACCCCAAGGCAAGGTAGCCATGGGGCTCTCTTATTGGAGGATGCAGGGTTTTGGAGCTAGAACCATGCAAAGACTCAAGGAAAGAGTGGTTTACCCACTCACTGTCTGCCAAGTTGGTTTATGTGCAGACTACCTGACCTTTTCATCTGTGGTCTCACTCAGTGAAGACAGAGTTTGATCTGGTCCCTGTTGTTCCAAAAAGTTGATGTGAGGAGAGGGGAAGCTCTGCAGGAGAGCTGACAGACATCTGAGGAGTCACATCCTCATGTGAATAGCAGCATGACACCAGAAAGAGATGGTTATCACCGAGCTGTATGAGTGATTATAGTTTGTATCAGTTAGTGGCTCAAAAGGATCCTGGCTTCAGCTGCTTTTCTCTGTTATAAGGATAATTAACTACTGCTTTAGAGTGCATGTGTCTTTTCAACAGCATTTTTCACAAAAATGACACAAATACTTAATTTGGTAGCGAAATTCCAAATAAAGGAAGCCTTATTTTCCTTCTGGAATCTTTTTTCTGAAACCCTTCCCTGATGCTCATGCAGTTGGAGTTGGTGTGTGTCCTGGTAAAAGCAGTCAGGAGTAATGCACATGTGGAAGAAGCAGATATTGGTTTCACTTTTGGTTACATGCTAATTGCAAGTGTTCTGAGCACTCATGAAAGTTTAGAAAATCAAGCAAAAGTCAACCTCATGGGCATTATTTTGATAAGACCTATCTCCATATTGCTGCCATCCATCTGGTAACCTTTCACTCTTGACTTACATTATAGGTCTAATTAGAAGAAGAGTGCTTTTAAACACTTAAGCCCTTCTCTTACAACAAATCCTGATTAGATCTCAGTTTTAAAAATGGATTAATATGTGATTTTCAAGGTGACTTTCTCCTCCCTCAACTCAGTTTTCATCCAGAAAGACACTAACGGTGCTGAGATCTCCCTGAAGCTTGTGGAAGCATATTACAAATCTGGGTTTCAGCACAATTTCTCCTTTTAAAGGGCAACATATGATGGTTTGTATACAGGTTGTGCCACAGAAGTTGCCGAGTGTTTTCTGGGACATGCCCAATACCTTCAAATCTCTTGGAAGCTGTGATCCGAGGGCTCTTGCCATTTTGCAGCATCTGCTCTGTATTTGCCTGGCCCCCTGAGTGGCCCCCAGGGAGGTTTTCTTAATTAGAAGACAAAGTTGACAAAACTGGGAATCCGTATTTTCCTTGGATGCTGCCATTTGCCGCTGTTTGTTGTACGTGCTCTGTGTATGCTCTTAACGTTTTGTCGCCTTTCGCCACCGCGCTGCTGAACTTTGCTGCTGGGAGGAGGCCTTGTTAATATGTACTGTAGCTGCTTCATTTGCAGAGTGTAGAAGCAGGCAATCATCAGCTGCTAGCCTCTCTGCTAAGCCAAATCCTTCGGTGTCACCGTCCGCGACCCCAGAGGGTGGATCAGCTAATGGATACAAGTCAGGGTTCACTCAGACAGGTAGGAGCTGAAAGTGCTGTAAAGATAACCATTGGGGGTGGTAAGTTACCTCAGCCACTGCTGGGTCAGGGATGCTGTAAACAACTGGGTATTTACCTTGAGACATGTGGAGATTACACTGGAGAGGATGCCTTTCAAAATTTGCTTTGGCAAAGATTAAGACCCAGGTGAGGCTGAAGGTTAGATCAGTCTCAAAACAACAATTGGTGTAAAAGCATTAAATGGTCTTTTGATTAATTTATTTGATTCTGTGCCTTCTTGTTGAAACCTCTGTGTTTCATTAAATTTTTTTGTGTGTCTCAAAAAACTTCAATGACATGTTTGTAGGGAAGTGTTTGCTTAGTATATAAACTAGGCTATTTGTCTGGAAAAGGAAAATAATCTCCTTTTAGGAAGAGGGGACCAGATGTTATTTTATTTACTTGCTAATTTCCTTATTTATTTAAATTTTATTGCACGCAAAGGTGTACTTAGAACTGAAATTTCCCCATATGCATACAGTGGGTTTGTGGTATGTGAGCTAACAGGTCTCTCACAACTATTCTAGAAAGCTATCAGTAATGCCCTAAAATAAGGAGAAAATATAAAAATCAAATAGACATTGACTGACAAGGAAGCAGCATCTTAATATCATGTATCTATTTATTTATTGCAAGTAGACAGAATGCTTTTGTTTCAGCTTTCTTCCTCATTGCTTTATTGCAGCTTCATGTATGCTGTTGTATGTTTTTGTCTGTTTGTGCTATTTCTTGAAAAATTAAAAACAAGCGAAAATGGCTTGTTGCTATTAATTGATATGAATGTCCAAAACCACACGTTTCTTTAAAGCAGTATGAAATGCAGATAGAAAGCAAGATGGTTAAAATACTTTTTACACCTAGGAAGTTTGTCAAAAGGAGTAATTAACAAAAGCTGAACACAGGCATTCATATGAGACTATAATCACTGATTGGTATTTTCAGAGGCACTTCTCTCAGGTGGTTGCCCCTGTCTCTGTTGAGGAAGTGAAATGCTTTAGGTAAAATTAAATGACAGTGTGGTTAAAACACATCTGCATTTCATTTCATGATCCCTTGGCTTCCAGATCCAGGCATGAGAACTGTGCAGATGCATGAGAACCTGTTTATTTGGAGCACCTAAAGCATTCTAATATTTACACAGCTTTGTCTTCTATTGTATCTGCCAAGTTAATAGCTACACCTTTTATATAAGGCTTTCTCCTTATCACTCCCTGCCATTTTCAGTCTGCTCGGTGTTTCTGTGTGTCACTGTTTGTACTCCTGGGTCATGCTCGTCAAAACCTTTTCATCTCCTTCTCCTGTTATCTCCTAGTGAAGATAATGCCACGTACATACACAGGAATCCCCTGTGACTGGGAGAAGGGGGGAGAGCACCTTTTATTCAGTGGCATAAATTCTGATGTGTCACCTATGATGTGGGGCTTTTCTGGCTTTTTCTCTCCTCGATTCTGCAAAGCTCTTTCTACTAGAGTTTGCTTCTAGGTTGTTTTAAAATCTACTTATTAGCAGGTTGTTTTCTGAAATTGTTTTCATCTCATCATCAACTCATACCCTTTTTTTCTTTAGAAGTTGAGTAAATGTTTCTGGTGAGCAGTTCAGTCTCTGGGTTCCACAATATATATGTAGGTAGTTATAGGCAGACAGTATTAAAAATATGGATTTGGGCAGACACTTGAGTGGAAAATTCAATTCACATGTTAAGCAACTAGAAACTGGGCTTTACAAGAGAAAGATGAAGAATTTTAATAACTGGTGTTTTAATAACTATAAGTCCTGATTAGGTAACAGAGTGGTGTTTAAACATATACCAGCCACACCTACATTCACAGATAAAATTTCAAGAAAATGTATTACAATTAGAGATGGGGGACAAAAAAAAATCCCCAGAGCTTCTGGAAATTTTACTTTAAAGAAACTTGAACACCACATATTTGCTACATCATATTAATGGCAGACCACTGTCTCCCTCCAAGGGCCCAGACCTGGTGGTCTATTTTGTTAGCCTTTCAGTGTATTTCCTATGAACATGGACGAGATTTTCTGGTGGGGAAGCAGCAGCAGAGGCTTCTGTGTTTGTTCTTCATGTCAGTTGCTCTGTCTGGCAAAGAGCTTCCTCCCACCCTCCTGCACCAAATGGTGTGTGGCCTGAGGGTGAATGTGTTTAGCAGATCAAGTTGGTCTTTGTCTTCTGTTTTCTTTAGCTGGCTGTTTTACTGGGACATCTGTAGGTGAACTTAGCCTCCTTTGCCTACTTGTTGCAAACTCCTTTCTGGACTGATGCTGAGTTAATATTCTTTCACTCTGGTTGTAAGAATTTGGATTTGCCAGTGTATCAGCATCTGAATGCTATTTTTTTCTTGAAGTAAATTGCAGCTATGAAATGCCTGATGTTACATGCCGAGAGGGACTTACATGCCGAGAGGATGGAATCAGTTTGATACTGGGCAAATATTCAAATTTGTTTGTTCTTCAGTTTATCCTTCTATAAAATAAGATTTATAGATTTTAGCTGTGGTAGAGGGCTCTATGAAGTTTGTTAATTTATGCAAAGAGTTTGGGCTCAAATGCCCTTAATTTTTTACCCAGATTTATAAATGAGCATACGCTTTTTATAGTTTTATAGACAGTAGTGCTATAAGGAGGCTATGTTTTTGGGTTTGGTTTTTTCTGCCCTTAGTCAAGCTTAGCTGTGTCTGACAGAGATTCAGTAGCTTGTTGTTGAAAATCTCAGGTGATGGAGATTCCACAACCTCTTTTAGGTAACTTATTCCAGTGCTTATTCCCTATGCTTGCTGGCTGCAGGTTCCATAAGCTCTTCATCTTAGCTTCCTCATGTGAGCCATGAGAAAACTGCGTTTACTTGCCTATCCCATGAGGCTGTTTTGAGAAGCAATGAGATAACCCTTTCTACTGTTAAAATATTTTTTGAGTGTGTGCGAGTGCAAAATATTGTGGAAGAGATCAATCATGGGTTCAGTGGATTATAAGATTCTATAGAAATGCCCAGTTAAGCGTTTGTTAAAACTCCTGAAAGATACATGGTAATTTGTTAGGAGTGTAAAAAAATTGTTTGTAATTTATGCAGAGATGTGTTTTGATAAATGTGTATGTAATAAAAAAAATGTAAATTTTAATCATTAATTTAAAAACTTCTCAGATTCTTCAGTGTTCAGTCCAGCAAAATCATCTTCTGCTGCTGTTAACTTAAGTGGAACACAAGATCCATGCCGGAACAAGAACATTGTGAAACCTCTGGCTCTGTCAGTACAGCTCGTAGGAAAGGCATTTGCTGCAGGTATGGCTTTGCTTTCCAAAACATCTGAGAACCAAGGGAATCATCAGCTTAACAGCCAAGAAGAGAGAGTGTTCTTTTTTTGGTGGAAAAGGGAAAGGAAAACATTCACTAGCATTCTCCAGAACCGTCATATTCTTGCAGTCTTTGGCACAGAAATTTTTGCAATTAGTACTGTTCCCAAGCTTAAGCCACACCTTCGCTTTCAGATTTAACATCCTGGTAGGAGTTCTCTTCCTAACTGTAAGAGAGCATAAATGTCACCTCTTGATATCACGCTGAGTCCTACCTCAGTAATTGAGAGTTGTGTGCGCTTCTGCATTTCTAACCATTATAGTTCCTCCCCATACATGTGGTGGAATTTAGTCTTATTTTAAGGAGTTTTAATATATCTGCTGTTTTAATTGCTTATTTCTCTATTGTGTGTTTAATAAATTGTAACCCTCAACTGGGACATCTAAGTCCCACACTGACACTCTGTTGGGGTTATCTGATTGTTTTTTACTTTAGGTGGTTCATCTTTCAGCAATAAAAAATCATCACACTTATTGCAGTACAGTATGCTTGAATAAGAAAATATATCTATTTATTTGGTTTATCTATGCACATGAGCATATATATATGTATCATTTTATACATGATGTATTACATTTGCTATTTAGTACAACATGGTATTGCTTATGGTGCATAATACAATTATGTTGTATCTAATAAATCATTAACAGTTCTTTGTGCAAAATACCTTTCCCCCTCCATAGTTGTGTGATTTTATTTTGCACTGAAATTTCTTCCCAGCTTTTCAACCACTTTAACTGACCCATGCCCACCATATCTGCCTGTACAAAATTGTTGACTCCGAGTAGAAATGAGGAGCTTACAATGTGCAAGTGAGGTTATTCATATTTTGTAATTGGCAGTTGTACCAGAATTTATTTGGATGTCTGCAGCTGGTGAGTTGCATTGTTTTAAGCTGCATACCACATCTCTAACACTTCAGTTGCAGCTGCCATCAGCAAGCTGCTGTACCATCTCCTGGTGTTGCTCCTGGAATGTGTTCATGGGAGCTAAATCTTTGTGAAGCTGTCCAATACCAGCAAGGAACTGGAGTTTCCACTGGCCTCCGTGTTGGCAGTTTATGCCATTTTTTTTCTTCTGCAAAAACTGTGTTCTGAAAAAGAATGAGAACGATGAGTGATGGTAACTTCTGGTGATCATCCGTTGTAGATATAGCAGGTCCTGCCAGAGTGTCAGGCTTGCTGGGACTGGAGAATCACCTTAGGCCCAGGTAGCAAAATTAAGCATGGTTTGCCTCAGTAATGCTCAGGCCATGTACACTTTGCAGCAAACTTCCCCTGCCCAGTGTCCTTTGCTAAGGCTTTAGATGAGAGCCCAGTAGTGAATTACTGTGCATAGCATAGGGATGACTGGGGGAAAATTGTGTAGGTACACACAAGTGGCTCAGAAATCTTTTCAAACTGAATTAGTAATGTATATTTAAAAAAATCACTGTGTAAGAAAATATGTCACAAACTTCCCAATAATTGTGTGTGTGTGCAATTTTTTATTGTATTTTGGTGGGGCTTTCTTTGCATTTTTTCTTCCACCTATCCCTCCTCACCTGGAAATCTGGACACCCCTTTTCAAGGCTTGGTTTTGCAATCTGAATGTTTCTCTGCCAAGTACATGTCATGATTTCCCCGAAGTCTGCTTTTTTTCAGTCACGCATCTTGCCCTGTTCTTTTGCATCAATGTGTGGCTGTATTATTTTAATTGTTTGTTTTCAAGATTGTCTCAAGCCACACACTCTGTATTTTATTATACTCAGCTCCTCTTTCACTCCGTGCCACGGATGTTGCTAATGGAAACGCTAATGGAGGAAGAAATAATGCATTGAGTACTACAGTCTCTCGGCCAATGCCTCACTCGACATCTCCAAGTCCTGGCTGTGCAGCTGGAGATCAAGGTAAGGAAAACCTCTCTGATTTTTTTATTCTAAGCTGCATTGGATGGTGAGCTTGAAATTTGTGATTTTGTTCTTCTTCTGATTGTAGCTGTTCCTACCATTCAGTCTTTACAGATCCATTTGCCTTTTGGCATGACCATTAATGATAATGCTGGACATTTTAACACAGGTAACAATGTTTTTCACATCACAGTCTGGTTTTATGTAATCTAGGTATGAGCCTCTGGTGCTCTGTGATGGGATACCCTCTCAACACCGGTGGGAAATGGAGGGTGGGCTGGAATTTGGTCATTTGGGAGGACAGGGTTTAGAATTAGTTTTTGCTTTCCTTCCAGCATCCATGTCCAGTTCTGGACCACCAAAGAAACGCCACCGAGGATGGTCTCCTGGGTCCCCAGTCCCACCTCCTGGTTTAGCAGTACCTGTTCCTACGATCCGGCCTTCGACAAGAACAGGTAAAACTTGAATGACACCGAGATTTCATTTGCTAAAACATGAACTCAGTCAGCCCAGCAGCCCTGTGCTGCACCTCTCATGTGTTGCACAGCAAACATAACTGATCTTGTCAAAGTATTTAAGCACACCATGGAGTATTTAAGGACACCATGCCCCCCAAAGAGCACACAGGATTGCTTGGTTCTGGTTGCTGTAATCTAAGATGCGTCTGAGGGGAAGTAAAACTGCTGGGGGAGAGAGAGGAAAGGAAGAGGCAAATAATATTATAAAAAATATAAAGCTAAAAGAAATCCATGGTTCCCCCAGCTGTAACTCAGTTGTTCTAAAATTGTGCAGGTGTATGGATATATGAATATATTTCAAGGATTTTTCGTTAGCCTTCACCTTGACTGTTGTGTTTCAGTGTGGTGTGGGATGCTACAGAACCTGTACACTCTGTTTCTGCATGGGAAAAACACCTTTATACAATTTTGGCCTAACAAAGGACACTGATAGTGATACACTAGGTGATCTTCAGTTAAAAGCAGAGAGTGAGACCAAATGTTAGTCCTGTGTGGAAAAGCTGTAGGAGTTTAATAGCATGGCAGGAAATAGAATTAATTACAAGTACTCATTGATATCCATGTAGATACCTCATTATTCATAATGAGTTAATAAAACTATTCCCTAATTGAGTACTTTTCAGTTGTGAGATTTAGTATATTTTCTAAAGGGGAATAAAGAGTTATTTATTATTCTCTCTATAGAGTGAGAGAATAAGCATCCAAGGAGTGAAATGTGCACAATGCTTTTTTAACTCTGCTCTTGAGGACTTGATTTTAAGGTATTTTGGAATTATTTTCAGAGATACTCATCACATGAGGAAGGGTTACATGGTAATGCAGGCCTGCTTATCTGAACACCTCAGATTGCAGCTTTTGTCAGTTTCTATCTTCAGAAACCTGCTGAAGAGACATACTATAAGGCAATCTCCCCTATTTGTTGAGTTTGTCTCCACTAATCTGCTACCTCTCTTGTGTACTCCATTTTCTGTGAGTCTTTAGTAGTACTTTTTTCTGTTGGATAAACATTTCCCCATGTGAAACATTCAGGTATGCATTCATTCGTCCTGACTTTGATGTTTTTCTGTTGATGACATGGTTTGAAAAAGTGGTTGCAAACCACCAAATGAAGCCTAAGAAACTTGTGAAGCAGGCCTTACTCTGAAACCTGATTACAGATTACAAAATTCTTGCACTTGGCTTCCTTTATTTATGAAAGCTGCTGCTGCTCATGAGTAAAGCCTGATTTTTATCCTTGTAGCAACTCTCAGATTTACTTTCATGAGTAAAGCCTGATTTTTATCCTTGTAGCAACTCTCAAAGGGCAACTTGGAGATTTTGGCCTGCTTTTATTTTTCTTATCTACATATATTCTAGGTCAGAAGTTGAAGCAGTTTCTTCCCTTGTATTGAGAGGCAGTATTGGGGGGTGGCCTTTTGGCTTAGTACTTGGCTTTGTTTAAAGATGCATATTCAAACTTGTGTTTTGCTCTCTCATTCTCACCAACAATACAGTGGCCAGAAAAAGTTTTATTTTAGAAGTGGGGCTACAGGAGGATATAGGCTCTTCATTTAAATTACTTAAAACTATAGCAGGAAATGCAGAGACCTTTTGAATTTTATTACAGTTAGTGATTTGCAGTAATTTTTTTCTTATTTGTTCATAAGGCCAAATCACAGTATGAGCCTTTTAGTAATGGAAGTCTCTCTTTTCTTTATTTTATAGAGCCTCTTTTGTCAGTCCCAGTTCCTCAATCCATGTTAACTGGAATTTTACAGCCTCAACCCATCCCAGCAGGGGAGACTGTAATAGTTCCTGAAAACCTGCTGAATAACTCGGGAGTCAGACCAGTGATTCTGATAGGTAAGTCTTACACTGGGGAATGAAATGCTGCATTTTGTACTAATACACACTCCCCAGGACAGAGAGGGTTTTTTTGTTTTTTTTTTGTTGGTTCTGGCATTCAGTACAATACAAAGTTGGTTTGTCACAGATAGTTTCCTTTAGTTGCTCAATATTTAAAACTGAGAGTCAGGCGATTTCTGGAGAACCTGATTTGCAAACAGGTCACCACTAGGTTAAATTTATGCAGAACCACTGGCCAGTTATAAGTTTTATACAAATAAGATTTTTGTAAAACCCAAGAAGAGAACAATTTCCAAGTAATGAAAATACCTTTCCGGTATAAACAACTTAAAAACCAAGCAAATATTTCCTGCAGCATTTATAGTTCAGATCTTGAAGCCCCAGAATTCTACGTGAGAACCAGAAAATTGATTTGCACTGACTAAACAGAAGTAAATCATACTAACTTTTTGTTGTTTATAGTCCATAGTTCTTGTAAGCAATTGAGATAACAGATCAGGCTTCAGGCTTTTAAAATCCTTTAGCTGTATAAAGGACTTTGTTAACCCTTAGAAAGACATTGCTTTAAGAGTATGAATTTTAATGTGAATATGCCTTTCAACCTGAGTTATTTGGGCATCATACATTAAAATAGATGGGTCAGTTAGTGCTGCCAAAATTTTGATGAGTGGCTTTTTTTTCCACTCTAAATTTTATTTAGGTCCAATACAGTATAGATGGTTGTATAGAGTAGCTTCAGTGTCAACAGAACATGCCTGTCAATGGAGTCTGTGGAATCATTTACATGAAGGAATGGAGAAGTTCTCCAAGTCCTGACTTGCACAGATAATTTTAATACACACAGCTCCTGGAGAATTAACAGGGCCATGTACACCAGTAAATCTGTCAAGGATAGGGTTACGCTTCTGGTTTGTTTTGCTCAGTGTTTTTTTCTGGAAGCCGATTATAAAGCTCTGGCGTGGTGCTGTAATGGTTTTCAGAGAAACACTTCCTTATTAAAGATGAGGATGCCTACAGCCATCAGCTTAAGTGCAAATTGAATGCAGCCCTTAGGCTCTTGGAGAGCTGCCATTAAGTCCTCAGTTAGGCTAAACATTAGTGGCCCTGAGAAAGAGCGTCCTATTAATAATACAGAACCAGATGTACCCAAAAGGATGGATTTGGCAAAATCTCTGTGGAAATGCTTCTTTTGAAATGAAAAACATTCTGAAGGAAAGGAGGAGTTAGCCTGTGCTCATGTGCTTTACCTTACAGAATAGAATGTTTAGTTATCAATGTTTATTTTACCTGTTTATGAAAACAGAATGGGGAGGTGGCAAAAAAGTGAAATCAATCACAGCAATACCACAGTGGCTGAATCAATGCTAATATGACTTATGCTGCTTTTATAATGTTAAGATCAATGTACTTTTGCTTTCATTGATTTTTCTTCTTTGTACACTATATTATGGAGAATCTGTATTTAAAGGTCAGGGTAAGACCCAAACAGATAATATTCTCATCTGTATTTGGATAACAATAGTTATTACCCTGCTGGATATCATGCAGTTAATGTTAGTTCTTGCAAATGTATGTGATCACTTGTTGTAAAACACAGCAGAGGATCCTTGGCCTATAATTTGTTTTTTAAGCTATTATAATGCCAAGAACAGTCATTGGTGCAATGTATTTTTCCAGACAGCTTTAAGATGTTTGGAAATGTATTGTTGCACAAAATTTCATGTAATGGCAAATTTTATGAATTTCTGGGGGCGTTATGTTTGTTTTGTCATAGGCTATGGCACTTTACCTTATTTCTATGGAAATGTTGGTGATATCGTTGTAAGTCCCTTGCTGGTGAACTGCTACAAGATTCCACAGCTGGAAAACAAGGATTTGGATCTCTTGGGCTTGTCCAGCAGTCAGCTACTAAGTGTGGAGAATATGATACTTTTAACTGTTCAGTATCTTGTCCAGCTAGGTAAGCAATTTGTCATAACTACTTGGTTTTATTTGAGACTGTCCTTTTCTCTTCATACCTTCTTTATGTCCCTTTTAGGGCCAGTTTTCTGGCTGCTTTTGTGGCTGGAAGAGGCAAGTGGCTCCATCTAGTGTGTGTGACTTTGCCACTTGGCTCCTGAAACGGAAGAAGTGAAGTGAATTTAAAGGCTGATACTGCTTCTACTCTCCATATGGGGATTGACCAGGTCACCTTTGTGAAATGGATTTGCAATGCAGATAACTCATTTTCTTAGGGTATCAAACCATCAGTTATCACAGCCCTTTCTAAGGACACTTGGTCTGTTTTATTCAGTTTTGTGACAAATGCTGGCAGATGTGTGATGGTTGTCATTGTTTTGGTGACAGCACTGTTTACATGAAAACCACATTTGTTATTCAGACTAAGGCAAGTGATTCAGTGAATATCTCGTTCTTGTAAATGTTTTTGAAACTGACTTTTTGCAAGTTTGAGAGCAAACCAGCAAGCCATTTTTTTCTCTTATTGCTGGTCAAGTCATTTTACCTACCTTAGAGTAAAAGGAGCAGTGATAGCAGCAAGGTTTTAGAAGTTAAAAATGCAGGGTAGTGTTGGGAAACTTCTACAGTAGTCTCATCCTAACTTTTGGATTTGAAAAGATGCCGCTTATCACAGGGGAGTGTGGAGTTACTTTTGTGAAGAGTACAGTGCATCTGTAATACACAATGGCATGAAATACGCAGGTGTTCCAAAAGCAGCACAACTGCTGATAACCTTACAGTTTGGGGGCCAAACGTGCTTCAAACCCCAAACATGCAGGTTTCACCCATGAGTGCTTGCATTTCTCTGCAGTTCTGTAGGAGACATGAAGGAAATCATTTTCCATGTTGTAATACTCCCTAAGTGACCTGTTAGCTTTGTTTATCATTCTCTGCCTCACTAGTTCATTGGCTGCCATGTTAGAACTGACAAGGGGTTTCTTAATTTTTTACAGGATGTTTTTCTGTTACCTTCTTTCAGTGGGCCTGAATATCTTATTTGAGGCTTTCATCTTTATTGGAAAGTTGTAGAGTGTGTGTGGTAAAACCAGCTGCTTCACACAATTCTGCGTTGATAGAGGCAGCTTGCAAATTTGTAGCCAGCTGATAACAGCCCTTCCAGTTAAAAATAAACTATTTATTGAAACCTGTGAGTCCATGAGTCATGCTGCGTGAGCAAGTCTAACTTTAGATGGATTCATCAAGTCTATACTTGCTGCAAACTAGAGGAGGCTTCATGCAAAGCTTCTGTAGCAGAACTGTGTTCATTGAGCACTGTGACTTCAGCATAAAGCAGTTCTCTTGTTAGCAGGTGGTTAGTTTGCCTTTTGTTCTTAGCTGGGCAAAGCTGAGTAGTTTGCTGTTTGACCTTTTGTGGAGATGTGGACCAGTACTGTAAGATGAAAAAGCCTAATGAGGAGAAAAGGAAAAACATTCTGTAGAGGAGGGGATCAAAACATGTTGCTGGCTTGAATATTGCTGTAAACTTAAAATTGTTGGAATTGTGACAGCTGCACCGAAATGTAGCCTTTGTCCCATGTTGTTAAATCAAAGCAGATTAGAGATGAGTGTGGGGTGGCCAGATTCAAAAGTTTTTGACAAGAAGAGACGAATACACATATTAATTAACAATTTATTAATGTAAGCCTCTTTTTTTAATTGAGAAAGTAGGACTAATGTGTTTTTATTTTCTCCAGAGTATATTGCGAAAGAGTAAGATAAAGGCAAAGATTAAAAAGCAGGCAAAAGCATGAAAGAGAGGCTTGCCTAACTTTTTTCAGATCTCACTACTTGTGTAAAATATATTTGCAGATGACTGTGATCACAGATGATAAGAATATTAGCTATGGAAGTGCTACTTTTTGGGAAAAACAACGGGTATAGCTGAGAATTCCTGTCAGTTTTCTTGTGAAATTATGACAGCATTAATTGTAGGATGACGCTGTTGTGTTTTCAGAAATCAGCTGAGCAGCTCGTGATGATATTACAAAACAAAGTAAAAAAAACCAAATGCATTTCTGATGCTTTAAACCTTCTTTAAACCTGTGATTGTGAACTGTAGCATGGCTATAAATAAATTCCACTGACTGTGATAAAAGAATAAGTAAAAAAAAGAGAAAGAAGTGTGTTTGATTTTAGTGGGGTTTTTTTTAGTCTACCTCCGGGACTTATTTGGATTTCACATTTGTTGTCTTTGGCAGCATTCATGGTGAAGTGTTCTCAAGCTTTGTTTTTGTATATCAGAATGCCCATATTTGCACTATGGGTTACATTCCGTCATCTGCAATCATCAGCTTTTTACTATTGCACTGCCATTTCTACAAACACCATCTCGGCCTACGCAGTGCTAAGGTGGTCTGTGTTCTGGTTGAAAAAGATTTCTGAAGCCTTTGTTATACCTCCTGTTTAGGATTCTGAAATCATTCTCCTTTCTTTCTTGTTGTGGTGCATTTGAGTCATTTTGACTCTAGATTTTGTATCCTGTGACACGCTGAGGTATTTCATAGTTTTAATGTCCAAATGCACATCCAGAGTCAAGGTTCTTGCAGGGCTTTGCTTTGAGTGGAAGGGATAGTCAGAAACTAAAAGCAAGAGCTTATTCCAGTAATTCTCCTGTCTTAAGTGGTTGGAGAAGTAGTCTCTGTGGGATGTACCCTGAAGAAGATGAGTGTCATCCGGAAATGGATGACATTTGAATATATTGACTTAAACTGTAGAGAATAATGGAATAGAATTATAGCAGCATTGAATCATTTAGGTTGAAAAAAAAACTTTAAGATCAGTGAGACCAATCATTAACCAGCACTGCCAGGTTCACCACTAAACCATGTCCCCAGCTGCCACATCCATGTATCTTTTGAATGCCTTCAGGGATGCTGGATACACCAGTTCCCTGGGCAGCCTATTCCAATGCCTAAGCACTCTTATCAGTGAAGAAATTTATCCCAATGTCCAATCTAAACTTCGCCTGGCACAACTTGAGACTGTTTCCATCTGTCCTGTCACTTGTAACCTGAGAGAAGAGACCAATCCCCACCTGGCTACAGCCTCCTGTCAGGTAATGGTAGAGAGCAGTGAGGTCCTCCTGGCCCCCTTTTTCTCCAGGCTAAACAGCCCAGCTCCCATTTCCCACAGAACTTGTGCTCACCAGCTCTGCTGCCCTTCTCTGGACACGCTCCAGCGCCTCAACATCCCTCCTGTAGTGAGGGGCCCTGAACTGCACACAGGACTCGAGGTGTGGCTTCACCAGTGCTGAGTACAGGGGGGAGATCCTGCCCTGGTCCTGCTGGCCACATTTTTTCTGGTGGAAGCAAGGCATTGGCCTTCTTGGCCACCAGGGCATGTGCTGGCTCATGTTGAACCAGCCATCAACCAACATCCCCAGGTGCTTTTCCAGCAGGCAGCTTTCCAGCCGCTCTTCCCAAGCCTGTTGCACTGCTGGGAGTTGTTACCCAAGGGCAGGACATGGCACTTTGTTTTGTTGAACCTCAAACCATTGTCCTCAGCCCATTGATCCAGCCTGTCCAGATCCCTCTGCAGAGCCTTCCTGCCCCCTGTCACCTGCAAGCTGCCTGAGGGTGCTGTCTTACAGAATTACTGAATACTGGGAGTTGAAGGGGACCCATAAGGATCATCAAGTCCAACTCTTAAGGGAATGGCCCATATGGAGTTTGAATCTGCTACCTTGGCATTATTAGCACTGTGTTCTGACCAACTGAGCCAATCTCACTCAACCCCCTTGCCCATATCATCAATATTGATATTAAACAGACTGGCCCAAACTCTGAGCCCTGGGGAACACCATTTAGGACCAGATACCAACTGAATGTAACTCAGATATTAATATTTTATTATATTGTTTATTTTGCAGTTTTGTTTTTGAAATCAAGATGATCATTTGCATGCTCATTTCTGTAGAGAAGCTTCTATATATCCCCTTTTAGCATCAGTATGTTTTTCTAAGGAAACTATTCACAATCAAAATCAATATCTATCATTTTGTCTTACATCTCATCTCATATTAGTTCTATTATTTTTCTGGACAGTTGTGGAGAAGGACTGCTGTACTTTCTTATAAGTAATCTGAGTGAAATTCTCTGTATTCTCACACTGAGAATCTCCTTTTCCATTTGTACCATTATTTTAATCTTCTTGGATTCATGATGATGACCCTTGTGTTTAGAGCCTATCTCTTAAGTAGCCTCCCTCAATCAGCAAAAGCTTGCTTTAATTTCTGTTACTGGGTAACATAATTTTCATTTGTTACTTTATTTCTGCAGAGGAACATTCTTCTCAACTGATATATGTATTTTTTTTTTTAATTTTGTGGTCTTCAAGGACCTAGAATGTGTGACGCTTTTTTAGAAGGAAAAAGAAAATCCATTTTCAAAAGAGAGCTCAAAAAGAGAGCATTATGCCCATGCTGTGTTAAATTGGACTCTTCAGAATTTTTCAGTCTGCATCAAAAATGAAAACAGCCTTGCACTTACAAGTTTATAGTTGTCTTACTATCCTGTGGTAATTGGATGGTGTCACTTCCCATATGTTACTTCTCAAAAAGGCAAAAATGACAACAGGTGGCAGTTTTTACGGATTCTGTGCTGTGGGTTATTTACCCACACCCTGTTTCTCACACAACCTTTCTGTTTCCTGGCCTGAAAGAAAACATAAAACCAAACCCACTATTTCACATCTCTCTGATATTTAAGCCCCCCGTTTAGTCATAGAAAAGTAAGATGCTGAAGTGTGAAGCTGCCTCCTTTGGCACTGAAATGAGATCTTGGCAATACAAGCCATGGTTACTTTTTACTCTGTGTTCATGAATGTTTTTAACTATTCCTGAATATTTTTGACAATGAGACAAAGCTAACTGAACAGAATGTTAATTGAAGTTCAGTTGGAGGACTGATTCCAAGATAGGATGCCTTATATTCCTGTTTTCCAGTTCAATTTGACAGTATAGTTGACAGAGTCTGGGGAATGTAGATCTAAAGTTGCTTATTCTTCTTTAGGTTAGGTGCTTGCAGATTTGCTAAATTAATTTAATTAAGCTAAGGAAGAGGTTAAACATGTTTATTTGCATCCATGCTTAGTTGATTAGTATGCAAGATGAGAAAAAGCAAAATAAAGAGCACTTAAAAGGCTTTGTCAGGCTGCATAGCTGTGATTAGGGTACAAGGATAAGCATTTTGGTTTTCTGCTGCAAAAACATATGGGTTCATGCTTAATCCTTCTCCAGGCAAAAGGCACATATTTTCCCACTCCCTTGTTTGTCCCACCAGTTGCTGAAGCTAGGAGAGAGGTGGAATACCTCATTGTTTGGAGGAGAAGAAAAAAAAAGTGGTGGTGGAAGATACAAAATACAAAAGAATAAGCCGTGTGGGTAGATATTCACTGAGCAGCAAGTGTTTTTTTTTTAATGTAAAAAATATGGTGAAGGAGCTTGTCAGATCAAGACAGACACGCAATTATTCCTGGTTCAATAACATTTTTGTATGAGACACTGTTTTTCTATTTGTTTGTTTTCATTGTAGGTCCTGACCAGATACCCCTGAGGGAAGAATTTGAGCAGATCATGTTGAAAGCTATGCAGGAGTTCACTCTGAGGGAGAGATCCTTGCAAATGAGTGCACAGTGTATCTCTGTGTCACCAGGTCAACTCCCTTGGCTTGCCAGGTTAATTGCCAGCGTGTCCCGGGATCTCGTGCACGTGGTTGTCACCCAGAACTCCCTGGCAGAGGGCATCTCAGAGACCTTGAGGTCTCTCAATGAAATGAAGCATCATCAAAAGCTACCAGATTATGTAGTTGCCATTTGTGCATCCAAGATGAGAGGAAATGAATTCTGTGTAGTGGTTCTAGGTGAGTATATTTGCAGACTGCTTCAAATGGCAATGCCAAATTCTTTTTCTTGAGTTATTGATCTGGTTTTTAAATCCCTTCTGTTCTTTTTATTCTCCTTTGTATTGTTGCGCTGCAGTGTCACAGTTTACTGTATCTTCAGCAAGACTTGAAGTACTGAAGTTCATGAGAATATAAAAAAATACCTTTATGCTAGTCATTACTACTTCTTGAGAGGCCTGAGACTTTATTGTTTGTGTGATTGCCTTAGAGAATATCTTGAAGTGACCCAGTGACAAAATAGTTGCTTTGTCTTTATTTCATGTAACAACTGTGATTTTACGTGGCAGTCTTCTTCAGACTGCTTAGAACAGAATGTGCTTTTCATCCTTTTTGTCATTATTTTTATCCTTTTTATTGTGCACTGATGACTGGTTGTGCTGTCTGTGTGTGAATGGGTGTAGTCATCTTTCCTTTGGAGGCAGATAAATCAATAATGCCATTTTTTACTTTTTTAATCTTTTTTCTCCCACACTAGGGATAATTACTTTTTTTCCTATTCATCCAGAATCCTCCATTTAGTCTAAGGTGCAAATACTTATTTTGAGTATCATTTGTCATACAAGTATGCAAAATGATGTGCAATTGCAAAGAACCTGCTAAAATTAGTTATATCAACTAATTTTCCAGTCACTAATGAAGTAGACTTGAGACTACTCTCCCAGTCTACTGGGTAAAGGCAGTGGAGATCCATGACTGAAGATCAGAGTGCCCCAGACTTCTAGGATGAGGAGGTTGTGTTTACAATAAACTGTATTAAGGTTTGCTCTCACCCTTCTCCCCTTTCTTCTCCAGGTCAGTATCAATCTCGGGCACTTGCAGAGAGCATGCTTACCACCAGTGAATTTTTAAAAGAGATAAGTTATGAGCTCATCACAGGGAAAGTTAGTTTCCTGGCATCACATTTCAAAAATACATCTTTAGGTGAGTGATTCTAAGAAACAGAAGTTCTACTCAAAGCAGTCTCTTCTGTAGGGTCGGTGCGTCTCCTGTTCAGCAGTTAAAATGCACGTGGATACAGCTCTGCTCTCTCCATTGAGAGGCATTCTCTTCTTCTCTCCTCCTTGTGTGTAAAGAGTGCTTGTTTCCTTCACCTGTGTGGTGGCAGTTCATAACCCTCTGGCAAAACATTTTTAACCCTGTCTCAGATGTTGAATGTAATGGCAGGGCATGTAGTGCACCCATAAGTACACAAGTGTTTTCTAGTTTGTGCTTCTAGCAAGGTTTTAGAGGTTGTTTTATGGTGTGTATTTCTTTGTAATCATCAGATGTCACCAGTAGCTGTAAAGCCACAGACTTGAAATTATACTACTGTTGCTCCTTTTTTTTAAAAAAATTAATCCAGTTGGTAAATCAGTAGATAGAAAAGTATTCTCCCTCCCTCTCTTCCCTGTATGCCCAGTCCCTTGCCCGAGTGCAGGTTTGACACCAGCTGTGTGAGAACATGGGTGTATGTAATGTTCAATGGTGTTTCTCTGAAATGGTTTCCAGATAATTTGGTGTTGCTAATTCTGATCTAGGTGATGATTTGGACAAGCTGCTGGAGAAGATGCTACAGCAGCGAGGGGAAAGTGTCATTATTCCTTTTAATGGAGATGTTAGCGAGTGTGTGTCATCTCAGGAGGCAATTGCCATGGTTTCTACACAAGAACCAGGTAATTTTTTTACGTGCAAGATATGAAATAAGTGAGTAGCTTGCTAAACATCAAAATGCATACACCTCAGGAGAATCTGAGGGCACATTTGCAGTCAGTGTGCCAACCTTAAAATACTAATACTGCCAGCTAAATGTAGCAATACAGCAGTTGCTCAGACAGAAAATCTCTGTAATAACCTTCAGCAATTTTTTTCCCTGATGTTTTTATATTCTCAAAGCTAAAACATGTTATCTTCTGCTAGGCATCAGGCAGAGTAGAGAAGATGTTTCTTTGTAGCACTGGCAGAGTGGATTCATCTCATCTTTTAGCACAGAAAAAAGGAATGTAACCTTGAGTTTAAGGCAGAGGGGAATTGTGTTCTCCTTCTGATCTCCTCAGCTGTCCTCCTGCCTGGTAATAAGCATTAGAGACTCGAGCTCTGAGGCTTAAACTTTTAGGGAATGTGTTTTGATATCTTGGGCTGTAAGGGCTAGGCAAGTGTGATCTGTAATTTGTTGATCCCAGATGCATCTTATTCAGCATAATGTGATAAGATTCTTACGTGCAAAAGGTAAGCTAGGATTTCCTGTCTAAAATTGCTAATTTTCAGAATTGTTTAGCTATTCAGAGTTCTAAACATACTTTTCATATCATGATACTGGCAAAAGATACACTGAGCTGTTGTGAACACTGAGATTCTTTCAGGTCCAGTATCAAAGCAAATTCAACCTCCAGTAAAGCTTTTTTCTGTGAAAGAAAGGTACGCTATTGGTTCATATTAGTTAACTTAAATTCATCTATTTGGTATTAAATCTGAATGAAAGCAAAATGGTTTATTGTCTCTACATGGACTAGGAGATCCCACTAGAAGGGCTGCCAGGCACTTTGTTCTGGCACCCTCAGAAGTACAAGTCTCAAGCTTCCTCAGAGGATTAATTTGAAGGGAGAATGATCTTTAGATTCTAGGTTTTTTTTCTTCTTACTGTGTACTTATTTTTAAATCTTCATATTTTCTCAAACAATTGTTCTGAGTTAGTTTTGTCCTTAACATATGGCTGTACAGTGGTTGAAGCTATTGAGAAACTGCCTGAATAAAAAAAAAATAAAGGAGTAAGTCTCCTAGGTAATGAGAGGGACATTTCTTCCATAGCAGATCTGCTGAAATGGACACTAAGGCATATTTGAACGAGAGATAATCATGTGCACATGCACACACGAAAACACATCCCTGTATAAAACCAACACAGTAGTAAAAGTGGCATAAACAAAACACTGTAATACCATTATAAAATTTAATCTGGTAATCTGCAAGTTGAAAAGTGGTTAATGAAGCACAGATTGTTGGACATAGAATTTACCTAATGGAAATACTGAAACAGAACGTGCTTTTTATTTTGAGGAAACATGAGTGGTCTGGTCAGTCTCTCAGTTCTCTGCATCTAGTGTAATACTGACATTCATTAAGTCTAAATAGATCTGAGTTTCAGGAGAACATTAGAGCTTTGTATCTCTCTCTCTGCTTTTTATTAGATGTACACATGCACATCTTTTTATATATCTAGGTATGTGCATGCATATTATGTATGTGTTGGTTCATTTAACAGAATGCATTTCACTGTGTTGGCATTGAGGTTAGAAATCCTTAAAATGCTTAGCGCATATTAAAAAATGGTCAGTGCTGTACTTGAGGTCATCTGATATATTACCACATTTTTATCAAAGAAAGAAAGTTGGCATTTGTGATCTGGACCAAACTTTCCAGAGAGTTGAGATGTATTCTGGTGAGTGATGTTTTTTTCCTGATAATAGAGGGTAGGCTATTTGGAGGGTCATGTTTTGCTGGGGGGTGGGAAAGTAAACATGTTTCTTGCTGTGTTTTGTTTTCTTTTTCAAACAAACACGCTCTAGATTTGGATGTTGATACCTTCCAAATTTACCAGCCACAGCTCACAGTTGCCAGAAAGCTCTTGTCCCAGGTTTGTGCTATAGCAGACAGTGGCAATCAGAGCCTGGACCTGGGCCACTTCAGCAAGGTGGACTTCATCGTTATTGTGCCCCGTTCGGAAGTCCTGGTGCAGCAGACCCTTCAGCGGATTCGACAATCAGGTAAAAGGGAGGGGAGGGCAAACAGGCTGATAAACACCAGTATGGGATGTTATTCCATCATTACTGGTATAAGGGGAAAAGTAAGCTGCTCCAGCATATCTTTTGTCCTCGTAGTTTGTCTTTTATTGTACTTAAAAAAAAAAAAAAGTACAAAATCATTAAGACCCTGGAAAATACCTAATTGATCCATATTTCAGAGTAGTTTACTTCTTTAATTCAATTGGCATTCAACGTCATATACATTGCACCGTGCCTAATTTATGAATATGACAGCAATATTTCTTTACAAAGACTAGTTGTATTGACACAAACATTGAAGCAGAGCATGAAAAGTATGACATGATATGATGTATGATACGATGTGATATGATATGATATGATATGATATGATATGATATGATATGATATGATATGATATGATATGATATGATATGATAGTAGGACTAATCAATTTTATATAAATTAATGATATTTGCAAAGGAAAGGTCAGGGTGACTTTTTCTAACTCAAACAATATTAGTATATTAGCTTAATGTAGGCAAGTTTGGCCTAGGATCAATCATGGAGCGTAACCAACTGAGTGCTGCTTTGGAAATGTTTGTGGAGGCCTGATGTTTTCCCCCCGCTTTTTGATAATGTGAGAAGTTTTTGAAAGGTCTTCAGGCACTTTCTGGAGGAAATCCAGAAGCCAAGGAGCATATTTTGGCCTCCATTGTGAGAGAAATCACGTTTGGATAATCATCTTCCTACTGGGGCCTATCAGTGGTTTGGCAGACAAGTGGCAACTTCCCACTGACCTTTCATTTTTGGATGTAGTCAAAGGAAAAGATTTTTGTTGTATTCTCCTTTTTGACAGGTGTGCTTGTGGACTTGGGCCTAGAAGACAATGGGACAGCCTATCAGAGAGCTGAGAAATACGTGGTCCGGCTGGACAATGAGATTCAAGCTAAATTTGAAGTTTTCATGAGGCGGGTGAAGCAGAACCCCTACACGCTCTTTGTGCTGGTTCATGACAATGCCCACGTGGATTTAACAAGGTAGCTGCTCCAATGTGCTGAAGGCAAACCATCCTCTCCCAGCATCTCCCCTTTAGGTTTTTCAGAAGACTTACCATCTTAGACACATATTGCTTTGCCTAGGCGTTTTTAAGGCATTTTGTGCCTTATAATCAGAAAGAATCTCTTTTGGTTGCCCATGATATTTGTTGCCTAATTCTGATTTACCTGAAGGTTGGTGAGAGTAGTTTCAGATTGTTTATTGGTTGCCTAACAGGACTCTTTTTAGGGTTGTGTGCTATGGTGCTGAAATCTAGGGGAAAATGCTGGATTTTGCAAATTTCTTTGTTCTTCTTGTCTTTTTTTTCTGTTCCTCTTTTTTTTCTGTGCTCAAACCCAAATGTATCCAATGCTCACAAGCTGGTCGTGCTTTAATTAATGTTTTTATCCCTGATAATAGTGTTGTTTGTGATATGAGAAAACTTACAGACATTTAAGTTTGAATCGTAAGAAAGATGCCATAGCTTCTGTAAGAAAAGGATTTAAAGAAACAGCTGTATTGAATTTGGCTTTAGGTCTAAACACAACATGTACACACATGCAAAAACATTTATTCACACCAAATCACAACTCCATATTGAAAGAAGAATTAAGTAAAGCTGATTATTCTGTTCTTGTTCCATGAGTAAACTAAGGAGAATAATGTGCTTTAAACATGATATATAAGATTGTGGGATTATTTTCAATATTAGAAATAGGGAAAGATGTCCCTTCCCATGGTAGAGGGGTTGGAACTAGATGGTCTTTAAGGTCCCTTTCAACTCAAGCCATTCTATGGTTCTATAATAAGCAAAATACTCTCCTTGAAGGACAGCTGAAAACAGACAAAAGGAACATTATTCCTACCTGGTCTTCCCATTCACTTTTTTTTTACTGTCTTAGCTATACTTTGAATTCGGAATTTCTGAATAAATAATGGAAGTAAAGGCAATTTCAGGAGCTCAGAACATCAGTAGACTCTCAGGCTCCCCAGCCTTTTAGAAATTTGTTATTTCAGACTGGAAATGCCACTGGATTACATAAAATTGCTGCTATCTCCTATCCCCACAGCTCATGGAACAGTGTTTCTTAATGAGGGGGGTTTAATCAGCTTTGGCTTCTTTTTGGTTTCCTCTGTGTGATGCTTTTTTAAATTGTCACACTAATCCACCTTCACACTGTCAACAGATTTTGATCCTTTATTTAGGTGTTTGCTGTTTTCCCTTGTTTTCCTGAGTTTACCCACAGAGAACAGTCAAACATTTTTTGAAGTCTTTTACCTTTTCAAAGAGATTTTTGGAAAAAAAACCCATGGTTCTCTGTGTCATGTTAATTTAGAGATTTTTCTGTAGGAAGAGAGTAATCCATTGAATTTCAGGATGTCTGTAAAGCAATTCTTTGCATTCTTATTTCTGCAGTGCCATTTCAAGTTCCCTGTCACATGGTGAGCCTAATCATGGTCTGGCTGATAGAGTAATTAATTGCCGGGAGGTGCTTGAAGCGTTCAACCTCCTTGTTCTTCAGGTCAGCTCTTTCCCTTATGCCCTGCAAACACAGCAGTCCAGGATCAGCTCTAGCAATGAGGTACATTGGATACAATCTGACACTGTGGTAAGTGTTTAACTGCTAATTTTAACTGTGAATTTTAATGTGGAATTCATGCCTAGCAGAGTCTTGAAAATGTGTGTTTTGGGAGGGGAGCTCTTTCTTTGCTGGAGTTTATTCTCTCAGATTCCAGATGGACAGCCCTGAGATACTGATGGTAGAGGTAGCACCTGATATTTAGGACCAGGAATTAGAGAATTTTCTTTATCCAGTCATGCAAGATGAGAATCCACTTTCTGTGCTCTGGTCAGACAAAGCTATGTAGACATGCCATGAAGCTCCAGAGCTGGCTTTCCCTTTTCAAGCAGTCTGACTTTTGACTGTAAGTTATATATCACATAGCCCGTCAAGTCTGTTCATTACATTCCCAGTCCTAATTAAAGTTGTGTGCTAGGGTAACAAGTTTTGGTGTAGTGGGTGCTGTCATTGTGCAGAGGAAAAATCCTGTTGGATATTCTGCACTATTAACTTTTTCCATCATTTCAGCCAGCTGATTCTGAGGATGTTTTGGATAAACCTGCTAAAAATAGCATTTTCTCCTATTACTTGTTTGGTGTATTTATATCAGATTTGACTTTACAGTGCTGAGTGGACCATTTATTTCTGCAAAGTGTCTTAAAATGGGAGCTGTAAAAAATAGTTAATGTAAAATGACAGAATGAATGAATATTCTAAGTTTGCTTTTTGGTTGATTGTTAATATAAACCATGTGTTGACCTTCTAAAATGGTCTAGACAATTTTTTTGTTTCCCAAAAGTAAAAAAATTAACAACTATCTGTTTTCTGATTAAAAAAATAACCCACAAAAAACGGGGGAGACTGTAGGTGGTCAATTACATTCCTAGAGATTACTGCTGATATAAATGCACTGGGGAACACGCTGTGCTTCCATCAAAGGCTCATGAAATTTGAAACACAAATATTCTGTCTTTCTGATAGCTGAATGCAGATTTACATTCCAACAAAAAAATTTGTGGTTTCCATTAGAAGAGCATGTAGACTCTGACAATCAAGAACAACTTTGGAAATTATTAATCCTGCTCTTTTCAGGTTCTACTCTAAACAGAAATGAGATGACAGTTGTCAGTAGATTTAAAGCCAGAGATAGGGAGTCAGAAAATAATTAGCAAGATTCTAGAAACCTCCTGCAGTCACAGGTAGTAGATAATACTGAAAAATTTGCAAGGACCTACACATGTCTTTCCTAGCTGTAGGCAAATAATAGGTTAAGTAAAAAAACAATTTACATTTTATTGTATTTGTTGAAACAAATGAATAGCATCACTTAGGGAGAATGGATAAAAAGAAAGGATTCTTTGGTTGGGAAAGTGCTTTTCACTTATTTTTTAAAATGACATAAATAAAATATATGTTCTAGAAATAAAATAAATAAAAATTTGTTCTAGAATACCTTATATTTTTGCTGTTTGTGTATGAAACAGGATGATGCAGCAAATGAAGAAAAGCTGTACTTTGGTTTGAATGAATACAGCAAATCCCTCCAGTGGGGAGTCACAAGTCCCCTTTTGAGATGTGATGAAACCTTTGAAAAAATGGTCAACACGCTTTTAGAAAGGTAAATAATAACATGGAAACTTGGGATTCTGCCCAGGTTGGGATCTTGAAGATACATCTTTATGAGCCCCATTACGGGGCAGAAGACATGATGACCTTTGATGTTGATCTTGGAAAACATGAAGTATGTGCAATTTTATTTTTGTAACAAGTTTAGTGCAGTTGAAGAAGGGAGTGGATGTCCTTCATTTGTTTATAGAAGAGATCAGGCCCATTCAGCAGCAAGCTGAATTCAGCTGTGCTTCTCTCTTCTTTTGGCTCAGCCCTCACTGAGCTCAGAAGGTAGCACAGGTTTCATGCCTCGCCACTTCTGGTGTCTCTCTCGTTGGTGGTGAGGGTGCTTCAAAAACAATTTTTGTTATTTCAGTAGTTGGCCATGGTTTTGGTTCCTGCAGCTCAGGGCCTGTTAGTACCCTGCAGCTGCCTGAAAAAGCTACTTTCATGGCACATATCCAAGATACAATTCAATGTGCCCATTTCAGGAGTGAGGGGAATACTGTCATTTCCAGCACTGTGGAGTTAATCTGCTGTGTGTATCAGCAGGACAGATCCCTTATAGCATTTCAAATAATAGGTCTCATGTTTTCATATTTGCTAAAACAGGATTGTTCTGTGTTCAGTACTGTGTTTTCTGTTTTAATTAGGTCAGTATAATAGCTGTAAATGCATCTGTATTTATTAAGTAAAAGTCAATATAAAATGTGTTAAATTAGCAACATTAATAAATAACTACATCATTAATACTTAATATTGTTATTATCTACAAATAGGCAATAATAATTAAGTCAGTTCCTTAGGTTTCTCCTCTTCTTTCTGGTCAAATCCAATAGAAGAGATAGTGGTCACAATCACTCTCTTTCTGTTCATGTGTGGGTGGAAAAAAGGATGAAGGAGGATTTATTTATGTGCAAATAATCATACGAGATTAGGATAATACTAGAAATTGATGGCAGGTGAACCTCTCAACCTTGGAGCCAGGATATGTTTTTGTGTGGCAGTTTATCAATCTAGGCTCTGTTTTCAAGAAACTGGGCTGTTCTGTCTGGATGGATGAGCCATTCATCCTTACAAACTGAAAATATTGCAGACATTTTTGTATTATAAGAAAGGCTGCATTTGTTTTAGTAGCAGAAGTGCAGTGAATACTTTTATGGCAGGAAGAGTAAAAAGTGTTTTAAAAACTAACTGGTTTAATGACTAGCTTATGGTATCCAGAACAAACTACTATATCTACTGGCTAAACACAAGCCCAAAACTTTCTTTAAATGGATATCATATTGTCTATTAGATTACTCAAGAAAGAGATCAGAGAAATTTGAAACTTCCAGTTGTTTTAGTTATTAGGACTATTGTGACACAAAACCAGAACTCAAGGCGTAATAGTGTAGTGTTTTTCTGTATTATGGTGGCAGGTGAGCTCATGGGAAATGTCTGGAAATTGAGTGGAGTTTTTTTGCTTGAGTAGGTTTTAATTTTATTTCTCTTAAAATTTTACTTCATATTTGTTGTCCCTGCATGTAGCTGTAATGAAAGCAAAGATGTTGGCTATGTAAGTTAAAAGGCAAAATGGGAGTTCAGATTTGGCTCAGAGCCAGTAATTCCTATTGGTACATCCAATTTTCTGATGAGAGATTGAGAGTTGTGAAATTATGAAGTACTTCTCCCACAAACCACTCGAAGCCACGATGGTCCTCAAGTTTGTAGAAGAAAAAGCTTTCCTTTTCCTTGAAAAAGGAAAGCAAAGCAATTATAAGCATGTGTTCTGGGAATAAATTGGATCCGAGGTGTTCCTTATCTCCATCAAGCCAAAGATCTTTAGCTGAAATTTTGGACTAGATGAGGGTAACAGAAGTTTATAATTCCCGTTACTTGAGCTCAGGACTTGGGCCAAATGCAGAGAATTTTTGTTCGAAATTTTTGTCTATGAAAATGGAAAGACTTCATTCTTTGAGAGCGACTGGAAAAAATAGTCACTTCTTCGCTATGCAGTCCTGCATTTTGGCTGATTTTCAGACAGTGCTGTGATTTTGCACGTGCTTATGCAGAACCGTGTCTCCCCCAAGGTACCCGCGGCTGCACAGCATGGTGATCCGCTGCTACCTGCTCATCCAGCAGTATTCCCAAGCTCTGATGGCCCTGACCACCATGGCCTCTCTGAGGGACCACAGCACACCTGAAACACTCAGCATCATGGACGACCTCATCACAAGTCCGGGAAAGGACAAGAACGGCTGCGGCCACATGCTGGTCATTCGGGTGCCGTCGGTGCAGCTGGCCATGCTGGCCAAGGAGAGGCTGCAGGAAGTCAGGGACAAGCTGGGGCTGCAGTATCGCTTTGAGATCCTCCTGGGGAACCCTGCTTCGGAGCTCACTGTGGCCAAACACTTCGTCACACGGCTCAAGGTCAGCAGAAGCTGAATGTTTGTGTGCTCACTGTAGTCATCTGGCTGTTGTAACTGTTTTGTGGTTATTCCCACGTGTTTATAGGTGAATTATTCTATAGGGAAAGAGCAGGTGTTCTATGTCTGTTACTGTGAATGTATTTCTGTACTTTGAGCTTAAAAGGTAGAGAGACTTGGAGCAAACCTGAATTGTTACTGGTCCATGAAGTCGAACACCAGCACTTCTTAAAGTTGAATAACAGCATGCGTCAGATAGTGTTCATCTCTAAAAGCAGAGCTCAGATCTCTGTAGGCAAACTAATTATTTCCACCAACTTATCTGTCTGTCTAGTGTATCTGTTGTCTGCTCTGTTCATCCATCTTCTGCCCTTCTGATAACTGGTAAAGTATACTGTTTGTCACAGATTTCTTTCCTCAGCCCCCTGCATGCTGAAAGCCTGAAGAGGCTACATGCATATATGCCTAGCATATCTGCACCTGCCTAAAATTTTGCATGGATTTACAAGAGCATGGTTCAAGTAGCCAAACCCACTTCATGTATTGACCTCACTACATTAAACAAAGGGGCAATGGGTTGCCTGCCTTAGCTATCAGCCTGAAAGTAGTACTGGTTATCTGTCCTGATCTTTGCTCACAGAGACCTTAGTTTTCTGCTTCTACTGTGAGTTATACAGTGTGTTCAAAACCACGGAGAGCTTGCCTACAGCCAAAAGCAGATAAAATGTCCTTTAAAGAAGCTATGACTCCTGCTTCTCAACTTTATGTGCAGCAGGAGAGGGAAGAAAGTAGTCATAAATAAGACAATGACATGTGAGATGAACTGCTCTGTGCTGGTGGGTTTTTTTGCACAGGCATGAATCTCACTCTTAAATAATTCTATGTTGAATCCTATGAGGGCTTCTTAATAGTGCTTTGCCGTAGTGAGTTGCAGCCCTTACACAGTGCTGAAGCAGCCTATGACGCCTTGACTGTGGAGCTGTTGCAGGTGGATATCCACGTAGACATTGGTCTGGAATACAGGAATTTTATCAGGTAGAGAGTGAAAAACCTTCTAAATAATTCTTCTTATTCCTCTCTCCAAAACATAAGCTGCGTTTTTGGACTAAACAGAGCTGTAGGATTCTGGATTTGTTTCTTTTCTTTTTGTTTACTAGAAGAAAAGCCCTCAAATCTGAACCATGCATATGAAGGGAGTTGAGGAGAGGAATTCAGTTGCCCAAATATAAGCCTTTAGTATCTTTTTAGGTGGGGTGTCCCTGTAGCATTTCAGAATAATAAAGGTCACCTGTGAGCCCGGTGCTGTGCTACCATACCTGCACATCTGGTGCCTGGGATAACACAAGATTTCTGACATGGTGTGAGCATATGTTTGGGGAGCTGATTCCCATTATAAAATTCATCAGCCTAGGTTACTGCAGACGAATTTGATCTAGTGTCTATGCTGCTGGGCATTTGTTCTGACATTAGGTGGAGTACTGAAACGATAGGACGAGAGCCAGTGGAGAGCTTTCACTACGAGCATCCCAGCCCTTTTTTGATGTGTGCATGGGGAGGGAGCCATATGAGGCTACTGAGTGCTGAGGCTCAAAATGTGGTCCCACCAATAAATCCTCCTGGTTGCAGGAAGGATGAGACCTCATCATGACCATTTTCAGAGACAGGGAGGGAAACTTTATAGGTGTTAGTGAACCCAGCTGAAAAGTGTGACTTAACTTAGCCTCTCTTTCAGATGGCATTAGCAGGGTGTGTGATGCTACAGCAGGGCAGGGAGGGTGGGCAGCTGTCTCTGCAGTGCTGGTGGCTGCATTGTTCTGTCAGACAAGCCTGCTGGTCAGCCAGACCAGCCAGACAGGTCATTCCTCTCCATCAGGGAGTCAGAGCCACCAAATAAAACAAGAGATGGAAGACAATTTAAATAACTATTTCACTGACCAGGATGCTGTCATGGCATGCCCTAAGTGTAACAAGAATGAAACTGTTTGGGAGACATTCAGAAGTGACGTGCCCTGAGGGTTGCACCTCTCTGACCTTCCTGAGGAAGATGTCAAGAAATATATCTTCTGGATGCAAGTTTACATGTCAAAGCCCCAGGCACTCATTATTTTTAGGTCCTTATGCTAGCAAAAAGAAAATCAAGGAAAATCAAAAGAAAAATTGTCTTCCCCAGTTTCACTTTCTAGTCACGCACTTTCACAGAAACTTTGGTCTGTGGAGAGGCAGAGGAACACACAGCTGGACTAACCCTGTGGAGACAGAAATTCTCTCTCTGCTGCCAAGGCCGCTCTCCCAAGTTATTAGATACTGCTAGTTAATTGGAGAAATAAATTTTTTCAGTTAGCTCTGCTGAACCAGGGGAATTGAAGGGTGTAAGGACATGAGACTGATGCTACCAACCTTTCCAGTGCTAAGGGAAAATGGTGCAGTTTTGTGGTCTCAGGCCTTGATAGACTGTGGGTAAGAAGTTCTTTTGCGGGGAGATTACCTCCAGGGAAAGGTGAAATGTGTTTCTGTCATGTAATCTTTCCTTGTATAAAATAATTAAACAAGGTTCATTAGCTCATTTTCATACTCCACTTCAAAGTCTTACTTTAGCTTTACATTAATATCTTTTATCTGTGCAAACTGAATGCATCAATGGCTTTTTTCTCTGACAGCCCACACTAATGCCACACCTGGTGAATATTTCCAGCACTGAATAACATATGCTATGCACCCGTTTTTCTTTGCATTTAATGCTTGGCTAACAGTTGGCTACCAGAAAACAAATGCATGCCTGCACCCAAGGTCTCCTTCCTGTTGGCCATTGAGTAAGGAAGCCCTGTATACAAAGCAAAAGCAGGAACTGGTGAAAAAAGGAAACAGCAGAAGATTTAGAAGATGTCATTTAGGTGTAACTGGAATATTCTCTGTTCACAGGCTTGGAGGGGCAGTGAGCAGGATGACTGGATTCCTCGCACCTATCAGGATCTGGAAGGTCTACCTTGTATTGTTATTCTCACTGGCAAAGACCCTCTGGGAGAGACTTTCCCCAGGTGCTGTTATTACTCTTTCAATGTGGTTGCTTTCTAACATGTTTAGATAAGTTGGGTTTGATTCTATCTAGCTGTCTTTTCACAAAAGAAGTGTATTTTTGCAGACTTCAGTTAGAACTGTTTAAAGGTTTGGAAAGTGCAGTTTGTGAAAAGGTGAAAAGTCATGTGTGGGTCAGTAAGTGTCTGTGCGAAGTACAAAGGAGCACAACCTATCTGCTGAATATTTAAAAATAATTTTATATGTATGGGCTAATAAAACTGTTAATGAATTTTTAGTAACTGGTTAAAGACAGGGAGTGTTCTTCAAAGTCAGAGAAAACAAAACTTCTTTTTTCATTTGAGTTGGCTTTCCTAGGTCGTTGAAATACTGTGACCTTCGACTAATTGACTCCAGCTACTTAACTCGTACTGCGTTAGAGCAAGAGGTGGGCCTGGCATGCTGCTACGTCTCCAAGGAGGCAATTCGAGGGCCTATTGTAGCTCTTGACCTCAGTGAGAAGGAGCAGGAGAAGGCAAATGGCAGCGAGAATGACTCTGATGAGCTGCTGATAGACTTGGACCGGCCCCAGAGCAACAGCAGTGCTGTCACTGGAACCTCAGGTCAGTTATCCTGCTGTTGGTCTGGAAAACAAGTCTTTATTCCTGAGTCACTGGAATTTAGATGCAAACAGTGAGATGTTTTCTCAAATGTGGGTTGCTTAGCTGGATTCAGCTGCAGGCTAGACAATGAAATGTTAGTTGCAGATTCTTCACACAGCGAGCAATTTTCCTGTCTACTGCTAAAAGGAGACTGTGTTTCCATGGAAGGGATGCTGTGCCATAGCTTAGTGTCCCTTGTGATTTTGATTTTTAAACTTTCATTTCACATGTGTTGCTAGCTTTGTTCAGTGGATCCTGAAAAGATCTTAAAAATCAGAGCAAAAAGGGCTAGTATAAAATTCTAGGAATAGAAAAATGCTCTGAACTCTGGAAATACCTGTGGGTGAGGATGGATATCTGCCTCCTTGCCAAGACCAACAGAATGGTTGGGTTTTGTCCTACCTTTTCAGGCATCACCTCCCACCAAGCCTTCCCTTCTTTGCCTTCTGCAGACACTTCTGGTTCCTTCCCTTTATTTCCCTATGAGTCTGAGGTATTAGGACAGCTGAACTGGGTCTTTGCTATGCACCAGGTCTTCCCATACACTAACTAAACCTGACAGGTAGGGAGGAGGGGACATAGCCCGCTTCATGCCCAAGTTACAGTGAAATAAATGCTCTGTTCTTCATAGAAAGGAAGATGCAATTGATCTGTGTATGCAGTGGTTTGTTAAACTTGACTTTCAGAACATTGTACCATCAAATTCCAAATCCTGGATGGGAAATGGTAGCTAGCATATAGAGATGAGGATTGAGTACTTGGAGTCTGACCCCTGTTGCAGCAGGGCATTTGCCTCTCCAGCCAAAGGGACAGACAGATGTAAATGATTTCTTCTTACCTGGTGAATCACTGACCTAAGCCACAGCAGCATTCACTGAACAGAAGTATTTGTACATGAGGATTGTCACATAGATCAAATGAATTCATGGTTTTCTTTCATCAGTCAGTAACTTTTCATTGCCTGCTGTTTGTTTTCCCAGGCTCCCTGGCTGACAACGGTGTGAGCTCCTCGAGTGCCGCAGACAAGTCTCAGAAGCAGGCACCATCCCTGAACTTCCAGGCTGTGGCACACAGCTCAGTAGACGAGGGAGCTTACTCCAGCTTTACAGCCAGAGAGACCCTGAAACAAGAGTGTGACTCGCTGGGTAACCAGATGGCCAGCAGCACCACTCCCAAGCTCTCCTCCCTGTCATCAGTCTCCCAGACCTTCCAATGGCCTGCCCAGTCAGCCAAGGACAGCAAGGCCCTCCGTGTGGCACTGCCGCGCATCGTCATCCTGTCCAAAGCCGCCTACTGCCTCCTGAGCTCGCAGAAAAACAGGAACTTGCCTTCCTCCTCTTCCCTCCTGCCTCACGCTGACGTGGCTTGGCTGAGCTCCCTGAGGCCTCTGCTGCACAAGGACATGAGCAGTGAGGAGCAGTCCCTGTACTACAGGCAGTGGACGACGGCCCGGCAGCACCACGCGGACTTCAGCAATCAGGCCGAGGCATCTGGCAGCAGGACTTCTCACCCCCGGAGGCTGCTTTTGACAGGGCCACCACAAGTAAGTTCCTCCTGCCTTTTCAGCAGTCTGAGGGGGCCAAGTTTGCAGTGATGTGTTCTGAGATCCAAAATCAAAGTCAAATTTTAAGGCTAAGTCCATGCTGAAAGTGGTAAGGAGAGGAAGGGTGATGCTTTATGTCATGTTTTAGCCAAAGTGAAATACATGTGGGTGGCACTGGGCATAACATTGTCATCAGGAGAGAAACAATTATTACTGCTGATCTCCCTGCATACCAAAGTGACACAGGCTGTGACCATGTTGTGCTCAGAGACCAATTTAGTAAAAGTGTTTTCAGGCAGAGCTGAACACAGAGCTTTGGGGTAAGCCCAGAGGCATTTATCTGAAATTTACCAAACTTCCACTGTATACTTTGGGTTAGCATTTAGACTTTTTTCCATCTCTGGCTCAGGTTGGAAAGACTGGTTCATACTTGCAGTTCCTAAGGATTCTCTTCCGCATGCTGATCCGCTTGCTGGAAGTGGATGTGTATGATGAAGAAGAGATTAATGCCAGTAAGTACTTAGTAGGTATTCTTAAGATGTGTCTTAAAGAGCCTGCTTGTGTATTAGTCTGCAAGGAAGTTTTTAAGCTCACAAAAAGTCTGTGAATTACACCTACTGCGTTCTTTCCATTGGTGTCTGCATACATTTTAGTATAGATTGATAAAAAAGTAATGGGCTTTTGGGCTTAAGCCCAAAACTTTGTAATGGGCTTATCTGAGAACTATTAAATGTATTTTGGGTTGATACATTTGTGTGGCACTCAAACGAAAGTGAGCCCAAAGCTGTAAATGGGCAACATCTGCCCATGTTCTCTCTCCTTGCAGGATTTTAAGTGCTAGCTGCTTTTAAGCAGACAGGAGATTTAAGAACATTTTGTTCTGGCTGAAACCTAACTACTATTTATGTGTATTTAGAAGTTATATACCCATTTTCAGTAAGATTGTCTCCTGTCTGCAGTTTGCAGGTTTTATGCTGAGGATAAAGGAGAATGGGATCCTCTTTGAATTTGTGCTCATTTGTCAGATCTCACAGATCCATTAGCTGCCATGGCAGGACTTTGCCTTGAGAAGAGCAAAACCTTTTAGAAATTAGTCCTCTTCATGGTGTTCTGGTACATAATTCTCATGACCATTAGACTGGCATCCTGAAAATGTACTTGTTAAACCTTTGAAAAGACTAATATTTCTGTTCATACAGTGTTGTTAATGCAAAAGAAAAAAAAAGAGAAAAGAGAAAAATATATTTTCCTTTGATTTTGAGCTTTGGGGGCAATTATTCCCTTGTTATTTGAACTAAAATACCTCAGAAACTTAGGATGAAATATCAAAATGCGGGAGATGTTCTGCACCATGCTGACTGGCCTGTTGAGATCATGGCAATGTGTCATACCCCTGCCAGGAATGCATGGAACTCCAGCAGAAGAGCAATTTGGGTTTGGTTGGGGATTTTGGTTGTGGCTTTTTTGCTCCCACTACTTCTGTCAGAATGCTTCTCCAGAGCGCTTGTATTCTCATTATTTTAAATACTACTTTATTCTCTCCACCCCAAATATGTTTCTGTCCCATTTATACACATTCTCTTTGGGACCAGAAAACATAGTAATTTAAATTAAACTACTTATTCTCTTCTTTGAGGTTTGTTTCTTTGGAGTGGTCAGGCAGCTATCTTACCTCTCCTTCAGCATTCATCTAGGTAGTCTGGATCTTCTTACAGGATTCTCACAAATGACAGGCTCTTTAGTCTCCTTATCAGTTTGGTACTCTGGCCTACACACCTATTTTCAATTTATCCTCCTGGTGCATGGGTGAGCAGAACTGAATGTTTAACCAGCCCAGCCTACAACAGCTCATGTGTTTCCCTGCCCCCGCTGAAAGCCCCATGATTGATGAAACCTATGAATGGTCTTTTCCATTCTCCCTTTTCAGTGGCATTGATGCTTAGCTGGTACTCCAGGGTTTCTCAGTAACTCTGTCATTTCCAACCAAGGTGCTCCCAACCTGCTGCAGAAATGCTTGTTATTAATCCTTCAATGTACATATGACTGACATTTTTTCTGTTAAATATCACCAAGTTTTTGTTGTTACAGTTGTTGAGGCTGTTGAATTCTGTCCAGCTGATCTTTGATTCCTTCTCCATGTTGACAATGACTCTTAGGAGTATGCCACCAGCAAACTTAAGCCAATTTTTTGTTTAAGCTGGTGAGATTAGTGAAAATATTAATCAGTGTGCCCCTCTACTGACCTTTTAACTTTATTGGTAATCTCACCTGCCTTAATGCTTACAGTGTTACATGCTGCCATCTTCTATTTAGTCAACTCTTTCAATTTACAAACCACTTTCCATTTTCTTCAGCTGCATTAATAATTTGTCCTATAGTATCATACCAAGTACTTGAGTTCAGAAGGATAAGATTCATTGCCTCAGAGAAATAGGTATTTCATAGCCATATAATGAAAGTAACACAGGATTTCTTTAGTCAACCTATTTGCATTTTATCACATTTTTCATTTAATTCAACATCTTTAATTACTTCCTTCACCCTCTCCAAATTTTGAATATTATCCAGGTCAAAGTAATGAACTCAGAGCTCTTTAGATTACTGTCTCTCCTCTTGCATCAGGGTAGGGTGAGCATGTGCTCGTCCATATAACCAACCTTCATTTCACCTGAATTCACTTTTCTAAAATCAGTAACCTCAGTTACACACCTACTTTCATGTGTTCTTCCATCTCATTTTAATCTGAATTGACTCGTGTTCAAGCTGCATTCCAAAGCTGTTTTCTTAGGCCAGTGTTTTCTACCATTCCCATTGCTTAAACTGGATTTTCCACTTTAGACTTATCTCTGTTTCAATACAGAAAAGTTTCATTTGATCCTTGCTGGCCACATCCTATTCTGTAACTGGAGTGTGTCTTCTACTGCCTTTATCAGGTACCACCAGCTACTAGTTCATAAATATACACAGCCTCTCTTTCCATGCTTTCATCCTTCTGCCTTTGGATACTTTTGCTTCTCATTTGCCCAGTGCTCTTCATTCCATCACAGAGGGGCTCGAAACTACTACACCTGTGCCTTCTGCACAAATAGGACCATTCATCTGAGCATTTTAAGCTTAAACCAGAGTGAATTATACCTCAGCAGCATGACGGATACCTAGGAAGCTTCTTCTCCTGCACACAGTTTCTAAGGAATTGCCGTTTCTTTGAAATGGCTTTGTGTGGATGTAATTTCACTGGTAGTATTTATGATGTTCGGAGATGTTGCTCTGTGTGTGTGTGCCTGTGTGAGTTCCAATGCAACTGTAAAGCAGCAGCCACCACATAAGCATCATTTGGTGGGTATCTGACTCTGCTTACCTGAAGTGTGTTGTTGCAGATCATTCAGAAGGCAGTGAAGTTACTCAGTCTAGCAATGACCACTGGCCAGACATTGAGATCTTCAGCAAAATATCTTTCGACCTGAGTGTACATGACCCTAAGTACAAAAATATAAGTCCTGTGTACACAGAGCAACTCTCAAGAGTGAAACAAGGTAAGTAACATGTAGACTTTGTAAGGAATACTTTCCTACAGAGATTCGGTGTTTATTGTTTCATTTGAACACAAGTTCACAAGAACCTTTAATCTCCAAAATTAAATGGAAAATAATAATTTATGTATTCCTCACATTACCAGGATCACAATATCTGTTTTTTAATGCTCCTAAAATTTCTTTGTTATTTCTTTTCTTTGTGCACAGAAACAAGCAAAGAAACAAAATCAGAGGAACCTAAGAAAAGGGAGACCGTGTCCATGATGCTGACTAAATATGCAGCTTACAACACCTTCCATCACTGTGAGCAGTGCCATCAGTACATGGACATTAATCCTGCTGCACAGGTTGGTGTCAAGGTCTAAGGGTAAACTGCATCCTTGGTTTTTTGTTGTGGTCTCTCCAGGCATACTGCTCTCATCTCAGGACTCATGCTTTCACCTTGCCTCAGATGGAATTGTTTAATTCTTCCATTCTCAGGGCAGATATTGTGCTACAGACCCAGGAGCATCAACTATGTCTGGCACATTCTGCATGAGTAGTTTTCCTCTGCAGCTGCCTCTGGCAAAGGGTGAATATTGTGATTAGTTTTCTGAAGCCAAAGCATTATTCAGCCTGCCCAGAGGGTTTGCAGTGTCTCACGGGAGAAGAGTGTAAAAATTAAGAGAAATGCTTGTCTAACCTAAATGCCAGCCATTCACACCTGTGATGGGAGATGGTAAGGCCTACTTCTTGCTTGCCTTGTATGTAACTGTGCATCCTTCTCAGCAGTAGCTTATGAGTCACTGGACAGAAATGAACATTTTAATCTGTTTAGTTAAAAAAACCTTTCATTTCTAAAGCAAACAGTTATGCTCACAGAAGACTGGCAAGGAAGATTATTCCTGGTTAATAGCTGACACATTATTTCTTAACCACCAGCAGCAATTTACCTGGAAATTTCTTATCTCCATTCATTCATTCCTTGCTCGCTAATGTTTTCCAGCAGCTTGCTATTAAGATATGGCAGTGTAGACACCATGACCTGGCAGTGCACAATGCCAGTTCCCTCAGAGCAGCACCAGCAGGTCTGATCTAAACCTCATGCTTCATTAAGTCCGTTGACAGAAGCAAATCCTCCCCAAGGACATCTGTTGTTCCCTCCACTTATCTTTGTGCATGTGGTTAAACATAACTCGTACTAATAAATATAAACATCTACGTCTATGTGCCAGTGTGAGCTGCGTATATAGAATTAAGATAATAAAGCTCAGGGAAATTACACTTTCAAAGGGGAGTCACTGTATAGCAAACATTATGAAGAGAGAGGGATTCTTAAGTGCTTTAACAAAAACTAAATAAAGTTGCTTGCATTTTCCATCTTCGGCTAATCATTTCAATTTTTAGCAAAAGATTATGGGAAACTCATTGGTAAGAGTAAGTGATTTGACTTTGTAGTAAGACAGATGCTTTTGTAGGATGAAATCTATCAGCTGTGTAGGCATTTGTGTACACTTACATGGTTCAGTGAAGGGCTGGGCAAACTTAAACTCATGCAAATTCTTCATAGCCTTGTTAATTGTGTGGTCTACTTTGGTCACACAACTACTTAGGAAAGTATTGCCACAGGAACAATATTATACTGACACCAATACAGTAGTGCTCCTGCTGAGGTGTCTGAATGACAGTGCATGCTGCTGTGGAGGCACCCCCACATACTGCACTGCTCTTTGAATCTTCTAGGTAAATTGATTTGGACAGTTTTTTCCTGGTATGTATGCATGTTTGTGTATGTGTGTGTGTGTGTATGTATGTATCTGTATATTTGACTTCTCTTTGTAAATACTGAGAAGTAATTCCTAGCTGAAATGGACTTCAGAAGAGTCCCGTTTGGATAAAGACCATTACTGGTACAGAAAGCTGATTCCTTTAACAGCAAGGCCTCAGTAATGTACCTTATTGTGATGAACATGGTTACTGAGGGAGAGTGGTTTGGATGTTCTTCTCTGATGGCTTCCAGTACTGTGACTGTAAGAACTCCTCCTCCTTACATACTCCTTATGTGTTGCCTGCTTGGAAACCTGTTTTTGCTGCTTGTTTGTCTTCAGGTGTCTGACTCCACTCTGCATGCATTCACATTTTCATCCTCGATGCTGGGAGAAGAGGTTCAGCTGCATTTTATAATCCCCAAGTCCAAAGAGAACCATTTTGTCTTCAGCAAACAGGGAAAACATCTCGAAAGCATGCGACTCCCACTCGTTTCTGACAAGGTGCGTTGGTGTGCTGCTCTCACCCATCTGCTGCCTGCAGTCAGCTTGACATACATATGCAAATTAATGGGGGAGGTTTTTTCTGTTGTCGTTTTGTTTTGAAGTCTTTTGTGTAAATATTGCCTGACTATCCTTAGAATGGGTTTTTTGGGGGCAAACGTCCTTTTTTTCCATTCCTAGTGTCCAGTTCATATGTGCAGCAATAATCAGTGATGTTAAAATCTGGTATAAAAAATAAACAAATGGAAGTTCCTACCAGGAATAACCTGCTTTTTCACCCTAATGTTGCCAAAATACCTTGTGTTCCAGCAGAATTTGAATGCAGTCAAGAGTCCTATCTTCACCCCATCGAGTGGACGTCATGAGCATGGACTCTTGAACCTCTACCATGCCATGGAAGGCATCAGCCACCTGCACCTGCTGGTAGTCAAGGAGTATGAAATGCCACTTTACCGAAAATACTGGCCCAATCACATCATGCTTGTCCTGCCAGGCATGTTCAACAACGCTGGAGTTGGTAAGAGACACCATCAATGCGTTGCTGTGAAGGCACCAAAATCTACGTTGGACAATGTGGATCATGCTGTTGCAGGAAATGCAGCATCTCCTCACATAGCTCCTGTGATAACAGCAGCAATGTCTGTGCAGAAATGTGGAAGAACTGCTGTCGGGGGCATGGAATATATGTTTGCATGGATCACTGCCTTCTCAGCTTAAAGTCTGATGTTTCATGGGCCATATTCACTCATTTTACTCAACCCTGCTGTGTAAATTCTAGATGGTTTACACATATTCAAATGGCAATGTTTTAGTTAGCAGAAGGTAAATATTAACTGCAGTTGAACACTGGGGGCTTGAACTTTGGAATTTGTTTTCATGGATACTGAGTTTATTCTGCAAGAAGTTTTAAGTAGCTTCAGTTTTAGAATCTTAGCCCCTTCTTGGTTCAAATTACTTCATTAATACCCTGAGAATTGTGTTCTGCAGAGTATCTTAGAGCATCCTGTCTTCTTGGAATCTGCCTTGTGGATTTAATCACACTGCAAAAGGGACATACAGATTTCTTTTCAAACTAAGGTGATATAAGCACTAAGTTCAGAAAGGATAATGACTGCAGATGTTTGTGTTACCTTTCTCTGGAAAGAGTGATAAAGTCTAATAAAGATATCTGTACATCTTCTTTATGGTATTTCCTTAGGTGCTGCCAGGTTTCTTATTAAGGAACTTTCCTACCACAACCTGGAACTGGAACGAAACCGCTTGGAGGAGCTGGGAGTGAAGCGCCAGTGCGTGTGGCCCTTCATTGTGGTCATGGATGACTCCTGTGTCCTGTGGAACATGCACAGTCCCCACGAGCCATCCAGGTTGGTACCCATCCGTGCTGGCTCCTTGCACTGCTCCAGCACTGCCAGCAGCACATCTGTGACCAAGGATCATTTCCAACATCTGGCAGGGATGCCAGCATCAGAGCAGTAGGAAGGCCGAATGTTTGTCTTGTTGGCCACCAGCATTCAGTTCAACACCTGCTGTTGAACACTTCCACATGACTGTGCCCTTACATCTGTGTCAGTACCTCCAACAGACCTCTGTTTGTGTTTGTTCTTTGCCTAGAGCCACTCTTCTTTCTAGTGACTGTTTGAGTGATTTTTCAATATGTTACTTTCTTTTGATTCAATTTCTTTTTCTCAGGGCAAACAGTTTATTTGCGGAACTTAGAAGGCATTAAGCTCTTGACCTTCTCAGTGCTTACACTGTCCAGTACAGAGAAAATAGCATTCCAAAAATTATGTGTAAGGTGACTTCTTTTACCTTTCTAAATTGCTGTGTAAGAGCTTATTCTGCTGAAAGGCTCATTTTCTGAATGGTTGCCCTGATGAGGTGAAATTAGTTGCCTGTTGCTAAAAAGTCTTAATTTGTGTGAGTAAACATTCTCAGTCGTCAATGGAATTTTTCGGTCCTTTTTATACACACACATGTATATATATGCAGTGTATGTAATATAAAAATAATAAAATATGTTTGTGTGTTGTGTATGATCATGTTTTGCAGCCAGTCCCTGGAGCCTGGGAGTTTCAGCAAGAATGTGTCTTTGAAAAGCGTCCTCCAACACATTGAAGCCACTCCCAAAATTGTTCATTATGCAATACTGGGTGTTCAGAAATGGAACAGCAAGCTGAACACCAGGAAACCAAAGGCTCCGTTCTCCAGGTGCCATGTGCGTGATTTTATACTGCTCAACATAGACCTGACCCAGAATGTGCAATATGACCTAAACAGGTAGGCAGCACATATATATCTGTGGAAAAATAGCATATTGGCTTGATAATAACCTTGTCACAATGTTTCTGAATGCTGTTGAGATAAACAAAAATATCCTGCTTTAGGTAATGAGTGCACAATCACAAAAATAAAACACTGTGTGATACATGTTTCATCTGAATGAGTAAGGCATCAAAATAAACCTGCTACAAGCCAAGAAAACCTGGGAAAGATAGATCAAGGGCAAGGAAGGGCTTCAGAGGACTGAGAAAGTGAGGAAAGAAGAAACTTGAGGAGAAAAAATATTTGGGACACCAAAAGTACAAGAAAGGAGCCAAAATGGCATCAGTTACAAGAAGAATGGGGAGTTTCCAGAGTGCCTAGAGGGAGGGATTCCTTGTATTTCCTTCAGAGATAGCTCTCCTCCCTGCTGTCACTTGAGTTTGCAAGAAAAACAGATGAAAACATTTCTACTATTTCCTTCCTCCCCACCCCTGTGCTCACCTGACTTCATGCTAAAGCATTTGCAATAAACCAGCCGTATCATGGGCCTTTATTGCTAGCTCTCATCACAGATTGAAGAAATACCCGATAATTCTTCTCCCCAGACAAGTGAGTTCCAAATAAACCCTGTCTCTGCTGGCCATAAATGGCCCTGGTGCTTCTCACCTTGGGCTCCTGCTGCTATTTCCAGGGATCCTGTGTGTTTAAGCAAGGAACTGGAGCCTGTCAGTGCAAGCTGGTGTGACTTCTGTGTCAGGTTGACTCATGAGGTGGGAGTCAGCCCATAGAAATGAACAACATCATGAATAGTGGAGGACTAGGGTTACTTTCCCAGCAGCTTTTTCTCCCATAGCCAAGTATTTGTTAAAGCCATATTTTACCCCTTGATTCCAGTTTATGGAGAAATATGTCATATGGAACTGGTTTGTTCAGAGGTGGAGGTTGGTCACTGCAGAACTTCTGCCAAGTCCAAAATACATAACACAAAAAACCCCAAACATAAAAAGAATTTTAAAAAAATTAGTAAAGGGTGGGGAGAAAATGTTTGATGCCAGTGTGTGATGAGCATGAGAGCACAATCCAGATTTGGTGTGGGGAAGAAGCACACAGGCACACTGAAAAGTGAAGATTAGTTTGGGTTTAGGGTGACCAGCAGCTGCTTTCCTAGACCAGGAGCGCATTGAAGGAATGAGTCTTTGGAACTCTGCAGAAAATGTGTACTGGCACCGTATCAGATGATCTCCAGAACTCTCTGCTGAGCCCGCAGTGGTGCATTTCAGCAGGGGGTGTGTGAAGGTTGTGCACAGCAACCACACAGCTGGTTTAGTGATCCTTGTGTTTAATGTCCAGGTACTTCTGTGAAGATGTGGATTTTAATCTGAGGACCAACAGCAGTGGCCTCCTCATCTGCCGCTTCAACAACTTCAGTGTCATGAAGAAACATATTCAGGTTGGAGGACAAAAGGACTTTGTTGTTAAGCCAAAAATCATGGTAAGTCTGGTGTACTTGAGGGATAAGATCAGGACCTGTTTTCCCTAGAAATCACGAATTCTCTAGTACTTTACATTTATTTTGTGCTTCTTTGATGTTGGACATTCATGGCTTAATCCATGGTAGGGCTGCCACATCAAAAATAGAAAATGAGAAACATTTTGCTATTCATAAATTACTAAAAATCCTCCTAATCTATTAGAAGATGGACTGAGATTGGGAAGAGTTTGGTCTAGCTCTTCAGTGGTATCTCTGATAGAGGAAGATTTTGCAGACTCTGATCCAAAGCAAGCAAGTTGTAGCAGATTCAGTTTTTAAAATTCAGCACAGCCACAAGTTTCTGGTGTTTGCTGGTTTGTGATGACTTTCAGTCCTTGCACTTCCTAACAAGAACTAGGCTGAAGAAAGGCTCTGAAAACTGCAACCTTCTGAAATCCCCCCAGGAAATCCAAGTATTTATAAAAATATATCAAATATTTTACACAGAGTATGTTACACCTATTCCAGCTTTAAATGGAGGTGTGTTTCAAAGGATTGTCTTTAATCTAGGAATCTTACAGTTTGTGTTCCTGGTGGTTTTGAACACATCCCACACCATCTTCCTTTTAAAAAAACACCTCCCATACTTCACAATTTAACTGACTAAACTCTGGGTTTAAGTATTTTTGGGTTTAAGTATTTTTTAAGATCATTTTCTGATTTTTCTTTTCTTGTGGTTGCAGTGGAATCTGTAGTAACAGACTGGCCTATGAGAAAACTCCATAGAAAACAAGAAAACATAGAAAACATCCATTTTTATGGATGACTCCACACCAGGAGTATGTAATATCATATAATGCCCAGAAGTAAGGCAGGATGAAGGCCACTGGGACAGTTTGAACTCCACATTTTATGTCCCTTCTTTAGGCAAGCAGATATCCACGGAAGTACATAGCAAGCAGAGAATGAGGAATTAATTTATTTCTGTGCTTTGGTGCAATGTGAAAATCGAATGGGGAGTTTTGATCCTTTTGTTCCTCTTCTCTCTCTTCCTGCTCTGTCATGGCAGTCCCTTCCCCAGTTAGAGGAACTCCAGCAGATCAAGTACACAGAGTAGGTGGGTTAAAAGGGTTCCCCTTGGTTTCACTGCAGGTCTCAGACAGCGTGGCACCAATAATGCCTCTTCAGTACGTCTGTGCCCCTGACAGCGAGCACACATTGTTGGCAGCCCCGTCTCAGTTCCTCCTGGAGAAATTCCTACAATATGCAACCTACAAACTCTTCCCCAAGGCCATCCACAACTTCAAGAACCCGGTATTGGCCATCGACTGCTACCTGAACATCGGGCTGGAGGTACAAGAGATTTGCAGGGATGATGGGGACAAGAAAATGCAAACCTTTACTTCAATACCTTTGTTGTGTTGAAATGCCCTTCCTCAGCATCAAGGGTAATGCTTGAAGACTTTGGTCTCAAACAGATTCTGCTGCTGGAAGTAAAGGACCAATCCACTGGAGGAGCTGGTGGTGAAGCCTCCAGCTGGCTGGTGTGGGTAGAGACCAGAGGTCTGTGATGGATTAATGTGACTGCTGGGCTGTCCCAGGTCCTGCACTTGAGTCCAACAACTCCATGCAGTGCTGCAGGCTTGGGGTAGAGTAGCTGGGAAGCTGCACAAAGGAAGAGGACCTGAGGGTGCTGGCTGACAGCAGCTGAACATGAGCCAGGGTGTGCCCAAGTGGCCAAGAAGGCCAATAGCATCCTGGCCTGGATCAGCAACAGTGTGGCCAGCAGGACCAGTGAGGGGGTCATTCCCTTGTACTCACAGGGGAGGCCACACCTCAAATCCTGTATTCAGGTTTGGGCCCCTTAGTTCAGGAAGAACATTGAGGTGCTGGAGCGTGTCCAGAGAAGGGCAGTGAAGATGGTGAAGGATCTGGAGCACAAGTCTGATGAGAAGCAGCTGAGGGAGCTGGGGGTGTTTAGCCTGGAGAAAAGGAGGCTCAAGAGAGACCTTATCAATCTCTACAACCACCTTAAAGGAGGCTGGAGCCAGCTGGGCTTCTGCCTCTTCTGCCAGGTGACAAACGATGGGACAAGGGGGAACAACCTCAAGTTGTGCCAGGGGAGGTTTAGATTGGATATTGAGAAAAATTTCTCCATGGAACAGACTACCTAGAGTAGTGGTGGGTTCACCATTCCAGGAGGAATTTAAAAGTTGTGTAGATCTGGCATTTGGTAACATGGTTTAGTGGTGAACTTGGAAGTGCTGGGTTAACTGCTGGAGTCAGTGATCTTGGATCTCATGGACCCATGATAACAGTGGGATCTTGATGAGTGTAACCTAAACAATTCTGTAATTTGCAAAGGAATTGGGCATGTCTGTCTGAAATAATATTTCATACAAAGCAAAAACCAGAAAGTGATGCCATTCTTGACAAAACCTGGTGTTCATCCTTTGATGCTTCTGTTTTTATGAACCTGAGTTTCAAGGAAATTAGATTTTTGCAAATATGTTCTAGATGTCTGTAGGTGGGGAATTTAGAATTTTTGAACCTAATGGTCAGCTTGAAGTGGGTCTGGAGCAGGGTCAGTGTCTAACAAGGGTGCTGTTCAGACAAATTTTATGGAGGTCAGTGGTAAGATAGAGGAGGCACCCTTTGTTATATAACAGCCATCACAGCACTGAGACACAAGAGTACTTGGAACCCAAAGCACCAGGATTTCCCCTTCTTATGGAATCACTTTGTTTGATAAATGTATCCTTATTAGAATAACCTGTATAATCTATATAGTCATTATACGCAGGTAATTCGTAGAAGAAAAAAAATCAAACTGAATTACAGAAATAATGTGTTGCAGACTTGATGACCAAATTTGAATCTAGAGGTTTATTCCGTGTGTTACTTCTTTGGGAAAGTTTGCTCAGTACTGCAATCTTGTTGGATTGGATTTTTATCAGAGCACCAGCTGACTTGCCTGTTATCACTAAGCTATATTCCATTCCATATAAGTCATCCTTAGACATTTCTGAGACAGAAAGCATTTCTTTCCCCCTTGTGTTTCAGGTGGCCATATGCTACATTAGCTCTCGCCCCCACTCAGTCAATGTCAACTGTGAAGGGGTGTTCTTCAGTGGACTTCTGCTCTATCTCTGCGACTCCTTCGTCGGTGCAGACCTCCTCAAGCGGTTCAGGTTTCTCAAAGGTAACCTCACTTCTCTGCTGGGCATCCTGGCTGCCTCTCTCCAACTAATAATAGCATGGATGAAAAGGGAAAGGCAGAGGAATAAACAGCTTGATTAAACAGCTCCATTATTTTCACAGTTTGTTTTGGCACTGTTTTCAAAATAAATAGATGGAGTGGTTTTTGAGGGGTGTATGAAACTTCTGTTCCTGTTGGCAGATAATTGAACCTTAGGTAAGCGTTGATAAATGACATTCATTAAGTTATTTTAAAGGGACATCAGCAAGGATTTTGGAAATCAGGCAGTGAATTGTGCAGTCAGCAACTTGAGAGTTGTGAGCACAGATGTTAGTGATGAGGACAGGAAATTCTGCTCTGGCAATCAGTCTATAATGGCAGTAAATCTTCAGTTCTGTAAATAAGGAAGGCTTTTAGCTGAAGGACGATTTGGTCTGCCTCACCAGAACTTGATAAACCTCATAAAAATATTTATTGTCTTAATGCTGGCAATTAGCAAATTGCCAGAGGAATTCAGTAATGCTGAAGTCTGTTGCAGAGCTCCAGTGCAGTTGTGGTGGCACAGCTGAGCTGTTTCTCTCTCTTGCTGACTGAGGATAGTGCATGTGCAGGGCTACCATAGGGATGACCCTCAGCCAGTTCCAAGAACCATATTTTGAAGTTTGCTCCTCTGCCCCCTTGGGCCCTGCAGGGCAGGGACAGAGGAAGAAGGCACAAAGATGTGATGGAGATGGTCCTGAAGGTGTCCAGTTCTCCTGCTTATTAAATGATCATGTGTAACACCAGGTGGAACAAAGTTTGTAAGTTTCTTAAGCCAAAGAAGAAATTGCAGACTCTTAGAATGCTTTAGCAAGGACAGCTCTCATACTTAAGGAAGTCAGTGGATTTTCTTAAGTCAGTTGTGAGATTGGTTTGGCTTTGTAGAATTTCATCATTGATCTTCTACAAACCCAAATGTTCTATGAAATAAACAAAAAAGTAGGCTTTATTATTTGGGCTCAATTATCAGTAGTAATTTAAAGATCTAGTTAATGTTCTCTGTGCTGCAGTTGACAGTATTAGCACTGCCTGTCAGGCAGTGACATCCTGTGATCCAAAGCACACCCTACACCGTACTTGCTTCTCCGTGTCTGTGCCTTCCTGCAAATGGACACATTCATTTCTGCCCTGAGGCTCAAAGGATTGATCTGAGCCTGGACTGGCTGATGGTGATATCACTAGTTGGTGACAGACTCTTCTAATACTACTTTTTTCCTCCCTAGCAGCAGAGATTTCTTTAAAGTATCTTGGGAAAATCAGTGAAGGAAATGAGTTGTTGTTGTTGTACCTCAAGAATCTAACGTGCTTTTCAATTGAAGGTGCCACCCTGTGTGTCATATGCCAAGACAGAAGCTCGCTACGGCAGACAATAGTCCGCTTGGAGCTGGAGGATGAGTGGCAGTTCCGACTTCGGGATGAGTTTCAAACTGCAAACAGCAGTGATGATGAACCACTCTATTTCCTTACGGGACGCCACATATAAGCTTCGCTGAGACACCACTAACAAAAGAAAAAAAAGAACTTTTTTTTTTAAAAAGTACAATCACTGTGGAGCAAAGTGCAACCAATATTTATCTTGACTGCTCTAAAGGATTCCCCACATTCTGAAGTAGCTTTATTCTTTGGGGTAAAATTACCACATCGGTTATGATTTAAAGGATCCTGGATTCCAGTTATTTTCACATCATTCACAACCACTGACACCAATCACACGGCCAACTAAGCTGTAGGATCTGGGAAGAGGATGTTTTGTCAAAGAAGAATCCTTTTTATATTCAGCTGAGTTAGGGGAAGAAGCTGCTCCCCTCTTGCAGCTGTAAGCTTGAATGTGTTACATGAAACGCACCCTAGCACGTGGAATTTATCAAAGATAGGTGGAGGAGAGCCCACCGCGTCTCTTCAGCTCTGTGCTGTGGTACAGGAATACTCAGGGGTTTGAAACTACAATATAAAGTAGATATTTGTATTACGAGTAATAGTCTTGTTCTCTGTGCAGTGTTAGTTTAAAATTTGTAATTGTGTACGTATTGAAACTGTCTTTGGCAAAATTTCCACAGGTGTTCGAAGTTTACTACTTAAACCTGAACAAATGGGCAAATGCATGGCAGGCACTGTGCACCCATAGCAATGGTATTTTGCCCCAGCAGGCACCCCCTCCTCAGCTCCAGGGCCCAAAACAAAAGGCTGCTCAGAGCTGTTCTCTTCAGTTAGAGGCCAGAGTAACTTCCCAGCAAATCACCCTCAGTTTCTCACTCTCCTCAGAGCTTTGGAAACTTGCAGTCCATCCCTCTTTGTGTATGGAAATGCATCCTCCTGTTGTCCGGTGCCTTTGTGGTGGACTGCCTGCAACTCCCTCTCCATTTCCTTTACACTCAACTCCAGTTGGCTGCAGAGCTGAGATCAGGTCTGAGTTGAACCCTGTATGAAGCAACACAGCAAGAAATGCGCAGGAGAATAACAGTGCCTGAGCTGGACCCAAGAGAAACAGAAAGTATTCCACTGTAGCTCCAAGGAGGGGAGCAGAGGAGAAATCCCAGGGAGCTGGGACTGCTCAGGACTCTCCAGCAGCAGAGATGTGTGAACACATCACCTGAAACCATCATCCACGTACCTCTGTGAACACTGGCTCTGCAGCAGCCACACACTGTTGTATTTCCAGCTGCAATACTGATCCTTGTGAAGGTGTTCCGGAATTAACTCAATGCCGCAGCATTTGGCTGTCAGAGGTGTATGCAGCAGGGCTCTGCTCCTCTCACACTCAGCAGGTGGTGTCTCACTGAGGTTTGCACACACACCCCCCAACAATCATCTTTCTGCACATCATGACCCCCTCTATCAATAAGAAAAATGCAGAGTGTTCTTAAAGGCTATTCAGGAATATGAATTTACTCCCCAAAAAAGCAGTGAAATTAATGCATCTTTATACCTGACCTGCAGTCATTACAGAAGGACCTGCCAAAGCTGCATTTTTTTTAAGGCATAGTGTTAATTAAGCAACTTTTTTTATCTTGTGAAGAGATGTTTACAGATGAATAAACATAATATATTTGACAGAGGCCAAAGTAAAATGGTTTGCATATGTCTGTGTTGATGTAGCATTATTTCTGATGCCGTAAATTTAGCAAATTTCACACGAACAACCCCTTTTAGTAAATCTATTTTTATTTTCCTTCAGATACAACCTGCCTTAGCTATTTTAACACTGGGAAGATGTAGGGATATACAAGATGATTCTTGCAGCGTTTGCTACATGCCTGAATGTATTCCAGTAGCTCTGGTTTTGCCAGAGGGCTTAAGGCCAGCCCCAAGTCTTAGCATGGTGTAGAAAAGTGACAGGTATTACATGTTCAAAAATGGTTTCCTTTTTGTTCGTGTATTTGATGTTTGCACTAAGTTCTTAAAATTCCAGGTGCTGAGACTACCAGGAGGAGCTAGCCCACTGGTGGAGCAGAGCAATATCATCCTGAGGGCTGAGAGTGCATTTAGAAAATCAGTGTATTTGCTTGCCTTTACCAGCTAATAGTACACCCATTTCCTTAGTGCTGTCCCCTATGGAAGCAAGGAGTTTTGGTAATGCTCTGGCCAGAGTGCACTACACCAGCCCCAACAGCACAGGCCTGTCCCATGGAACACTTTAAACTGGCTGCCTGTGAATTCCTGGCAAAGGAGACCCTTGGTTGACAGGCACATGATTGCTATTCCATTTTGGTTTTAAGACTTGCCATTAAGGCCATTCTTATGAATGTATGAAAATTGGCCAGCGTTATACTTTACCTGTAGATGTTCTTGTCTATTCACAGGTTAAAACTGAATGTAAACTGAGATTTAAAGAATCATATGCAGATGCTTTTTGCTTAACTTATGTAATTGCTTTTTGTGACTTTTTGAAGAGGGTTGAAAACGTTGCTTTCCTAGTGTAAAGTTTTCTTAACCAAAAACTTGGTGAATCTAGCTTCACTAGTCAGTCTACCTCATGTTACTGTTTATGAACTGAAACTGTCTGAAGTTGTGGCTATGGTATGTTTATAATGTGCTTTCATTAAATTTGAATATATTAAGTTACCATTTCAGACTGCATCTCTCTTAATGGGTCCTGCTCTTCCTTTCTGAGCCCACCACAGAGGATCACTTCTAGAGTTCCTGTGCACCTGCACTGCTTTTCTGCCAAAGCTCTTTACAGGCTGCTGACAATCCCCATGGAAATTACATGTGGCAGCTTGGAAACAAACAATCTCTGCAACCCAGAATTCAGCACTGTTCTGCTACTCCAGCTTTAAGTACTCTTGAGTATTGTTTGGGATGTGGTGCCAGGTCTTTGCTTGAGCTCTAGACCAAGGCTAAGGACAGCACACCATGAACAAGTACATCCTGACTGCACACAGGTTCCAAAATGGAAACAAATGCTAAGTTTAACGAAATCTTTCCCATCTTTCATTAGGGTTTTAAACTGTTACGCAAGACTGAAGGTATCCCCACTCACCTCACCTCACTATAAACGTTTATGAGGATGGTCTTGATCCAGAGCTCCTGAGGGCATTGATCTTCAGCATGTTATGTTTTTCCCACCAAGAAAAGTATGAAATACACTGAAGATTCATTCACACTTAGTATTATACAGAGTAACTTTAAAAAAGCTATCAAGTATTTTATTTTTAATCTATCTACATTATGTACAGATCAAGAAAGGCCACAGCAGTTTTTCAACATACAAACCCTTTGAAAGAGGAGAGATTTATGAGGGAGTGACAAGTATCAAAGTGAAGTCCACTAACAAAGGTATATACTCAGTACAATACTTGAAGAATGACAAGTACACCAGTCCTTGGGCTTTTCATTCCACCTTTTACTCCAAAACTAATCTGGGGGAGAAGGGGACAGGGGCCACAACAGGATTCCGATGCTGCTGCCAGGGAGCAGGGTACAGGGGCACCCCGGAAGGCACTGGAAGGCCTGTAAGGGTTGTTGCCCACACTTCCTGCCCCAATTCCACTGGGCACAGCCTGGGACTCTGTCAGACAAGTGCTGGTAGTGGGAGCTGGGGCAGGAGCCCAGCACTCCAGTACTGGGAAGCACTGGTATATCACCTCAGTAAGAACTTCAGCATGTACTCGTCAGCCAGACTAGAGTCTTTGCATTAGTTTACAGTCCACTATGAACAATTTTCTGCTGCATGTAAACATGAATAACTAGATAAAATACAATCAAACTTTTGTAAAAGTTAATAAAATATCTTTCTTTTAAAAAAACAAAGTTAGCCTATTACTGCATTGTTTACAATTTTAATAAAATAGTACAACCGTTTGGTTGTTACCAGTCCTGAGTTCACTGTAATAAAAATGGCCCTGGCTTCTGCTGAAGGTCTGCACCCACTCCATGCAGTTTGGCAGAAGTCTCCAGTAAAAACAGAATTCCTGCAGAGCAGTTAAGTCTGGTGCTGTCCATTGAGGAAGTTGTATACCAGGAACTGGCCAGTGCCACAGTACTGTGTTGCAAAGAGCTTTCCATCAGGAGTGGGGTCAGAGAAAGCAATTTCTTCCTTGCTTAAGTATGAGCCATATATGAAGTTGCTCCTGTTTACAAGAGGGAAAAAGGAAAAATTAAAGAAGATAATTACCCTCAGAGAATCATGAAAAATATTTATGGTAGTAGGTGACAAACGATTAATTAAGTGGCACACACTCAAAAGGAAAAAGTTCTGATAGTAGGAGATGGGTCTATTTATAGGATTTATCTCCTCCTTCCAAACAGCAAGAAGGACCACTTGCTCTGGGAGGGGGTTTTATAAGGGTCTGGTGTTTTAGAAGGAATATTTGTACAGAACAATTACATCAAGAGTTCAAATTCAGAGTTCAAAATAAAAAGTTTGAATTAATTCCAAAGATTTTTTAATAGAAAAGAGACCACTAGGGCTGTGACTACAATCACTGGGAATGAAAACAAGCTATGAATCAAGTTGGGGTGCTTATGGAGAGGCCTTGAGGGACCAACCCCAAGGCATAATTTCTAAATACACATTCAGTAATTAACTATACAAAAATAAAGAACTAACTTGTTCATGAAGAGTATTTCCTGTATGCTTTAGTCTTATTTGAAGGGAGAGTGGGAATCAAGTGATAGCATTCTAATTCTCTAGCTGGCTGTGTGAGCAATTTTAGAAAACTAAATTCAGGGTTTAAGACCTCAATTGGTCTTAAAGGGGAGGTGTTATTTTATCCTTAGAAACAGAAGAAACTCCCTTTAGACTTAAGTACTTTCGTTTCTATAAAATAACCAGAAATGTACTTAAAGAGCAAGCAGGAGCTTCACTCATACAGACATCACCATTAAATACTGAGAAAAACATAATAAGAACAGAATCCTTTTTAATTACTACCAGCTTTATTCTCTTCTCTTTCATGTGTTCAGGAAGATGATTTTGCAAGGTTAAGACTGACCAGATTTCTGTGACTCCAAGGTACTGTGATAGCCTGAGTGAAATGGGGCAGACATTCTCAAAATGAACCTCGGTCTGTTACGATGCCTTCAACATTTTGAAGTCAGGATTTTGCTGGTTACCAAAATTATCCCATTCCAAGTACCTTTTGCTATGGAAAATGTTTAGGTTTAGGCTGCTGAACAGATATAAGTGCTTACTGCCATCCCAAAGCAAGTCTCACTCCTCTCCTTTGCCTTCTGCAACTTCCTAGGCTCCCTCATCTACACCAGCTCTAGAGCTCATCAGACCTTTCTACAACCAGTAATGCACCAGAATAATGCAGAAGTTTTTAGTGAATACAGCAATGAGCTACTGGAAGGCCAAACAAGCCCCAGAGCACAGCAAAAGGGGAGGTGCTCTGCATAGTAACGAGGAAAACTGAGGCCTCACTATCTGGAACAGGTCATCAAAATTGATTCTAAAGGTCCTTTAGGGCTGTAGCTGAGGAAGTAACTTCAGCATCATTTTGGGAGAGAAATCTTTCCTTTAGAAATAGTTTCTAGGAAGCTACGGAACACACTATTAAAAATCTGCCAAAAACATAAGCAAATCATCAAGTTAATACACTTATGTGAATACAGCTTTACTGTCAATAGGTCAGCCAAAACATGATCTGATCATGATTTGCTCCACCAGCTGGGCAAGATGAATTGTGCATGGCAAAACAGCTTTGCTGAGCTCTCCAAATACCCAAGGGGGTGAGGACTGGCAGAGACAGCAGTATCCGTTCTAGAAACTCCAACAAGATGAGGCAAGCACAAACCTGACAGCCCAGCCATCGTTAAGATTCGAGCAGTTCTTGCCATTATTTAGAACTGACATTTAAACTTCTTGGAAAGAAACCTAAGGTTTGGAGATTCAACATTTTTAATATTTATCTAGACAATAGCACAGATGTTTGAGTCCTTTTTATGGACTCAAACATTCAGCTGGAATACACTCACCACTAGCTACTAAAGCTCCATGGAAACTGAAAATATCCAGAAGGTTCAGTGAACCTGAGGATATATAAAAGAGCAAAAACATAACAACAGCTGGAACCACCAGACTATACCCAATAGTTTGGTGCACTGGGTTTCTGTTGCTTCCCTCTTGCTACCTCTAAGTAATGGACAATCAGCCAATGGTTGGGTCTCAGTCCATGGGTAATCTCACACTTGGACCAAAGACAGTCTTGTGCCCTTTAATCATAATTACTGTGGAGGAATTTCCCCCTGGGAGTCTGCCAGGGTGACTTGTTACAATTACATTCAAAGATTTCTGCGAAAGACAAACGACTGTAGAGTACTGACATTAGATACTGAACTCCACCTAATACTGGAACTGTCAACTGTGCTCAAATCCATATCCCCAGCAGCACCAGCAGCTTGGAAATACAAGCATGAGACACAGAAAACAATCAATGTCTTGCACTGAGTTCTGTGTAAACCACGTGTGGAATGTTCCCCTCTCACCTGAGACACTCTATCATGCGAGAAGCGATCTTCTTGCGGCGCATCATGCTGAACACCCAGATCCGACTGATCCCACAGATCGCAGGCTCTGGAGAAGTTGAGCAGCACCACGCTTTCTGTCTCTCAAATATCACCTTCTCATTTTCTGAACTGATTTCTGGAACCTTCTCTTCTATAACTCTGTAGCCCTGCAGATGATGTAAAAAACATTAGGCACTTTATAAAAGCATCACTACTGAGTGAAGAAAATTATTAATGTTTCATTTATTTCAGTTAAACATACTTGGCTGTTAAACTGCCTTGCCAAAAAGACTGTAATTTTACATCTCATTTAATTTCTCAGAACAATTTAAAAAATCGAGCAAATTATAAGAGGTTAAATAAAGAAAAAACCCTCTGAAGTTTCTCTCACTTAAAATAACAGCAACAAATAATCCAATCCTTATTACTACCTGTATTAAAGTGTTTGCATCAATTTCTCTGGCTTTGGCTAGGATTGTTTTGCTTGTTGTCTGATACTCCCAAGGGACAACAGAAAACAATACAGTTTGGAATTAAGAGACAGATTATGTGACATCAGTGATTTGTACTACAATGACTTCTTGTCCTGCCTTCCAGTGCAGTTCTGTCCTCTACTTTTATTTCCTGTGGAGCTGTTTGACCCTATGGTGATTTGACTCAATCATACAGAGCATCCACTCTTTCATCCATGTTGGATTTCTGCTGGGTAGGGAGCTGAACCTGCTTGTTGACAAGCAAGAGCACAGCCAGAGCTGTGTAACAGCAGAGGAAGAAAAATTCCACCCCTCAGCTGTATCAAGTTTTTAAATTATGAGGTCTGAGCCATCCATGTGTCTCTGCTCAGTATCAACCACACAAAATTGAGTAACCACATTTCAGAATGGTCCAATCACCCAGTCTCTTCCTCTGTGGAACAGGCACACACAGAATAATAATTTGCTGTGTGAAACAGTTATTAAGCACTGACATAGATTATCTTTCTCCAATTCAATCACTTACCCACTGGATATGTTCTGCAATTAAGCAGCCAATGACTTTTTTGTCATTAGAAATAAAAAGAAGAGTTTTAGTTCTAGAGTAGCACATGAGAGGAGTTTGCTGAAATCCCAAGTCATTGTCTACCATTTCTCTGATTTCTTCAACCTGTTAAAATAATTTTAAATGCTGTATAAGAAACACATCTAAATGCACATTTTTATAAATTTACATTAAAATCACAGATTTGCAGAAATGTATTAGGGTATCTAGAATACTGAAAGCTATTCCAAAAGTTAAGGATCAACCCAAGTAACTTGCAACACATCATCTTCATAAATGTTTCTTAAATAATAAATGTTTCTTAAACAATACTTGTCTGGAAATAGGAAGAGTAGTGACCCCTCAGACAGCTTCTATTAAGTCCAAACTTCATTAGACAAAGGCTAATAGAGAGAATGCAGATAATCAAACAGTGAGTTCTGATATTTTAGAAGTCAATTAGACCTCCAAGGAAAGTTAAAGCAGTTTAGGATTTTTTGTTATTTTTGAGGTCTTGAAAGAACTAATCCAGTAAGGGTTTTGAGCAGATAACAGCAGGCACAGTGCCAAGGCAGGTAGAAAATACAGGCATTTGTTTTAAAGGAATAACTATTTTCTCTTTCCTTCAGCTTTTTACTCCTCCACTGGATTTTCAAAGAGCAACTGAAACTAAAAATAAAATTTTGTTTAGTTTTAGCAAGTTCAGAAGAAACAGATAAACTCCAATGTGAACGTAAACGAAAGCTTATGCATGAGGTGATTATTCACTGATGGATTCCTGAACCTACATCTAGACACTGGAATAGCCTCTATCATCCCTCATCTCCTGTACGACAAAAAAGGTGCCCTCACCTATGGTGCATTAAATGGCATAAGCTTCTTGAATACATGCTGTAGTTACAGCAGTAATGCACAAGGAGAATTACTGGTGCTGTGAGTATCACAGAATCACAGAACAGGTCAGGTTGGAAGGTACCACATCTGGTCCAACCTCCCTGCTCAAGCAGGGCCATTCCAGAGCACATGGCACAGGATTGCATCCAGACAGTGCTTGAATATCTCCAGTGAGGGAGACTCCACACCCTCTCTGAGCAATCTGTTCCAATAAACAGGCACCCCCATAGTAAAGAAAGTCGTGTTAAAAATGCTTTAAAAATAATTTTTAACAGGTGTGAATTACTCTCTATTTTCCCACCTTCAGGTACTAATTATTTAATGACACATCCTATTATCTGAAACACCTAGTAAAACTTATTCTTGAAATCAGGCACCCATGGTTATGACAGCTGTAAGATTCTATCAACTTCGGAGAACTACAGAGAACTCTGTCCTAAATGACTTAATTTGCTACAGTCTTCCTTCTTTTTCTCCAGCCATTATATTAAAAAATGAATGTACAACAAATGTACTAAAATTAGGGGAATCCCACAAGAAAAATAAAACTTAAAGAACAAACTTATCTGCATCAAATGGGAAAACTTGTAGTTTCTTGTTAATTCAGTAAGTTAGACTAAAGAAACCTGCTACAGCCACACCAGAGCTGTCATCCATTCAGCCTCCAGAGGTCCCTTCCAACCTCAACCATTCTATGACCCTGTGACAGGGATACTGTAAAAAGTCCCTATTAGCCACAGCAAATCCCCAGCTAAGCACAGTCAGTGCCAGGCTACATGGAAACGACACTTTCAGATGTACGAACAGAGGTTAGCCAGTAGGACACCGAAATACCAACTGCTCTAAGTCCCCATTAGTGTGCTGGGCCCAGTTTTAGAGCTCCAAGGAAGACATGAGTCATGGCACAATTGGAGATTAGCTAGAAGACAGCATGATAATGAATGGAGATCTAAAATACATTATTTAGGAGTATAAACTAAAAAAACCAGCACATCCAGTCAACCTCCTTAAGGTAAAAAAATCCGTTTGTTCAGGCACAAAAAATCTGCTGCAAGGAGGAAAAGAAGAATGTTTTCTTTAGCTATGGCAGAATGATTAGTACTAATCAGCTTAAATTGCAGTATGGAGATTCTGTCAAGACAGATATTCATCCTAATGTTATGGTTAGCAAAGCACTGTGATACAGTCTGAAGAGGTCAGACAAACTTCTAGTGGTAGAATTTTTAGAAAGTCATCAGATGCATCATAATCACAGCAAATTCTGCTTTGGACATGACAATGGACTAGATGACTTTAAGGCCACTTTCCACCTAATTGTGTTTTTATCAGAGAGTCACGTAGAGAATGGTGCCACATTTGTGCTGTGTTAGAAAGTTAATCAATTTCACTTCATTTAAATAAAACGTGAAATTTATATTACATAAAATATCTGTCAGACATTCTGCAAGGGTGCTTAAAACAAACCAACAGCAAACTTTACAAAGTCAGTTGGCTGATGTTCTTCCCACCCCTGCCCAGGCCCAGCCTCTCTATGAAGAAACCAGCAGTGCTTAAGAGTGAGGCACCTGACCTGTCAGTGGAAAAGGGAACAGAACCACTGCAGTTTTGAGTCCAATTCAACTGTTCACATGTAAATGACACAAACTTTTCTATGAACATTCTCATTACTTATATGAAAACATCTAACAAAGCAAGACATACAAGTCCAGTCCTTCTCACCGTACCTTTTTAAGTGCATACTTTGGGTCATCAGGTAGAACCATTATTATCTTTCCATCAGGATATTCAGCCAAGATTCTCTCCTTTTTCCAACCCTAAATAAAACAAACACTTATCTAAATCATATACATGATGTACATTTACAAACAGAAGCGGCAAATTATTGTTCTAGACACCGAATTTATGCAGATTTCACAGAATTTAGCAGTTGCTTTGCTAGAGAAGTAAGCTTCATCTAGCCATTTCAAATGAGCATAACAGATAAAATGTTATTTATACAATAATTTATACAGTAACCTTACTATATCTAAGAAATAATGTGAAAGCATCTTAAAATTTCCCAACTAGATTTTTCCCCCAGAACTGCAGTGCAAACTCAGTTTTGGAACAGAAGTAACAAATTCAGCTCACATAACTGATTTCCAAACCATGTAAATACTTATTTTTTGAAGTCCAGTGTATGAGAAAGCCCTAAGTTTTATTAGAAGATTTCTTTTTAACATAGTTACCTCCACAAATACACACTCAGTTTTAAAAGTCTGGCATGCGAAAGACCTCCAGGAGGTTCTAAGTGAACTGATTGGCATGCAGCTGCCCAAAATGTAAGGAATAGTTTATTTTGTTACTGATCATAATTGTTAAAGCCACAAGAAGGATACTAGAAAAAAATTTATAACTACCTTCTAAGAATCTAATAGGGAAGGAGACTACGTTGTGTGTATCTGAAGTATAAACATACTCAAAAAAATAGAGGTAATTAACTCTTCTTCAGATCCACACTCGTGGTGAATAATGAGCAGTACCTGCATGGAAAAAAACAAAACAAAAAAGCCACTTAAATCTAGCAAGATGGGACTGGTAGATATTAGAACTCAAGTTGCTTTGATGGGACCTAAAAATATTGAATGCAGAAGTAACTTCAGCCACTAAAAAGGCTGATCTACAAGTCTTACTTCAAAGCAACTTCAAATAAAAAAGTCTTTGAAGAAACAATACTGATGGAGTGATTCTCACTGAAATCTGTACCTTCCCATAAAATAAAGTTTGACTGAAGACCAAGCAATGGAATTTGGCACTATATGAATGCCATATATACTACCACAAAAAATGTTGAACTTCAATGTTATAATACTTAATCTGCACCTCATTTTATTCATACTGATTTTACTCCTTTACCCCAAGGAGCACATGAAGAGAAAAATTTTAGAAAGGTATCTACTTGCTGCTAGCCCTGAAACTATTTAAGTATTAGTTTAGCACCCAGCACAGCAATTGTCACAACACAGACACCATTTTAATCCTGTCTGCTTTTCTTCTCAATAATAACTGAACAAATGAAGATCCTACTTGCATTTATATATATTATGGTCTGAACACAAAGGGCAGTAAACAGCAGTGTCATCATTTTTAGGGGAGCAGGAAAGTGTAATTTGTGGGATTGTAACATGTTTTTTGAGACTGTCATCAGGAAAAGCATCAAAAATCAGGCAAGGATTACTACTCTCCAACCTCAAACCTTACCTCTCTCAAATTTTTGTCTTTTTCTGCCATTTGGCTACCTGTTTGCTCTGCAAGAGCTTTTTACAGCCTATTTAAAATCATCACTCAGGATATAAATACAATCTGTTTGATAATCCTGCCATTACAGCATCCAGCCTGACACAAGACTAATGAAGAAAATTCAACACTAATTTTTAGGTTAAGGTATCCTGTTAATGCCAGGTACTTCCACAAAATGAAATCAAATAAAGAATAGAACACTTCTCAACATCACAGTATTTATGCCTTTAAGCAACAGTATATTAGCACAAGTCTAAAAATCTGAAAAAATGCAGTAATTGATTCTCAAATGTATAGGACTCACTGTTTTCATTACTGACCACCTGTTCATCTTCTTAAGTCATCTGTATAATATGGAGACTGATAATATTCACAGGAGGGGTAGTTTCTAAATTGAAGTATTTTGGAATTCAGAAATGCATCTTTTAGATGCAGCTTTCTAAAAAGTTTCTGCAAAGCCTAAGCTCATCCAGATTTTTACTGAAGCTGTTTTACAGTCATATTGAGCCTTTAAAGTCATATGCAGCTCTAATAATGTTATAAAGAAAAACTATGATTTTATATATTTATCTGCACCTTATTGCTGAGTTTTACTTCCTTTAAGCCAGACAAATGGAAGCAATGCACAAGACTGGTCACAATTCTGTGATATTATAACACTGAAGGGAAAGTGCTAGAGCTGCAGCTGGGACTAATCCTATTAGATATTTACAGTACACAAAATATGCTTTAGTGTCAGCATATTCATGTGGTCTGAAAATGACTTCCCTAAACACACCTATTAACAGTTTTTAACCAACCTCCTACTATTTTAACACTACTAAAATACTACAGTCTGCAGAGTATTTCAATCACTGAGAACTAAAGTAGGACTCTTTCAGCAGGCAGATAACAAGAACACCTCAGTAGATTAAGAAACAGAAGTCTTATATCTGCAATATATAGTATTCTACTGCAATGACAGAAAAACTGCTTTCCCTTTTCTTTTAATTGACATTACTTTAGGACACAAAGACTAATTTACTGTTAAATCAGATGCCCAAGCATTGATACACATCCCCTATGATGGCCAAGGAACTTAAAAGGAAAGCTACTCTTCCCACAGGGAAACATGTTCTGCAAGGCCTGGAGTAAAAGCACATGATCACAGCACTCATCCCTGATACTGCATGTCTGTGCCCAACAACAGATTACCTCCAGCCAGCAGCAGCAAGGCAGGCAGAGACCCTTCAGCACAGCTGGGCACACTGGCGCTGTAAGGGGGTGTGTAAGCACTGCAGCAACACCTTCCTCCCCTCCATGTTGGGACTGTTGATCCTACAAGGATTTGTAACTGCTTGAGAAAGTAAGGCAACTCTGCAATGCACAGTCAGCTCCTTCTTAGTCTAACTCTAACTTCCTCCCAATTCAAACAAGAATAAAGGCTGCTTCTGCTGTGTTTATTAAGGGGAAATGGCAACAGGACTACAAAAGACATCATTACAAAAAGGGCAATAGAGAGAAGCACCTGCTACCAGATCATGAAATAGTGTGGACAGTAGCTACCACTACAGAGTGCAGTTCATTGTTTTCACTGGATATGATGTATGTACATAAAAAATGAGGTAGAACAGAGGTGTAAAGATGGTTCCAACATTAATAATACAGTAACTAAATGTTCAGTGCCCTGTTTTTCATGAATTATGTTCTGCTTATAGTTTAAAATAATCTCTGATGTAGATTTGTCTTTAAAAGTGTACGTTATCAGACATGACAGCCTGCTTCCCAGGAATTTCCTAAGTTTTTAGAAATTCTTACATATGAGTAGGAAATGATACAGCAATGCTGATACCTTTCTGTTTATGCCAGTTCCGGCTTTTCTGTACTCACTATTTCTCAACTGAATACAAAAACATGAAAAAAAAACAAACCAGTGCTTTTTTCCTCAAAAATACTGAGGTACTAAGGAAAACATGGTTAATACTGTATAATTTTTGGTCTTCACTATGAAAAGCATTTATGAATTTTTTCCCTAGTAATGAAGTCTAGTGTGAAATTTGTAAACTATTGTCCTTGACAATTTGCAGCAGAGAAATGGGTCTGCTGCATTCTTCTTCCTGACAAGTACAGATATTCGGCCTCTCCTTCCTAGGCATGGAATGTAGAGAATGAGTTTTTCACTGCAGAACACATTAAGATCCTTGGACATAATTTCTAAACTATTAAAACTTCTCACAGAAGAATCTAATGGTAAGAACTTCATTTGTAACACTATTTTTATGTCTACAGATGCACTACTTTTGGAATTAATGCACATCAAGACAAGTATGAAATCCTTCTAAGATAACATGAAGTTCAGCACCATCTTCAATCCCAATATCCTATTAACTTCAGATGCCAAGAAGTAAAATATTGGTTTTCTTTCAATGTGAGAATCCTAAGAAGCTCAGAGACTAACTTGGGTACAGTTACAGCAGAATAGCTATAAACTTATCAAGATTACACAGCCCAAATAACAGTTTCCCCCATTTTCTTAAGCTCAAGATATTTTTAACTAAGAAGATGAGCTTGAAATACAAACACATTAACTGCAATCACATATGACACCTGAATTCACATTTACTAACAAGGTTTTGGCTTTGCAACTTCAGAACACCATTAAAAATGCCTTGCTCTTACAAAAATATTTTGCAGAAATACTAAGTTGATCCTATGTGGTATGAGAGAGAGGATGCAGAATTGATACTGTGTAGTATCACAGCTAGAAGATTTTATAAAACTGAATCATTTATCCATCCCATAGAGTTGCCCATCCTGCTGGAGCTAACACCTGATGTGTATATCACTGCTCAGTGCACACACACACAAACACTAGAATGGCATCATTTGTCTGGAGACTTTCAGATGTCTGAAACCAGAGGAAATTGAGACAGATTGCTCCATTTGTCTGCAGCTGGGGACATCTCTCATTCCTGCTCCAGTGCTATCCTTGGCCATCTTACCTTCTTGTTAATTTAATCTGCATGCTTCTATTAATAGAAAATGTCACCCTTAGGAAAACAATCCTTGCCAATCTTCTGTTCTCAAATCTAGAAATTGTCATTACACTTGTCAAATTTCCTCTCTACACACAAGGCCTAAAATTACCCTAACATCTCTGTCAAACACCAATGACAAAGCAAGTATTATCCAATACTTATTCCTTGTTAGCCTGTCCTTCTTTTGGGGTCACCATGGTATTTCTAGAGATCTAAACAGATTTTTTTACTACAAGGAGTAAGACAGGCCTTTAAAATAAGCCACCTAACCACTGTATTTTGTTGAAGATAATAAGCAATTTATTATTTTCATGCAAACTACCTTCTGACTACTCAAAACTTTTAAAAAAACCTACACAGCACCTCCAGGCAGGTGGGAAAGACATTAACAATAATGTCCATTTTCACAGTTCAAAGCAAGGAACTCTAGCATGATAATGTACATAGACCTACTTTTTTGAGTCTGTGAAATGAATCATTCATAGAACTACTAAGCCCATAACAAGAGATGCTTAAAAGGGAGAAAAAAATGAGAAAAATTTTCTCCAGTCAGACTGGGACATCATCATGTGGCATGGAGAATGTGAATGACAAGAGAATGACACATGCTTATAAAATCCCTTAGAACGGTCTCTGAATCACAAGTAATGCCAAACACATTAATTACTTATAGAAGAGTGTCTGGAGACCTAAAAAGTAACATGTCAAGGTCACGGAGACCACGCGTTCCTGGACCAGGATGTCTAACCAAGGAGTTACCAGGACTTTCCCTAGTACATTTTTTTAATCCCCTGATGCTACTGTCCAGTTAACACTGTCAGGGCAAGGAAGACAATTAAAATTTCAATGCAATTAACTACATACAAATATCCAGAAACCATCCTCCCAAGAATCCTCACTAAAAACCTCCTAGCAAAACTAGGAAAATTAGCAATCATTCCAGTATTTCTGGATGACTAAGAATTAACAAGTAGTCACTTGGTGTACTAATTCACTGCCAAGAAGGCTTATCTTAAATTGAAGTTATTTTCTAAGAGGAGGTGAGAATGTTTCTGTCACAATACTATCAACCAAGAACCAGTGACTCCAGATCAAATGACTGGTGGTAAAAACTCATCCATTTAGAATGGCAAACGTTACTCATCCATGCAGAGAACAGCATTAAGATTGTTAAGAGGGAAAAAAAAACAGAGGGGAATTTGAAGACCCCTATGAGTTCTTCTTTCACCTCTTACTCTAGTTTCCATTCCAGAACAACCATCTAAATCATGGCTCTACAGTCATCTACAATGTCATAAAATACAACAAAAGTCTCAAGAGATTACAGAGAGACAACTCTTTACTCATTGAACTATACAAATAATTTGCTTGAGTACATATTGTTGGAAGTTTTAAGAAGATGGCTAGCAACTGAGAAAACAATAGGGAAAGCTTTTTTCAAATTAAAAGCATACCTAACTCTGTATGAAATAATTTATGGCTGGTTTAAGGCAGTCTGCTCATTCACTTTCATGCTAATTATGTAGCTACCCTAGACATACACACAAGTGTGAGATTTCAGCTCTTTCAACTTCCAAAACATCCAAAACTTCAGTACAGCTTCTTACCTACATGAAGCTACTGAACTCATGTGCCAAAGAGCTTCTGTCCAAAAGAACTAAACATCATCTTCTGTGAATTATGTTTACATCTTTGGTAACATTCAAGATCTGAAAGTACTTGGGTGGGGAGAGGGAGGACAAACAGGAATAAAATGGGGAAACGTGTTTATGCTGCCATTTTAATGTAGTGAGTCCCATCACAATTTCTGCCCAGTCCCACCCAACGATGTACCTAAGGTGTACCAGAAGAGATCTCTCCAGATGTCCAGATAATTTGGCAAAAACTAACCAAGGACAGAATAAATACCAAAACTATTCACCAGAGACTTTCAAACACTTTAGGGATGAAGATATATCTTTATATTTGCAAACAGTGGGATAAAAGTATGCTTGAGATTTAAGAGTAGCCCAACAGCTATTTGGTGCCTACATGAAACAAATAGGTGGCCTCAGTTCAGTTATCCTGGAGGTCTTATCTACTCGAGTGTAGAGTACTGAAGGTAACATGTATGATAAGAAAATAGACTTTGTGGATTCTGTTCTGGATTTCAGACATGTGAACAGGCATTTCCTAGGTCTTGTAATATCAGCTAGTGTGAAGTAGCTGATTTTACAATATACTTGAAATTATACAGAATTTTTCAAATCTGAGATTTAATGAGAGATACTCAGAGACAGCATATATAATGAAATTTTCAAATACATATTTTAAAGATCACATTCTCATAAATTCAGTATAGCTTCAATATGCTATGAAATTGTATCAGTTGAATTCCTAGGCAGTGTCTCCTCAAATTACACATAATTAATGGAAAAGTAATTTCTAAGTCTTCTAAGATCACACACTTAAAAAACCAGGACAGTCAGCCCTTCATCTGACTATTAAGTCAACTGCTGCTGCAAACCCCAGTTGTAGAGAAACCTGTATTTAATACTTTCAGAAGTGACATTCCTTTGTTTTCCTATCACTACCCTCACACCTCCCCAAGATCAGATAATTGTAGCAGAAGTAATAATATGGCAATGAAACACCATTATTGTGCTAACTATTTTTATACATAATATATAACCTGTCTACCATGGCTCTTAAAAACATTTATTTCCCAAAGTGGATGATTTATGGCCTACTGTGATAATAATTTATTAAAACACAACATCATATAATATGAATTGTAACTAGTACAAAGCAAACAAAAGATGCTGTTTATGTCTTTCAAAACAGAAGGTTTTCTTACCACATATTTAACAGCACTTATGAACTGGTTGTGGAATAACAGATGTTGGGTTTCATCTTCTGGATTTGACACAGTGTAAAGCATTCCACAAATATTACAGGAAATAGCACCAAATCTCTTCTGTCCTCCATCCTATTAAAAAAAAAAACAAAACCAAACCAATAACTCACAAAGCAGGAACTTATCGATTCCTTGCACATTAAATACAGGCAAACAGAACTTTCATTGAATCAGGTATCCCTCCTAATAGCATATCTCCTGGAAAATCAACACAAAGACTAAAATGGGGTGAAACAGGAGAAACAAGCACAGAATTTAGAATTTCATCTTTCAACAACCCATATACCCTTAAAAGGCACAGGCATCAATAAAAAGGCAAACTCTACTTTAAAAACAGTAGCTCCACACCCATTACTTTTGAACAAATTACTTTTATTCTATGACATACAAAGAACAGAGATTTCTTCCTTCATTTCACCATCTGCTGAAATATAAACATCTTCCACAAAGAAAATTCCCATATCCAGCCCCACACTACTTGGTTTTCCCCACACTTCTGCTGCTGCCTTTGGTCGTGAGCTGCTTTGAGGTAGGCCACAGGTGAGCCATTTTCCTCAAAGTCTGGACGCTTATCATAAAAAACAAAAGTTATGGAAGCAATTATTAAGATCAGCAATATGTCTGCAACAGCTGATCACTACCTTCTTTGGTTTCTAATAAAATCAAATATTTCAAACAATTTTTTAGACACTGCATAGCAGCTACACTGCAAATGGAAAATCATACCGCTCATGACCTTCTAGGTTCTCCTGCTACACTATATGCAACCATTACCAAACTCGGAGCGCCACTCAATACCTACAGCTTTTTGTTTATGCATTAAAAATGTTATTAATCTGGGAACACGCTCAGATTTTGGAGAGAATGCCTAATAAAGAGTTAAGTATCAGGTGCTGGGGCTGCCTTTTGCAAAGAACAAGAGAATACCAGTTAGAATAAAATCTCTAGCCAACGAAAGCATGTGTTAGTTACAGCTTAATGCTCAACTACTTTTTTTCCTCTTTAATTACATCTGGAAACTGAGCTTATATAAGCAGCAATAAATGTCACTTTTAATTTATTTTAACATACATCACAAGCAATAGAGAAACAGGAACTTACTGTATACTGTAAACCAGTATACTACATAAGCAAAAAGACATTTGAGGATGTTTTTTAACATTAAATTGGTCTGTGTGCGCAATTTGCAAGGAAACAGATCACATGAACTTAATATTGTTTTCTAAGAGCTGAAAATATTTGTAGTAAAAAAAAAACTACAGAAGAAAGCACTTTGCAACACTGAAGTGTTTACAAAATATTTTCTATTCCTTCCATCTTCAAAAACATGTCTACCAGCTAAAGAACAGTTCAATTCTCCACACAACAGCAGCTTATTTCAAAGAAACATTAGTGCCATCTAAAGTGTAGGTACCAGTTTCTTTCCAAGAAGAGACTAAAGGCACAACAGGCCAGACAAACTCAGAGTTGAACATCTCCTTAGGAGCACATCTATGGAACTCAGTCAAAAGAAAGAAGCTGAATCTGGGAAGTCATTGCTTTAACCATACATCAATGTACAGATCCCTACCGTATGCAGGAGAAACAGGAGTAGACGATGCTTCTGAATGAAAAGGGAAAGATGAACCCTGAGGTTAGATTTGTCAAGTCAGAAGATGAGCTTTCTAAAAGCCCAAAAATTGAACCAAACACATTTTACTTCACTTGCAGATTTCCTTTAAAGCAGCAAAACAAAGTACCCACCAAAAACAAAGTAGCCACCAAAAGACACTGCATTTCAAGGGTTAATACAAGAAAGGTTAAAAAAGCAGTGCAGCTGACTATCTGAAGATGAACACACTGAACCAGATTTAATAATCCTACCTTGAAGATGCAGAACATATCCCCTACACCTAGAGCAGGATAAGTGAAAAGGAAGTGTATTTTGATGCTTGGAATATATGTCAAAAAAAACCCCACTACTTAAATTAGAAAATCAGTTGCATAAAGCAAGTCTTAAGTATTGGTACTGCATTAAGTCTCATGACACAATTCCTGCTCAAATAATCAAGAAGCTAAAGGTATTAAACTAACCTGTAAGTTTACTATCAAAAAAAATCTCAAGCCAAAGAAACCCTAATTATGCAGGAAGTAATCAGAAAACTCAAGGCAAGGATATCCTCAAAGATGCCCAGCTCCCTAGCTCATTCCATCTTGCCTAGTACATACAAATGCTAATGTTTAGCCAGTTTCCAGGAACAGATTAGTTCCCTGCAATAGTACTGCCATATTGTATTTTACAGTCAGACTTTCTCAGATGTTGCTGGTATCAGTGGCTTTGAGTTTTGCAGGGGGAGATTTTTTGTTTGGATTTTTTTTTAAGGATTTCACTGATATTACTATTCTACACATGTTCAGTTGTATCAATGGGCTACCCACAGAGGTTAATATGAAAACCCAGTTTCATCAATTATTGGAAAATACACATTGTAGTATCTAAAGCAATCTTTTGAACTCTGCTCCCCTAATAAATGTGGACTATAGCATTTAGGGAATATTTTACAGTCTCCTGAAGACAAGGAAGAAGATTTTTGTATAACTGAAGTACTATTTCAAAGTCACAGCACAGGACATAATGTTTCAGGCAAAAATTAAATGCAGGAGGTTTAAAATCCAATACAGACTGCAACAACAAAAAAAGACATGCAAAATAAAGTCAGGAATTATGATGAATGCATGTTTGTACTTCAACAAAACATCTACAGGATGACTATTTTTAAAGTGATGTCATTGCATAAGCAAAAGTGGAAAAAGGGCGTGCATCCAGAGGAAAAAAGTTCTCCCAAATCATAATACTGCATTAAATCTTGCCAGACCTTCCTAATGGGAAGAGATCAACAACAACAACCATCCAAAAAACAAAATTAAACAACTCTGAAAAAAACCAAAAAATAAAAAAGCAAACCAAACAAAAAACCCCAAACAAAACAAAACCAGAAATAAAAAAAAACAAACCCCAACAACCTAGGAGGCACAGAAGGTGTTCTGTACTATGCATAAGAGTAAATATAACAGGGATTTGAAAGTGGAGGGGTGGAATATTCTCACCAAGCATCAGACACTGAAAAATAAAGTGCTGACTTGTCACAACTAGAAAAATATGGAAGAGGTTTGACTCTCAGAACTTAACATTTACTTAATGTTTTTCACAGCAATAATATTCAGGAAAATGTGGGTTTTCAGGCAGAAAAAAATGTTGTTATTCCATTTACAATTAAGTTTTCTAAACAACAATAAAGAGAAAATATACTTTTACTTCCTAAGCAAATTTTGCACATGTACATGGCAATTAAGAATTCCAGCATCTCAGGCAATCCTGAAGTACAGGATATCCACTGTTTTAAGGCTAACTGTAATTGAACATTGAGACAATACTGCCTTAACTTCAGAAGATTTCTTAATTCTGTGTTAGACAGAAAGAAAAGTCTTACCAATATCTTCTTTGAGAAGATGTATGTCTGCTGATCCTCCATATGTGCAATAAGGAACCCTGAAAGCAAAAAAGGCATTTGGTGCCTCTGTAGGAGATGAAAAGGGGCCTTTTTTAAATTTCCTTTCTTTTCTGTCTCTTCAGTCACAGACGGAGTCACCCCCTTCTTGATTACCTAGTATTAGTTTGAGGAAAACTGTTTTTTCCTCTTTTCCTTTAGCCTTTTCACTGAACAAAGAATAAAGCCTAGCCAGAGAAACAGGCAGGCTGGAAAGGAAATACAAGAAATGCAGGAAGAAACAACACAAAGATTTTGGGGCTCTCTGAAGAAATTGAAAAGGTCAAAGAATGCTATTTCAGTGAAAGATGCATTCAAGGCTGAAACTGATGGATAGATCCCCTCGCTGACCAGGAGGATCAGAAGACATGTCCCAACTCAGAATAAAATCCAGTCTTCATTTTGAACAAAAAACCCCAACCAACCAAGAAAAAAAAAATCCCAACCCATCACCAGTGCCCATCTTCCTACAAAGGTATTTTAACAAAAGGATATAAATCAACTTGAAGCTTTCAAAGCCGTGATACAGCTAATTTTCCTTAACATATTTGAAAAATGAAAATGGAGGGTCATTATCCATAATGAAATTATTTCTTCACTGGTCATTGGCTAAAGCAATATGAAAAGCAATACAAAGTAAGAAAATAAATCTGCGCAATATTTACGACGGACAGGTAATCCATTCTGAACTCATATAAAAGTATTGAGCAGGACTATTACAGAACGTGTTCTGATGAGCACAGGTTTTGGCTTGGATAAGGTTAATTTCCTTCGCAGCAACTGCGTTGGTGCTCTGTATTAGATCTGTGACCAAAACAGGGCTGATAACACAGGGATGTTTTAGCTATTGCTGCACAATGCTTACACAGCATTCAAGGCCTTTTCTGCTTCTCACACTGCTGTGCCACTGAGGAGGATGGGGGTGCCTAAAAGCTGGGAGGTGACAGAGCCAGGACCAGCTGATCCCACCTGACCAGAGGGGTATCCCGTGCCATATGACATCCTGCCGAGCAGTAAGAGCTGGGGAAAGAGGGAGGAAGGGGAGGATGTTTGGAATTATTGACATTTGTCTTCCCAATAGTTACACACGATGAAGAGAAGGCTGAACATCTGCAAGCTGACGAACAGCAGTGAACGAATTCCTTATTTTGCTTTTTGCTTGCATGCAAAGCTTTTGCTTTACCTGTGAAACTGTTCTCCCCCATCCTACTTGGGGCCGATGAGGGAACAGCTGCACGGTGCTCAGCTGCCTGCCGGGGTTAACCCAGAGCACAGCGTGAGTAGCCTTAGTGCCCAAATTCCTGTAGCAGCTCCCAGCTAATGTTACAAAGTATTCTCACCTCCCTTCAAGACAAAGGACACCAAGTACAGCCCACCTGAATTTGCAAGACAAAGCTGGGTTGCTGCCGAGGAGAAGAAATGGGAAGAAGTGATAATAAGAGAGGATACCATCCCCGTAAGAAGAGAGCACCATTTGTGCAGAAGGAAAAAAACCTGCTCACAACTACCAAACTCCCTTTGGCTGACAAAGTAGTCACTGTCTCAAAGAGGCAGTACTTAACTAATGAGAACAATTAAAGATTGCCTAAAAGCCATTCTCCAAATCTTCAGAGAAATTGCCTAACCAGACGATACCAGTTTAGGGAAGAAAATAGCAACTTTAAATGATTGCTATTCAAGTTTCTTCACGAATTATTCTCATAAGAAATTACGCTTACACTTATTCACCTTAAAGAAAAATATTTTTTTCATGTATAACCTATTTCAGTCAAGCAGGAAACTATGCTCAACTTCAATCAAAATATATGTAAGGAAAAATTCAAACATGATATCCAAATGTGTAAACTGGATTAGCATGTATATCACATCCACATGTAGCACCAACTCAAACCTCAGAATCAAAAACACTTCCCATCAAGCAATCCTGATCCATGCACTTCATGATACTTATAAGGATCAATACATTCAATCACATTTGCTGGCATCCAGGCACTAACTTGGAGTTCTAGAAAGACAAAAAAGTCCCTGTAACTCAAAACTATCCTTCTATCACTTCAGTGATTTGTTTTCACTGTTCATTCATTTTACATGTTCTTTCCTAAAACTGATTACTTATTTTCAAACTAGTCAAATTCAAAGGAACACACCTCAAAATGGAACGAGTATACCTGTGCTTCATAAGTAATCATTTAGGAGATTTCTTTAGCATTAATGCATTTATTGTATTAATGTAGCATTAATGCTTTTATTGACTCTTATTTTTATGGTCAAAGTTTTGTCCTGGGTCTGACAAGCAAGCAGAATTTTTACAAGACAAAAACAACTGAGTTTCCTTGTCTTGCTTGTACAGCATCTCTCATTTGATGAAAACTGAGAACACATGCTTCGTGCACTTGTATTTCTTTCCATTTCAGAATTTAAAGGAACAGATCATTTCATGTTCAAGTTCTCATATTTGCAAATCCCATTCAAGTAACTGCAAAGTCAAGAACAATTTTAGTGCATTACTCTATAAAGCTTCCTATGGTTCTTCATGCAACCTGACAACCTACCAACTGAGCATTTAAATGAAGTGTAAGAGGGTGAAGTTCACAAATATTCAAAACAGACTATTCCACCAAACACCAAGTCACGGATTTGGAACACAATGAATTTTTAGCCTTGATCTTAATTTCTTTCCTCTAAGAGTGAGGAAAGAAAGAGAGGGATTTCTTTCCCCTAAAAGAGAACATAGTCTCTTCAGTCTGAACCTGAGTCTTTGCATATCACTTCAAACACCACTGTTTTCTAGCACTGCTTGCTTTATGAAGTGTCTTGGAGCATTAGATGCTTTTCTGTTCTCAGCTAAGTTCTATGCTCTGAAGACACTTGCTTTTTAAGATGTGTGACAGCAAGCAAATCTGAACAGAAAAAACCCATCAATTTGACTTAGATGTACTTCTACAAAATGAGATAATTTTATGTCTGAAAGCTACTCAGATAACTAGATGATGTGTGCTAGGAAAGAGAACGGTGCAAGTGCAGCTACTAAGTATTTCTTCTACAAACAGAATTTGTGTTATTTTACTTCTGTTACTCAAATAGCCTTAAAGCTCGTTAAAGATTATATTACTTAAGGAAAAAAGAAAATTAATCTTTTCATTCTAGTAACCATATGGGAGAAGAAGGAAGCTAAGATACACCTTTAAGGATTAAATATAAAAAGCCCAAAGCATATTGTGAAAAACAAAGCCCAGTTTTACCATAGCACACCTCTAAATATAGCTCAGGGACCAAAAAGATTAGAATACACAGACAATACTGTAACATTCCAGACTCTGAGCCTCAGATACCGCAAAAATTTGAAAAGGGCAAGTGTCAAACTTTTATATAAAAGACAAAGAAAATTCAGCAGCAAACGAGCAGCAAAACAAAAATTTTGCATTATGTGACTAATCAAATAAAAAATTAGTTTTTCAGCTTTGGTCACAAAATGAAAAAAGGATTCTGTACATACATTAAGATGGACTGGCTTGACACATCTCCAAAAGAATCAGATCTCATACTGGAGAGCACTAAATTGCATCTTTCAGGCATTTAGTTTTTTTTTAAAGTGTAACAAAGCTCTAATTAAATGTCTCTTGCTAAGAATAAAAGCATGACTTCCCAACTTTGCTCAAGGTAAAGAACAATGAAACTCCTTCTCTTAATACACCATGCCAGAAACTTGAAATAAAAATGATTTCTAGCTATTAACTATAATTTTTTAGACACTATAAATGCTAATTTAAGTGAGTTGACCTTGCATAGTGAGACTGCTCTCCACATAGGAGAAATTTCAGCCTCAGCAGTTTTTAAACCAAATTACTAATTTCTCTGTTCTCACAGAAGCATTGTGGAACTACATAAACACCTTTGAAAATAATTACTACTAATAACAGAAAAATAAGCCCAGCCATTCAGAATCCACCTTTTAAAAACTCACCATGGTTTTGCAAGCAAAACTATTAATTACAAAAAGTACCGCATTTTATTATATGCATTTAATCCCAAATCTTTTGAATATTTGTAGAAGGGAAGTCTGGTAATTTAGAAGTTAATTTAGCCACTTTTCACTTCTAGAAGCTGGCACAAACCACAAACTATTCTAAACATAACTGTGTCTCATCCCCACTGTAACCAAGGCCAAGGACAGTATTTAACAAAGTGGCTTAACTAATATTTGGGTTCTTCTACATGTTTTGACAAAAGAGCAGTTTTCCCCAAGGTAAAAGAATAACAGACCAATACTCTACCTAATGTTGTCTTCGTAAACTGAAATATAGGCATTATTAAAATTCCCTTTCCACACAATAAAAAGCTTACTCTGAACTCAATAAAATCAAAGTGAATTGGATTTGTATGAAGTGCTGAAATACGTAAGATATGGTGAAGCTGTTACTTATACATTTAGAAATTAAATACCCACTTGCATTTTCCAGAAATACACATAGAAAACCACAAAACAATTCTCTCCTGTTCTTCCTCATTTTCTCCATTGTTCTTCATCAATGAACCTTTCTTTAAAATTTTGCTTGGTAATTAGCTTTTACTGTTGTATACCTGAAGAAAAAATTACTCTCTTAATTCTAGCTGAATATAAGGATACTACCAGCATAACCAGTAACTTGCAAAAAATCTCTTTGTATAATAAACACTGCAAAGAGCTACACAAGCCCTCTTCAGTGGCCAAGCAGGAAATTCTGTATTTCTTCATGTCAAAGATCCTAGCAACTTTTCAGCCAAGTTCTATCACTGTATGAGTAAAAATTCAGTTAGTTTCACAGAAATGAAAAGGGATATACTGACAGTCCTTTTAATGTAGTTAAGATATTTAATAATTCATTTTAATTCTGTTGGTAAAATGGATTTCAAAGAGACAGTAACTGAAATACCTCTTAGATACAGTTCAGTTATCCTGTGGCTGGACATTCACATGCCTAGATTTGTATAACATCAGCAACTGGAGGATATATTTATCACTTTAGATCTTAGAAGCTCTGATTTTAAAATACCTCAGTATGGATATAACAGAGTATTCAGAATTCATTTGGTTCTATTTCAGTTAATATTTTCATGTGTATAATCCATGTATTACATGAAAAAAGAACAATTTAGTAACACATCCTATAATAAATGTTAGAGGTATAATTTCATAAGAAAACTTCTTCCTTCCTAATGGCCTGGATTCCTCTCCGTCTCTAGCTCTTCATTTCTCATTTCTGACATGTGCATTATTGAAAACACAAATCAAAACATAATCAAAAACTCCAACTGTCTCACAATCAAGTTGTGTGATCCCACACGATGACAAAACAACTGTGTCACTCCCTTCTCATTTCATGTTTTCTTGTTACCCGTATTTTGTAGCTAATAGCCAAAAGGGTAAGAATAAATAACCCAACTGGTACTACTGCTTAAATAGTATGGTAAAAATAAGTGCATGTACTGGGAAATCTTCAGGTTGGTCTCAGAAGAATGGACACTTAAATGACACAGGAACAAATCTGTTGATACTAATTCTGCACATGATCTACCAGATGAACCTCCCCCTATAATTCTGAAATTTTAAGAAACTGAGGACTTACACATAAGTAAAGGCATATTCACTCTCCCTGCCTATTTTCAATGAAAAACCATTCTATTTAAAAACTGCAGAAACTTATTTTAACAAGAAATGTAAAACATTAAGGCTTGCTGACACCATTTTCCCATCAACACTGAATGGCAATCTAGTACAGGTTCTACTTTTACAAGTCATTTACAATGGTGGTAAGTAGTCTGTATAAGTAATGATTTTTAGACAAGTTTGTTAAACCACAGCACTGCAAATTCAGAGGTAATTTCTTCAAGAAGCTCTAAGCCTTTCTAAAAGGGTATTACTTACTGTGATCAGCTGCTTATCACCATCTTTTCCTGCTTCTTTTAACTTCTGAATAGGTTCCTCAGATGATAGCAAGTTACTGCATTTTGATGCTAATGAAGGATTTGACAATGGGACCCTTGAAATAGAAATATATTTCAAGTTAAAAACGGAACTGCTTATACATGTCATGCCAGATACTCAAAATGTTGTGATTAGTACAAACTTAACCAAGATGCAAATCCAAATTAATTAAATAAAATACAGTCCTGGTATATTTTAACATGCAAATCAAATGGAAAAATAAGGAAATAGAAGGATTAATCAAAAACACAGTTTGTAATTACAAGGTTTTTTTGGTTTCTGAAAAAAAAATTTATTATCAAGTGGGTAGGCTGGCCTCAACCATTAACACCAGCATTTAAAAGAGGCACTATCAGCGCATGACCAATGGTGCCTAATGCTATGTATTTCCAAAGTAAGATTTAGGTATCATACATCAGGCTGCTAAAAGAGACCATGTAAATATATTTTCACAAATCTAAGTCAGATGTCAAATCCCTACAATTCAAACTTATCCTCCTCTAACAGGCGGCAGTGAAGGGAGGAAGACCCAAGGAATAAATGCATCGGTATCACTGCAATTTTACTCAGTTTAAACCTCTCCTTGTCACAGCTGAAAGAAACATTGGAAAATAGAATAAACTATTACCAAAACCATTCTATGTACTTGCTCCTATATTCAGGAAATAAAAAAAGACATTTGTTCCAGGTTTGGATAAAACTCGTAGAGATTGCCAAAGCAAAGCACACAAAATAATACACATACTTCAACCAGGTATTTACATATTTTTCTGTTCCTGAGCAAACTTAATTGTGGCACCTCCTGTAGCACAGGCAGCAGGTTAACCCAGTGAGCTTTTTAAAAAATTAACTCTTCCAGACATTTTTAAAGCAGCATTTTGTGCTAAATCAGGAGTAATTTTTTTATTTCCTTCATGTGCCCTAAAATTTGCCTTATGCAGCTACTTCAAGGTTTGCCTTTTCCTACAAAGCCCTAAAGAGAGTTACATGTTGATATGCACACAGGTACAGATTACTCTATTTTATAGAGGGATTACCACAGGAAGAACAATGGCTTAAATGTTGGGTATCATATAGAAAACAGGGTAAGAAAGGTCTCAGAATTAAAATATATATCCAGATAACAGCAAAGCAATATGAACTTGTTCAGGTAATAAAGGTACTAAATTTAAGTATATACCATAAACCTGTTTGGCAGTTGAGAATAAAAATATAAAGAATCAAAGTTATTGCAGCGCTTATCAGTACATTTTAAACTACTCATTCAACTAGTTTGCATCTACCTCACCAACTATCTTCTGTGAAGTTCCACAGAAGCAGAGTTTTTCAACATGTACAAAAGGGCTGGTTAGTCAAAATTGTTAATCTGGCCTCAGAGAGGTGTACTGAAAATTACCTGAAACATTTCTTCTTGTCCCCATTATGAATACAGAAAACAGTAACAACACACTGACCACTGCTGCTGCACAAGGTATCGGGTACAAAGAAATTTTTGTCTTAACTTGTAATTGGCTAAAACCAGAGCCTATGTCAGAACTGCTCAAAAATGGTAACAGTCAATGTGTTTAAGGCTTAAATACAAACTTGAACTGTAAGACAAATTTAGTACTAAGAACTTTTTCTTTTTAAAATGGCTGCTTACACCTTCATTTCACAGCAGTCACAAAATTCTGAATTAAAGCCCCTCCTCCTCACCTAAAAAAATGCACATGTACAACACTCCCATAGTACAAGGAGTAGAAAAACTCCTGCAGATGTAAGTGAAATAATTCAGTACATGAAAATCACATGGCAAATCCTTCCCCTACTCCCTGATTCTCATCTGATTTGAGGAAGAGACCAGTATAAATGTTTTTCCAACTCTGTTAAATAATACTCTTTGAAATAAATGTGCAGCTACAAATATCTTAATTATTTTCTTACCAAAGCAAAAACATCCCTAAACAATGGAATAAATGAGAGTCTGTTTTTCCAAAGGACAAGTCACTTATTTGAAACTGAAAACTGAGGCTGGGAGAAAACTATTTTATAATAAATTCTCTCATAACTCTATCCATGCAAGGTTACTGTAATTTCATAATATATGAAATACCATACCTGTCCTCAGATTCAGAAGTTTGACTTGTTAATGAAGTTTGCATCAACTGTGTGGGAGCCAAATCTACAATTAATCAAAGATTATAACTTCATTATAAAGTTTTTAGTTGCAAAAGAAATTTGAGTTACATAAACAGTAATTTTCAAAAAAGATATTCAAAACAATTTTGCAATCTGTTCATGGCCAATAAAAAAAATATTCGAGTTTGAGGCAGTATTCACATGTTTCTCCAAGTATACTTTAGAAAAAAGGCATTTTTCTCCAACATTTTGACAGCAGTTCTGCAGGACAGTTTGCCAGAAGCTAAACAAAGCCAGCAGTGAACTACACAGGAGTTTAAATATGTTTACACTGACACACATATAAATAGCTGTCTGTATTTTATTAGAATCATAAATGTATACAGTATGCCCCCATCTGAGGCATGTTCTACAACACTTAAGGAAAAGAAACCATCAAAAACAGCAAAAGAAAGAATTTTTTTTTAAATTCTGTAACAGAAATGAAGAGTAGTTACCCTTCAAAAGTATCCTACAATGACAGGCAAAAAACTCCAGCTATTTAATAAAGCTAAATAATAAAACAGTGCACTCAAACTAAGGGTCAGATTAAAAAAATACATGAAAATCCCAGAAAATACCCCTCACCACTAAGAACAGAAAAAAAAAATAACAAAGAGACAACTTAGTGATTTATTGACAGTATTTCTTAGTCAAATGCACTTCAGTCAAAATATTCACATCACACTCATCATAAACTTTGACAAACTGCATTCACATGCTCATAAATGAAGACTACATAATAAAAACAGGAGAGTGATTATTCAATCAATAATTTGGTTAAAATCAAGTAGAAAAAATTAGAAGAAACAAATGTAGATACTTATTCAAAGGAAACAGAGCAGAGAAATAACAAAAACCAAGCCAAGAGAAGAAGCCAACTGAAATATGCAAGTTTTACTGCTTTATTACATGGAAAAGGAAAGAATTTGGTTGGGTTTCTCCTCTTTCCTACTCCACAGCACAGAGAAGAAAGCACATTTCAGTGCTACTCAAGTGGCCCTGCGTGTGACACAAAGGAATACAAAAGCCCCTGGTCAAAAGTTCCAACTCCTGAAATTTAGTTCTGCACCAGCTAAGCCTTACTCTGTGAATCATTCCTCTTAAAGGGAGACTTATCCTTCCTACAGAACTGATCAAACCAAGTGGAGAAATCTGCAGTAGAGAATTACCTTGAGGCTCACTTTCTCTGGGTTCTTTTTTTAATTGTTTTGGTGGTCTAGGAGCTGTAACACACTTTACAGGAGAATTTTCCGGACTTGGTTCCAAATGTAATCGAAAGTTCTAAGCAAAAGAGAAAACATTAAATTAAAAAATGTCCAAATTATTCAATGTCTAAATCTTTAATTGAACTAAGTATTAAAATTTTGAATACAGCTTCAGTTTTATGTTAATTTAAGTAGACAAAATGCAACTTATTAGCTAGTCTATAATGAAGTTTGTGATATTAATTTAAAAAAATATTTTTCGTTTTATATATAAGCTTGTAAAATATTTTCTATAGAGCACAGTTATCCTTAAAATCCTAAATTTTAGTAGAAACACATTCAGATAAAGAAATGAGAGGAAAATAAGTTCATTTACTCCAAACGTGTAATACACCTTTGCAAAACAAAACAGTTAGAGAAGCTGAAGTGTCCATGGAAGTGTATGGATCCATACAACCTTTAGCTCCAGCACAAAATTTTATTGATCAACATTTAGTTAAACAACAGAATCTAGGAGGGTGAAATCTATTAATTTTTCACCCTACTATCACCCATCTATAACAACACAGCAGTAAATTTCTAATACATTTGAAAATTTTAAGTTACTGTAAAGGAAAGTCATTGTGAAAACAATTCTGAGCATGGGATTCTCAGAAAACAGAATAGATTTAGAACACCCTCCCACTATACACCATAATTAAAATAACTTACCTCATCGGGTCTTGGCTCACATAAATGTTTTGTCAAGTTAGGCAACAGACCATTTTCTGCACCTTTCCTTGTGGGCTGCTTTGTTTCTAATGTCACTTCTTTAGCTTCAGCTCTTTCAGATGAAGGACGTGATTTCTCCTGTGCACAAGTTGTACTTTCATTCTCAAAGAGTCTTGCTGACAGCTTGCCTTGTGCCTTTGAAAGCTCGGCTTCTGCAGCCATTTGACTTGCCTCTGAAACTTCAGGGAAATCTTTTAAAAAAGGAAGCCTGGGGACATTTGGAAAATTTGAGTTACTTTGCTTCACATTACTAGCTTTCAGCAATTTAATTTTGGTCCATTTAGAGTTTTTGTTTGAGGAGTTATTTCGACCATTCAGAGTGCATTTGACAGGCATTGCTTTTTTGCTAGGGAAAAACCGTTTGCACTGAGTACTTTGACTGGCCTCTTTCTGAGTAAGCATTTCACTTTGCTCTGTGTCATCGTGCTTTTCTTCTGCTTTGCTATCCTCTGCATTAGGGGAATCTTTTCTCACTTCCACTGTATCTGACTCAATCTCACCTGCAATTTCTTCACAAAGTTCAAGGATGCTCACCCTTTTGGATTTTGCATCGTTCTCTGGTTGATCAGCCACATTTGTCTCACTTACAGATGGCTGCGAAGTATTTTTTGGTTTTGTACTGGGTTTTATGTTCTGATGTGTTTGTTGCTTTTCCTTAGATGCTGTAGAATTTGGCTTAAGAGAATTGGTTTCCACTTTCTTTGCGTTGCTAGAATTAGGAGATACATGGCCCACTTGGTCTTTCTTGACTTCCTCAAGACTCTCAGCAGGACATGACAAGGACCCTTGAACATTTTGTTGAAAGCTACTGGAATTATCCTTTTTATTGTCTGCTTTGCACTTTTTCTCTTTCAGAGAGCTGGTCACTCCTACACGTATTTCTTTATCCTTGTTTGTATTGTTTGGCTTTATCTTTGTGTTTTTCTGTTCCGTTTTCCCTCCAGCAGATTTCAGTGGTTTTGCTGCAACACTGTGTGTGTGTTTTTTTGCCTGGCTACTGTGCTTAACTTCTGGAACTTTTTCTTCTTTAACTTCTCTGCTGCGCAGGGATCTTGCTGGAACATGCACGTGTGTTAACTGCTGCAGTCTCTGTGATCTCCTCATTACTGGCTCATTTGGTGCAATTAAGCATTTTGACTTGGAAATTTCTTGCACAGATTTTTTCTGGCATACCTCCTTATTTTTTGCAGATTTAGGCTGCTGTTGAACTGTTTTGCCAGGTATTGTTTTATTATTTGAGTTGAGTGCTGATGATCTTGTAGTCATGCGTGTTCCTACTTCAGGTTCATTGGTGTTATTACTGAAAGAGTCAAATAATATTTTTTTTCAGCATCAAGAAAGTACAATCTGTTGTAAGATTATTTTCATTCCTCCTCTGCCTCTTTCTTTTCTTTTTAAAAACACTAGATCTTATACTCTCACTATTTTTGGAATAATTTGCTCAAGAATTATCCCAAAAAGGTGGTCACTTCCACCTAGTTACTCTTAAGTGCTGTATTTAATGTTTTTTATGCATGGCAAGACTGAACTATGAACCCCAGATGAATACTTTATAACATTTCTAGCAGTTTTTAATCACTGACGCTTGTGACTTTCAAATGAAGTCTGAGTTACATATATATAGATAGATAATATTAGATTTATTTTTGCTTCAGAAACTTTTTTGAAGGAGGTCTTTCTGGATTTCAAGGCACTTAAGATGGTTCCAGGGAAATATCATGTAGCAGTCAGCATACAAAACGATTTAAATCTGATCTCCCTTCTAGCACTAATTAACTATTTACTGAATCTTTAACTCAGATTCCCTCTGCTTAGATTGCTTCTGCACTAATGTAGTCTATCAAGGCAATGCAGAATTATGTAATTTTTTTGTCACTGACCTGTTTGGTTTGACAGAGGTTTTGAGCACAGCTTTCTCCCCCACTGCACACTGATTGGGCTTTGATTTATTTGAGCCATGTTTTGTATCCGACACTTCTTTTTCCTTCTTTGACAAAGACGGTTTGCTGTTCTTGTCCAGCTTTGGACGTTTAGCAGAAGGTTCTACTAACGTAGACTTCCTTTTCTGAGCTGCCATTTCTGTAAAAAAACAAGCAACTCAGCTTTTAAACTCTTTGCCAAATATCATAACTTTTCATTTTCATATATTCACTTTCCTTTTACAGCCAGATCATGCTGTGATCAGAAAGTAAATCATTAAAGCAATCTCAAATCAAATTACACTCATTTTACTTACAGGTTTTTACAAGAGGCAATCGATGTTTAGGCCAAAGTAACTTATCAACGTGTGACAAGAGCATTCCTTATGCATATGCTTACAAACAGGATGTTTCATGCCACCTATGAAGAACAGAAAATGTTCATGCAGTAAACACTTCATAACTTCCTATTCAAGACTGCATTCCCACCCTCTTCCATCCCCTCAAACAATGCTTACTTTTAGAGTTTCATTGATAAGGAGCTAAAAAAAAAAACCCAAACCAACAACCAACCAAAAAACAACAGACAAATTTCAAATTTTATTTTTTATTTCCACATCCAACACTTTTTGGCACTTTGCTGCCTTAAGTGCTATCCTTTTACCTTTTGAAATGTGGCAAGTAACAGTACAATTCAAAAGGAAGTTTCTCAGTCTTTCACCTTTTTCCAGAAAATAGTGTGCTGCTCTCTTTCAGAGCTGGCAAAAAACGTGGGACTGCTGTCAATCCTGTGCTTCACAGCAACAGGGAATAAATCCATTAGACTCAGTTACCAAGTTTTGTGGCTGCTACAACAGAACTTCACAGACATCAGCAGCCACCTACAACTGTTCCTTCTAATATGACTTAAGCTACAAATCAGAGATGGAAAGCCTAGAAAATAGCATTGTTAGAGACATTTGCCTTGGGCAGTTAAAGGCAATGTTTTCATGAGAATGGAAATTATGTTAACGATGCAGAAGTTACTCTGCACAAGAGTCTGAAAGCTAACAGAGATTCTTGATAAAAATATCTTCACAGATTTGGCTGATCATCCCTTTCATATACATTTCTGACTTGTGAAACTTTTCAGTTCCCTTAATCAAAGACACCATTATTGTATTATGATATAGGTAATAACTGTTCAATAAAGTTTCACTAATAACTTTATAAAATAAAGTTTACTGGAAGACTCAGTGGTCAGAACTTCCATATCACCTTTTTCAATCAAGAATTACCTATTAATTTTTGGCACTGACAGATTTACAGATTATATACAGGTTTCTATAAAACTACATTGCTTTTCAAGCCTTAACTGATCTGATGTTAAACCTGACACATTTTTAAAGTCAAACAGGAACAAGTCACCGATTCTGTAACACAGACCAGACGCTTTCAGTTCATTACAACTAAAGTACAACTTCCAGTATTGACAAATGTGTCTTTCCCCAACAACTTGGAAGATATTTATGTTAAGCTTCTTTTAATAACTCATCATTATCCAAAAGGGAAAAGTAAACAACTGTACTTTTTCTTTTCTTTAGACTTTATAGTGTCCTTAACCTCATTTTCATTTATCCACTTTTGAAAGCATTTCTAACCATGCAAAACTCGTAATTTGTTACAAAGCTGATGAAAAACAGATTCCAGACACCAGTGCTGTCTTCTGATGTTCTCCTTTAAAGAAGATACATGATAAACAACCCATATTTGAGGTATATTTTTTTTTCATTCTAGCCAGGAAAGCAATCTCTAACATCACTTTTTGTGGCGCTATTTTCATGTCTCTCCCTAAGGAGCAGGCAGTAGAATTTGTGTGCCTACGTTGTAACAGCTCACGAGCTCCATGACACCTCACAAGTCTATGGGTTTCCACCACTCAAAGGAACCCCGTCAGAGATGGAGTACGGTCACTCATCCTGAAAATAGCAGCCCTAGTTGCTGAATAGGTCTTTGGTCTCTTAGAGCACAACACCGACCCTCAGAATTTGAGAATATCATGACATTGTATACACCTGGACCTTCTTTGGTTTTTTCCAGATATGACATGGCACACTTGGGGAAGACTTACAAGTACAAAACAGAAAGTACAGAACTTCCCTCGCTGGTACTCCTTCTCAAGCAACTAAAAAATACAATCTCCTCCCACGGAGCTCTTGAACGTTAATTTCTTTCCTACTAATACTTTGTACAACAGAGCAAAGTCTTTTCCAGACATTCCAGAACTGGCAGTCTCTGCCCTGGAGAAGTCACCCCCGAGTAAAAGCCGGATTATGGAAAGCAGGGAAGACACAGAAGTGCAGGAACAAACTAGAACACGAGTAAAGAAAGGTCTGGCGCAAGAAGTACGGGGAGCCCCGAAAACAAAACAGAGCAAACAAAAACCTCAAACCCAAAAAATCCAAACCAACAAACGAACAAAACAGAGAAACGCGAGCCTCACAGCTTCCAGTCCTTAGAGCAGGAGCTGAGGCAAGTTGCCCACCAGCTGGACAGGGCGCGGGGGTCTCGAACCTGAGCGGTCCCGGCTGAGGGCCACGGCAGCACCTGGCAGCCCCTTCGGCAGAACGGGAAGGGAAGGGAAGGGAAGGGAAGGGAAGGGAAGGGAAGGGAAGGGAAGGGAAGGGAAGGGAAGGGAAGGGAAGGCCTCCAAGCGTGGCCCGGTGTCAGCCGCCCCAGCGCCCCGCGGTGACAGCCCTCCCGGGGCAGGGCCTGGCGGCGGGACCCCACTCCCGGCCGGGAGCACCCGCAGCCAGGGCCGCCGGGGGCAGGGTGGGGGTGCCGGGATAAGGCCGGGCGCCCGCCACGGCTCCCACTCCCGAGCGGGCACGGCCGGCCCGCTCCCCCCGCGACAGCGGCGGACAGGCCCGGGGAGGAGCCGCCGCCGGGCTCTCGGCCCCGGGCGGGGGCGCGGGTGGCACTGGGCACGGGGCAGCCGGGGTGACGGGACCCGGCGGGACACGGGTGGGGTGGGGAGTGTGGGGAGAGCAACTTCCTCAGCGCCCCCTTCTCCCGCCCCACGGTCTGCCGGCGGCCGCTTACCTCGCGAGGGTGTCAGCGACGCGCCGGCGCTGGCAGAGGCGGCGAGCCCGAGCCTCGAACCCGCCCACAGCCGGGCACCGCCGCGGCACCGCCCCGTCCCGCCCGCCCCGGAGCGCTGCGCCCCGCCCGCCGCCGGCCCAGCCTCCCCCGGCGGGGACTGGGCATCTTCCGGCGGGAGTCGGAACGGGCAGGGCGGGAAGCGGCGGAGTGCGCGCATGCGCAGCCGCCTGCGAGGGTGGCTGCCGTGTGGGAATGTTAAGTAAGGAATGCAGAGACGGTACTAATTAAAACAGGCATCTAAGGACTGGAGGGTGTTTACAAGACCACCTATTGACAGAACTAGGGGGAATGGCGTCAAACTGAGAGAGAGTAGGTTTAGGTTAGGTATTAGGAAGAAATTCTTTAATGCGAGGGGATGAGGCACTGGAACAGATTGCCCAGAGAAGCTGTGGATGTCCCATCCCTGGAAGTGTTCAGGGCCGGGCTGGTTGGAGCTCTGAGCAACCTGGGTTAGTAGGAGGTGTCCCTGCCCACGGCAAGGGGGTTGGAACCAGACAATGTTTAAGCTCCCTTTCTGGCAGCAATGTCCCAATGGCTCAGCCTGCACGCACTGCCGGGTGCCCAAGCCTCGTCCTTGGGCCAAAAACAAGGGGGAAAAGCAGCGCCATGTGTTGTGCGGCCACTGGGGACGAAGTGATTGCGGTGGTGGCCTGCGCTGTGTCAGGGGCTGACGCCTCACATCTGGCAGCCACAGTGAAATGAAAAGAGTCAATTGAAGAGTCAGCTGGGAAGGGGCCTCATCAATGTGTATAAATATCCAAAGGGAGGGTGTCAAGAGGATGGAGCCAGGCTCTCCTCAGTGGTTCTAAGCAGTAGGACCAGAGGCAACGGCCAGAAACTGATGCACAGGAAGTTCCACCTGAACGTGAGGAAGAGCTTTACTGTGTGGGTGACTGTGGACAGGAAAAGATTGCCCAGAGAGATTGTGGAGTCCCCCTCACTGGACATATTCAAGAATCATCTGGGCACAATTTTGTGCCATGTGCTCTTGGACAATCCTGCTTGGGCAGGAAGGTTGGACCAGATGACCTTCTGTGGTCTTTTCCAACCTGACAGATCCCATGTTTCAGTGATTCTGAGTCCCACCAAGTTCCTGGTGGTATTACAGCAGATGTGCTTCCAGCAGCGTTTCCTTAGTGTTTGTGGGCCCCTTCTCACAATTATGTTTGCAGACACCTTTGAAATAGATTACTCAGCTGCTGCTCAGCTGTGCAGTTGTGCAGACAGCTGCCAGCCCTTGGTACAGGTATGTCACTGTATCAGTATATGTCACTTAGGTGTAAAGCAGGAAGGATGCTTGTCTGTGTCTGGGAGATTAAAGAGGGTTCTTGGGTGTGACTTGGCACTGCACTGTGTCCCCTCCTCTCTCCAGAACACTGAAGTCTATCAGTGAGCTGCCTTTTTGAGTCCATTTGTCCAACTTGTTTTGCTTTCCTAAGTCCAGCAGTAACTCTGAAGGTGCCAGCTAGCTCTATTGTTCTGTGTATTCTGCACAGTGTTTCACAACTCACTCTATAGCATAACCACCTATTTGTGATTTTTGCCATGGTCTAGGACATTTCAGTCCTTGCTACACTTTTAAAGTGTTTATACCTCACCAAACCTTATGTCATGGCTTCCTTGCCTCAGGATATTTATGTGTCTGAGCTTGTTGTCTGCATTGACAAGTATGAGAAGTTCTGAAGAAAAAGCTGAAGATCTGACATCCATACCACTGATGTGGCAGTCCAGCTTTTGTCACTATGGATGCAGTGACAACTGGAGTTTGATTAGATTGAGTATGTTCCGGGTGTGTAACTGTGGGTTTGGTTTCCTTCAAAAGGAATCCATTATCCACACTCCATGACCCTGGATGGTGAGTGGGAGCCATCAGAGGATTCCTTTCAAAAGTGAGCTGCTGATCCTATCTAGATTACTGATGCAGAGGTACCTCATGCATTCCTAGTGTGCTCCATCCATATTACTTTCCTAGGGATAACCTGGAGTAGGTCCTACCTGAAATGCACATAAGTGTATCAAGATCTCGACATGCGGTATCTTTGCTCTGCATGCCCACTCCTATCAGTCTATGCTTGCCAGTATAGACACAGCCTCAGTTTATTTGACTGTGAATTCACCTAGTGATGTGTATACACCACTGGAGAACAGTGTGATGAATCTCAGCCAAAAGCCATGAAAAGTTTTAGAGGAAAAGATAGTACGTGACGGGGTTTCTCACAGAGAGTTTTAATTTCCTTCACAATTTCTGGTTACAGTTCACTGATCTAAAGGAGACCACAGAAGTATTTTATTATTTGGTTCTGTAAATATTCATTTGTTAATGCTTGAAGTATTTAAAAAAGGGCTATTTTTGTTTTTATAATAAACATTCTAGGTCTGTTTTATAATCTTCAAAACATTTTAGTGATTTCTATTGTTATCACATTTATGGGATTGTTGGAAATTGCTGTCAAGTTTCTAACTAGCATAAATTTGTTTATTTAAATATCAAATTTACCTGGAGACACTCTGTTTTGCTTGTAAAGTTTTCTGTCTCTTTGTCAGCTGGAACACGGAACTGCTTTCCTTGATAAGTCCTCTTTCTGGACACACTTCACTGAAGCACAGTTTGTACTGGATAAATGGGAATTTTCAGCAGCTGTAGTTTTTTTTAAAAAGCTGATAGGAGATGTTATTTATAACTCCCTGTAGCAGCTCCTCTTTAATGCATGATAATCTGCTGTGACTTTACAATGAACCACATGTGGTCTCCTGCTCTCCTTCAGTAACCAACAGAATATTTTCCAGATGAAGGATATTTTAATCACTAGGCTGCATGTAAATTTCCTGAAGGATGATAAAAGCATTTCTTTATGTTACCATTATCTTTATAAATTTAAAATTATGTTTTCCCATGTCTCTTTCTTAGGAACATGAAGCAAGTAAACCTAGACTTTCTTCCATCCTTCCATGAAATAGTAATTTGCTGTACAGCTGGGAAATAGTAAAGTAGCAGGCATTCTTGTAAAACATTAAATTGCAAAATTTGGAAAAACTTATTTCATGGGACAAAAGAATATCAGTAATTTTCCAGTTTTCCACAGAAGGTGGCAGCATTCTGAAGCACTGATGTCAGTGTGAACTTGCTAGCAAATGCCGCTGTTGAAAGAACACAAACTTTACAGAAATTTACTCTCCTTGGAGGTTGTGGTGAATATAAACAGGAGTGCTTGGGCATGAATTGTTGGTGAACTGGGGAACCTGGGGAGGGAGGAGAAACTGCATTCACATAGGGGGAGTATATGAGTAGGACAGATTTAACCCCAGAAGATTTAACCCCTTTGTTAATTCAGCCATGTTTATTTACCACTGCAGTAATACTGCGGGAGTGACTCTTGTCTGAAGCTATGTGAAAAATTACTTGATTTTAGGTTATGCCTTTTTTTCACGGAATAACTCAGCTGATAATGGATCACTAATTGCAGAGAATGTCCTGTTGGGCTGCAGCTTTGGGAGATGACTGTCACCAGAGAATGGAAGCTTCTCCTATTATTTTCTCCACTTCCTTTACCCACTCCCAGCAGTGTTCTCCAGCTCCTTAACCGTGCCAGCCTCCATCTAGCACCTGAGGGACCCCCATAGACATGCAAATTTAACCTGAGCTAGCAAAAAACAAAACCAAAACAACAACCAAAAAACCAAAACAAAAGCAGTGGAAAAACTGTCGTATTCTACCAGAGTAAGAAAGCCTGAGGACCGTGTGACTGGAATCAGGATAAGAAAAGACAGGGGAGGAGGAAGCGCAAGCCTTCCCCTTTTGGCATGAAGGAGCTGTTACCATTGACAGCTGCCTGTGAAACCGCAGCCTTAGGGCGGGCTGCACAGTTACAGGATTGAGCTCCTGATCCCAAACTCCATCCCAGCGGTCCTACCAGCACGCGGGTTTTACAGGCCCCTTTGACATGGAAACACGCTTCCCACCCTGCCCTCCTTTTTATCAGACATCTCATCTGAGCAAGGAAGTGGTGACAGACAACCAAAAGGCAGGAGCTGCTTAACCTTTCACCGGTAATTAACCTTGCAAGCACCGCTGGAGCCTCAGAATGCCTCAGACAGGTGAGGTAAGGCCACACGGGAAGCTCATTTAAACCAGTGGCTTTCTAATCACTTCGTATACGGAATATTTAAGGAACTGGAGGAGCAGCTGAGACAGCACAGGGCTCCAATTTTCCTCCTTTCAGCAGATTCAAAAAGTCCCTCTATCCTGCAAAGAAGGGACAAGTTGATTTTTGCATCTCCAGTAGAAGGAATGAGACAGGAAAATTGGATCCTTAAGAGGAAGAGATGCTTGCCTATCTGCTTACCAGATTTTTCCTTTTCTTCTGTTGGAATGAAAATTAAACAACAACCCAAACCCAAAAAGTGGCTGAGATATTCCACAGCAGATTGGCTGCAGCGGAGTTACCTGGGGGGACCCAGCATGTATGCTGGAGGTCAGTAGTAGGTCCCCAGGGTGAGACTCTTAGGCTTCTTTCTGCCTTTCTTATTCATTGGCTTGAGCACTCCAAGGCTCTTTTTTACAAGCTGGCATGCTGGGATGAGAACCTCAGTAAGTGGCACAGGTTGAAGTGTGCCTGTGTGTTACAGCAACTCGATGACTTAGGGAATAAATGTTTCCTTTTTTTTCCCTCGGGGTGATGATGCGTTGAGCTGAAGAGACCCGGGGAGAAGAAGACTGCAGGGCTAAAAGTCTTGTTCCTGGCAGGTGTGAGTCACTGGCAGGAGCCAGGTAGCTACAGGAGTTGTAGCTGGAAGAGGCAGTTCCCCTCTGAAATTCCTGTGTAGATGGCACATGGGACAGCAAGGAATGCAGAATGCCCTGGCTGCCTGGAGTTAAAGAGCTTTACAGGGCAGTTTGTTGAAAAAGTGGGGAGCCATGTTCAAAATGGGGAGATGTAGAATTTGAATAGTTGGTTTTCTTTTGGTGGTTTTCTTTTTGCAGGGAAGCAGGAAAAAACATTGGGCTGGGACTTGTCTACTTTGCTTGCATGCTGAATGTGAATTTGGGTTTTTGGTGGGTTTTTTTTCAGGGGAAGAGGGTAACAGGAATAAAAAAACCTGCAGATAGCTACATCTGGAGGGGAGGCTGGTATAGTTGGCTTACAGAGATTTGGGTCTGGGACAGAGTCGATATATGTGGGAGTGGTACACAGGGGTCTAGACCATTGCAGAAAAAGGGAGAAGGCTGTTGTCTGAAACATTTGGGAACTGCTAAGATAAAGTAAGCTGCTCCATTCTGTTGATTTGAAGGGCTCAAACCCTTGACTATGAGGTGTCAGCTGGAAATTGCAACTTGCAGCATGAAGAAGGTAAGGAGAAGCTTCCTGAACCACATCTGGGGAGTAATTCTTGAATGTGGAGCCCTTTTCCAATCTCTGTAATGATGAGTCTAGGCCTCGGAGTGACTGCACTGCAACAGTCAACATGTTGGTACCTGAAGTGTGACACTCAGCGCCACATTGACAGGAGCATGTTGACATGCCTGGAGTCACTGCTGCTTTATTGGCATTTTTTTGAAACCAGCTCTTGTGGAGTTGTAGACTGTCATCCACAGACCTTTCTGCTAAGTATTTTAAATGGTGCTGTTATGTGTCTTGGTTTCTGAAAAGAGCATTAATTCTTCTGTTCGGTGCGAAACATATACCATGGATTTGTTTCTCTGTATTCAAAGAACCATATTTGCCTATTGGAAATTTTCAGGTTTTTAAAGTATTTTCTTTTTTTTTTTTTTGCCAAGAGTGGACATAATAAATTACACCTTTGTCTTGGTCTTTTATGATCTGGTGCTAAGACAGCTGAGGCCACAAATGGCTCTTGGGTGACTGAAGGCCTCACAGAGAAAAAGAACTGTACTATGCATTGACTCCAAGGGATAAATGTTAAGAGGTGAATGTTCTGGAGCATGTATGTGATATGTCCTGTCTTAGTCAGGAGGGTGGAACTAGATATCTCTAGAGGACCCCACCAGCTTCAACTCCAGCTACTTTGGCATTCTGAACTAGGAAAAAAGGTTTTTTCAGAGGTAGGTGTCTGCAGCCTTTATGGCCTGGAATTTCATTTTTGTTCTACTCCATCTTTTCGGTAAAAAGTACATTGAGAACTAACAACTTTCTCCCACCTTCAGCATTACCTATCTCTGTTGATGCCTGGATACTCAGATCACATGAAAAGCCAAATAAAGACCCTGTGAATTCACACTGTTTTGAATAGAGGGCACACTGTGGACTTTGGCTCACTTTATAAAAACTGTGTGTGAGGTACAAAGTTACTACACAGCAAAAATGTTTATGGCACTTGCTTCTAGCTTGTGTGTACCCTGTAAGATCTGAGGTGTCTGCATTTTTTGTTTCAGAAAATCTGACTGGGAAAGCTTGAAGACACCCATATTAAAATTTGATTGTTACCACCTTGCACACTGTGCTTTCTCCCTAATGAAGTATAAAGACACTGTACATCAGGGGGCAGGGGGGAACACCAGCTTAACAGATTTTTGCTTGATGCAGCTTTAAAGATAAATGTCTCATGGAGTTCTGTATAGGGATCAGGCCTAAATTAAGACAGTGCAGAGAGACAGAAATTCTGGCATTAATCATAATACTTTTATTTAAATTGTAAGGTGTGATTTAATGTAAGTGGTTTTATTTTTATTAATACTATATGCTGAATTTTGAACAGTACTGTACCTAAACAATTTTACAAATATAACACTAAATACACTGTTTATTGCTCTTTTTTTTGCATGAACATAAAACCTGGAAATGAATACAAGAATAAATAAGGCACCCTACTAATATGCTATTTTTCTGTATTGTAGTAGCATGCAAAAAATTTCATTTTGCTTTTGCAAGTCACTTTCCTCATTTTTCTTACTAGAGAAAAAATAAGAGTTCATTATTTGGGGAAGTACCTGTTTGAAAAGTCAAAACTTGAAAGCACTTTTTAATTTTCTTAATTCAACAGTCCACCTTACAAAACAGCTCTCATATAGCATGTCCTAATTTCTTTTTCTAAAGACAAAAAGTATTTTTGTTCTTCCTTTGCTGTTACTAGGAAACATGCCTTGCAAGAGGAGTGTTCACGTACTGCTTGAGACAAAAGACCTGACTTGCTTTTTTTAGCTGCATTTTCTTCTTGTACTGACCCCGCTCAAAAGATAAAAATAAAAATGCAGAGGCATCTTTCCTGACTTCTTGTATGTGGCTGGGCCCAAATCAGTGATCAGCAAAAGATGGCAGCTCCAGAGATGCTGCTTAAGGGCCTGTTCTAAATTTCAGTATGCCCTAAATTAGGGCTTCCCAACAGTTTCAAAATACATTCTGTCCAACTGTCCTTTCTGCACCCTGGCTGTCACTCTGTCAGGGCTCAGGAGAACAGCGATGCCTCGGCCACCCTCACAACTTGTCAGCTGCTAGGGCAGAAGTTGGTTTGCAGTGGCTCCAGTGATTTGGCAACCTACTGCCAACATGGTGACAAATGACCAAATAAACAAACCAGACGCACGACTATGACCTCCATCCCAACTTTCTTTAAACAGTTTGTTCCATTCTTTTCAGAAATGATATTAGACAAAAGGTTTGAATTTGTTTTTCTTTTTTAATCTAAAGCAGATTATGTAATAATTTCTTGATGCTCTACTATTTATTCTTTAAAACTGAAATGTTCTTGCAAGGTAATATAAACATAGCAGGTTCAATCACCAAGTTTACCAGTTATACGAAGTATGTGTTACTTACTTATGTGACAACACCCAGCTTTACATAAACTCTGAAATGCAAAATGTCTTTTAATTACATAAGTTATTACAGTACTGTTTTAAAGGAATCTTTTGGTTATATGTAAACACTATAAATTAGCTCTTTAAAAAATAACCATGTAAGACAAGTATGGCATTGACATAGTTTAAAAAACAATAAACAGTCCTAAATCTGAATACTCTCAGGGCAGAACAGCAAAAGCAGGTATCAATCTAATACTGTGGAATAACATGCTGAAATTTCAACTTATTTGAAGAATCAGTACTTTTATTTGATCCCTCCTTTTATTTTAATATTTTAACATTTTCACTTTTAGTGCTCTAAGGAATGGGCCAAGTGGTACTATATGTGACAGGATAATATAAGCTCTTTTGAGTATTGCCATTCTAGTAGTAAAAGCCATCTAAATAAAGTCTCCTAAATAAATACTGATTTAAATTAAAATCCTGAGGAATTATAATCTCTCTACTTGATAGTTTTGGTTAAGTGCAATTTGATGTATGCAGAACACTCTTTCATTTAAGGTCATTCTTAGTAAGGCATATTAAAAATAAATATAAAAGTGACAACATAATATTTAGTTTCTTGCTACAAAATCTTAGGCAAAAATATTTTTGCATGTAGTAATAGACTTTATCCATTTGCTGGCTTACAGGAGTTAAAATTTGTGCACTAAGCTTAACTGCCCTTGTCAGAATGTGCCACTGTGGTATTACAGTGGTCCAAAGCTACATGCTAAAGATTTTATTTCCATGCTCAAACACAGCTTGCACAAACTGCTTGAAGACTCTGTCCATGTAAGTGCACTTCCTTGGCCATATTCCTTCCAGAAAACCGATATGGCCTCCGCATGAAGTCAGAACCAAAGCAACATTTGCGTTTTGTTTGGCAGTTTCTACTGGTATAGCTAAAAGGGGGGGAAAAATGTTTTAAGTCCTTTACCTTCTGTGAAATGCCAGCCATTGAAAAATTTCTCTTAAACATTTCTCATATTATGTACAAATAAATAGGTACAACATTAATATACACTTAAATGTCTTACTTAATATTCACTTAAATGTCAGGTTTAGAACCACAGCTGTATTAAAAGCCATCTTTGTCTTCATCATTAACTCACCTTACCTGTGTGATTTTTTTTCCCCTGGCTGCTGTAAAAATTCCAGCTTCATCTGTCTTTCACTCACACTGATGGAACAGCACCCATGTTAATGCATACTTAGGATTTGCTATAAATAGTGTAAGTAAAAGGACAGCCAGCCCTCTTAATTTTTAACTGTTATTGCAATATTTAACTTTAGAAAAGTTGAGGAACTTGGACCTCAGTTGCAATTGTGTGAGACTCCAAACACAGAACCTTTAATGTCAGGGTAAGATTTAGTCAGTAAGATATCCTATCAGCTAATATAAAAGATTACCATTATACCTGATCTGCCATATGTTTACACCTGCATGTTTAGAGCACACCATGCAAACACACTGGGGGATGGTTCTTGCCCTGACAAGCCCATAATCTAAGACACAAGGTAAACAGAGAAAGAAGAAGGGGAAACAACTGTACAAGGACACAGGAGCTGATCCATGCCACCCAGGAGATTAGTGGCTCTCTACCGAATAGCGACTGCTAGAAATTATTTTAGCATGTAGATTATTAGACTGGATAGTACAAGGATTTTTCTTTTGCTGGGTTAGTTTTCCTGATCTGATCAGCACCCTAATCTAGTTCCCCATATTAATGCCAACATCTGAACAGTGGCAGCCACAGTCAGATGGAGCCTTCAGTGAGGTGGCAATGGCCTACAAATAGCCTAAAGTCATCAGTGAATGACACCTGAGATATGCACTGATCTGGATATGTGTAGGAGGGAGGCTTCAGTGCCTCCTATTTTGACTCTGCATAGATGTGTGGCTTAATCAATTTCACAACCTGGGCAGTTCCCTTTCTGAAGGAAAATAGAGGTCACTTAGCACAGACTGACACCCGAGGAAGCATATGACTTTACAAAGAATACCCTGGTATCACTTGAACTGGTGGACACAGCAGTGGAGCTTTATATCAAGACTGCAAACACTACACATGTATAAAAATTAAGCTATTTAAGCAAATTCCTCTGGAGTTTTAGGTATGCTAAGTAGACATCTGAATGAGCAGAAATCTCAGCACATTTCAGTAAAGAATGCATTTCAAATAACCAGTTTTCAAGTAAGAAACTTTATGAAACAGAAAAAAATAAAAATAATACAGATTTTAGATTATTCAGGATTGACAGAAAAAGCAACAGCAAAACAAAAAAGCTTTGTCCAAAGAAGGGAGTTTCACTGCGTTGTCTAAAAAACGTTATGACAAGAAAATAATTCTGATTTTAAGTCATATACTGCTCAACTAAAAATGCTTTGTCACTACAACACTAAGCAGCAAGTTGCTCACAAGATTTATATTACTTCTTCATTTATTTTAAAGTATTTTTGAATCAGATTCAATTTTGGGCATGTTCAGTTGTTCATATCCCTTTATGACTGCACTTCCTTCAGAGACACCTTCCACTCATTCCTGTTTCTAGGAGTCTGTTCCTTTACCCCTTTATATATTTGCTATCTCAAAGGTCATTATCCTTGATTAGTCTCTATCTCTGCATATTACTGCCTTCTTCATAGATGTGCTCCTTACTTTCATTTGGATGCTGGCAAACTCATAGCTGTGTGCTTGAGATGCCAGTTTGCCTTCATTTTCAGCAACTGGAGGAAGAGCACAGAGTGACCCTTTGCTTAGCCAAAAAAGGACCCCCAGCCAGAATAAGTCACAGGAGAACTTGAGTGCAATGACTGTGGCGAACAGCTGTGCAACTTAAAATAGATCAGGGCAGAAGCAAGGGACCCGTGGAGCCAGGGGAGCAGCCTGTGCCTCAGAGGTCCCTACCAGCAGTGCCTGGAACGACATGCTCTGTTCCACTCCAGGGCCTCAGCACGGATGCAAAACCAACTGCCTGCAGAGCTGGGTTAGTGTCTGTTGTGAAGGTATGTTGCAAGCTCCCTGCCCATAATATAAGGTACCTGACCATGCACTGGGGGAGCACAGACTGAGCTCTAGAGAGCAATGGGGGCTCTCTTGCCATGTATGTGAGGTTCTTTGCTATTCAGTGCCATCCATTTCTTCTACTCTTTCCCTCCTTTCAAAATTGCAGGCATCTAAGTAGTTTGTAGATTCCAGCATTTACTATGTGACTTTGTTTCCTTACTAGAAGAAAAAAACTGTGCTTCTTACTGTTTCTACAAGAAATCCTTGGCTTTTCCTTTGTTCAATTGAAAAACTGAAAATACTGTATGCAGGATCTGGCCCTTTTAAAGCAGTACTGAGGCCAGACTAACAAGTCAATGATGTAAAAGCCTAGACTGGAGAATAGCACATGCTGAGAACATGAGATGTAGAAAACAATGTGTTATTTCTTGCAATCCAACACATGCATCATTTTCAGACTCAGCACATGCTTGTCTGGAGTTTTGCCTGAATTAATCTGCTCAGCAATCTCTGATCTGCCTCCCTTGGATTCTGTGGAGGAACACATTGCCATGTACAAAGACAGTGGCTGCAATTCATGTCACCTTCTGCTGACTGCATAGAAATTTGCCCACTTATCTGTACCAAGCCATCTGCTCTTCTTCACTCCAGTAGTCTGTGGTCCATGTTAAACAGAATCCCAAGAGAGAATTGGGGATCAGACACAAACCCCATGCCTGCTTCAGGCAATGAATCACACTTTCCACACCCGTTCTGCAGCTGTCTGCCTGGTCACTGAGGGGACTAATAAATAGGCCTCTGTGCAAGGGTATGAGAAGGAATATGTGAGGGGAGACAGATTTGACCTCCAAGTATCAGAGATAGGCATGAGAACCCCATCAGGCCTAACAGATTCAGGATCAGCTGCTAACTGGCCTGAACATACCTCTTCACTCACTAAAACAGGCAAAAACATGACAGTTATTCAGTTTGGCAGACTATTGGCAATGTGTAGGGAGAATGTCCCTTCCTGATAAGAAACTGCTTTGCTGGGGGATTAAAAGGGAGATCATAATGAATGTCTCCTCTACTGTGCCAGGCCAGCTGGGGAAGCCCTTACAGGCCACCAATCTCACCATGACCTCTGCATGTCTGTCATTCAGAGGTTTCCAGTGTAATCATAGTTCCCAAATCAGTTTGCTGGTGGTCATTCATTCCCAAACTGGTTGGCAATACCGTAGTGGGTGCCATGTGCTACCTGCCTCCACAGAGCTACAGTGGCTTTTTACTGGAAGCCTACCAGTCCTGCACTAGGATGCTGATTATTTTCCATGCCTGGTAAGGTGCAAGCCACATGCAGGTCTTCACAAATGTCATCTTCCCCATCCTGAAATTCCCTCTATTTGTCCATGTTACTCCTCCTCAGCAGAGTTTCTTGCTCTGAAGGTTCTCAGAAGAGAATTGAGTTGCTCCTCAGTGCCAAAATGCAAATGATGCTTGGCAGTGCTGTGGTACTTTTCTCAAGGCTGTTCCTAGGGACTGGTAGCCATCCAGTAAATAAAACCACAATGCAAGAGAGTAAATTTTGCAATGTAAAAGCAGATGAATGGAGCACTGGATGTATGTGTTCTAGGAGATAGGACTGCATGCCAAAAGATACCAATGTTCATTTTTGTCCACACATAACCTTGTACTTCAGTTTCTTTTGGCCAAAATCTGTACTGCTGTTTGAGCCAGCAAGCACAGACCTGATTTGTGATCACAGAACAACAATGTGAATACTTATATGCAGAATTACTTCATTCAAAACCAATTTGTTGTACATTCTTTGCCAAAAAGAAGTTATTCTTTTCTTAAAGAGCAAAAGAAAAAACATATAAGTCACTGCTGTCAGACATTCCATTTTTTGCTTGATTTCTCACTGTTCCTTAAACTTTTAAGCAAATTATTATGTCTGGCCATCTCTTGGTCATTTGGTCTCTTCTGACAACTGCATTCAACTGTGCTCTTTTACATAACAGGATGTGCACTAACACCTAAAACAATTCAAGTTTGAATTCAGGGGGACACAAAAGCTTCAGAGAATTCAATAAAATATATATAACTGAGCTTCAGACATGCGCTTATTTGTCACAGTGGATCAGGAGGGAGCTGGCATGGTACCTAGCTCCAAGGGCAGGCTTCCAGCTCAGACAGCAGCAATTAGTTAAGCATTAGTATAGTGAAATTCAAGTCAGATGCCTAATACACTGCTTAAAGTCTCTTCAGAGAAAAATGCCACTTCAGATGAAAAGTTAAATGTGACAGTGATAATGAATACTATCACACCATCTTCCTGATTTATTTTTCACATTTACAAAATACAAGGGCTTGACTTGGCTTTATTACATATTTCCTGAAGCAGTGGTTTGTTTAAATTAGTTATGGTGAGAGAAGTGTCATGCAAGGAAGAAAGCATTTGTTTTCATTAGTCAGTATTATGCAATATGAGAATTGCATTCCAGAATTAAACTACAGATACATCAGCTGCCAAGCTCTGTAAACTTTAAACAGCAACATTAAGGAAGGACTGCAAATTGATTGCTTCTTCATAATACTGGATTGAGGTCAAATGGCACATTTTCACAATATATTTAAAAATAACTGCTGGGAAGTACAAAGTGTACCAAAAAGCACATGAGAAGAAATGATCAGGTGGTAACAAGCAACTGAGGCAGCATCTGCACTTTTTAAGGGAAGTGTCTCTTTAGGTCCACATTATGTAGTGACAAAGCAGACTTAGGTTAGTATCCCTCAAGCCCTGTTACTGGAAGATAGATGTGCCTGGCTTTATGGAAACTATTTAAATACAAAGGAATTCTGGCACAACTTTCTCCCTGGTGAGTTTTCTAGGCCAGTTTCCCAGCTCTTGGAAATTACAGCTATCTCCAAGAGAACTGGAAGGTAGCTTAAAAGCTGGTAAGTATTACTGGGAGAAATGAGGCATGAAATAACCAGTCCCCAAAGTCAACAAAAGGCTGAGGTTTGGATGAGTTTGAATTTTGTGGCTGTGAATCCATGATACGGTTGTGAGTAGAAACTGCCTTTGTTTGCCACAGGCTTCTGTGTGTCCACACATAGAAGTTTTTAAGTTAGAAAAAAAAAGCCAGTTGCCAGAATAAAGTCACCTCCAAGAGTAACACCAGCCCTTTATGTTTGCTACCATAAAACAGCTCACAGAAGATGTCAAGATGAACAAACTCCATTAACTAATGGTAGCAGACATAAATCTCAGGCTGCTAATCGGGGTGCTCTGTGTCTCCTGCCAGCACAACAATTCCCACTGGGGGTACACAGCACAAATGAAAAAGGAGCCAAGGATAGACAGAAATAACAGTCATGCTATTAGCAGGAAATCAGCATTGTCCTGGTGGCCCTTTCTGAGGTAAACTTGTCTCCACAAGTACAAGGGTTTACAGCTAACAGCATTAATTCTGTGGACAAGGAATAAATGAATGCCTAACCACCCAAATATCTTCATGGAGAAAGGCTGGTTACCGTCAGAGTTTTAAGAGAAGGTGGACAGTCATTACAATAGACTCTTATCACTTCTTGTTTCAGAAGTCCTGGTGTTCTACCTCACCCCCCTCTACATTTCAAGACTTCTAAGGCATCTTCACAATAGTTTAGATACCCAATTTTACACAAACTGTTCACCAAGACTTAGTATTAGTTTTACAAAAGAGCTTCAAGGATTGAGACATTTACTACAGCTGTACTCTAAGGGGACTCAATCTTTGAGTACTCAAACTACACATTACAGAACAGCTGAGGCTGTAAGAGACCTCTTGAGATCATCTAGTCTAACCCCCTGCTCAAGCAGGGTTACCAACAGCAGGTTTTCTAGGGCTGTGTCTGGTAAGGTTGTGAGTATCTCAATAGATGGAGACCACACAAACGATGCCAGCATTTGACCACTCTCACAGTAAAAAAGTGTTTTCTGGTGTTCAGATTGAATGTCAAAGGGTCAGATCAATAGCTGGCTCTTGAGAGCTGGAGATAAAAAGGGGATGGAGTATCTGCACTACTTTTCATCTAGGTAACAAATGTCCCAGTCCCAGTCATAATGGGCTGGAAAAGGTTAAGAATTTTTTTCAGGAAATGAGGCACACTGACTGGTTTACTGCTGCTGTCACTATGCTAACTAGGTAGACCCTGCCACAGCTATTACTTAACTTTAGGCAGAAACCACAAACTGAGCTAATGCTAAACAAAGTGGTAAAGCCATTGTTCCCTCTCTCAGATACTCTGTGAAAGAAATAAGGCACAGCAGATGAGCTCCCTGCAGTACTATGGGGAAAGTCATCTCCAGGGTCCTAAGACCTATAAAAATTATCTTCAGAATCACTAGCCAGATTTTATATTTGTTCATAGATTTTAGGGTCACAGCCCATCCATTCTCATTTTCAGGCCATTATAAGCTTATGAGAGAACAAGCAACTGTCTGATTTCAAGGAAAAATAATCCCACAGAGAAAATAAAAACAAAGGGACTAACTCTGTTTCAGAAAGCCTTTGAACTGCAATTTTTTAAAGTTGCATACAGTATTCCACTATAATATTGCTATGTTTACCCAGACCTTATTTTTTTTAAGCCTCTGTTTTGGCCAATGTAAGGGATAGGTAGTTTGGCTAATCTAGAGTCACCATTTTTTCCCCTCATATTAGGTGTCTGTCACCTCTACATTGTTCATGCAAAGCATGGATGCTTTTTTTTCTAGAGAAGAAGAAATCAGACTTTTTCCAGTGCAATCTACTGGAGTGGCCCTTTTCATGTCTCTAACATTTGTCTCTAACTGGTCTTCAAACTAAAAATAGTAACATGTGTGCATGTTTTTGCATGTGTTGTACATCTGCACACAGATAAACAGTACACACAAAGAGTCTCTTCCAGTTCTTTAATTTCTGCTTGTTGTTCTGATCTGTTTGCCTGCTCACTTTCGTTTCATGACTCATTCTGCAACAATCTCACTCCACTTGTGGTGGCATAAGAAAACTTCCCTGAAATAAATCAGCTGTATAAACTGCATTTTAAAAGGTGTTAGGTGCTCATTGCTAAAGACTGTTGCCTCAAACAGCTGTTCATTTTAGTGGTTTTCTTCTACATTAGCTTTTGTTCTCCTTCTCTTCTCAGAAGCTATAACCAATACACAGACCACAGGAACAAGCATACATTTTCAGAATAGTTAGCAACAGGGTTTTGATTTTCAGAGGAAAAGGAAAATGTTCATAATGACCACATGTTTGGCATGAAACAGAAAGAAAATGGAAAATGGAGTTTTCAGCCTGTTGCTTAGCTGATATTGATGGTTATTATTCATCTCAACCTGCGTCCTTCTAGGAGCTCACCTTGTGTGTATCATTTTCTTACCCTAGATTTTGGCCTACGTGATTAGATGTAAGTAATCTAACTTAGTTGGGTTTTTTACTTTTAATTTACAGGCATGGGAGGTGACACTGAGATCAACAGATGAGGATTTCATATCATCTCAAACATAAGCAACTCCCACACATTCTTTGTAGGGATTCAAAGAATGGCAATAAAAAACCCCCACTTGTTACAGTTTGAATTCTGGATGTTATATCCAGACAGAATGACATCAGAATCCAAGTTCCTTTTTTATGGGTTCTCTTCATACTTGGTGAAAAGAAACAGGTGATTCCGAGAGGGCACTACATCTGGTATCTTCCTTACAGTGAGAAAACTCACATCCTAAATGCGCCTATTTCTTTCTTTTGACTGTAAAAACTCCACTAATGCCTAATGAGGCCACCCCATATACTTCTGCATTCTGTACTAATCAAGTCTCTCCATCATCATCTGTTTTATATGTGTCTTAACTGCACAACTGAGCCCTCCATGGAAGTTTTGATCCTACGTGCAAGTAACATTTAAATACACTTCTACACATAGGTCTGAGTTAATTCTCAAACCTATGTGGTTTGTCTTAATGACTGCATATACAGAAAAATATATTTTAAAAAGCCTAAACTTACCATGACCTGGTGAGAAAACATCATCCACAGAGTTTAGACATAACACTGGAATTCCTACTGACTTCAGCTTGCGACATGGGCTAGCATCTTCATAGTAATCATCAATTGAACGGTAGCCAAACATGACTGAAGTGAACTGCTTATCAAATTCTCTAATAGTTCTAGCCTGAAGTACAGAATTCAAATAGGGAACTATGTCAGCATTTGGAAAACAGCATCCAGCTCAAGCAGAAGTAACATTTTCACATACCTTCATCACAAGATCCATATCAAATAATTTCTCCAACATTTGTCGATGCCTAAAAAAAAGAATATAAATATTGGAGGGCTTGTATTTTTGTTATATAAACAAACATAGAAGTTCTCTGTTTTACAGATACATTTATAGAAGCATGTCTAACATGCTTGTTTTTAATTTTCTCTCATATGAATAATCTGGAATCCAAGAGCAGAATAATTGTTCATCCATATGTAGGTACATCCAGCAACATAATAAAAATCTGCGTAAGCCATGAGAAAGATGACAAAGATAAGAGAACTTAATATTTGGGAATACAAAATACACCCTGGTTTTATAAAGCCAATGATGAACTAGGTCTTTCTGTGCTTTTGCAGCCAACACCAACTTAAAAAAATTAGTATATATGCAAATCTACTCAAAGTGAATATGTGCAAGTCTAAAAATTTTAAAAATCCATTTACTTCATCTATAGATACAGAAGTAAATTAGGCTTGTTGTGAGTCCCTTGAGCAGCATATAAATTTAGTCACATTGATGATAAACTTTCTTGAAAAGATCTTTTTGATTTCAAAACTTACCAAATAGTGCACGAATGACAACTAGAGTTCTTGCAGCATTAATTTTGCCAATATTTTTATACCTGCTGTCCATCTCATGTTAAAATCCTTCCACCTTGCTAAATAGTTCAGAAGGCAACTCACCTGCTGATAGAGGATTGTAGACAAGTGGTCAAGTAATAGTTGAAAAGAAGCCAGTTTAGTGGCTTCTCCAGAGATTCTATAGATTCAAAAACATTCCAACCCGCAGAGAAAATTGCAGCTGCCATTAAAGGAGTGTCTCTGCCAGTTTTTCCCAGGTAATTTAAAAGAAGCATGCTACAAATGAAAAACAGAAACATACATACTATCAAACTGTTTGTTTCAATTTAGAGTAAATGTAACAGCCATGTTTTTGTCTGGTTTTCAGTAGTTTCTTGTATGAGCCTACAGTTATGCCTAGTACACCTAGAAGGTAGTCACCTTATCAACATATGACTCATGAAGTTTACTTTCTCCACTATCACAGAGGAACAGGGTAGGGTGTGAGTAGGAGTGCATTTAGAAATAGAAATGTACTTACTACTCTTACTTAAATCACTAAAGGGAGAGAAAAGTCAAATGATTCTTACTCATGGAACAAGTATTCCCAAGTGTTAGTAAGTTTTACCATCTTACAAGCTCCTGGTCTCCCTGATGTGATAAATCTGATCAGCGTGCCTGACAAACGCAAGCTGGCCCTGGCATACCTGCCTCACTGTGAAGAAGTCTTCTGAGATTAAGGTAGTGCCATTACCTCACCTCACACATAAGAAAGAACATAGCTCTTCTTTAACACAAAATATGTGAAGTCTTGGATAATGAAAAAAACTAGAGAAACAAAATTATGATCCAAATAAATTGCTCAGGTCTTGTCTTTCTGACCATTTGCAACTTACAGTCTCTACTGCTAATGTACACTTGAGTTGAAAATGGGGGGAGTTCACAAGTATCTACCCTTCAAATGTAGAAAAAATATAACAGCACGAAGAGAGTAAAACAAAAGTACTGGAGGAAAAGCTCTAAGTCTTACTTTACTGCCTGAGACCATAAAGTTTACAACAAACATTTTAATTCCAGATCTTCAACACAAACAACTGCAGTTGATTAGTAACATTAAGATAGCTCCCTGGATGGCCACACTCTGTACCTTGGCTCTGCTGTACTTCAGGAGACAGCAACCTTTAGCAAAGACATTATGAACCAGCCTTCCATCACAGAGACTTAATCCCTCTGCGCTGCCTACCATGTCATAGGATGGCAGTTCAATAAACCAGCCAAAAAAATGTTGCAGTAGCAGAATTCTAACTTCCCTAACAGAATTCACAGAGAATATGTGGTAGAGAGAAGGCGTAGGAATCTTTATGTTACAAAAGGAAGTCCCTTTCCACAATAATACCCACAGAAGAGAGTAGAACAGGTGGTCTTTCATTTACATTTATATATGTCTGTGAAGTGAGCATCTATTTTAACTCTTAACTGGGGCAAATCTGTCTTATATAGATTATCTGATTATTCAGAAAATTCTGAAAAGCAATAGATAATAAAAAATTCCTGTAAGCTTAAGACAAGTGGATGATTTTTGCAATATGTCCCTGTTGAGATCTTTGCTCCAGCTTAATTTTAAATGTGCAGCGCTCTGATTAATTTTGAAGCAAGGAAACAGTTCTCATGTAGACGGTTATAGACTTAATTGTCCAGTGTTCTGTACAATTAAGCATATGCTTTCTGGTTTTGGTTCAGTATTTTAAAAACATATTGGAGGGGGAAGGTGGAACACCTTGCCTAAAATTGCCCAGTGGTGCTGGTTACATATTAACCAGGTACACAACACAGATTCCCTGTGCCATTGTAACAGACTTTGCCAGTATTTTGGATAAGGCAAGGACAGAAATGACACTAAGGGCTGATGTGGCCTTTTGTACCAGTCTCAGAACTGCCAGCTTCTACCACACTTTCAGCCCTTCATAATTGCCAGGCACAGGGAATTGTAGCCATCCCAGCACCAACTGCCACAGCAAGGCACAAGCAGACCAGATTTCTGGAGAGTGTTGAGGACAGTATTTTGATATACAATCAAGGATCTAAATAGAAAAAATATTCTTTGGATCTTCTATTCATATGTAAGGAAGAACTGGTCAGGTAGAGAACAGTCTTGGCCACTGAAATTATTTGATTGTAGATTTTTAAGATGAAAGTGGGTAAAGTAAGCAGCAGAATTATAATATTGGAGAGACCTGGCTTTCATTTACCCAGGGATCTGGTTGGCAAGATCTTGCATAAGATGGCTCTGATGAGCAAAGGGAACTTTAAGGATAACCAAACATAAAGCAGAAGTGTGATACATTCTGATATGCAGGAAGTTGAGCAAGAGTAGCAGAAGACCACATGGAGGGAAAAAACCCTTCTGACCAATTTCAAGGAGGAAGTATCCTTAAGGTGGAAGACAGGTCATCTACCTGGGAAAACAGTCATTGTCCAAGCATGCAGGGATGCAGTTAGGAAAACTGAAGTTCAGCTGGAGCTGAAACAGGCAAGGGATGTGGAAGACAATGAGGGAAAGGTTTCTGCAGCAAGAACAGCTTCTGTAAGTCTTTTGGTAGAAAAGATGACTCAGAACAAACAACATCCTCAGAACAAACAACATTCTCTTCTTTCCCCTCATCAGTGAAGCTAGTCATCTCTTCATAGAATGCAATCAGATCACCTGGCCATGTTTTGTCCTTGATGAAAACTCCCCATATGCCTGGAAATGGCTCCCAGAGGATCCTCCCAAAGAACTGAAGTTAGGCTGACTATCCTTTTTCCCTCCTGGAACTACTGTTCAACAGAACAGGGAACCTAGTGACTAAAGATTTGCAAAAAAGCAAAAAATACCAGTCTTGAACAAATATGTATTTATCTCAAAGCTCCTACAAGTCATTGATAGATTAATGTCAATATATAGTAATCTGTACTAATATCAATATATGTAGGCTGTATCTGCCCATCCCCCACAAAATTTATCAGAGAAAAGGGAAGTCTCAGGAAGTTACCACTGTGTCTGCAGTATTCCTAAGGAAAATTCTCCTCTGCTACAACTTTTGTTAAAGAGGCTGCTGGAATGTTTCTGCTAGCTTCTAGCACTGGGGTTTTTTTCCTAAGAAACTGTGCTATCATTGTTCTCATTGTGCTTTCTGGAGAGAAGCCAGGACACAGCAAGTCTGAACACCACATGCTCTACCAATCCATATCAGTTTGAACAACAATACTACTTCTTGCTTCTGAGCCAGACAGAGCAGATATCCACACCTCTTCCAGCCTAACCTACCCACACACTGCAGAATACAGAGTGAAGGCAAATCTTATTGCCAGAGGTTGCTATGAAACATGGTGTATTAGCTCAAGATCCTATTTTATATCCCTCTGCTCTGAAGACAGCCTCCTTGGTTTCTGAAGACTGTATTGCCTGTTTGGCTGTCAATCTGCCTGTCACTGTTTCCGGTCTTTCTCCACCCACCTCCCCCCAGTTTTTAAATGTTAGCCAATTTCAACCTTCCCTGACACAGAGGCAAAAGCCTCAATGATACAGAGTTTCTAAAAGTCTTCTGCATATTAACTGTTGGAGAGAAACCCAACTTGCTTGCAGGTCAGTAAGCAATGTAAGTATTCCAGAGTAATAATTTACAATCAGGCTACACCAGTCTTATGATCACAGTTAAGCTGAGGCTTGTGTTACACAACCTTACCCTCCCATAGAAACACCTGCTGCCATAAATGGAGCTGAGGGGTGCAAGCTGTGCACATGATGAATAACAGTCTCTAAGTCCTCTGTGTTAGCTGCACAGTAAGTCCTTGGTGTCTGTAAGGAGTCAAGAGGGAAAAAAATGCCATCATAAGCTTTTGTATTATCCTTTAAGGACAAAGCAAACTGAACAGTGGATCATTATATAAGAAGATAAATTCAGCATTTATTGTGAAGCTTCACTAAATGGCAAATAGAAATCCAGAACGTTTCACAAGGAGGTGAAGGAAAGAGTTATACTTGTTACCATTACAAAGTAAAAGCAGTGACAGGTATCTTCAGTATCTGCAACCTCCAGGTCATTAGACAAAATCTGAAGAGAGAACAATGTGCTAAACTAGACAGAACTAGATCAGAACTAGATAGACACTGATATTTTTAAAATACCCCAAGGAAATGGAAACATTATAAAGGCTGTAGTTTACAGAAAAGGAAGTTATAACAACAATTTTACTATATTCACTCACATTTAAATGCAAAAGAAAGCATTAGATTTCAAGTTCTGTCAGCCAGCATTTGAAAACTAACCCGTATTTAGATCTTATGTACAACACAACCAAATAAACAGGTAAATAAATTCTCCAGTGTGGTTTACCTAATTTAGCAAATTATTCAATTATTAAAGCAATTAAACATATATTATCTGTTCTTTATCCGTCATTAGTGTCTCTTTAAATCCTGAATTGAGACTTGGAATGACTTCTGCTGGCATCAGGTCAGGTAACCCCTTGGGTAAGATTTGGTTAACCACTTCCCTGCTATTGAGGGAGAAGCACAACTTTTGAGCCTCCCCTGCACAGACACCAGGAACAGTCCAACCTGAGGGACTATCTGGGGCAGTATGAGGGAGACAAGTCCATTTAGGCACCATAAGAATCTGAATTTTTTTCTAATGGTGTTTTCCAGACCTCATCTACAGAGAAATAAAGTTTTTAACTTTAGACCTGCTAGGAACAAGTTAGTGTCCTCGACTTCACTATAGGTACTGACTAAACTGCCAAAATTCAGTGACACATTAAAACTAAATATAAAAACACATAACTATGAGTGAATGGAACTTTTCTGTTGCCTGAAGGAACAATGGATTTCAAAGGTGTTTTTTAAAATTGCTTTCAGTTAAACTGCCTGGCTATTTGTGGGTGATTTTAACAACACTAAACTAATTACTTAGAACACATTTAACAAGAATATTGAAATGTTGACGTCAAAGATTAGGAAATGGAAAGAAAAGCTAAATCTGGATAATTAAAACCGAAGACATTTTTAATTTCCATTTATGTTGCATTTCCATTTCTCATCCACAATAATCACTCTTCACTGTTTAACATCCCATTAATTATAAATAGTGTGAATGTGTTTTATTTTAATTAAATTGTCAACCTTACAAGGAAAAATAAATTATTTTTGGTAACTAGCATCTAATATCTTTTAAGTTAAAGTGTATTTGATTAAAATTTATAACACTAAAGATATATAATCCATTTTAAATTTAAGTAATTCCAGACAGTTTAATGTTTAGCTATTTACACTTGTATGAAGATATTTTAAAATACCATCTTAGCTCACAGTGGCTGTGGCCAATATGATATTTGATTATTCCAGAGCAATAATTCACAATAGCTTTCAAGAATCAATGAGTACAGTATTCTTTAAGTAACTATTATTTGTTGCAAATTTGAATCTATCTTTAAAGTGACTAGAAAAAGAACTGCTTACATAACTAATTTCTACTGTGGTGCTTAACTATGCTTCAGACTCATTAAGTAGGGATTTTGTACTAAAGTGTTGAAACCTCTTTGCAGAAAATGTGATAATTTTAGCTGGTTTGCTGCACCACAAGAACTTATAAAGCTTAAAGATGTAAATCCGATTACAGTAAAATACACACAATGTATCCAAACAAGGGATCTTTTCTCTAAATGATTCAGAAATTCATCAATAAGGACTTTGTGTGTCACAAAACTGCTTTGTAGATCCATCCCCAAAAGTATGCAGAAAACTACTCTTAACATGGCAATATTTGCATTGAAATGCTTTATCTGATTATGGAAAAACATTCTGAGCTTTTTAAAGTTTGAAACCAGGGGATTAAAAAAATGCTAAACAATACCGAGTATTATGCACATTCATTCCAGCTGCAGAATTGTCAACAGAACGCATATGAAAAAACAAAGCTTATTCAGCAATATTTCATCATGCCTTGTCCCTAGCTGCAGAAAATGTTTAGCTTCAAGATTTTTTTTCATCTGAGGAATGGCCTAAGCAAACATGATATGTCTTCCCCCAAAAAAATGTTTTCTGTAGCTGAGTCTGTGTCATGATTGCTGAGAAAAATATGACAATGCATTAACTTTCAGGATACAGATATCCATGTAAAGCTGGTTCATTAATTTACTAACATGTAGTATGGATCAATTTTAATGGCACACCTTTTTAACCATATCAAAATATAGTTTAAACTGGGAAAGAAATTACAGCAGATTATATCTGGATATGTGTGTTAAATCAATGGGAGAAAATTGCAATGATTGAGCAGAGATGTGCACATTTTAGATACTGCACTATTTTTGGAAAGAAAATGTAAGGATTGTTCATTTTGGTGTTACAGATATTATTAACTGAATAATTTCCTAAAATGAAATGTTCAGAAAAAATTGTGTGTTGACCAGTTGACCCTCTAGGGTTTCAAAATAAAAAATTAATATTGGCACATGATTGATCTACCAGATGGCTGAATTATCTTCTCTGCATTTTCAACCCATGCTCTGAGTTTCTCTCATTTAAATCCAACTGTACAAATAGGCACAAATGATTTCATAATTACCACTTATAAGTGAGAGATGTTTATCTTAGAAGTCATCCTTACCAAAAGCTCCTCGCCAGCAATTCCCCGATTGTTAAAAACCACGCATCTAAAAATTGAGACAGTAAATTCAATTGTGCACATTGTTAATTTCACCAGAAGAGATAACTTCAGCACACAAAAAAATGAAAATGCATAAAGAAGAATGAATAAGTTCACATCTATGAATAAGTTCAGCACATAAATATTTACAGACCTACAGATCCTAGAGGCTGACCTGTGTGGAACAAGCTTTATACCAAAATGAAGTTTGCTGAGGTCAGTGGGACTACCAGAGCTCTGTGATTTGTCGAGGTCAGATTGCAGGGTGAGAACCCCAAGGCTTAGCTGAAGCTGGTACAGACATGTCCTGCCTGCACTCTGCAATGAGCTCTGACAGTGCAGGGCCCAGTGCTGTGCTCTGAAAAAAGAACGTCAAGGATCCATGTGTAGACATCCCCCAAAGCTACATAATTCAATTAAATTGGAAGAAATGAGCCAAGTCAAAATGATAATGACAGCTGGATCTAAGTTGCAGGTTCTTGGGAATGGTTTTTTTTTTCATCTGGTACAGCAGAAGTTTCTGGTCTCTCTGTTGGTGGGAGTCTCTGAATCTTCTAGCAGTATTACCATGATTTAAGAATCCATACTTTCTCAATAAATATTACTTTTCTATTGCTCTTCTACCATCTCACTGAAATAATTTTATTAAATAATATAAATACTTAGATGGATTAAAGGCATGAAAGAATATTTATTTTTATATTTTTATCGAATGTTGCTATTTAAAAACAAAATTATAGCATTCTCTCGAAATCTGACCTGAAGCTCCACTTTTTAATATTCTACCTTCTTCCCTTAGGGGATGAAATGCAGATAAAACTTCCAGTTTAAAAATTAATAGTAACAAGTTGTTGATTTCAGGGCTTTCCTCTGATATTTTTTATTGCTAAGTTTTAAGGTGATTTAAAAAGTACTTTGAACAATTAAATACTTTCATAATTTAATAAAATAGTTATCCAAATAGAGAAGAGATAGCCAAACATGTAGATAAAAGCTAATATATACATATTCGAAGAACTTACTGGAGTCAGCACCAGAAGCCAATCTGCAAAGACAAAATCTAATATTCCAAATACAGATCCTGGAACAATGACAACTTATTTTAATGCGTAGCAGCAGCAATATGGTTACATAAAGGAGTCTACTCATCGACTAATCCACTTATTTTACCCAAATCTGACCAGAAGCCTTAAGAATGAAACTAAATTACACAGTGACAATGAAGAGGGGACAGACCCCCACGAACAGCATCAGGAGGAGGCTAGCTCTCCTTTCTGCACCCAGGAATTTGAGGCTGCTGAATCAAGCAATTTTGGCATTCAGAAGCTGACCTCCTTCAAGGCCTACTGCCAGCAACCCATCCACAGAAGTCTTCTTGGAGCTGAATACAAACCCTTTCTCTAGAAAGTGTAAAGGTTAACACCTAATATGATATAATAACTTAAAAAGCAGCAGCAAAGCCCTATGCTGACTTAGCTGGCGTTCACTGCAATCTCTGGGGCACATCTGTAGATATTAAAACAGCCCATCCAAATGGGCTGCCTGTTATATAATTCCACTATGATTATTATTACTAATAACACTTTCTTACATAAACTACTGTATTCAGATCTCATTTGCCTTAGGAAAGCATCTGATACATATACATACTGATATTGGATCCTAGCAGAGGCAGCAAAATGAACAGCAATGAAAAACAACAGTACCTATATCCCAGTGTTTCGCTTTGATGGATCATATGAAGAATGTAGGATTCCTTGCTTGTTCCTGTCAGTCCAGGCAATAACAGGACAGTGGGTCGTGTGCTGGCATCGGGATAGTATGAGCTGTCATTATTATCAAACCAATCCAACGAAATCTGTCCTCCATCTGCTGTTTTAATGAGCTCACTGAAAGGTACATTTTAAGACAACACTGATTATATTGAAAAATTCATACATGCTATTAAGAGTGCTTGCATTTTACAAATTAAGAGGTATGAATTCTGCATTTTTCATTATGTTTTAATACTCAAAGTGCCACCTGACTAGGCATGTCTGCATTCAGAAAGAGTTACACCTACAGCTGACAAGAGTTAGAACAGTCAATTTGCAGGGTAATTCCCATTCAGTAAATGAAGACAGTAAATGAAGACATGGCCTTTCATAAATTGCTGCTGATGTACTGGAAGCTTGTAACTAATGTGATTTTTGGCACTGCCTTAAGTTTTATACAGGCATTTTTGTGTACTGCAGATTTCCTTTGAATCATCTAAGAATCTTTTGATAGCACACTGGGTAATGTGATAAGCATTTATCACAATTTTTTCCCCTCTTCATCCAAAGAAGTAGAATATATAATGGATTGTTATGTTTTAAACATAAGCAGAACACAGACACACACTACTGCATCTCTCACCCCGTATCACTACAAACTGTGCTAGAATGCACTCTTATAGCATATATCTTAATAATGCAACAAATACTGTAATATCTCTGGAACATATACATGCATTAAACAATGACAAAAAAGTTTCATTCTTTTTTTTTTTGAAACATAAAAATCTTGCCACTTCCTGGAAATTTGAACAGTTAAAGTGCTACTTTACTTTCATAATTTAGAAAAGTAGTTATCCAAATAAAGAAGAGATAGCCAAACATGTAGATAAAAGCTAATATATTTATATTTGAATGGTTTGAGGGAGTTGGTATGGAAACTGCTGAAATGTAAGCCAACCTGGCATTTGATTTTTCTTTTGAAATTCTTGGTAGTGACTACTGCAGATTTTAAAGGTGACCAACCAGCCTTGTTGGACTCATTAGCTCAGCTTTGCCCTTTTTCAGTAGTGGGAAGTAGATGCACTGCTAGTGAGTACTGCCAACACAATCTAAAATGGTGCAAAATAAGCACTGCTCCATGGAACTATGTTTCTTTTCTCAAAACCCTTGAAATAAAAGTGTACAAGAAGGACTAGAAGAAGTGGACATGGCCATACCACTGAAATGTTTCCTAGTTACTAAAACTAAGGGAAGCTGCTAAATGCTAAATCTATTCTACCGTGCAAGCAGAGCTGAAACAACTTGTGTTGCATCCAGGTTCCGGCGCATAAAAGTCCTTCTCCTTAGGTCTTGTGCCAAATGCCTCATTTGCCAGACTAAGTCTCATTTCTGTGTGAAAGAGATCAGCTGAGGACAAAAAATAAATATAAGGGATTTTTTCCCTCTTAGAATGAGGGAAATGTTGCCTCTTTAGGCATGCCTCTTAGGCATGAAAGAACACAACAAAAACTCCACAGGTAAAAGTTACTCTGACAATCCCAGAAGTTCTGTATATTCAAAACAAGGCTGAATGTGGCCATGCTATGGTTAAGGGACAACGTGTTGGTTTAATGGACAGATACAGTGACTGCATGACCTTTGCAAAATTATGGCATTCGAACACCACAATATTTGATAAGCCAAGTAACTCTGTTGCCATTCAGAGGGGCCTCTACGGGCTGCAGAAATGGGTTGACAGGAATTTCACAAAGTTCAGTGAGGAGAAATACAAAGCCCTGGGCCTGGGAAGGAACAACCCCATGTACCAGGAGAGGCTGCCCATCTGGAAAACAGCTTGGCAGAAAAGGACCTGAGGGTGCTCCTGGTGGACACCACGTTGAACACGAGCCAGTAATGTGCCTTTGCAGCAAAAATGGCTAAAAGTCTGGAGGCTGTGGAGGCTCAGGAGGACTATAGCCAGCAGACTGAGGGATATGATCCTGCCCCTCTATGGAGCACTGGTGAGGCCATACCTGGAGTACTGAGTCCAGCTCTGGGCTCCCCAGTCCAAGGCAGACATGAACATACTGGAGATAATCCAGCAAAGGACCACAAAGATGATGAACAAACTGAAGCCTATCTTCTATGAGGAAAGGCTGGGACAGCTGGGACTGCTCAGCATGAAGAAAAGGCTCAGAGGGAACTTGGCAACGTGTTTACATACCTGAAGGGAAGGTGCAAAGAGGATGGAGCCAGGCTCCTTTCAGTGGTGCCCATTGACAGAACAAGAGCCAATGGGCCCAACCTGAAGCATGGGAGGTTCCCTCTGAATATCAGGAAATAAATTTTCAATGTGAGAGTGCGCCGCCGAGCACTGGCACAATTTGCCCAGGGGTATTGTGCAGTCACCATCCTTATGGAAATCCAAAAGCTATTTTGACATGATCTGGGGCAACTGGCTCTGTGTGACCCTGCTTGAGCCGGGCAGTTGGACTAGCTGACCTCCAGAGGTCTTTTAAGACCTCATCCACTGTGTAATCCTGTGAACATATCACCACACCAATTCCTATATTGTCACCCATATTTCAGTGCTACAAAACTCTGAGCTAAAATAGGGCCAGTTGGGAACACTGACCTTTCAAACCTACTTCATATTGAATCCATGATAAAGGTAGTTCCAAGTCTATGACAAAGTTGTAAAGGTGGGCATAAAGCAAAAAAAAATCCAGACATGAACTTGAGCAAAGACAGTGGGTGTGACACAGAGTAAGAGAACAGCTGGATATAAAATCAATCACTTTCCAGAATAAAGGCACTTACTTCCTGTACTGTACTTGGGGTCTAGATGTGATAAAGGGGCGCAGGAGTGTCTGTACCCGACCTTCCCAGCACCAAATCGTGGGATAGTAAGTTTCTGTCACAACGGGGCAATATTCCTCGAGAAAGCGGCAGAAACGGTCATTGCTTGCCACCAGCTGGGGTTTCTAGGAAAAGAGACTACAGTCAGACATGGGCATTCTTCTATAACAAATGAAAAAAGAAAGAAGTAAAGAAATAAAGTTTATTTAAATCCTCTCTCAGTGAACTGATTTATTTCATATAATCATTTACAATGCTCTTACGTTTAATGGTACAGAGAGAAGTACATGAGAACCAAACAAAATGCCAAAATGCCCAAGCGAAGAGTGAAACCCATTAAGCATAATGGAGTCCTTACCAATTTCTTATAACATACTGATCTATCTCTAATTTTACCAGCATTGTATCTTCACTGACAAATTGAAATCACATTGTTTCTTAGTAAACAAGAAAGGTTTTACCAAGTCTGTTTTCTTGGACCACACAAAAATGACATTTAATTCATGCATGCACTTTGACCGCAGTAACTTTTTTAACCTAGTAGGACACTTCCATCTCATTCTACAGTACACAAGTGCATCGGTTCCTCCTCTCTAATAATGCTCTGCATGCAGAAAATTTGCTTACAGTTTCCATTTGTTTACCAATTAACATGGAAAAGTCCCTGTATTCCAGACAGCTCAGGTTTTACCAACTACATTTCTCATACCTCTCTATCACAATGACTCCTCAACATAGAAGCATTAATAGGACAATAACACTTGCTTTGAGAAAAACCATTCCACATAAACAGCTGTAATGGCACATCCTCCCTTCGTTTTTCTCCTCTCACCAAAATCAAGTACTCTCTTCTCTGTGAAGAGGAAGGCTATGTTCCCAGCGGTTCTCTGAAGGACTGTGGCAACACTCAGATCCTCGACGGTCAAAACCCTTTTGATATGCGTATTTTCAATTGATTACGCATTCAACGAGGCGCTCTCACCAGGGGGCCACTTCAGATCTCGTCAGGCTCACTGTATCCAAGTAATTTGCGATTGCCTAATTCATCAGTAAAACTACTGCTGATGAGGAGATGCCCAAGAGCGCTCCAGCCCCCAGAACGCTGCCATGGTGCCCCCAGAGGTACTTAGGATGGTACCCACGGGGACACAAGGGCAGCAAAACTATTTGATCGCTTGCCCTGCTAGTGAACCAAGTAGGACGGGTTTGTGTTGAGGAGGGCAGTCTCCTAACCTCCCTTTCCAAAGCATGGCACCCGGCCAAGCTCTCCAACTGGTACAAATGCATTTTGGGGACTGCCGAGACCGGAGCCCCTTCCCCTCCCAGAGCGAGCAGGACCAGGGGAGCCCTCCCTGACCGCAGGCCGGCGGCCTCCGGGGGTCACCGGCGGCCCCTGCGGAAGACGCAGCCCCGGCGGCCGGGGAGGCTGCGCTGCCGGGCCCGTGTGGGCTTCGAGCGGGGTTTCGGCCGACCGGGACCCCGGGCCGGCACCTCCAGGGGACGGACGAGGGATCTGAGGACAGGGCGGCCGCAAAGCCCTGCTCTCCCCACTCCCCCCCCCACCCCAAGCCATTTCAGGTGCGATCCCCTCGCCTGCGGGCGGTGGGTCGCGGTGACCTTCGGGGCTGTCCCCATCGGCGGGACACCTGCGGAGCCCGCCCGCCCCGCCGCCCTCCCGCTCACCTTGGCGATGCTGTTGAGGTAGTAGCAGGCGTAGGCGACACCGAAACCCAGTACCAGGGACAAGCCCACGCCGGAGCCGAAGAACCCCACGCGGACCTGGCTCTCCAGGTAGAGGGAGAGCTCCCTGGTCAGCACCTGCCAGTCCATCGCACACGGGGGACGGCACGGCAGGACACCACACCCCGGCTGCCGCGGGCGAGCCCACCCCGGCGCCGAGGGAGGAGGAGGAGGAGGAAAGGGAGAAGGAGGAGCTGGCGCCCGCCTCCCGCCGCCGCGGCCCGCGGCCCGCTCCGCGCTGCAGCACCGCCCCGGGACCGCCCCCGCCGAGGCCACCGGGGCCTGGGGCCGGCTCCGAGGGGCTGGGGCTGGGGCCGGGCTGGCTCGCAGCGTGTCCTGCAGGGACCCCGCAGTCCTGAGTCCGGCTCGTCCGCGGCGGTGCTGCCGGCATCGGCCGCCCCACGGCAGGTGCTATCTCGGTGCTCCTTCGGTGTCACCTTGCCCCGTTGCTTTGCCGGGAAAGCAGGGAGGGTGTGTGGGGGTGAGATAAGAAAGGGACCCGTCCCAAACCGTAAGGAGCAGCTGATGCAGGCGTGTGGAAACTCAGTCACTGCCGGGCAGGGAAGAGGGAACACGGGCTTCCAAATGCAGCAGTGTTTAATCAGCAATCTCTCTCTAAACATTTTCCGTGAGACAGAAGTGTGCTACTGCTCTTCCACTTATCACTGCTGTTACAAGGCATTAGTGAAGACCAGAGAGGAGTAGAGGTATCTCCAATTCCCAAGAGAATTTCGGCCAGCTCCCTTTTCAGCTGTATAGATTGTTGCTTGGAGGCCCTCGTGTTTGCTAACTCAGATGCTCCCCCCTTCAGCTTCATAAAAAGACGCACAGTATCTGCGTCTTTTCCTTGGCAAAATCCTAGGAGCACAGCTGATAACGAAGATCCTGGAGCTGAGCATCTGCTATTTGAGATGCATCCATGCACCACAGTACACAGAAGTACTTTCCCTCTCCTTATTTTATGGCCCAGCTCCATGAACTGCTGAGAGAAGACAGGCGTTGCTCAGTGAGACTCTTCACTTCTTGTTTTATCTGTGTTTTCCTACTCTATCCAAATTTCAAAATTTACATAATAAAAAAAGAAGAAAAAAATGTAACCACAGAAAAGGAGATGTGGCCTTTTTCACTTACTCCTCCTAATTAAGACAGAGTTTACCAGAGAGATTCTGCTCTGATGTAAAGCATCTCGGTCCAAAATGTTCTTGTTCATCATGGAAATACTAATAAGAGTCTATTGCAGAGATCTGAAGAAATTTTAAAATACCTGTTCTTCCTATACAGTCAGCTGTTCAAAGTTGAAAAGAGTATGGGAATTGGTAAGTGGAGGCAGGGATGGTCTGGGGTTTTTTATTTTCCCCAGGGCTGTTACAGAAACAGGAAATCGAATGGGTGGAAAACTACTGTCATCAATGCTGCACTTCCTCTGCTGATGGAGAATAACCATACCCAGGTTTTGGTCCTCACTTGCTGGGAGTGTATGCTGTACACCCCAGATAAAAGGATTTATCATGAAGGGACACTCTACTGGGAGAGCTGGAGTAGATAGCTCAGTTGAAAACACGTAGGCTTCATCTGCAGCATGAACTTAGGAATCTTCAGACACAATAATTTGGCTGAACTGACAACTAGATTTTAGGTTTCAGAGGAACCTGCTACACCTGAAGGGGGAACTAATTTTGCTTGCAGCAGACTGTTCTGTATCTGAGTCCTATCCTCATTAAACTGAAGAATCCTTGAGTCACCCAAAATCTAGAGAAAAGAAAAATCCCAAATGTCTGAGAGGGAAGAGGACACAGCCTGTGTCCTTGGGTCTAGAAGGCTTCTAAATGCATGTCCACTCATTTGACTGAAAAGTGTAAGGTGTGGCTGTTGATGGTTAGAGAAAGCCTTTGAGTCATACAAATCCAGTAGTTTAATGACTTGATCAACAATTAAGAGAGATTGAATGCCTGAAAAAACATCTGGACACAAAGGTTGATGATGTTTATCTGGTCTTGGATTTCCACCTACCCTGTGTTGGTTACTCATGGGAATATCAACAAAGTCAGGCACATGTGACATGCTGCTGGCAAACTGAAACAAATGACATGTACTGAGAAGGGCTGAGGGGTTTGAGTTTTTTAGTGTGTAAACATGTTGCTACATTGACAACAGCAGAAATGCTAATAACTTCCTTCTGCTTCAAGCAATTCCCATCAGATCCTCCGGTTCTGGTGTTGGGCTTTTTAAGTCTTTAAAAGGTTGTACTTTGGCCTACAATGCATTTTGCAGAGCTGATAAAGAAAAGGCTGTATTGTGCTCATACTACAACCACTTCCAAGTGATTGAGTCATTGCAAATCGTGCATGTGTGAAAAAACGAGGTGGTCCCTACAGTGTTTTGAACACTTACTGCATTTTTCTTTTTCAGAGAAGGAGAATCCACATTCCCAGAGAGAGTTCCTGTTTGCAATATGCTCTCTTCTTTCCAAGTGCTTCATAAAACGATTGCCTCAACCCAGTACTAATGGATTATAGATTAAGCAGAAATGAAAGGGCACAGGACTGTTCTTTCATATTGTCTCCCAATTTATCTTACTTAAGCAATAGATAATAATTGACAGAAGCAATTGAAGAGTCACAGTCTGATTTTTTTTTATCACTAGAAGTCTGCACTATGTTTATGTTATCTTCTGTTTAGGGAGGTGGTTCTATGATCATCTGGGGTTTGGGGCAGTATCATTATGTTCTTACTGACATTCCAATGGACAGTTGCAAGTTGGCCCCACTGCAGTTCTCTGGAATGGATTTCAGTGCGGTACCTCTGAGGAGGGGCAAAGTGACTTTTAACCTCAGAGCTCTAAATTCAAGGTTCTGTTTGATTATATTCTTTTAATGTTTGTGTAACTTTAGTATTCATCTAACAAAATGGGATAAATACCTTTGTGTCAGCATAAACTATCTTGGGATACTTAAAAAGTGCAAAGTCCATGCATAAAACATCTGAAAAGTTTTTTTTTCCAGTAAGAAAAGGCATCTAGTGTTGGTGATATTTATTATCAGCAAGGGAATGGGAGAAAAAAAGTGCATTTGAAAAATTCAATTCAGCATTTCTCAAGACTTCCTCATGCATATTATTTATTTGTCTTTCCTTAAAATATGAATGAAGTCAGTGAAAATGCTCTGTGTTGGAGGCTCTTCAAATTTCAGATGGAAAAAGCCAGGCTGTGTTTGTGTTTGTACTCTCAGTGCTCATGAAAAAATCAATGATTGTGGCATTAGGAAGGGCTGCTTCTGTTGTCCCTTTCTTAAGCTTTGCTACTCTTACTATTATCTTCATATTCCCATGCATCCATATATTTTTCTTCCATGGTTCTTCTCTTCACTCTATCAAGGAGTATTTCTTGGCCCTTCATGGTGGTAAAATTGGTAGGAAAAAAGTGTTCAAAAAGAACTTATTTGGGACATGTTGGTGAGTGAGAAACTCAACTTGACCTGGCACTTGATTGCAGCCCAGAAGGCCAACAGCATCCTGGACAGTGTCAAAAGCAGGGAAGGGAGGTGATTCTCCCGCTCTAATTTTTCCTTGTGAGAAATTCCACTGGAATGTTGCATCTGGCTCTGGAGTCCTCAGTACAGGGAAGATGTGGACCTGTTGGAGTGCCACAAAAATAATTAGAGGCATGGAGAACCTTTGAAGACAGACTGAGAGAACAGAAGTTGTTCATCCGGCAGAAGAGAAGGCCCTGGGGCCGCCTAAAGCAGCTTTTGAGCACTTAATGGAGGGCTACAACAGAGCTGGAGAGGGACTTTTTACAAGGGCTTACAAGGGGGAATGGCTTTAAACTGGATGAGGGTAGATTCAGAGTTTTCAGAGAAGTTGTGGATATGCCATCTCAGGAGGTATTCAAGGCCAGGGTGGGTGAGGCTTTGAGCAACCTGGTCTAGTGGAAGGTGTCCCAGCCTATGGCAGGGGGGTTGGAACTAGATTATATTTATGGTCCCTTCTAACCCAGACCATTCTATGATTCTATGATAATTTCTCTTCTTCCCTTAACTATGTTTCCTTCAATTAAATGTATTTCAATTCATCAGGCATAGCAGGTATTGTTTTACTCTCTGTTTGGGTGACTGAAGATACCTTCAACAGCTGCTGCAACCGGAAGACTGCTCAATATTTGTCTCCCTTGGGATGACTCTTGTAGGATCTGATTTGCATGAAACCAGCTCCCTGCCTTTGACTACAGCTGGCAAACTGCTAAATACAAAATCATGGTTAATAGAGGACCATTGAAAGTGAGCAACTATCTTGAGGACATTTGCCTTATCAATTTTTTCATTAAAAATATTAACAGAAGCTGCTACAGAACTTAGAGAATTTTTGAAAAAGCACAGTAGAACTGGATGTTGAATCCATGTTCAATTTCTTCCCGTCTTCAAGGAAGATTTATTGCAGTAAAGCCTTCTCAGTTTTATTTACCTGTTTTCATTCCTTCATAATCACTTCAAAGCAGTGATTATCACAAAAGGAAAAATAGTTGCATTTCACACAAAAGACCAAAATATCTTAGAATGCTTTATAATCATGTAACACCTCCCTCCAAAATGAAATAACTTCTGTATACATTTGGTAAACTCTTTTTCTGTGTAACATTAACACTGTGGCACCAGCTGAATTCAGTGAAGTCAGAAATAAGCTCAATGAATCTTCTTCCTTTAGGCAATTTCTTAGATTTTCTTCAGCATGTTAAGAGTGAAGATTATTTATAAAAATTGTATACAAATGAAATTTTTAATTTTTAAAAAATTTCTAGCCATGTTTTAGATAAATACAGATTTCAACAAGTCTGTCACAGTGTACTGCAAATATGACTTCTTAGAATTTAGGATTACATAATGTTGTGACTGGAACAATTTTCTTATGACAAAACATAGAAAATTTAGACTCTGATTGAGTTGCTCAATGTTTGTTACTATTTTAGAGGATTGTTAACATTAAACAGAGGTATTTTTTGGTACTAAAGTCATCTTTCAGGCATTACTTAGTGCATCTTGAATACCTTTGTAGAACAAGACAAACCTGTACTTGACACAGGACACTGTATGCACACGATTGGCCCCATTGATTGCAACAGAAATTATCATGCACATAAAGTAGGAACATCCTTAAAATATCTTGATGACTTGTGGAGATGGCTTATTTTCCTATCAGTCTAAAAATATGACCTAACTGGTTCTGATTACATCTTAGAATTTCAAGTAAGTACTTTCTTTACAATCTTTGCAATCAGGAAATGTAATACCAGGAAGAAATTAATCCCTCCTTGCAGCGCATCACCTAATTTAAAAATCATCTATAAATTAAACAACGATATTTGGCTAAACCCTTGGAAATATCAGGTAACTATACGTTTTTGAATCCTTTAAAGTATGCTAAAGTAGGAGAATTTGTATAGATGTGCAAACATCAGTACGTGGTATTGTAGTGTGTATGCTCTGGATTGCTGCATAATTTTTAGTGGGTTTTTTTTGAATATTTAAAACTTCAGCATTAACTTCACAGGTTTCTTGTTTTCTCTATACTCAAAAGAGTTCAGCACACTAAAACTTAAAACCTAAACCAAGAAAGAAGATTCCAGGATGCTCATTTTTATTATCCTAAAACACTTTTTTCAACATGTTGAGGTTTTTGGCTACATACAAAAACAAAAGAAAAAAAATTCCCCAAAAAACCCCATTCTTTTTAGCAGATCTCCACAGGAGTGCTTCTGTTTCACAGCAGGGAAATGAAATGAAGTCTTTTTATTCTGTTCTCTGCTAAGCTGTTTTTCTTTTCTAGAAAAGGAGATAAAACTCCTTAGAAAAAAAAATCCAGTGTCATAGACATTGTGGATTAATGCATCTGTTCTAATTAACAGTTTCATAGAGGATGCCACTAGCATAGTGAAAACCAAACCCACCAAAGCAATTTGCTCTGGTGCATGTCAACTTGCTCACTACTTTACATTAAAAATATTTTAATCTGCAGAAACTAGGGAAAAAAAAGCAATGCCAATTATTCATGACACTTCTGAAAATTGAGGAAGAAAATTGGATTGTGCCGGGGTAATGATACTGGTAAATAAAGCAGAGGAAATAAGAGTGCGACAAGTGAAGACGACGGGTGATTTTTAGCATTAATGAGAGATGGTTCACGGCCACGCGATGGCAGCAGAGGCTGCGGAATGAGGGTTGTTTTTAACACTAAACCACGGATAAACGGGATATACCCTGGTACTTCGGATTCCAGAAAATATACATTATGTACATTTACACTTAAAGAACTGGCATGTTTATCAGACCAGAAGTTTCTGTGGAGCGGGGCTGCATACTTTTTATCACAAAAAAAAATGTTTGGGGCAATTTTTTTTCCAGTAAGACAGTTTTTTTAATCTCATTTGCCAATATTTCTGTCTTCCTCAGTTACTCAATTTAGTTACACAAAGGATAGATAATTTCAATAAAAACAAGACAGTTGCTTCCTTTTCCCTAATTTTTTTTTCTAGTACTTTTCTCCACAGGAAAGAACTGTGGTATAAAATCCCTTTTGGGCAAAACCAGAAAATTAAAATCTAGAATGCTTTCAGTTTTCAGGAGGAGGACTAAAAAACATGCTTGTTTTAAAATAGAGTCTTGAACTAAGGAAGCAGAATTTTTTTTCTCAGATCAGTGTAAATGAATAAGCTCTACCTCTGTAATTTAAAAAGAAAACTGCAATCTGCTCATTGTATCCAAGATAGCTGTTCTTTCTCAATTCATAGGCAGCTATTTATATATATATATTCCTTCATATGACAAGTTCTAAGAACTCAGGATTTGTGCAAGATAGTAAACAAAATATTGCAACTCTACAAGTTAAAAAATATCTTTCCAAGAAGTTGAGATTTTTTTCTTCTGAAATGTATAAAAGCAAGACTTTCCTATAGAATTCTTTCCTGCAAAAGACACAGTTCCTTTCTGTGTTCTGTTTCCATTATGTGTTCCAGATACTACACTGCAAGTTCAGCTTTAATCAAACAAGACAGTCCAGGAAAACCTCAATCAAAGCATCTCTTCAATCCAGGCAAATACTTATATTAGAATTTCCTGCTGGAGCATGACATTTTGCAGATCTGAAAGGCAGCCAGGCAGAGTTTGGACCAGCAGCTCTCTCTATGGCTTTGATAGACAGGAGCACGAGCTGGATGTTCTCCAAAGTCCTATTTCCTGTGACTCTGTGAGAGTTGTCTTGAAAATTGCCCTACCCTTCAGAAGGGTGGCAGCTGCTCTTACAGAAAGTCACTCGCACAAAAGTGTATGCTTTCCAACAAAACCAAGGAGGCTATAGGGTATGCACAGCACTGAATTCTGCACAAACCAGAGGTCTTCTCTCTTGGCCCCTTAATGGATTGCTCCAATATGGCAGAAAGTAGTGAGGAAGACCATAATCTCCAGCTGGGGGATTGACCCAGCAACATACATAATTTTGGGTAGCCAGAAGAGAACTTGTTCACTAGCTCATATTGCACATCCAAACTCCTGCACTGGATGAATATGAATGAGTCTTTGCAATTAGAGAGAGTTTGCCTAAAGCACGGTGGATTCCCTTCCTCCAACCTCTGATTCAACTGCTCTGCCATGACTACCTGAGGTGTTCAAAGCAAGCACTGTCTCAACAGGGCCAGCAAGACTGTAAATAAGCCTTTCACAGATAAGCCTTGCTTGCTCATGATGCAGCAGCTTAAGGCATTACTGCTCTGCCAGTCTGAAAGTGGAAAAAAACCCCATAGTCCCATTCTTCTACTGGTCCTAGGTTGGAGGGGGGTTATGAGTATAATTTTTAGATTGTAGACCTAAAAAGCAAATAAATAAATTATCTGCCAGCTCTAGTACTGATGGTTTAGATGGCATTTTCTCCCACAATCTGAGGACTGATAGATTAAATTACCTGCAGTGTGAACACATGGATTCACAAGGGACAGTCCTCTTTAACCAATGTGATTATGATACAGTCACACATCTATTGGCTGAAGGGAAGACAGTGAATGCAGTTTTTCTGGATTTTAGTAAGGCTTTTGATATTGTCCCTCACATCATCATTTCTGACAAGTTATCCAAACATGGGATGAGCTGGTTCACAATGCACTGGGTGAAGAACTGGCTGAAGGACAGGGCTCACATGGTTGTGGTGAATGAGTTCACATCTGGGTGGTTACTGGTCAGCAGCAGTGCTCCTCAGGGCTCAATCCTCTTCTCTTCTCTTCTCTTCTCTTCTCTTCTCTTCTCTTCTCTTCTCTTCTCTTCTCTTCTCTTCTCTTCTCTTCTCTTCTCTTCTCTTCTCTTCTCTTCTCTTCTCTTCTCTTCTCTTCTCTTCTCTTCTCTTCTCTTCTCTTCTCTTCTCTTCTCTTCTCTTCTCTTCTCTTCTCTTCTCTTCTCTTCTCTTCTCTTCTCTTCTCTTCTTTCCTCTTCCTCTTCTCTTCTTTTTTTTTTTTCTTCTTCTCTTCTCTTTTTTCCTCTTCCTCTTCCTCTTCCCTTCTCTTTCTCTTTCCTTCTCCTTTCTCGTCTTTTCTGTAAAATGACTGTTCTGTGCAATTAGGGCCAAATGCAAGTTTAGGAGATATGAGAAGCTCTCAGCATATATCAGGAGAAGAAAACAGTCCTATTGAGGGACCAGAGACTTGTTAGAGACAACTGCAAATCTGCATGCATTTATTCTGCACAACCACCCAGCCAAGGAGCTAACTCCTGCCCCACAAAAGGCCTTAAGTCTACAAGGGTTTTTTTTTCAGCTGAAAAATGAATGAGTTCTTTCCTTAAGGTGTTATGGTAGCTAGTTTCCCAGTTTCTAAAGAAAATGCTGACACATCTCTGAAAATGAAGTGTCTGTTGCTTTTCTTGTCACAATATGTTAATTGGATCCAACTTCCTATGGAATCTCTATCTTGTTTATACTTTTACTTGTTTTATTTCTTATCTTAGTTCAGCTTCTTTTCAAAACGTAAAGCTCTCTTCTTCCTTTTGCTATTACATTCTGATTCTTCTATCTACACCCTTGTGGTCCTTACTCAGAATTAGATTCTCTTGCTTATTATTCTACCACTAATGCTGTTGTATATTCTTGTGGCTGATACCAGAAAAATATCAAGATAGGACCACTAACTGTCCAACTTAACTTGAAAATCTTTCCCCAAAGCTATATCCTTTTCCTATGCCTGATGTGACTTTTTAAATCTCCATCTGAAAACAGTATTTACTCTTATTTTGAAGGCTAATTAAAATAAAATATTTAAGAGCTAAATATCTTTTTTCTTCTTTACTAGTTGGTGAAACAGGTGCACAGAATATGGAATATAAAGTATGATTTAAAGAGATAATACAGTAAAATATTTTCGATTCTGGAGAACTGGATCATGTAGCCAATGACAATTTTGCAACTTCCACAACTTTGTGGCCATACAGGAGTAGAAATGACAGGAGATTCGAAATGCAGAAATTATTCATGTACTCATTGGCATGTGAATGCATCAGTCCAGTGTATCCAGCCTTTATCTTCTACCACTCAAAGTAGTACAAGACTCTGTATTTTGAGCTGGTAAAGAACTCCCTGTCAGCTATTGAGGGAGCAGTCTCATTCAGTCCAATAGCCACTGGGTTCCATGTGTGTGTTCCATGTCCTTGTGTGTCTAAGCCACCTCTGAAATGATCCAGGCATCCTTAGAGATTCTGGTTTTTGCAAGTAAATCATCTGATAGAAAAAGCAGGTGAGTAGGAGGAGAGGCACAGGTTATTGTGATAGAGCATGAGTTGTCAGAAGGATTATTGGGAGAGGAGAAGCTCCAGGATAATATCTACCCACATGCCTTGGTGCTGAACTGCAGCAGCAGCAGCAGCTTCTCTTAAGATCTGTAATTTGTGGAAAAATTAATCATATTCTATAAAATATTAGCAAGGTTGTATGGAGTGAAAGGAAATCCTTGAGTGTCACGAGAGTGGTAATGAAGAGGGTTTATGAAGAATTTATGAGAGTTTGTGAAGAGAGTTTATGAAGAATTGCATTGCAGGTATTGGCTCAAAGTTTGAGCAGGTACATCCCCTGCAAAGGAACCTCTGAGGTGGGAAGGGCAGGTGGAGGTACTGATTCCTCCCTTTGGCAGGCTGGAGCACCTGAACACCAGCTTAAAATGCTCCTGGGTACCAAAGTATGGCCCCACCAACCTCACCTCGGTAGTACACAAGCCTCACTTCCACAGTTTGAAAATAAAATGGGACGGGAGAAAAAAAAAGTGAATCGAAAATGAGAAAATCAGTACACAGGTTTAGAATCATAGAATTGTAGATTCATAAAATGCCCCATCCTTGGAAGTGTTCAAGGTTGTGTTGGATGAGGATTTGAGTAACCTGGTCTATTGGAAGTTGCCCCTGCCCATGGCAGGGGGGTTGGAACCAGATGATCATCAGGGACCCTTCCAGGCCAAACCATTCAATAGTTCCGTGGTTTACCTAAGGTAGATGGCTCATGACTTAGTTTTTACAATTGAATTGATAATCCCTCTGCCACTGAAGCATAGGCGATAGGAACACCTTGTGCATGGAGAAGGAGGCCGCCGGTTCGGCCACCGCATTATCACCTCAAGGCCGGGCGGGGCAGCGCCACAGCACTCGGCACCAGGACGCCGCGATTCCAGAAGGAGTGGCCGGGCTGGGGACCCTGAGAAGCCTCCGGCAGCCCTCCCGGCAGGGACGAACAGCCCCGGTTGGCTCCTCCGCGCCCGGCCCTTCCCTCGGGCACAGCCCCGGGGCCGGGCCGGGGCAGGGCGAGCGCGGCAGTGCCCGCCGCGGCTCCGCAGGGGGCGCTCGAGCGACGCGCCCGCCGCGGCGCTCGCGCATGCGCAGCGCGGCGGGGCGGGGGCGGCCGCGCCGGTCTCCCTGGAGCCGGCGCCGTCGCGGCCGCAGGTCCCGGATGTAGCGGCGGGAGCGGGGCCGGCGGTGGGAGCGGGCGGGGGACGCCGCTGGGGCCGGGGAATGGGCGCGTAGGGAGCGAGGAAGGAAGGGAGGAGGGGAGCGAGCGAGCAAGAAGCGAGCAAGCAAGCAAGCAAGCAAGCAAGGAGAAGAGCCGGACGGAGATTCCCGCCCGGCGCCCGAGGTAGCCGCCCCCATCGGGGTCCCCCTCCGCCGCCTGCGGGCTGCGCGCCCCTTCCATCCGCCCCAGGGCTCCGCCGCAGGGATGAGCAGCTCGCGGAACAACCGGGTGATGGTGGAAGGAGTCGGGGCCCGGGTGGTCCGCGGCCCGGACTGGAAGTGGGGGAAGCAGGATGGCGGCGAGGGCCATGTGGGCACCGTGCGCAGCTTCGAGAGCCCCGAGGAGGTGGTCGTGGTGTGGGACAACGGCACCGCCGCCAACTACCGCTGCTCCGGGGCCTACGACCTCCGCATCCTGGACAGCGCGCCCACCGGTGAGCGGGGGGGAATGGAGGCACCTCCGCCCCCAGGGCGCTGGGTGCGGGGGGCAGCACCCCGGGGTGCTCGGGGTCCCGTCCTGGGGAGCGGATTGCGCCGTTCCTTCTTCCCCTTTTAGAGGTGCGCCTTTGCCTTGGATTTGGGCGGGGGGAGTCAGGCACCCTCCCTCTGCCCGGGCGTGGATGTCTGTCTGTGCGCGTCCGTGTGTCTGTGTGTGTGTGTCCACGGAAACTTGGGACAATCTACAGCGCGGGGCCGCGGGGACAGAAGATGTCCCGGGACTGCTAAATTGGAAACAAAGCAAAAGTGATCTGCCACAGACAGCAGGCTCCTGTTGTGCTGGGGAGGAGGTGGAGAGAGGGTGATATATCAAGATTTGGGTTTGCTTTCACGCCCCGATCCCCACTTCTTGAATTTATATTTCAAAGCAGTTTTGTAAAATACTGGCAGTCATCCTTGAATCAAGTATAGGGATAATTGCAGAATATATGTGTACTACCTTTTTTGTAAAGGTTACACTAAGTGGTTGAAATACTGTGGTTTTGTGCCTGTAATCTGCACGTTGCCTTTTATCTGTATTGCCAGAGCTGCTGTAAAATAGTAAAGGTACTGGGAGGAAAAGAAGCACATGAGTTCATTCTTTTACTTAGCTGCTCGATAGTTATGCTTTAAATCCTGTCATTTTGGACAATGGAATTTGATCTGCGCTGACATTATGCGGCAGTGTTAGTGTTGCAAACACTGCAGAGAAATGTTCATTTTAGCACCTGTTTTTACAGTGAAAACTCAGGCAGAAAAATGTATATATTGTTAAGTTTCATCAGAAATATCGTGAGGTGACTTTTGGGCCAGTCAGGATTGCCTCAGTAATGAGGTGTTTGCACTGATTTATTGAGGCACTTGAGCTGTACTCTTTTGTAGTATGTCTTTCATTTAGAACGTGATGGAGAGACCATCTTTGTGCCAGCTACGTGTAGTGTTACAGCAAGGAAAATTATAGCAGTACTTAAAGCTAAAACACTTTTGAGGAGACAGAACCATGGAATTCATTCTAACTAATTACAAAAAACTTTGCTAAGGAAAGAACCCCAAATATTGCATGGTTACCCTTTGAGATGGATTTAATTTTTCAGTGACTGGGTATTTTCCTCTCTGCTGGCATGATGATGATGATGATTTTTTTTGAAAATCCTTTTGCAGTGGGCTTTAAAACAAGAAAGAGGAGTCTTTCAAGTTGTCCGTCCTTGTCTTGCAGATGTTTATGCTTACAAACTTTTACCTGTGTTTGATGTCCTGTAGAAACCAGTGGGACTGCTTCTGCTTAGAACTGAAGCATATGCATAAATGTTGCATATGAGCCTCGAATGCTCTTTGTTCTAGCCCTGCCTGACATATTTGCAAGCAGATGGTGTCCTCTTAACTGTATCTGGAAGCCTAGACTTAATATTCAGTTTAAAAACTGTCACATTTTTATTTCCATTTTTTGCTTTATTCCTTCTGATTTTAATTTCTGTTTATACTTTTGTATTACAATTTTAAGTTCTGTTTCAGATAAAACCGTGTATATTGTGTCACACACATTGCTGTTGTCAGGCTTAGCAAAATGGTCTTTCTCTTCCTGAGGTTTCTGGCGAACATCATCCTCATCCTCATGGAACTGTTGTGCGGAAGTACCCAGGGTTGCTTTTTGCTAGTGGGAATTACTTTTGAGGTCTTTATTCCCTGGAGATAGGAAGAGTAGAATTCTGTAAAGTAGCTGTAACAAAAGGGCAAAGTTAATAGAGTTAAGGTGCTGTCAGTTTGGGCTGAAGTCCTCCGTTTACTGCTGATTCACTTTGTAGTCTTGTGTAAGTCACTTTCTTTCACCTTTTGGTAGTGATTTGTTTTTTCTCCATGGTGATGACTGTCTTTGGATGATATAGTTTGATACTTCTCTAGGGACATTAATGTAAATGGGATTAGGTATCAGGAATTTCTCGTGGTAGTATTAATGATGATGTTGAGCAAGAAAATGTTATAAAGCATGGGGTGGCTTTTTGTTTGATGATACTTAGTGGAGTGTGTGTCATGGCTCTTATAGTTTAAAATGAAAAAAAATTGTCTGGTTCATGAATTTACAATCACAATGTAAGTTTATAGGGAAGATAAATATAAAAGTAAAATAGTAAAAATAAAAATTGGTTATTTCTGGGAGTTCTTTCTATTATGTGTTCAAAACTAGTCTTGATTGTAAGTTCTTAGAGGTGGTGCTTGCAGCTGGAATTGCTGCCTTAAGTTTGAGGCCTGTGCAGCCAGGAACAGTGGGGTGCATCAGGAACTTAGAGTGTTATAAAAGTAATGTTTGAAGGTCATTCTATTAAAAAAAAAAGGCAAGTTGAGTTTGATTAATGTATGTGCATATATATGCAAGAACTATGCTTCATGGACTTAAAAGATAAACTGTTCTTGTCTTTCAATGGTTGTAGGCTATTACCAGCATTGTGACACTATGTTAACATCTTAGAAAACTTCAATAGCCTTAGGGCTATTAAGATTCTAGGATGGTCTTCTTAAAATAAAAACTCATTTACATGAAGAATGTCTTATAAACTCTTTGCTCCAGATGTAGTCATCTGGGTCATGAAGGACTTGTGATACGAAGTTTGGGGTTGTTTTGGTTATGTCTACCAGGCTTGCTGTATTAGCTGCCCTTTGGTGTGGTCCTATTTACATTGCTCACATTGCTTTTAGTGAGACAGAGCACTTGAGAAGAATTGGTAAACCAGGGATTTGGAAAGAATCAAAATTTCACATGGAAGTAAAACTTCAGGTAGGTCCTGCGTAGCTGGCTCCTCAATGGAGAAAGTGGTCAGATGTGATACATCAGTAGTGCATTGTGGTTGTTCAGTGACTTGCAGATAAATCCTGTTTTTTCTGTGAAGTAGACTTTTGCCAGGATCTACAACTCTTGAGTGTCCCTCTTTTTTGACAGTGTTCTGTAAAAGAATCAGGAGTCGCTTTCTGAGTTGTTGAAGAGAAGCAAGAAAGTTATAAATCCAAGCTTTTTGTTTAGAAAGGAAAGCAGCCTTTTACCTGAGCTAAAGGCCAGACAAGTAGCATGTTTGTAGAGAGCACATCTGGCTATGTTCACATAATAGCCATGAGCAATACAGAAACTTTTTCTGTTTATTCTTTTTCTGAAGATTTGCTTTCTGTAGAGCAGAATTCATTTGTCATTCATTTCCTTTTTTATACAGTTGATTCAAAGTAACAATATTATTTTCCTGCTGAAAGAATTTACCAAATTGTGTTTGAATAAGGGGAGGTGGCGGAGGGGCTGGAGTCCGGAAATGGAAATCTTGATACAGAATTATCCCCCAGCTGGAGCGTGCATCAGTGCAGTGTGGAAAGCATAATGTGCTGTATTCTGGTAATACTGAAAATCTGGGTGTTATCTGCAGGAGATGAGTGGCTTTCTGTATTGTATTGATAGGTTCTTGTACCTGAAAAGGGGCATAATTGATTATGAAGTCAAACACGTTAAAACATTTTAAAAGACAGAGCACCTATGATTTATCCTGTGTATTTATTTGTTCTTACTTTTAGAACTTCAAATGTAATTTACAGCAAGTTGTCTTAGTCAAGATTTTTTTAGTGGCTACTTGTAAATACCTATAGGAGCCCTCACAAATTAAAAAAATTATTAGCTTCCTGAGTAGTGGTACTTGGGAGGCCTGTTTTTTTAAATAAACATGTTCTTTGTTCTCCCTGCCCTTCCCCCTTGTCTCCTACACGATAATCCTCTCCCTTCCTGTGTATCTTGTGATTCCCTTACCAGATAGGACACATGCTTTAGCAAGTCTGGCATTTTGTGTCTGCAATAATAATTGGTCAGCTGGCTACTTCCAGATGGTGTATTTAGTAGATGAGTTATTTTTGTGGGAACAGTCATTGGAGTTTTCATGCAGTTTTTCAGAATCTAACTGGTTATCTCTAAGAATTTTTTGTTTTCAATTTACCTGAAGTCTGGCCCTAATGTAAAAATGGTCTGGGGTGAAAGAATAGGAAGAACAAAACATTGTTACTGCTTTTTAAATTAGGGTGTATATAAATCAATTTTTAAGTATCCCTTACGTGATGGTGTTATTGTCATTATGGTATGAAGGGACTTTAGTTCATTACAGTTCTGTAGAGAGTAATGACTCCATTGGAAACCAGATTTTGTTTGTTCTGAGAAGTGAAATCACTACTGGTGTCTTCTGTTTAACACTGAGTGAATGTGGATACCCCTTGTACATCTAACTTTACTGTTAAAATCCTTTTACTGGACAGCTGTATATTGCCATCTAATTATCTTCAGTACAAAAAACCTATTTGTAAGAAACTCAAATAGCAATTTGAGCAACACCACTTTTATTTCCTTTCACATCTGTAAGAGTGAGCATGGGCTTCAAAAACTTGAGAAGGGCTGTAAAACTGATGTGTAAATAAGTGGTGACAAAGGAATAGTGGGCTAGGTAATCCAGGGAGGATTTAGGAAGAGATGAGAAAAGTGAAAATAAGGTATGGCATTAAGGTAGAAAACGAATTTGAAATTCAAATAGTAGAAAGCATTAATGGCATGTGGACATCAGGAATATTGGATTTTATGGTGTGCTAAAGGTGAAGGGACATAAGGAAACAGGAGTTATTTGAAAGTAACTAGGCATGGTGAAAGTACCCTTCTCATTACCTGGTTTGTTTTGGTTTTTAAAGTGTATACAACACAAAACCTGTTTCATTTTGAAATAGCCTTCTTCTAGGAAATTTTGAAGAATATTTAGAAGTTAAATTTTTTCATTATCTCAGTTTGGAGAGCTAAAGTGCTCTAGCTCTCAGTTTAGACAGCTAGAGTGCTCTTCTGGTGCAGAACTGGTCAGCTGTAACCTGCTGTTTGAACTTTGAAGTTTTTATGGCACTTCAGTTTATTCCAATAGTTTAATGAAGGCTTTCTTTCCTAATATAAACTTTGTAACATTTGTGTTTCTCAAGCTTTCTTCAACAGCCTTGAAGAGGGGAAGAGTTTATGTGGCAGATTTTGCTTTTGGGTCAGGATTTTAGTTTGGCTCCAGAGCCTACACTTGATGCAGTCTCCTGGTTTTCTTATGACTTATGTACTGTACTTTGATTTACGTCATGGATGGTTTGAGAGTGCATAAACTGCTTTGCTTTTTGGTAAAAGTAAATTGAAATACGTTATCTCAGTGATGATGAGGCTTCAGTCCACTGGGGTAGAACCAAACTAGTCTGAAACTGGACATAATGTCTCCTTCCTTCCCCCTGAGTATCTGTAGTGCCACTGTCAGGTCCTCAGTGCTGAGTTTTGGTGTGGATGGTTGACCAGCAGATGGACACCTCAGTGATGCAGGTTGTCCTCATGCCACCCAGGGAGGGCCACAGTGGAGCAGGGACCCTCACTGCAGCACATGGGGGAGCCCATGCTCAAAGAATGTTTTCCTGAAGGAATAAAGCTTGTGGAGAGGACCTGTGATGGGGCAGGGGAAAAGTGTGAGGAGCTATTATGGACTGACCTCCATTCCCCATCTGCACCAAAAGGGTTGTCAAGCACTGGAGCAGGCTGCCCAGAGGAGTGGTTGAATAACCATCCCTGCAAGTATTTAGAAGATGTGTAGGCATGTTGCTTAGGGATGTGGTTTAGAGGTGATCTTGGTGGTGTTAAGTTAATGTCTGGACTTGATGGTCTTCAGGGCGTTTTCCAACCAAAAAGATTATGTAGTTTTAATCTACCCTGGGAAGAAGCAGGGAGATAGAGGCATTTGGAACGAAGGAATTGTTGTCTCTGCAAAGATGGTGAAGTACAGGGAGAAGGTGTTTTAGTTTTTAGTTTTTCTCACCATCCTCTTTTTTTTTAATTAGCTATAAATTTTCCCCAAGTCAAATCTCTTTTGCCTGTGATGATGTTTGGTAAATAATTCCACTTTTAGCTTGACCTAAGCTGTTTCATTTTGTTTTCACTCTTTGTCCTGTTGAGGAGGTAAAGTGAGAGACTGGTTGAGTGGACACCTGACAGCCAGGCAAGGTCAACCTACTACGCTTGTGTACCTATAATATCTAGTTGAACTTAAATTCTTTCAATCTTCTTTAACACATAGTATTGATCTAAATAATTTTCTTTGTATTATGGCCATGAATAAGAGTTTAATATCACATTATGTGGTCAATAGTAGCACCTTGTTTTACCCTTTTTTTTAGCAGATGAAGTTCAAGGTCTCTTAGTGCACTGTCACCAGAAGCCTACAAATCTGCTTCTTCCTCCAGATCTCTGGTGCAGTGGTTAGACATTCTGTAACAGGATTACTTGCCTGCTCCTGCCCTGCAATTCTTTGTTCCTCATGGCAGTAGGGTTGTGCAGCACCTCAAATAATGGGATTGGGAAGATTGGGAAACC